>NC_138548.1:356225590-356926336 GCF_964273705.1 Natrix helvetica | reverse complement strand
ACTGTATTAAAGATTTACTTACTTTGATGCTTGTTGTTTTGTGGCAAAAAGAGTGAGTGACTCTCCAAAATAAGAGCTTCCTTGAGCTTGACAGGCATGAATAAAGCATTTGATGGCAAAGCTCTTTATGGTATGATAAGGTTAAAGCAAATGTTGATTTTAATCATCATTCCTTCCTCTTTGGGTGTCTCTACAGGAACCATTTTAAGAAAAGAAAGGTTGGTGAGGTCAGACTGATGGACTTATGATCAAATAATATTGTTCAATTATCGTGACCCTATCCGCAAATCTTGGAATCAGAAGGATGTTTGCCATTGATTTATATATTTACAATTGAAAGATTTGAACTAGACAAAAAGAGCAATGGATACAATTTTGTGAAAAATGAAGTGGAAGTGAATGGTTGAACATATTATTACTAAGATTTATAAACTGCTATTGAAATTGAATGTCAGCCCTGGGACCCATCTTTTCTTTTGGATTTTCTGGGCTGCCACATTTAGTGCCTGGGAAATCAGGAGGGAGGGGGGATTGTGAGATGGTTGTGATATATAGCCATAACAACATTTTTTCTCTGGGAGTCAAGGACTTTCAGTCTGCACCTTGATCGGCATGACTTGGGGATGTCTCCATTTGGGAAGGTGGAATGACTGCATTGTGTGATGGGCGTGAAGGTAAAGGGGATAGAACTCTGACTTTTTTTGAATGTGGAAAACCAGAAGATTACAGATTCGGCTTTTCCCAGATGTGCCAATATGACATCTTCAATAGATTGGAACTTTGAGGAATTGCCGGTCTAAGTTCTCATGCTTGAGCAGGGGGTTGGACTGCATGATCGCCAAGATCACATCCAACTTTCTTCCAGTTGCTTCTCTGCTTCCACGCTGCGGAGGAAGTCAAGCAGCCTTTCTTGCTCCCAGCCTCTCCTCCAACCTGTCCTCAACTCACCCATCAGCTGCTGCTGCATCGCCTCTTGCAGGAGCCCAGAAGCTACTCGGCTTCTCTTCCACCCGTCAGCGATCCAGTAGATCCTGCACTTCTCTCCCCTCCTTTCTAGCAATGCAGCACTTGATGATTTTAACTCCTCAAAGTTCAACCTCAATGCTGCCCATCTGACCGCCATCTCCCGATAGGAGGGGGTAATACAGGCTCGTCCCGTCTCTGCCTATTAAGGCGTTTGCAAGAGGTTTGCACTGATTACATGCCATCAAGTCATTTTCCACTCCTACCAACCGACCTTTGCAACCGATGCTAGCGAAATAGTGAAATGTGACACTTGTGAAGATTATCTACAGGCTTAGCCCTAAACGTTCATGAAGTTCTTACAGCATAAGAGTTGGAAGGGACCAATTCTCCAAGCAGGGACCCCAATGCTATTCCGCACAAATGGCTCTGCAGTCTCCTCTTAGAAAGCTCCTCCGATGGAGCAGCTGCAACTTCTGGAGACAAAGCATTTCCACTCATCAATTGTACTCACTGACAGGAAGTTTCTCCTTAATTCCAGGTTGTATCCCTTTCTGATGTGTCTCCCTCTCGTCCTTCTTGTCCTGCTCTCAGGAGCTTTCAAGAATAGGTTGCCCCGCTTTCTTTTCTGTGTCAGCCCAACTCAATTATGGTTACATGTCAAGGATTACCTGTAGTATCCTTTTATCTTCATTTTTGCAGAGCCTAAAGAATTGTTCTGAGCAACCTTCCCAATTTCCAGAGGAGGTGGATTTTCCCCTTGATTATTCCGAGGCAGACACCTTGGGCAAAACCCTTGGAGGGGGCTACTTTGTAAAAAACTGATCTAGAGATTCCTGATCTTTTTTAGCGTGAATCTCTGTGGAGATTAAAAGGAGTTAGAGTTAGGGTCCGTTTATTGATGAGCAGAACCAGCCTGTGGTTCCAGGGCAGCTGATCGACTGGTTGAATGGGAGGATGGATCTTTATAGGTTTCTGTGATGCTGCTGGGGTTGTGCAATGTAGTGAGAGCTCTGTGTCTTTTGCTATTCTAATGGTGGTGGGTTAATCCTATTATGTCCTGTTCTTAGATGTGACAAAGGTGCTTTTTCAGAAGGCAAGTGGACTTTCTTCTTTGTTTTTTCTTTTGAAGATGTTTCCCTTCTCCTCCAAGAAGCCTCTTCAGCTCTGAAAGGATAGTGGGGAATAGAATCCTGTCAGAGCTGAAGAAGCTTTCTGGATGAGAAGGGAAACATTCTCAAAAGAAAAAATAAACAAGAAAGCCCAGTTCCCTCCCGAAAAAGCACCTTTGGGACAACCATGGTCTGGATGACTGAGAATCTGTACAGACTCCTGTTCTTAGAATTTGGGTGGTGGAGAATGTAATTTTAATCCCATTGCTGGAGATGAAGGTCTTTTACTTGTGAATAGCCTCAGCCAGTTTTTCTTAATGAACGCAAAATATCTGCTGGGGGCTATTTAGAAAGACTGCTTTCTTTCTTTCTTTCAAAGTATATTTCCTCATTTCTCATTTGGGAGGATATAATATCATGCCTCTTAATATTCCCCAAAATATTTCATTCTTCCAAGGGGGGGGATGTTTCCCACAATATGCAGCAGGGCCTAGAAAATGGAGTGAAAAAAAGAGGGTTTGATTTCTGTATATTGCAGAAGATATTTTTTTAAAAGAAACATTTGTAAAAGAAGAAAAAGGAAAAATAGAATATTTCGCCAAAGCACAATGAACACCATGTTAACGTTTTTATAGCGGTATCTTGTGCTGCCATTTTAATGCAGATTTAATAACATAAGATTTTTGATAAAGGCCATTTCATCTATCGTCTGACTTTCCACCCACAAAGACCCTGACTTTCATAATGTCTGTTGGATTCAGTTCAGAACTGGGAGAATCATCATGGAAGTCAGTAATGTTACGATTTTCAAAAGCTACAAAAGACACAACCAATGGCTGCTTTAGGGGTTGTAAAATTACAAGGGAAACCTACCTTAGTTGTCCAGTTTGAAACCTCCTAATTTTTTATCTCCCAGACTGGCAATGGTGGAGAAGACCATCCCTGAATCTGAGAAGAATGCCAATCCAAACAGATCCAGTTTATCCATTCTAATTTTTTAACACTGCATAAAGAAATGTCATTCTTTCATAGAGTTTAGGACTGAGGTAAATAGCAATGCAACATATTATGAGGGAGAAGCCTAATTACATCACACATCAGAGACACAGAGTGGCTGGATTGAGGTACCATTGAAACTGAAATTTTAAATTTACAATGAGGGAAAAGCAGCTGAAGCAGACAGATTGATTATAGAGGTGCAGAATGCCAAAGAGACAGATTACAGGTAGATTAACAATTGTAGAGTATTAGAAAGCCACTGTATGTGTGGAGACCTCACCACTGAAGAAGAATTGAGAAAAGGGCTTTGTGTTACAATTTTTAAAAGTTTATTATTAAAATTGTTCACTGCACATCTGGCAGTTAGAGGCCATTCTGAGTGCCTTTGCCTTCCCTTAACATTCATTGCAAAACTGACACTGCCCAATATTTTCCTTGCCAAAAGCTATTGATAGTTCTTACATTATGCAATGCATTATTAAAAATGAAAGATTATCCACTGTTCAATAGATATGTCAGCGTGTTGCTATCACCCAGCAGCAATCAAAGGGGAAAAAGCAGGCACTTTCAAGAAAATGAGATCCCAGCAGGAGTTGCTAATAAACCTGGAGATTCCTCTCATCAAAGCCACAATCCCTTTTCTCCACATCTCTATATTCCTACAGCTCTTCTCTATCAGGCTCCCCTGCAAGGCAGAATAACCTTTACACTTGAAATTTCAGACTGCTTTTTTCATTGGGCCTTGGGCCTATTCCCTACATGCCCCTCACCCATCAAATACTTACCTTTTGGAGACCTCCTGGAGGCAGCTGTCATTTTCAGTGCACCCACAATCCCTTAATGCAATTTGCAGAGTTAAGGTAGTGAAATAGAACAGTTTCTCCCTCTCCTGTATGACTATGACTCAGAAGCAGCCGCCATTTTAGCCCAAAGGTAGATGAGACAAAATGGCCGTTGCTTCCACAAATCCATCACATGGCTAGGGTTGAATCCTGGGCACACCGAAAATAATGGCTGCTTCCAGGACAGAGCCATGTGGCCCTGGGATGCGTCTCCTGGCCTTCTTCACCAACTTGAGTTTCAGAGACCTTCAAAGGGTAATGGATGAGGTGGCTGTGAGGCCTGGTGGGGTGGGAGTCAGGCCTAAGGACTGTGGGGATGCAGTGGGAGAGGAAAAAAGCCTGTGGGGACCCTGTGGGTGGGGAAAAGGCTTGTGGAGACCCGGTGGGGGAGGCGAAGGCCTGTGGGGACTCTAAGGGGAAGGAAAGACCTGTGGGGACCCTGGGGAAGAGGGAAATGCCTATGGGGACCATGTGGGAGGGGGGCAAACTTTGGAGGGATTCTGTGGAGAGGTAAAGGCTTGGTAACCAAAAAAAATAAAAAACAAAAAACAGACAGTACACCTTTATCAAATTAATATCTTCCATTTTTTTTCTCTCCAATCACAGGTCCACTTCTGAGATATCTTTCAGTAAAATGAACCTGGTGACATTCCTATTGAAGCAGTCCTCACTTACTGACTGCATTTGGGACTGGCATCTGTGCCTGATCAGGAAGCATGATATCACATGAAGTACCAACTTACATCTGTTCCTCTGCAGTTGTTAAAGCGAATCACTGTGGGTTGTTAAAGGCAATTTCGCCTGACCGTGGCTTGAAACTTCCTCCTGGCATCACTACTGATTTTGCTTGACAGAAGCGAACTGGGAAGGTCACAAATGGGGATCCCAAGGGTGGGATGCTGAAACCATCATAAATGTGCACCAGTTGGCAAAACCCAAATTGTTCTTGCACCTGCATAACCAGAGGAACTGCTGACTTGTTGAGGTCACTGAACAAGTGCTACAATCAGCACTAATTTGTGGATCAGATGTATATGTGCCTTTACAGTCCCATGGTAACTATGAAGGCTCAGGGAACAAATACTATGTGAGGACTACCTATACAACTGAACATCCCAAAGGTTTTTAAAGCTTTTTTTTAAAGTGCTGGCTGAAACACATTTGAAGCTGATTAATGTATGGATGGGGCACTAATAGGAAATCCCATCCTTGTTTGCTAGACGGAAACATAAAAGCAAAAATCCCAGAAATATTTCTGAGGATTTCCGATATAATTGCCAAACCAACCATCAACACTTACTTTTTGGAGACCCCCTGGAGGCAGCTGTCATTTTCAGTGCACCCACAACCCCATAATGCGGTTTGCACAGTGTTAAGGTAGCGAAATAGAACAGTTTCTCCCTCTCCTGTATGACAATGACTCAGAAGCATTTTAGCCCAAAAGCAGATGAGACAAAATGGGAGCTGTTTCCACAAGTCCATCACATGGCCTAGGGTTTAATTTTGGGCACACTGAAAATAACGGCTGCTTCCAGGACATAGCCATGTGGCCCTGGGATGCATATCCTGGCCTTCTTCACCAACTTGAGGTTCGGAGACCTTCAAAGGATATAGGGGAGAAGGCTTTGAGGCCTGGTGGGGTGGGAGTCAGGCCTAAGGACTGCGGGGACACAGCGGGAGAGGGAAAAGGCCTGTGGCGACCCTGTGAGGGAGGGAAAGGCCCGTGGGGACCCTCTGGGGGAGGTGTGGGGACCCTGCAGAAGAGAGAAATGCCTATAGGGAGCCTGTAGGAGAGGGCAAAGCTTAGACGAATCCTGTGGAAGAAATGACTTGATAAACAAAAAAAATCAGCCAGTATATCTTTATCAAATTAATATCTTCCATTTTCTCTCTCCAATCACAGGTCTACATCTGAAATGTCTTTCAGTAAAATGAATCAGGGAAGAACTTAAACAGTCAATTTCTCTCCTACACTTCCAATGACAGATCAAAAATGAAATCTAAGCTTTCTCTAAACTCACCAACTTTTGCCTAATGTGGATTTTCTTGACTTTTTCTCCTGTGTGTAAACCTATATTACTTATAGCTCATTTGTAGTTTTTCTCCTGTATGTATCCTCTGGTGTCTCACAAGATTAAAACGGTGACTTTTCACACAATCCAGACATTCAAAGGGTTTCTCTCCTGTGTGAGTTCTGTAGTGTATCACCAGGTTGGAAATCCAACTGAAACTTTCCCCACAATCTAGACACTCATGTGGTTTCTTTCCTGTGTGCTTTGATATTTTACCAGGTTGAAATTCCGACTGAAACTTTTCCCACAATCTGGACACTTGTATGGATTTCCTCCTGTATGAGTCATCTGGTGTATCAACAAGTGTGAATTCTGACTAAAACCTTTCCCACAATCAGGACATTCAAAGAGTTTCTCTCCTGTGTGGGTCCTTTGGTGGTTCACTAGGTTGAAATTCTGACTGAAACTTTTTCCACTGTGAACCTTCATACTGTTTGTCTCCTGTGTGAGTCCTCTGATGTTTCACCAGGTCAGAACAGTAAGTGAAACTTTTCCCACACGCTGGACACTCATATGTCTTCACTCCTGTATAAGGCCTCTGGTTTATCAATAGATCAAAATTCCGAATGAAAAGTTTTCTACAATCTAGACATTCATATTGTTTCCCTCTAGTGTTTCACCAGTTTGGATGAATTTTTCACTGAATTTTTCCCCACAAACAGGACTTTCAAAGGGTTTCTTTCCTGTATGAGTCCTCTGATGAATCACCAGGCTTGAATTATGATTGAAAGCTTTCCCAGAATAAGAACATTCAAAGGGTTTCTCTCCTATGTAAGTTCTCTGGTGTATCACCAGATTGGAAATTCAACTTTTCTCACAATGTAAACACTCATATAGCTTATCTCCTGTATGAGTCATCTGGTGTATTACCAAGTGTGAATTATGACTTGACACTCTATATAGAGTGGCTTCACTCTTGTATAAGTCTTTTGGTGCAGGGTTTACCAATCTTTCAGACCTAAGGGACTACTAAATTCATAATTTTAAATCCCACAGACCACTAATACGAATCCAGTGCGCTGCTTGCTGAAGCGCCTGGACTCCCAGTGACAGGATGAGGGTCTTCAGGCACTTAGCTTTGCTGCCTGTTTCTGCGACCTTAAACAGAGCCATTTGGACCTGTTTCCCACAGAAAACAAAACACAAGGATCTCTCTCTCTCTCCCCCCCCATCTGTCTCTGTCTCTCATCTCCCTCTCTCATCTCTCTCCCCCTCTCACTTTGCCTCTCACATCACTTTGTCTCATCTCTCTCTGATTCTTTCTCTCATCTCAGTCTTTCTCTCGTCTGTCTCTCTCATCTCTCTGCCTGTCTCTCTCTCTTGCTCTCTAATATTTCTGTCTCTTTTTTCATCTCTTTCTCTCTTTCATTCCGATTCTCCGATGCACTCTTAGGTCTCATGGGTGCTTCTTCAGCCTTTGTTGATGCTGGACGCACCTCGGTTGCTGGGAAGACACACAATCTGCTCTCCACCCCGCCTGAAGCCAATGCTCCATGTCGTAATATGCTCCAAGAGGAGAAGGGGATGTTGTCTATCCTACTGTGAAGTACGCTAAATTTAACTGTGCTGCAAAAGCAACGGGCAGGCACTAACAGCAGTGGCGGAGAGAAACAGCTGAGTCAGGCCAGTGTCTCGAGACTGAGAGGAAGTCACGTGTCTCCCCGTCCCCGCCAATGCAACTGTGGTACATGGAGCACCAAGAAGGCCCGCGAGACCCAGCAAGGGATAAAGCTTTGCTCCCAGTCTGGAACATGGAGTGTATCTCCCTTCCCAGGCCAGGCGAGGTGTGATGGGGAGGGCGAGGGTGAGGAGCTGGACCAGCCACTGGTGGGTTCAGCTGACAGGAAGCCACTGCAAGGGGAAGAAAGAGCCACAGGTTGATGACACCCATTGCTTCGGCCTGCCTGCACCGCCAACACTCTCCTTGCCACAACGGCACCATTAACTCGTTCCGGCCAGCGAGGACTGTACTACTCCTTGCACGTTCACCACCTACAAAGTTGCAGATTGCACGTACCTCCCTCTACGGTGGAGATTTCCAGCTCCACCACGAATTGCCTGGCCAGTCCCATATTCCAGAGCTCTAGTCACAGGATTGGGCATTGATCATCCTGGAGCAGCTCATCCACACGGATGCGCTGTGGACCACCAAAATATTTCGAGGGCTACACTGGATAGTGACCACTGCTCTGCTGTATCAGAAGATCAGAATTCCAATTAAAGTTTTTTCTTAATCTGGACATTCATATCGTTTCTCTTATATGGGTCCTCTGGTGTTTCACCAGTTTGGAATCCTCACTGAAATGTTTCCCACAATCAGGACATTTAAAGTGTTTCTCCTCTGTGTGAGTCCTCTGGTGTATCACCATGTTGGACCTTTGACTGAAACTTTTACCAAAATCAGGACATTCAAAGGGTTTTTCTCCCGTGTGAGTCCTCTGGTGTTTAACCAAACTAGAATTCCAACTGAAACGTTTGCCACAATCAGAACAATCAAAGGGTTTCTCTCCTGTGTGAGTCCTTTGGTGTTCTACCAGGTTGGAACTCTGACTGAAACCTTTTCCACAATCAGGACATTCAAAGGGTTTCTCTCCTGTGTGAGTTCTCTGGTGTTTCACCAGGGTGGAATTCTGACTGAAACTTTTCCCACAATCGGGACATTCAAAGGGTTTTTCTCCTGTGTGAGTCCTTTGATGATTCACCAGCTCAGAATTCTGACTGAAACTTTTCCCACAATCTGGACATTCAAAAGGTTTCTCTCCTGTGTGTGTCCTCTGGTGTTTCACCAGGATGGAATTCTGACTGAAACCTTTCCCACAATCAGGACATTCAAAGGGTTTTTCTCCTGTGTGAGTTCTCTGGTGTTTCACCAGGGTGGAATTCTGACTGAAACCTTTCCCACAATCAGGACATTCAAAGGGTTTTTCTCCTGTGTGAGTCCTCTGATGGTTCACCAGCTCAGAATTCTGACTGAAACTTTTCCCACAATCAGGACATTCAAAGGGTTTCTCCCCCGTGTGAGTCCTCTGGTGTTTAACCAAATTGGAATTCAAACTGAAATGTTTGCCACAATGAAGACATTGAAAGGGTTTCTCTCCTGTGTGTGTCCTCTGATGAATCACCAGGCTTGAATTCTGACTGAAACCTTTCCCACAATCAGGACATTCAAAGGGTTTCTCTCCTGTGTGAGTTCTTTGGTGTCTAGCCAGGTTGGAATTCTCACTGAAATTTCTGCCACAATGAAGACATTCAAAGGGTTTTTCTCCTGTGTGAGTCCTCTGATGAATCAGCAGCCTTGAATTTTGACTGAAACATTTACCACAATCAGAACATTCAAAGGGTTTCTCTCCTGTGTGAGTTGTTTTGTGTATTGCCAGGCTTGAATTCCGACTGAAACATTTGCCACAATCAGGACATTCAAAGGGTTTCTCTCCTGTGTGAGTCCTCTGGTGTATCACCAATTGGGAATTTGCAATGAAAGTTTTCCCACAATCAGGACAGTTATATAACTTCTTTCCTGTGTGCATCCTGTAATGTACCATCAGGTTGGAATTCTGACTGAAAATTTTCCAACAATCATCACATTCAAAGGATTTTCCTCTTATGTGAGTCCTCTGATGTATCATCAAGTAGCCATGCTTGCAAAAGCATTTACTGCATTGGGAGCACTTATACAGATTCTCTCCTGTGTGGGTCCTTTCATAAAACACAAGGGACCTGATCTAATGAAATCTTTTCCCACATTCAGATAATTTGTATGGCTTTCCTCCAGAGTGGATCCTCTTATGCATAATCTGTGCTTTGCTATGTGTGCTTTTCCCACAACAGGCACATCTATGGAGCTTTTCCATCACTGAGGTTCCTGAAGGGTTCAAAAATATGTGTGATCTTTTGTTGCATGGAGCTTTGATTCAAGCTACTGTTTTCTTCCTCACAGGGCAAGGCCTGCATTACTGTCTATCTTTTGTGGCTAATCAATTGTCTTTTTCCTCCTCACTGATTCCTAGATATTTCCTTCTTTTTCTGAATGGAAAAATAAATATCCTTTGGCCTTTTCATGTAATCTATTGTTGAGTTCTGCATACTCTACTTTTTCCTCTTCCTCAGAAGAGAAAATCTCTTCTGGATTTTCTCCCCTTTGTCTCTCACCAGCTGGGGAAAGAGAGGAATTGTGTGCTTTCCTGAGGGCTCAATTTGCTTTCATTTTCAAAATTGCTCGCTATTCTCAGTTGTCCAGAGTGCTCTTATTGGTATCCTCTTCATCTGTAAGATTAAAATAAAAGTGTAAGTTTAAAATTGTTTCTTTATAAAATAAAAAAGTTTACATTACAAGTTAAACGCAAGTATGCCACAATGCTGAAATAGCTTCTAATGTTAATTACGATTCAGTTGACACATTGGAGATTACTGAAATCCAAGTTCAAATATACATTCCATCATGAAATACACTTGTTGATTTGGGTCCATCACAAATTCTTCATACTGCAATTATTGGATAGAATCTCTGTAATTCAGATAAATGTTTTACCAAGCAAACTATTTCTCTTTCACACTTTAAATGTTATGTGAAACTTAATTAAAACTATGGCAGATGGACATCTCTTAGTTTATATGGCAAGGGGGAAAAAAAGAAAATTAAGCCTAAATTATTGTAATGTTATAATTGAAACTTAATTTAAAATATGAGAGATGGACATCACTAAGTTTATATGACAAGAGTGGAAACCATAAATTAAACACAAGTTATTGCAAGGTGCTAAGGAAAGAGATTTGAGTTGACCAGATTTGAAATATTACTTTGATTCTTGTTGTTTTCTGGCAAAAAGAGTGAGTGACTCTCCAATATAAGAGCTTCCTTGAGCTTGACAGGCATGAATAAAGATTTTGATGACAAAGCTCTTTATGGTATGATAAGGTTAGAGCAAATGCTTATTTTAATCATCACTTTGTTAGACAGGCCATCATCTTTGGGTGTCTCCTCAGGAACTTTTTTAAGAAAAGAAAGGGTCGGAAGGCCAGACGGGTAGACATGGTCAAATAATATCGTTCAATTATTGTGACCCTCTTCTCAAATCTAAAGAGGAGTTGGAAACAGCAGGATATTTGCATTAATTTATACATCTACAATTGAAAGAAAGATTTGAACTAGACAAAAAGAGCTACAGATACAATTTTGTGAAAAATGAATTGGAAATTGGAAGTGTATGGTTGAATATATTATTACTAAGGCTTATAAAGTGCTATTGAAATTGAATGTCAGCCCTGGGACCCATCATTTCTTTTGGATCTTCAGGGCTGCCACATTTAGTGCCTGAGAAATTGGGAGGGGGGATTGTGAACTGGTTGAGATATATAGCCATAACAACATTCTTTTCTTTGGGAATCAAGGACATTTAGCCTGCACCTGCACAGGCATGACTGGGGGATGTCTCCACCTGGGATGGTGCAGTGATTGGATCGTGTGATGGACATGTGGGTGCATGTATGGAACTCTGACTTTATTTTGTGTGGGGACAACCGAAGCTTTCAGATTCGGGTTTTCGCAGATGTGCCAATATGTCATCTTCAATAGATTGGAACTTAGAGGAATTGCCTGCCTTGGAGTCTTCATTGGTTGAGGATGTTACTTGGAACCCTGACATTGAACTTGCAGAATGAGTAAGTAAAGCACTGTATGATTCAGTGGGAAAGGAACTGTGGATGTAATATAATGCTTGAATAATGGAAGGATATAACAGAATTATAGAGTTGGAAGGGACCTTGGAAGTCTTCTAGTCCAACCCTCTGCTCAGGCAGGAAGTCTATACCAAATGGTTTTATGATGTTAGTATCTAACATTGAAGAAATTCTCAAGAATATATAAAGGAACCTTGAATGTTTGAAATGTAGATAAGAGATTTTATCATTTATGGTGGATATGTGACAAAGAAATATTGGAATAGGAGTCACATCTTAATACAGAATATTCTTAAAGAGAAAATAAAGATAAAACCAGAAAGTTTTCTTTTAGTGGATAAAGAACTTGAAAAAATGAAACTTTTCCCTCTACCACTTTTCCTCCCATTTTTCCATTATTTGTATTTTTTTCTTTGCACTTCCGTATTTTACGTTTTGATGAATTAATAAAATATTTGTGTAAAAAGAAATACTTAGCACTTTAAAGGGTTATTATGAAATATATCTAGAAGTGCTGGGGATGGGTTATACAATTGTAGACAGTTCCATTCAGATAAGAGTTCAAACACACACACATACAAATATGTATATATGTGGAAAATCCATGTGTTTTCAGCCTAAAAGTTGTCCCCAAACCCAAAATGGTTACAGTCAAACATTCTGTGCTAATTTTAAAGATGTGGGGGCTTACATCTGTTCCTCTGCACTTGTTAAACGAATCACCGTGGGTTACCTATACAGCTGAACAACACAAAAGTTCTCACAGCTTTCCTAACCACAGGAAAAGGTTCTCCTGGGGGCTTGATGTGAAAACTTATGAAGAAGAGTTGTAGGAATTGGGTATGTTCAGTCTTGGTGAAAAGAAGGCCTAGAGGTGACATGTTCCAATACTTGAAGTGCTGCCACAAAGAAGAGAAGATTAACTTCTCAAAGCCCCAGAAGGCAAGACAAGAAGCAATGGATGGAAACCAACGAAAGAGAGAAGCATCCTAGAAACAAGAAGAAATCTCCTGACAGCGACCAGTGGAACGGCTTCCCTTCCCAAGTTGTGGATGCTCCTCCCTGAAGGCTTGGAAGAAGATAATGGAGAGCCATTTGGTCTAAGTTCTCAGGCTTGAGCAGGGGGTTGGACTGCATGATCGCCAAGGTCACATCCAACTGCCATTGTCTATCTTCCAGTTGCTTCTCTGCTTCTACGCTGCAGAGGAAATCAAACAGCCTTTCTTGCTCCCAGCCTCTCCTCCAACCTGCCCTCAACTCACCCACCAGCTGCTGCTGCTTCGACTCTTGCAGGAGCCCAGAAGCTACTCGGCTTCTCTTCCACCCGTCAGAGATCCTGTAGATCCTGCAGTTCTCTCCCTTCCTTTCTAGCAATGCAGCTCTTGATGGTTTTAACTCCTTAAAGATCAACCCCAATGTTGCCCATCTGACCTCCATCTCCCAATAGGAGGAGGTAAAACAGGCTCGTCTCGTCTCTGCCTATTAAGCCGTTTGCAAGAGGTTTGCACTGATTACATGCCATCAAGTCACTTTCCACTCCTACCAACCGACCTTTGCAACCGATGCAAGTGAAATAGTGAAAGGTGACACTTGTGAAGATTATCTACAGGCTTAGCCCTAAACGTTCATGAAGTTCTTACAGCATAAGAGTTGGAAGGGACCAATTCTCCAAGCAGGGACCCCAATGCTATTCCGAAGAAATGGCTCTGCAGTCTCCTCTTAAAAAGCTCCTCCGATGGAGCAGCCGCAACTTCTGGAGACAAAGCATTTCCACTGATCAATTGTTCTCACTGACAGGAAGTTTCTCCTTAATTCCAGGTTGGATCCCTTTCTGATGTGTCTCCCTCTCTTCCTTCTTCTCCTGCTCTCAGGAGCTTTGAAGAATAGGCTGCCCCCCCTTTCTTTTCTGTGTCAGCCCAGCTCAATTATGGTTGCATGTCAAGGATTACCTGTAGTATCTTTTTATCTTCATTCTTGCAGAGCCCAAATAATTGCTATGAGCAACTTTCCAAATTTCCAGAGGAGGTGGATTTTCCCCTTGATTATTCCGAGGCAGACACCTTGGGCAAAACCCTTGGAGGGGGCTACTTTGTAAAAAGGTGATCTAAAGATTCCTGATCTTTTTTAGCGTTTATCTCTGTGGAGATTTAAAAAGAAAACTGATCTACATCCTGTTAGAAGGAAAATCCAGGCCTAGTTCCAAGCTGGGAATAAAATGGAGGCTGCTTAAGAAAGGGGGTCCGTTTATTGATGAGCAGAACCAGACTGTGGTTCCAGGGCAGCTGACGGACTGGTTGAATGGGAGGATGGATCTTTATAGGTTTCTGTGATGCTGCTGGGGTTGTGCAATGTACTGAGAGCTCTGTATCTTTTGCTATTCTAATGGTGGTGGGTTAATCCTATTATGTCCTGTTCTTACATGTGACAAAGGTGCTTTTTCGGAAGGCAAGTGGACTTTTTTATTTGTTTTATACAATACAATACCAGAGTTGGAAGGGACCTTGCAGGTCTTCTAGTCCAACCCCCTGCCTAGGCAGGAAACCCTATACCGTTTCAGACAAATGGCTATCCAACATCTTCTTAAAGACTTCCAGTGTTATGGCATTCACAACTTCTGGAGGCAAGTGATTCCACTGATTAATTGTTCTAACTGTTAATCAGTTAATTTTCTTTTGAAGATGTTTCCCTTCTCCAAGAAGCCTTTTCAGTTCTGAAAAGATAGTGGGGAATAGAATCCTGGTCACAGGGAAAGAACAATATGCAGCAGAGCTTAGAAAATGGGGTGTAAAAAGAGGGCTTGATTGTCTGTATAGGGCAGAATATATTTTTTTAAAGAAATATTTGTAAAAAAAAAACAAAAAGGAAAAATAGAATATTCTGCCAAAGAACAAGGCTGATTGGACACCATGTTAACCTTTTTAGAATGGTATCCTGCAATGCCATTTTAATGAAGATTTAATGAGGTAAGATTTTCGATAGTGGCCATTTCATCTATTAGCTCTGTTTCGATCCACGAGGAGCTTGACTTCCTTAATGTGTTGCATCCGGTTCAGAACTGGGACAATCATCAGGGAAGTCAGACAGATCCTCTGTAATTTTGTGTTTCAAAAGCTACAAACCCACTAGCACAACCAATGGCTGCTTATGGGGGTTAGGGGTTGTTTGAAACCTCCTAATTTTGATCTCCCAGACTGGCAATGGTGGAGAGGGCCATCCCGGAATCTGAGAAGAATGCCAATCAAAGCAGATCCAGTTTATCCATTCTAATTTTTTAACTCTGCATAAAGAAATGTCATTCTTTCATAGAGTTTAGGACTGAGGTAAATAGCAATGCAACAAATTAAGAGGGAAAACTCTAATGACATCACACATCAGAGAGACAGAATGGCTGGATTGAGGTACCATTGAAACTGAAATTTTAAATTTATTATGAGGAGGGAAATGAAGCTGAAGAAGACAGATTGGTCATAGAGGTGCAGAATGCCAGAGAGACAGATTACAGGTAGATTAACAATTGTAGAGTATTAGGAAGCCACTGTATGTGTGGAGACCTCACCACTGAAGAATTGAGAAAAGGGTTTTGTGTTACAATTTTTAAAGTTTATTATTAAACTTCTTCACTGCACATCTGGCCATTCTGAGTGCCTTGCTTTGCCCTAACAATCATAGCAACACTGATGCTACCCAATTTTTTCCTTGCCAAAAGCTATTGGTTGTTCTTACATTATACAATCAATTATTAAAAATAAAAGATTTTCATCCATTCAACTTTTTTCTCACATCGCCACCACCAAGGGGATGCAATAGATATGTCAGCATGCTGCTATCACCCAGCACCCATCAAAGGGAAAAAGCAGGCACTTCCAAGAAAATGAGATCACAGCAGGAGTTGCTAATAAACGTGGAGATCCTGTTATTAAAGCTGCTTCGTACTGAGCGACTGAGGGAAACAGAGATGTTTGAACCATTAAGGCGTTTATTGACAACCACAATAACAGCTTAGAACAACTCTCTTTCCATCTGACAGCTATTTATAACAGCTGTCAGATGGTTAAGCAATCTGATGGCTGCAATTCTCCTGCCGGCCAGCACGAGTGTCGGAACCAATAGGAACGGTTCCTTCTTTGATTGACGCCCCACTGTTGTAACCACGAGGACTTAACAAAAGCCGCAATCCCTTTTCTCCTCAACTCAATATTCCTACAGTTCTTCTCCATCAGGTTCACCTGCAAGGCAGAATAGCCTTTTCATTTGAAATTTTACATTGCTTTTTTCATTGGGCCTTGGGCCTATTCCCTCACTCATCAAATACTTACCTTTTGGAGACCTCTGGGAGCTGTCATTTTCAGTGCACCCACAATCCCTTAATACAGTTTGCACAAAGTTAAGGTAGTGAAATAGAACAGTTTCTCCCTCTCCTGTATGACAATGACTCAGAAGCAGTCGCCATTTTGGCCCAAAGGCAGATGAGACAAAATGGGAGCTGTTTCCACAAGTCCATCACATGGCCAAGGGTTTAATTCTGGGCACAACGAAAATAACGGCTGCTTCCAGGACAGAGCCATGTGGCCCTGGGATACGTGTCCTGGCCTTCTTCACCAACTTGAGTTTCGGAGACCTTCAAAGGGTATGGAGGAGGCAGCTGTGAGGCTTGGTGAGGTGGGAGTCAGGCCAAGGACTGTGGGAGAGGGGAAAAGCCTGTGGGGACTCTGGAGGAAAGAAATTCCTATCTGGACCATGTGGGAGAGGGCAAAGCTTGGAGGGATCCTGTGTAGAGGAAAAGGCTTGATAACCGAAAAAACCCATCACACAGTACATCTTTATCAAATTTATATTTTCCATTTTCTCTCTCCAATCACAGATCTACATCTGAGGTAAATGTTGTAAAATGAAACAGGGAAGAAGTTAAATAGTCAATTTCTCACCTACACTTCCAATGAGAGATCAAAAATGAAATTTAAGCCTTCTCTAAACTCATCAACTTTTACCTAATGTGGATTAACTTGACTTTCTCTCCTGTGCATAAACCAGTGACGTGCGGTGAGGTTTATGGCTGGTAAGGCACTGACACAGTGGTGGGTTTTAAATTTTTTTAGACGTGTACTTCAACTCCCAGAATTCCACAGTCAGACATGCTCAGTTCTGATTTAAAGTGACAGCATTTGTTTTTCTCCTTTGCGAAATAAGTTTCCTTCTTTCTTTTTCTTTTTCTTCTCCCTTCCCCTCCTTCCTCCCTCTCCCTCCCTCCCCCTCTCTCAAACACACACACACACACACACACACACGTTGGATTGGATTATCTCTCCTACCCCCTTCCTTCTCTCACTCAACCTCTCTCTCAACCTCTCTCTCTCACACACACACACAAAGCTGGATTGGAGGAGACCACAGGAGGAGGCAGGAAGCCAGTCAAAGAGCCATACTGGAGCACACACACTTTCCCCCGGCCCCGGAAGGATCCAGCCCAGCTTCACAGATTACAGGTTTGAAAAGGCAATGTGCCTGCAATCAAACTACACTTGGGGAGAGAGAGCACAAGCGAGCCAGAGTCCTTCTTTCCAGCCTTTGCACAAACCCCCGGCACCAGGAGGATGAAGTTTGAATTCCTCCCCCTCCCTCCAACCCACATGTACCTTTTCCAGCTGTTTCAGAGAGGTTTTCAACTCTGCTCTTGCCTCGAGTCCTCTGAAGAAGCCCCGCCCAAACGAGCGCCCTCTACTATGAGGCAGGGAACTGTGTGCCTCACCTATGTCAGGAATTTTTAGGCTTTTAACCCTTGCTTAACTCTGCTCGAGTGATCATAAAACGCCTAAAGGCAGACTAGATGAGCATGCAGTTCTCCTGCCTCCCCCTGTAGAGGGCGCTTTTTAAGAGGCTTTTTTAAACAGTTAAGCAGTCATCCACGGTGAGGCAGCAACTAGCTCAGCCTGACCTCAGCTCTCGCCTTTTTCCTTTTACATTTTTTTTTGTTTTTTTGTTTTCATGATGACAGTGGTGTGGCTGTGCCTCCCCTGCCTCACCTGACTGCACGTCACTGGTGTAAACCCACATTACTGGTAGGTTATTTGTATGGGTTCTCTCCTTTATGCATTCTCTGGTGTCTCACAAGGTTAAAATTGTGACTTTTCAAACAATCCAGACATTCAAAGGGTTTCTATCCTGTGTTAGTTCTGTAGTGTATCAACAAGTGTGAATTCTGACGAAAACTCTTCCCACAATCTGGACATTAAAAGAGTTTCTCTCCTTTGTGGGTTCTTTCATGGTTCACAAGTGGGAAATTCTGACTGAAACTTTTCCCACACTGTGAATATTCAAAGTTTCACTCCTGTGTGAGTCCTCTGGTGTTTCACAAGGTCAGAGCAGTAAGTGAAACTTTTCCCACAATCTGGAAAGTAGTATGGCTTCACTCCTATATAGGTCCTCCAGTGTATAAGTAGACCAGAATTCCGACTGAAACTTTTCCCCCAATCTGGATGGACATTCATATTGTTTCTCTCATATGAGTCCTCTGGTGTTTCACCAGTTTGGCCTTCTCACTGAATTTTTCCCCACAAACAGGACATTCAAACGGTTTCTCTCCTATGTGAGTCCTCTGGTGTTTCATCAGGTCATAATTCTGACTGAAACGTTTCCCACAATATGGAAATTCAAATGGTTTTTCCCCTGTGTGAGACCTCTGGTGTATCACAAGGCTGGAATTCTGACTGAAACATTTCCCACAATATGGACATTAGGGTTTCTCTCCTGTGTGAGTCCTCTGGTGTTTAACCAAACTAGAATTCCAACTGAAACGTTTGCCACAATCAGAACATTCAAAGGGTTTCTCTCCTGTGTGAGTCCTTTGATGTACCCCCAGTTTGGAACTCTGACTGAAACCTTTTCCACAATCAGGACATTCAAAGGGTTTCTCCCCTGTGTGAGTCCTCTGATGTTCCACCAGGTTGGAACTCTGACTGAAACCTTTTCCACAATCAGGACATTCAAAGGGTTTCTCCCCTGTGTGAGTCCTTTGATGAATCACCAGGGTTGACTTATAAATGAAACCTTTCCCACAAACAGAACATTCAAATGGTTTTTCTCCTGTGTGAGTCCTCTGGTGGTTCACCAGGTCATAATTCTGACTGAAACGTTTCCCACAATATGGACATTCATATGGTTTCTCCCCTGTGTGAGTCCTCTGGTGTATCACCAGGCTGGAATTCTGACTGAAACGTTTCCGACAATATGGACATTCAAAGGGTTTCTCTCCTGTGTGAGACCTCTGGTGGTTCACCAGGCAATAATTCTGACTGAAACATTTCCCACAATAAGAACATTCAAAGGGTTTTTCTCCCGTGTGAGTCCTCTGGTGTTTAACCAAACTAGAATTCCAACTGTAACGTTTGCCACAATCAGAACATTCAAAGGGTTTCTCTCCTGTGTGAGTCCTTTGGTGTATCCCCAGTTTGGAACTATGACTGAAACATTTCCCACAATCAGGACATTCAAAAGGTTTCTCTCCTGTGTGAGTCCTTTGGTGTTCCACCAGGTTGGAACTATGACTGAAACCTTTTCCACAATCAGGACATTCAAAGGGTTTCTCCCCTGTGTGAGTCCTTTGATGAATCACCAGGCTTGACTTATAAATGAAACCTTTCCCACAATGAGGACATTCAAATGGTTTTTCTCCTGTTTGAGTCCTCTGGTGTTGAACCAAAGCGGAATTGCAACGGAAACGTTTCCCACAATCAGGACATTCAAAGGGTTTCTCTCCTGTGTGAGTCCTCTGATGAATCACCAGGCTTGAATTATGACTGAAACCTATCCCACAATCAGGACATTCAAACGGTTTTTCTCCTGTGTGAGTCCTCTGGTGTTGAACCAAGGTGAAATTTCGACTGAAACATTTGCCACAATCAGAACATTCAAAGGGTTTCTCCCCTGTGTGAGTCCTCTGATGAATCACCAGGCTTGACTTATAAATGAAACCTTTCCCACAATGAGGACATTCAAACGGTTTTTCTCCTGTTTGAGTCCTCTGGTGTTTAATCAAAGCGGAATTGCAACGGAAACGTTTGCCACAATCAGAACATTCAAAGGGTTTCTCTCCTGTGTGAGTCCTCTGATGAATCACCAGGCTTGAATTATGACTGAAACCTATCCCACAATCAGGACATTCAAAGGGTTTCTCTCCTGTGTGAGTCCTCTGATGAGTCACCAGGCTTGAATTATGACTGAAACTTTTCCCACAATCAGGACATTCAAAGGGTTTCTCTCCTGTGTGAGTCCTCTGGTGTATCACCAGCTGGGAATTTGTATTGAAACTTTTACCACAATCAGCACAGTTATATGATTTCTTTCCTGTGTGCATCCTGTAATATATGTACCTTCAGGTTGGAATTCTGACTGAATGTTTTCCAACCAATTACCATATTAAAAGGGTTTTCCCCTCATATGTCCTCTGATATATCACCAAGTTGCCATGCTTGCAAAATCATTTACTGCATTGCGAGTAGTTATAGTGCTTCTCTCCTATGTGGGTCCTTCAATGATCTAACTAAATCTTTTCCCACATTCAGATAATTTGTATGCCTTTCCTCCAGAGTGGATCCTCTTATGCATAATATGTGATTTGCTATGTGTGCTTTTCCCACAACAGGCTCATTTGTGGAGCTTTTCTACCACTGAAGTTCTTGAAGAGGTCAAAAATACGTGTGATCTCTTGTTGCATGGAGCTTTGATTCAAGCTACTGTTTTCTTCCACACAGGTCAAGGCCTGCATTACTGCCTAGAGACTTGCATTACTGTCTACCTTTTGTGGCTATCCAATTATTTTTCCTCCTCACTCACTTCTAGATATTTCCCTTTTTTTCTAAATGGAAAAAATAATTTCCTGTATCCTTTTCATGTAATCTATTGTTGAATTGTGCATACTCTACTTTTTCCAGTTTGAAATCTCTTCTGGATTTTTCTCCCCTTTGCCTCCCACCAGCTGGAGAAAGAGAAGAATTGTGTGCTTTTCTGAAGGCTCAATCCACTTTCATTTTCAAATTCCTGGTTATTCTCAGTTGTCTGGAGTACTCTTGTTGGTATCCTCTTCATCTGTAAGATTAAAATAAAAGTGTACGTTTAAAATTGTTTCTTTATACAATGGTTGCAGAAGGAAGTGAAAAAGTATACATTACAAGTAAAAAGGAAACATGCCATAATGCTGAAATAGCTTCTAACGTTAATTGTGATTCTTTTGAAACATTGCACATTACTGAGATCCAAGTTCTAATATGCAATCACGAAATAGACTTGTTGACAAATGCTTCAAACTTCAATTATTGGGTAGAATCTCTGTAATTCAGATAAATGATTTAATAAACATGCTACTTCTCTTTCACTTGGACATTCAACTTGCAGAATGAGTATGAAAAGCATTGTATGATTCAGTGGCCCAAGAACTTTGGATGTAATATAATACTTGAACAATGGAAGGATATAAGAGAATTACAGAGGGAAGGGACCTTGGAGGTCTTCTAGTCTAACCCCCTGCTCAGGCAGGAAGCTCTATACCAAATATTTATATATGTGGAAAATCCATGGGTTTTCAGCCTGAAAGCTGCCCAAAACCCAAAATAGTTGCAGTCAAACCTTCTGTGCTAATTTTAGTCATGTGGGGGCTTTAATTGATAAAATGATGCCTAAAGACTCTGCATGATTTGAAGCACCAGTTTTGCCATGGAAGTCCTCAGTTCCAAGTAAGGGCAGAAAATACTGTCCACAACCTCTCTGGTGACATTCCTATTGAAGCAGTCCTCACTTACTGACTGCATTTGGAAAAGGCATCTCTGTCACTAAGCAGCCTGATCAGGAAGCATGATATCACAGGACAGTGCCAACTTACATCTGTTCCTCTGCAGTTACTAAGCGAATCACTGTGGGTTGTTAAAGACAATTTCACCTGACTGTGGCTGGCAACTTCTTCCTGGCATCACTACTGATTTTGCTTGACAAGAACCTAGCTGGGAAGGTCACAAATAGGGATCCCAAGGGTGGGATGCTGAAACCATTATAAATGTGCACCAGTTGACAGAACCCAAATTGTTCTTGCACCTTCATAACCACAGAAACTGCTGACTTGTTGAGGTCACTGAAGAAGTGCTACAATCAGCACTAATTTGTGGAGCAGATGTATATGTGCCTTTACAGTGCCATTGTAACAATGCCATTGAAGGCTGAGGGAAGAAATGGTAAGTGAGGTCTACCTATACAGCTGAACATCCCAAAGGTTCTGAAACCATTTTTTTTAAAAAAAGTGCTGGTTTAAATACAGTTGATCCAGATTTATACATGATGAGGCGCCAATAGGCAAATGCCACCCTTGTTGGCTAGACATGGAAGGAAAAAAGAAAAAATCCCCAGTGATTTCTGGGGATTTCCAATATTATTGCCAAAAAAAACAGCAGGTCCATATCAGAACAGAGTTGGAAGGGATCTTGGAGATCTTCTAGATCTAGACTCTAGACCAGTGATGGCTAACATTTTTTCCATCACGTGCCATAAGTGGGGGGACTTCAATGGGGGTCGTGCGTGGCCATAATTTTATGAGCCCAACCCCCTCCCTCCCCCTTGCTTTTGCCGTGTGATGCACCCATTTTCTGCCCTCCCCAGGCTCCAGAGGCTTTCCAGGAACCTGGGGAGAGCGAAAAAGGCCTCCCCTCCCTCTAGAGGCTTTATTTTCGGTGGTTTTTCACCCCCTGGAGATTTCCCTCCCCGCACCCAAGTCTGAAGTCAGCTGACAGGACAGCGCCTCATGTGCCCTAACAAATGGCTCCGTGTGCAACCTGTGACCCGGGTGCCATAGGTTCGCCATCACGACCCTAGACCAGTGATGGTGAACCTTTTTTGGCTCGCGTGCCACAAGTGGGGGGAGCGCAGGGGGGTCGAGTGCGGGCGTGCCGCACCCATAATGCAACGCGCGACCCCCCCAGTGCACATGCGCGCACAATGCGCAACCCCCCCATTTTTACATGTTTTTTTTGCCCTCCCCATGCTCCAGGGGCTTTATAGGAGCCTGGGGAGGCCGAAAAGAGCCTCCCCCGACCCCCCGGAGGCCCTCCGGAGGCTTCAGGGACTGTCCAGAGACTTCCCTGAAGCCTTCGGAGCGCTTAAAACGACCCTCCGAGCAAACCGGAAGTGCCATAGGTTCGCCATCATGGCCCTAGACTAACTCACTGCTAGGTCAGGAGAGCCCATACCATTCTGGATAAATGGCTGTCCAGTTGCTTCTTAAAGGTTCCTGAGGAACCTGACAACTCTGTCATGCAAAAGATAATTAGAGGGTCAGCTATACTGGATTTAATACTTATGAACAGGAAGGTTCGCTTGAAGAGAAGATACAAAAGAGCAACAAATATGACCCAGGGCTTGAGGTGGAAACTTATGAAGAAGAGTTGTAGGAATTGGGTATGTTCAGTCTTGGTGAAAAGGAGGCCTAGAGGTGACATGTTCCAATACTTGAAGTGCTGCCACAAAGAAGAGAAGATTAACTTCTCAAAGCCCCAGAAGGCAAGACAAGAAGCAATGGATGGAAACCAACGAAAGGGAGAAGCATCCTAAAAACAAGAAGAAATCTCCTGACAGCGACCAGTGGAACGGCTTCCCTTCCAAAGTTGTGGGAGCTCCTCCCTGGAAGCTTGGAAGGAGATACTGGAGAGCAATTTGGTCTAAGTTCTCAGGCTTGAGCAGGGGGTTGGACTGCATGATCGCCAAGGTCACATCCAACTGCTATTGTCTATCTTCTAGTTGCTTCTTTGCTTCTACGCTGCGGAGGAAATCAAGCAGCCTTTCTTGCTCCCAGCCTCTCCTCCAACCTGCCCTCAACTCACCCACCAGCTGCTGCTGCTTCGACTCTTGCAGGAGCCCAGAAGCTACTCGGCTTCTCTTCCACCCGTCAGAGATCCAGTAGATCCTACACTTCTCTCCCCTCCTTTCTAGCAATGCAGCACTTGATGGCTTTAACTCTTTAAAGTTCAACCCCAATGTTGCCCATCTGACCGCCATCTCCCGATAGGAGGGCGTAATACAGGCTCGTCCCGTCTCTGCCTATTAAGGCGTTTAGAAGACGTTTGCACTGATTACATGCCATCAAGTCACTTTCCACTCCTACCAACCGACCTTTGCAACAGATGCTAGCGAAATAGTGAAAGGTGACACTTGTGAAGATTAGCTGCAGGCTGAGCCCTAAACGTTCATGAAGTTCTTACAGCATAAGAGTTGGAAGGGACCAATTCTCCAAGCAGGGACCCCAATGCTATTCCGCACAAATGGCTCTGCAGTCTCCTCTTAAAAAGCTCCTCCGATGGAGCAGCCACAACTTCTGGAGACAAAGCATTTCCACTGAAGTTCTCATTGACAAGAAATTTCTCCTTAATTCCAGGTTGGATCCCTTTCTGATGTGTCCGCCCCCCCCCCGTTCCTTCTTGTCCTGCTCTCAGGAGCTTTGAAGAATAGGTTCCCCCCCCTTTCTTTTCTGTGTCAGCCCAGCTCAATTATGGTTGCATGTCAAGGATTACCTCTGTAGTATCTTTTAATCTTCATTCTTGCACAGCCTAAAGAATTGCTCTGAACAACCTTCCCAATTTCCAGAGGAGGTAGATTTTCCCTTTGATTATTCCGATTATTTTGCACCTTGGGCAAAACACTGGGGGCGGGGGGGGGCTACTTTGTAAAAAGCTGATCTAAAGATTCCTGATCTTTTTTAGCGTTTATCTCTGGAGATTTAAAAAAAAACCTGCTCTACATCCTGTTAGAAGGAAAATCCAGGGTTAGTTCCAAGCTGGAATGAAATGGAGGCTGCTTAAGAAAGGGGGTCCGTTTATTGATGAGCAGAACCAGACTGTGGTTCCAGGGCAGCTGATCGACTGGTTGAATGGGAGGATGGATCTTTATAGGTTTCTGTGATGCTGCTGGGGTTGTGCAATGTACTGAGAGCTCTGTGTCTTTTGCTATTCTAATGGTGGTGGGTTAATCCTATTATGTCCTGTTCTTAGATGTGACAAAGGTGCTTTTTCAGAAGGCAAGTGGACTTTTTTATTTGTTTTCTTTTGAAGATGTTTCCCTTCTCCTCCAAGAAGCCTCTTCAGTTCTGAAAGGATAGTGGGGAATGGAATCCTGGTCACAGGGAGAGAACAATATGCAGCAGGGCTTAGAAAATGGGGTGTAAAAAAGAGGGCTTGATTGTCTGTATAGGGCAGAAGATATTTTTTAAAATAAATATTTGTAAAAAGGTAAGATTTTCGATAGTGGCAATTTCATCTATTGGCTCTGTTTCGATCCACGAGGAGCTTGACTTCCAAAATGTGTTGGATCCAGTTCAGAATTGGGAGAACCATCAGGGAAGTCAGACAGATCCTCTGTAAAGTTATGATTTTCAAAAGCTACAAACCCACTGGCACAACCAATGACTGCTTATGGGGGTTAGCGGTTGTAAAGGTACAAGGGAAACCTACCTTAGTTGTCCTGTTTGAAACCTCCTAATTTTGATCTCCCAGACTGGCAATGGTGGAGAGGACCATCCCTGAATCTGAGAAGAATGCCAATCAAAACAGATCCAGTTTAGCCATTCTAATTTTTTTAACACTGCATAAAGAAATGTCATTCTTTCATAGAGTTTAGGACTGAGGTAAATAGCAATGCAACTAATTAAGAGGGAGATGCCTAATTACATCACACATCAGAGGCACAGAGTGGCTGGATTGAGGTACCATTGAAACTGAAAATTTAAATTTACAATGAGGGAAATGCAGCTGAAGCAGACAGATTGGTTATAGAGGTGCAGAATGCCAAAGAGACAGATTACAGGTAGATTAACAATTGTAGGGTATTAGAAAGCCACTCTATGTGTGGAGATTGGTAACATAATATATAGCTCTAAGTGCATACCATAAAGATATCCTGTTGAAAGCAGTGAAAGATATACAAACATAAACACTTGGTAAATTATTTTATACTGTAAAATATTTAAAATGAGACAATGATTGCATAAAGGTATTTTGTTGTTAAGCAGACAATCAAGAATGTAAGAGAATTAAGCTTATTGAAAAGAAAGAAATATTAATCGCAATTGAACATATGCTGCACAATGAAAGTGAGGTTTTTGGCTATATTGGATGGAAAAACTGTGATTGTATATGTAATTGAAAATACGGATGCAAAAGCACTTGTAACCAAACGACATGCTGTATGTAATGGATGAAAATTTTTAATGTTTTCTTTTATGTTTAAAAAAAACATGATTAAAAAAAACAATTGTAGTATATTAGAAAGCCACTGTATGCGTGGAGACCTCACCACTGAAGAATTGAGAAAAGGGTTTTGTGTTACAATTTTTAAAGTTTATTATTAAACATGTTCACTGCACATTTGGCAGTTAGAGGCCATTCTGAGTGCCTTGCTTGGCCCTAACAATCATAGCAACACTGACGCTACCCATTTTTTCCTTGCCAAAAGCTATTGATTGTTCTTACATTACACAATCAATTGTTAAAAAATAAAAGATTTTTCTCACATCGCCACCACCAAGGGAATGCAATAGATATGTCAGCATGCTGCTATCACCCAGCACCAATCAAAGGGAAAAAGCAGGCACTTCCAAGAAAAGTAGATCACAGCTGGAGTTGCTAATAAACATGGAGATCCTGTTATTAAAGCTGCTTCGTACTGAGCGACTGAGGGAAACAGAAACGTTTGAACCATTAAGGCGTTTATTGACAACCACAATAACAGCTTAGAATAACTCTCCATCTGACAGCTATTTTATACCATAGCTGTCAGATGGTTAAGGAATCTGATGGCTGCAATTCTCCTGCCGGCCGGCACACATGTCAAAACCAATAGGAACGGTTCCTTCTTTGATTAACGCTCCACGGTTGTAACGACGAGGACTTAACAAAACCCACAATCCCTATTCTCCTCAACTCAATATTCCTACAGTTCTTCTCCATCAGGTTCACCTGCAAGCAGAATAGTGTTTTCATTTGAAATTTTACATTGCTTTTTTATTGGGCCTTGGGCCTATTCCCTACATGCCCCTCACCCATCAAATGCTTACCTTTTGGAGACCTCTGGGAGACAGCGTCATTTTCAGTGCACCCACGATCCCTTAATGTAGTTTGCACAGTGTTAAGGTAGTGAAATAGAACAGTTTCTTCTGTATGACTATCACTCAGAAGCAGCCACCATTTTGGCCCAAAGGCAGATGAGACAAAATGGAAGCTGCTTCCACAAGTCCATCACATGGCCAAGGGTTGAATCCCGGGGACACTGAAAATAATGGCTGCTTCCAGGACAGAGCCATGTGGCCCTGGGATACGTGTCCTGGCCTTCTTCACCAACTTGAGGTTCGGAGACCTTCAAAGGGTATGGAGGAGGAGGCTGTGAGGCCTGGTGGTGTGGGAATCAGGCCTAAGGACTGTGGGGACGCAGTGGGAGAGGGAAAAAGCCTGTGGGGACTCTGGAGGAAAGAAATTCCTATATGGACCCTATGGGAGAGGGCAAAGTTTGGAGGGATCCTGTGGAGAGGAAAAGGCTTGATAACCACACAAAAAAAAAAAAACAAAAAAAAAACCATCACACAGTACATCTTTATCAAATTTATATTTTCCGTTTTCTCTCTCCAATTACAGGTCTACATCTGAGATAGATGTAGTAAAATGAAACATGGAAGAACTTAAATAATCAATTTCTCACCTATAGTTCCAATGAGAGCTCAAAAATGAAATTTAAGCCTTCTCTAAACGCATCAACTTTTGCCTAATGTGGATTAACTTGACTTTCTCTCTTGTGTGTAAACCTACATTTGTATGGATTCTCTCCTTTATGCATTCTCTGGTGCAGCGATGGCGAACCTTTTTTTGCTCGCGTGCCATAGGTAGGGGGAGCGCAGGGGGGTCGTGTGCGGGTGTGCCGCACTCATAATGCAATGCGCAACCCCCCAGTGCACATGCACGCACTACAGCCGCTCCCCCCATTTTTACATGGTTTTTTTGCCCTCCCCAGGCTCCAGAGGCTTTATAGGAGCCTGGGGAGGGCGAAAACAGCCTCCCCCGCCCTCCCAGACGCCCCCCAGAGGCTTCAGGGACTGTCAGGAAGTTTGAAACCTGAAAATTTAAATTTATAATGAGGGAAATGAAGCTGAAGAAGACAGATTGGTTATTGAGGTGCAGAATGCCAAAGAGACCGATTACAGGTACATTAACAATTGTAGAGTATTAGAAACCCACTGTATGTGTGGAAAGCTCACCACTGAAGAAAAATTGAGAAAAGGGTTTTGTGTTACAATTTTTTAAAGTTTATTATTAAACTTGTTCACCGCACATCTGGCAGTTAGAGGCCATTCTGAGTGCCTTGCTTTGCCCTAACAATCATCGCAGCACTGATGCTATGTTGGTAATGTAGAAAAGCAGATGCAGACAGGAGTAAGGTTGTGATGGGAAGGCCACCACAGCATTGTTCGGGGCTCCCTTTTATTGTAAAAGCTCTGAATAACTTGTACTGTTGGCAGAAGCTGATTGGATTACAAAGGCATGGTATCCCTGTGATATGCACGTGGACAGCTCATGCTATAGATCTGCTAGTTAATCTGCTGCTGCTGCATGCAATATGTCTACGTGTAAATTCCATCGTACCTTCTTGTAAACAAAGGATTAAGAGGAAGAAAAGTGGAATTTGATTGATCCTAAGTGTGGTTTGCCAGCTACTGAGTAACCAATTAACTCCACATTTCCTCCTTTCTTTTATTTTAATTCATTTTGTTTTAACAATTTGCACACATACATTACGTCGCGTCTATGAGGTCGAATTCTGGGCCGAAACATTGTTATTAATGCAGGTACACATTGAATGCAGCAACCGCAACAAATTAAACCAATTATTACCATGATTACAATAGGAATGATCTGACGTAAACATCCAAAATCTGGAAGCCAAGACCATAGCCATTCCCAAGGTGTTAGTGGGACAGCAGTATCAATAGGATTATCTGCATTCATGTCTTCCATATGTTCTATGGTAGCGGCAATGTTAACTTTATAATCTTCTATATATGTACAACAATGAGAGTGAATTAACGCACATACCCCACCCTTTGCTGCTAATATAAAATCTAAAGAAAAGTGATTTTGCAATACTACCTCTCTAATTTGTGACATTTCGTCATTAATCATTTTTAAGGCTGATATTGTGGAATTAAACATTGCAGTGTCCAATTGGATAGAATATGCAAATCTCTATAATTCATCATTGTTCCTAAAGTAGAAAGGATACCTCTGGCTAGCCTTGTCTCAGTATACTTGTTAAGAGGGTTATCAATTTGAATCTCTCTGCGATTTTTCAGTCTTCCCTTTGGTGGATGATCTGTTATTATAATAGAGGGAGCAATATATCCTAATGTACATTGACCAGACCACCATGCAGGAATACGTTGATACGCTCTTCTTCCACATAACATCCAGATGTTATCTAATGTATTTGTGGTGTGGTTATTTTCTGTTACCACTTGTTTAACCATAGCTCTTACTAAATGACATAATTGTAAACCACCTGTTTCGATGCTTTGTAATATAGTAGGACACCCCTGTGCTATCGGACAACCTCCCGTGATTTGATTTGTACAGCCAAATTCAGTATAATTTGTAAGATGTTCAACAAAGGTTTGATTCAAATGTGAGCCCAGAACCTGCAGCACCTGCAGCAGAGAGCCCTAACCGACCATGGGAAGAGGTCGCAATGGACTTCATTGTGGAACTCCCAGACAGCAGTGGGAATAGAGTAATTTGGACAGTTATTGATATGGTTTCTAAGCAGGCACACTTCATTGCTTGCTCAGGATTGCCATCCACAAACGAATTAGTGAAAATGTTTGTGAAACACAATTATCGCCTGCACGGAGTACCCAAGAGGATCATTTCAGACCGCGGAGTCCAGTTCACAGCCAAGTTCTGGAGAGAGGTCCTGAGATCCATTGGGTCCACACAAGAACTGAGCTCAGAGGTTCATCCCAGCATGAACTGCGCAGCAGAGAGAGCCAATGCGGTGGTGGAACAATACATCCGGTGTTTTGTGGACTATCAGCGAGACAACTGGTCGGACTCGCTACCCTTCGCCGAAGTGGCATACACAGCAGCACAGGATTAGCGGGGTTCCAGATTACCAGTGGCATGGAATTTGTTGCCATGCCTGTGTTGCCTAGAGAACCTCCTTCCTTCATGCCTGTGAATTAATGGATGGACACGCTAAAGAAAGGATGGGAGAATACGAAGAAGGCTCTAGCAGTTGCGGCAGAAGCCTACAAGAAGCAAGCTGATCAACATCGCTCGCACCAAAACCCTTTCCTTTTGGGGGACGAAGTTTTTGTGTCTACCAAATACATAAGATTAGGAATGCCTAGCAAGGAATTAGGTCCAAAGTTTCTAGGTCCATTCCCAATAGTGAAGATAGTTAACCCAGTTACAGTTCAACTCAGTCTAACCAGAAGTCTAGGGGAAATTGACCCAGAATTTCATTGTAGCTTGTTGAAACCAGTAATTAAGTCTAACAGAAGAGCATCCACCCAAGCTCAATCTCCTCCTGTAGTGATAGAAGGGGAAACACAATCTGAGGTGGAAAAAATTGTAGACTCCAGGCTGAATAGGGGTCGATTACAGTACTTAGTGCGTTGGAAGGGTTACCCTTGGTCTGAAGCTACTTGAGTGAAATGTGGGAAACTAAAAGTGGAGACGTTAGTAAAGAAATTCCATGAGAAGTTTCCCAATAGGCCTGGGGGGGAGGAGAGGTGGTTAATTTTGTTATGTTAACTTTTATGTTATTCTCTTTGCAGGAAACGTTTTTCTTCTGAGGAGAGGCCGCCTGTCAGGCCTGTAGTTATGTTCTTTTTAGGATCTTTGGCCTGCCACACTTTTTATTAATTTTCTATGCTGTTTCATTAGTGTAGTAGTTGGGAGGGGGGAATAGAAAGGAGTAGGATTGTGGAATGTATGTTGTCATTCTTTTATAGAAGCCAAGGTCATCTTTTGTCTCCGCACCTCGACACCTGACCGGAAGCAGAGGGGTGTAGATGCCAGTGTGGAAGATGATGATTGGAACATGTGATGGATTATGGGGTGTGGGGATAGATCATGAACTTTCAACTGGGTGGAATTCCAGGAAGAAAATCAGTGTTGGAATTCCATAGACGTGCTAACTTGCCTGTATGAATAAATGGGAACTTTAAGGATGATTCTGCCTTGGACAATGATTTATTTCATACATGGTATTTGGAACGCTAACACAAGAGCTGACTGGCTTGAGCAGACAAAGCCTTAATTTGTCCCCAAGTTGGATTATGTTTCTTCCGAGATGCCCAGTCTCGATCCGTTTAAGGATTCTGCAGACTGAGGGAGAAGTTGGGTATCGGATTTTTCAATCCTTCGTGCCACAACATCTTTCCAAGGTTTTACACACCACGCTGGAATCCACACGGGTTCTGTTGGAGCAAGCACAGCAGCATATCCTCGTCCCCATGTCAACAAAGGAACCGGACCATGCCATTCAGGATTAGGTAACAATCTATACATTACTTGTGGCTGAGGATGATTTGTTCTATGACCAAAGTGATTATCCACTGGAGTAGATAATTTTTTTATATTAAGATGATTTAATGTGAATAGAACTTTGTTCAGCCATTCCTGTTTCCCAGGAAGGCCTACAGGGTTTCCCCCTTTTTGTTTATGTTTTTCCAAAGCTGATTTTAGGGTGTGATTAGCTCGTTCGACAATAGCCTGCCCTGTGGAATTATAGGGAATGCCAAAAATGTGTTTAACTTGCCATTTCTCACAAAATTCAGCAAAGAGTTTACTACAATATGCTGGACCATTATCTGTTTTTAAAGTAGAGGGTAGGCCCATAACAGCAAATGTCCTAATACAATACAACTTAGATGAAATTCCTGATTGAACCTTAGTGTCAACCTAGTTAAAAGCTAGCAGGCATGGATCAGAAGGTACATGATAAGAAACCCTTCCTACAAAATTTGTAAATGCCACTTGCAATGCAGGAGATAAACTAACCATTTGTTCCCAATCTTTCAAAGGAAGAGGCACTACAACATTAACCAGATCTTGCCCTATAAGTATTTTACATCGCTCTCTTCCCTTGAATAGTAGTTCTGCATACATGTGAACTGGTGTACTAATTGTATGTCCTGGACTACGTGAAAAATTTAACCACTCCATAATTAATAAAGAACTTTTAGTTTTGCCCTGTAGGATGATTTCTTGAGCTATGACAGCTGTAGGTTGTTTCTGAGTGGGAATGAATATGATAGTTAAAGGCGTATTTTCCTGACATCTATCCACCCAAACTAATTTTAATGCATTGTTTATTTGGTCAAATACTTCCTTCTGCGCTGCTGTCAATTGTATTAAATCAGAAGGATTATCTCTTAGTTTTAATGCACCAAATAAAGGGCTACGTATACTGGTAGGAAGACCCACATATGGGTGTAACCAGTTAATTGAACCTAAAAGCTGTTGTAATTTAACATATGACAATGTATCCTCTATTTTTAATTGAGGAATTTGTGGGTGTGAATAAGTCTGTAATAGCTTATGACCTAAATAAAGAAAAGGTTCTTTAACTTGTACCTTTTCTGGTGCTATTTGCAATCCATAAACTGCAAGATCTTGAGTCAATTCAGGTAACCAATTTAAAGGAATCTTTGGTGCCGATACTAAAATATCATCCATGTAATGATAAACTACAGCCTGAGGATATCTTTTCCTAAAAGGTTCTAAAGCTCTAGATACAAAGTGCTGACATAATGTTGGACTATTCAGCATACCTTGAGGTAAAACTGTCCATTGATATCTTTCCGTTGGCTTTTCTGAATTTATAACTTGGACAGTAAAGGCAAAAAGAGGTTTATCCTTTTTGCATAATGGAATTGTGAAAAAAACAATCCTTTAGGTCAATCACCATAACTTGATACTCTCTTGGTATCATATTTGAATTTGGTGTACCACATTGAAGTGGCCCCTTTGGTGTTAATATGGCATTTATAGTACGGAGGTCATGAAGAAGTCTCCATTTGCCAGATTTCTTTTTTATTACGAAAACTGGTGTGTTAAACGGATTGGTGGTAGGTTCAATGTGTTTTGCAGCTAATTGTTCTTTTACTAATTCTTGTAATACTGTAAGTTTCTCTTGTGTCAAAGGCCATTGTTCAATCCATACAGGTGTAGTAGATCGCCATTTCAAAGGAAGAGCAGTAGGGAGAGCCATATTACCACTTAGTCATGAATAATTAATTCTGCTTGAAACTGTTGCATCAGATCTCTTCCCCATAAATTTATATGAATGGGAAGGATCACTGGTTTTAACTGAGCAGTACGTTTGCCATCCAGGGCTGTTACCGTAAGCCAGTTTTTGCTTCGTCGAGCTGCTTGAGGTCCTCCTACTCCCCACAAGGAGGGTGATTCTGTAGTGGGCCAATCGTTGGGCCAATTGTCAGCAGTTATGACAGAGATGTCTGCACCAGAATCAAGGACTCCTTCAAATGATCTGCCATTTAACAAATATGCACGTTTTGGTTTTTCATTCCGAATTGATTGAGTTACAGCTAAAATACTAGGGTGTATAGAATGAAGAGGGTTGGTAGACCCAAAGCCTCCACTCCCTCTAACCCTTTGTTGACCACCCGCTGGTAATACATATGGAATAATTACTAATTGTGCCCAAGAATCCTCCTTATTTAAAGTCATGGGCATATATGTTTCAAATTGGATCATTATGACTCCTTCATAATCAGAATCTACAACCCCGGGATTACAAAAATCCCCTTTTTACCAGCGGAGGAGTGAGGAAGCACCAGCCCTACGGTGTTAGCAGGCAAGGGACCTTTCAATTGGGATTGCATTAAGATAACAACTCCTGGGAGAGATATATATTTGTCTTCCTGATTAATTAAATCAATTCCTGCACTGCCACTTGTGGCTCCTTAGTAATTATTAACTGTAGAGGCGGCAATTTGGCCGGGGCTTGCCGTGAGCCCGAAATCTAGTTTCCCTGATTATTGTTTTGGCCTCTACATTGGTTTGCCCAGTGATATCCTTTTTTGCATTTGGGACAAACGTTTTTTGGTCTGGCTCCTTGGCCCCCACCTGGTCCATTACCTTTATAAGCTACTCCACCTGGAGCTCCTCATTGCTGTTTAAAATGTCCAGGTTTTTTGCAATTAAAACAATTTCCTTTGGGCTTGCCAAAGTGCCCTTTTTGTACTGCAGCTACTAATGCATCCATTTGAAATGCATTTGTGCCTATGTCTGAACATGCCTTCAGTATGTCCGCTAAAGTATATTCTCCTTTATTTATAATAGACATCAAAGCTTTACGACAATCTGCATGAGCATGTTCATAAGCTAGTCGTTTCATCAATTCCCCGCTAGCTTCCTCATTATTTATTTGCCATTGGATAGCTTCTTGTAATTTATCAATAAAATCAGAATAAGCCTCTCCTGCACCCTGACGTATGGATGAAAACGATTTACTAGGTTTTCCTGACACTGGCACTCTCTGAAAGGCCTTTATGACACATCGTCCTACAACAGGGTAGGCTTGTGGAAGAGTTCCTGCAACAAGTTCCTGTTGTTACATACTAGAAAAATTTCCAACTCCATATATTTGATCTGGTATGAACTGCCCTCCTGAATTGTTCCCTGCATGTATTACTTCTCTTTGGTATTCTGAATCCCAAACTACATATTGTGCAGGTGTAAGAAGCATTCTAAACAAATCTTTCCAGTCTTGTGGGATCAACTGATAACCATTAGAAATACCTTCCAGCATGCCTGCCGTATAGGTAGAACATAATCCCATTTCAGTGATACTTTTCCGCAATTCTTTTTGTACTTGGTATGGTAACAGATTCCACTGATATTCGACCCGTCCTTGTGGGTCAACTGTTTGTACCACTGGGAAGGCTTGAAGCCCTTCTGCAAGTTCTTGTCCTGTGAGGTTTCCTTTCCTTTGTTCTTCTTGAAATCCTGCTCGGACCGCACCCATTGATCCTTGTGAAGAACCACTTAATATGGGAGCGGTCGGGGAACCAACTTCCCCCGGCTTCAACGTAGTTGGTGCTGGCAAAGCTAGTTGCATATATGGAGGGGGAGCAAATCCCTCCTCTGGGATTAAAGAGAGCGGTGGGGACGGTGCCTTGAGTTTATGAGTCCTCACCTTCTCTATTATATCCCTACATTTTTGCCATAACAATAAATGTTGAATAGGAGCTCGCAGTTCGGTATGTAATTCTATTCCAATTCTTATCCAGTCCCCTAATTCCCAAGTTCCTCCCTCGGGGTACCAAGGATATTGACAACCTATTTCACCTACTAAGTGCTCTAAATCATGTAAACTAACTCCTGTCACCCCATTATATTTAAGAAATTTCTGTAGCTCTTTAGCATGAACCTTCTGCGGAGCTGACAGCCCCCCCCCCCCATACTCACGAAATATTGGGAGCGAAGTTCGCTGTGGTTCTCCTGGGCTCGTCCGGCTGAATGAGTATGAGGGAATCACGTCGGGGTCACCAGATGTTGGTAACGTAGAAAAGCAGATGCAGACAGGAGTAAGGAAGTGATGGGAAGGCCACCACAGCATTGTTCGGGGCTCCCTTTTATTGTAAAAGCTCTGAATAACTTGTACTGTTGGCAGAAGCTGATTGGATTACAAAGGCATGGTATCCTTGTGATATGCTCGTGGACAGCTCATGCTATAGATCAGCTAGTTAATCTTCTGCTGCATGCAATGTGTCTACGTGTAATAATAAACGTGGCGATCCTGTCATCAAAGCTGCTTTGTACTGAGCGACTGAGGGAAACAGAGACGTTTGAACCATTAAGGCGTTTATTGACAACCACAATAACAGCTTAGAACAACTCTCCTTCCATCTGACAGCTATTTATAGCATAGCTGTCAGATGGTTAAGCAATCTGATGGCTGCAATTCTCCTGCTGGCCGGCACGCGTGTCGGAACCAATAGGAATGGTTCCTTCTTTGATTGATGCCCCGGGATCGCGGTTCACCAGGTTCAAATTCTGACTGAAACTTTTCCCATGCTGTGGATATTAAATACAATACAATACCAGAGTTGAAAGGGACCTTGCAAGTCTTCTAGTCCAACCCCCTGCCTAGGCAGGAAACCCTATACCGTTTCAGACAAATGGTTATCCAATATCTTCTTAAAGACTTCCAGTGTTGAGGCATTCACAACTTCTGGAGGCAAGCTGTTCCACTGATCAATTGTTCTAACTGTCAGAAAGTTTCTCCTCAGTTCCAAGTTGCTTCTCTCCTTGATTAGTTTCCACCCATTACTTCTTGTTCTACCCTCAGGTGTTTTGTACACCGCCCCGAGTCCCTTCTGGGAGAGGGGGCGGTCTGTACACCGCCCCGAGTCCCTTCTGGGAGAGGGGGCGGTCTAGAAGCGCAAATAAATTGAAATTGAAATTGAAATTGGAGAATAGTTTGACTCCCTCTGTGGCAACCTCTGAGATATTGGAACATTGCTATCAGGTCTCCCCTAGTCCTTCTTTTCATTAAACTAGCCATACCCAGTTCCTGCAACCATTCTTCATGTTTTAGTCTCCAGTCCCCTAATCATCTTTGTTGCTCTTCTTTGCACTTTCTAGAGTCTCCACATCTTTTCTATATCATGGCGACCAAAACTGAATGCAGTATTCCAAATGTGGCCTTACCAAGGCATTATAAAGTGGTATTAACACTTCACGTGATCTTGATTCTATCTATGCAGCCTAGAACTGTGTTGGCTTTTTTGGCAGCTGCTACACACTCCTGGCTCATATTTAAATGATTGTCCACTAGGATTCCAAGATCCCTTTCACAGTTACTACTATTGAGCAAGGTAACACTTATAATGTACTTGTGCATTTCGTTTTTGTTGCCTAAATGTAGAACCTTACACTTTTCACCATTGAATTTTATTTTATTAGTGCCCAATGTTCAAGTTTGTCAAGATCCTTCTGTATCTTAAGCCTTTCTTCTGGAGTGTTTGCTATTCCTGCCAGCTTGGTGTCATCTGCAAATTTGATGAGTTCCCCATTTATTCCCTCATCCAAATCATTGATGAGCATGTTGAAGAGTACTGGGCCTAAAACAGAGCCTTGGGGTACTCCATTGCATACTTCCCTCCATGTAGATGCAGTTCCATGGAGGAATACACATTGAGTGCGATTGGTCAGCCAGTTACGAATCCATCTGGTGGTGATGCTGTTTAACCTACATTCTTCTACTTTATCTAGTAGTAGGTTATGGTCTACCTTATCAAATGCCTTACTGAAGTCCAAGTAAACTATTTCGATGGCATTCCATTGCTCCACTAATATTATCACACTAATTTTATTCATATGGTTTCACTCCTGCGTGAGTCCTCTGGGGTTTCACCAGGTCAGAACAGTAAGTGAAACTTTTCCCACAATCTGGACACTAGTATGGCTTCACTCCTGTAAAGGTCCTCTGGTGTATAAGTAGATCAAAATTCCAACTGAGAAGTTTTCCACAGTCTGCACATTCATATTGTTTCTCTCATGTAAGTCCTCTGGTGTTTCACCAGTTTGGACTTCTCATTGAATTTTTTCCCACAAACAGGACATTCAAAGTGTTTTTCTCCTGTGTGAATCCTCTGATGTTTCACCAGCCTGGAATTCTGATTGAAACCTTTCCCACAAATAGGACATTCATAGGGTTTCTCTCCTGTGTGAGTCCTCTGATGAATCACCAGGGAATAATTACGACTGAAACGTTTATCACAATCAGGACATTCAAAGGCTTTCTCTCCTGTGTGAGTCCTCTGGTGGCTAACCAAATTGGAATTCAGACTGAAACGTTTGCCACAATCAGGACATTCAAAGGGTTTCTCTCCTGTGTGAGTCTTCTGGTGTTGAAACAAAGCAGAATTGCAACGGAAACGTTTGCCACAATCAGAACATTCAAAGGGTTTCTCTCCTGTATGAGTCCTCTGGTGGTCCACCAAGCTTGAATTATGACTGAAACATATCCCACATTCAGGACATTCAAATGGTTTTTCTCCTGTGTGAGTCCTCTGATGAATCACCAGACTTGACTTATAAATAAAACCTTTCCCACAATCAGGACATTCAAATGGTTTTTCTCCTGTGTGAGTCCTTTGGTGTTGAACTAAAGTGGAATTTCGACTGAAATGTTTGCCACAATCAGAACATTCAAAGGGTTTCTCTCCGGTGTGAGTCCTCTGATGAGTCACCAGGCTTGAATTATGACTGAAACCTTTCCCACAATCAGGACATTCAAACGGTTTTTCTCCTGTGTGAGTCCTCTGGTGTTGAACTAAAGCGAACTTTTCACTGAAATGTTTGCCACAATCAGAACATTCAAAGGGTTTCTCTCCTGTGTGAGTCCTCTGGTGTTTAACCAAATGGGAATTCAAAATGAAACATTTGCCACAATCAGAACATTCAAAGGGTTTCTCTCCTGTGTGAGTCCTCTGGTGAATCACCAGGCTTGAATTATGACTGAAACATTTCCCACAGTCAGGACATTCAAAGGGTTTTTCTCCTGTGTGAGTCCTTTGGTGTTCCACCAGCCTGGAATTCTGATTGAAACCTTTCCCACAAAGGGGACATTCAAAGGGTTTCTCTCCTGTGTGAGTCCTCTGGTGTTTAACCAAATGGGAATTCTGACTGAAACGTTTCCCACAATCATGACATTCAAAGGGTTTCTCTCCTGTATGAGTCCTCTGATGAGTCACCAGGCTTGAATTATGACTGAAACTTTTCCCACAATCAGGACATTCAAATGGTTTTTCTCCTGTGTGAGTCCTCTGGTGTTCCAACAGGTTGGAATTCTGATTAAAACTTTTCCCACAATCAGAACATTCAAAGGGTTTCTCTCCTGTGTGAGTCCTCTGGTGTTGAACTAAAGCGAAATTTCGACTGAAATGTTTGCCACAATCAGAACATTCAAAGGGTTTTTCTCCTGTGTGAGTCCTCTGATGAATCACTAGGCTTGAATTATGACTGAAACCTATCCCACAATCAGGACATTCAAATGCTTTCTCTCCTGTGTGAGTCCTCTGGTGTATCACCAGTTGGGAATTTGTAATGAAACTTTTACCACAATCAGGACAGTTATATGATTTCTTTCCTGTGTGCATCCTGTAATATACGTACCATCAGGTTGCAATCACGACTGAAAGTTTTCCGAAAATCAGCACATTCAAAGGGTTTTCCCCTCGTGTGAGTCCTCTGATGTATCACCAAGTTGCCATGCTTGCAAAAGCGTTTATTGCATTGGGAGTAGTTATAGGGCTTCTCTCCTGTGTGAGTCCTTAAATGAACCACAAGGGAGCTGATCTAACTAAATCTTTTCCCACATTCAGGTAATTTGTATGCCTTTCCTCCAGAGGGGATCCTCTTATGCATAATATGTTATTTGCTATGTGTGCTTTTCGTACAATCCGCCCATCTAAGGAGCTTTTCTACCACTGAGGTAGAAGAGGGGAAAAATACATGTGATCTCTTGTTGCATGGAGCTTTGATTCAAGCTACAGTTTTCTTCCTCACAGGGCAAGGCCTGCATTACTGCGTAGAGACTTGCATTACTGTCTATCTTTTGTGGCTATCCAATTGTCTTTTTCCTCCCCTCTGACTTCTAGATATTTCCTTCTTTTTCTAATTGGGAAAAATAAATCTCCTTTGACCTTTTCATGTAATCTATTGTTGAATTCTGCATAATCTACTTTTTCCAGTTTGAAATCTCTTCTGGATTTTCTCCCCTTTGTCTCTCACCAGCTGGAGAAAGAGAAGAATTGTGTGCTTTCCTGAAGGCTCAATTCGCTTTCATTTTCAAAATTCTTGGTTATTCTCAGTTGTCCAGAGTGCTCTTATTGGTATCCTCTTCATCTGTAAGATTAAAATAAAAGTGTAAGTTTAAAATTGTTTCTTTATAAAATAAAAAAGTTTACATTACAAGTTAAAAGCAAGTATGCCACAATGCTGAAATAGCTTCTAATGTTAATTACAATTCAGTTGACACATTGGAGATTACTGAAATCCAAGTTCAAATATACATTCCATCATGAAATGCACTTTTTGAATTGGGTCCATCACAAATTCTTCATACTGCAATTATTGGATAGAATCTCTGTAATTCAGCTAAATGTTTTAATAAACATGCTATTTCTCTTTCACATTTTAAACGTTATATGTGAAACTCAATTTAAACTATGGCAGATAGACATCCCTAACATTATATTGCAAGGAAAAAAACCAAAAATTAAACATAAATTATTGCAAGGTGGTAAGGATAGAGATTTGAGTTGACCAGATTTGAAATTGTACTTTGATGCTTGTTGTTTTGTGGCAAAAAGAGTGAGTGACTCTCCAAAATAAGAGCTTCTTTGAGATTGACAGGCATGAATAAAGCATTTGATGGCAAAGCTCTTTATCGTATGATAAGGTTAAAGCAAATGTTGATTTTAGTCATCATTCCTTCCTCTTTGGTGTCTCCCCAGGAAGTTTTCTAAGAAAAGAAAAGGTGGCAAAACCAGACTGGTTGACTTATGGTTAAATAATATCGTTCAATTATCGTGCCCTTATCCGAAAATCTACAAGGTGTAATCAGAAGGATGTTTGCCATTGATTTATACATTTAAAGGAGTGGGAAATGACTAGACAAAAAGAGAAATGGATGCAATTTCGTGAAAAATGAAGTGGAAGTGAATGGTGGAACATATTATTACTAAGATTTATAAACTGCTATTGATCTTGGATCTTAATGGCTGCCACATTTATTGCCTGGGAAATTGGGAGGGGGGATTGTGAGATTGTTGAGATATATAGCCATAACAATTCTTTTCTCGGGGAGTCAAGGACGTTCAGCCTGCCCTTGGATAGGCGTGACTGGGGATGTCTCCACTTAGGACTGTGGAATGATTGCATCGTGTGATGGACATGTGCAGGGGATGGAACTCTGACTTTTTTGGAATGTGGAAAACCAGAAGCTTACAGATTCAGGTTTTCCCAGATGTGCCAGTATGACGTCTTCAATAGACTGGAACTTTGAGGAATTGCCTGCCTTGGAGTCTTCATCGGTTGAAGGTTTTACTTGGAACCCTGACATTGAACTTGCAGAATGAGTATGTAAAGCATTGTATGGTTCAGTGTAATATAATGTTGAACAATGGAAGGATATAAAAGAATTACAGATGGGACCTTGGAGGTCTTCTAGTCCAACTCCCTGCTCAGGCAGGGAGTTCTATACCAAATATGTATATACGTGGAAAATCCATGTGTTCTCTGCCTGAAAGCTGTCCCAAAACCCAAAATAGTTGCAGTCAAACCTTCTGTGCTAATATTAGACATTTGGGGCTTTAAATGATAAAATGATGCTGTAAGACTCTGCAAGATTTGAAGGACAAGTTTTGCTTGTGGAAGCTCCAGGCTCCAGAGGCTTTCTAGAAATCTGTTGTGGGCAAAAACGCCCCACCCCTGCTTTATTTTTGGCAGTTTTTCACCCTCTGGAAATTTCCCTGTAGCTGACAGGGCAATGTCTCACGTGCCCTAACAAATGGCTCTGCATGCAACCTGTGACCCCGGGTGCCATAGGTTTGTCATCACGGTCCCAGACTAACTCACTGCTAGGTCAGGAGAGCCCATACCATTCTGGATAAATGGCTGTCCAGTTGCTTCTTAAAGGTTCCTGAGGAACCTGACAACTCTGTCATGCAAAAGATAATTAGAGGGTCAGCTATACTGGATTTAATACTTATGAACAGGAAGGTTCGCTTGAAGAGAAGACACAAAAGAGCAACAAATATGACCCGGGGCTTGAGGTGGAAACGTATGTAGAACAGTTGTAGGAATTGGGTATGTTCAGTCTTGGTGAAAAGAAGGACTAGAGGTGACATGTTCCAATACTTGAAGTGCTGCCAGAAGAAGAGAAGATTAACTTCTCAAAGCCCCAGAAGGCAAGACAAGGAGCAATGGATGGAAACCAACGAAAGAGAGAAGCATCCTAGAAATAAGAAATCTGACAGCGACCAATGGAACGGCTTCCCTTTCCAAGTTGTGGGAGCTTCTCCCTGAAGGCTTGGAAGAAGATAATGGAGAGCCATTTGGTCTAAGTTCTCAGGCTTGAGCAGGGGGTTGGACTGCATGATCGCCAAGGTCACATCCAACTGCCTTTGTCTTTCTTCCAGTTGCTTCTCTGCTTCTACGCTGCAGAGGAAGTCAAGCAGCCTTTCTTGCTCCCAGCCTCTCTCCTCCAACTTGCCCTCAACTCACCCACCAGCTGCTGCTGCTTCGACTCTTGCAGGAGCCCAGAAGCTACTCGGCTTCTCTTTTTTCCGTCAGAGATCCGGTAGATCCTGCACTTCTCTCCCCTCCTTTCTAGCAATGCAGCACTTCATGGTTTTAACTCCTTAAAGCTCAACCCCAGGTTCCTCCACGGCTTTCTAGGCGTCAATGTTGCCCATCTGACCGCCATCTCCCGGTAGGAGGAGGTAAAATAGGCTCGTGACTATTCAGGCGTTTGCAAGAGGTTTGCACTGATTACATGCCATCAAGTCATTTTCCCTCCTACCAACCGACCTTTGCAACCGATGCAAGTGAAATAGTGAAAGGTGACACTTGTGAAGATTAGCTACAGGCTGAGCCCTAAACGTTCATGAAGTTCTTACAGCATAAGAGTTGGAAGGGACCAATTCTCCAAGCAGGGACCCCAATGCTATTCCGAAGAAATGGCTCTGCAGTCTCCTCTTAGAAAGCTCCTCTGATGGAGCAGCTGCAACTTCTGGAGACAAAGCATTTCCACTGATCAATTGTTCTCACTGACAGGAAGTTTCTCCTTAACTCCAGGTTGGATCCCTTTCTGATGTGTCTCCCTCTGCTCCTTCTTGTCCTGCTCTCGGGTGCTTTGAAGAATAGGCTCCCACCCCCCACCCCCTTTCCTTTCTGTGTCAGCCCAGCTCAATTACGGTTACATGTCAAGGATTACCTGTAGTATCTTTTTATCTTCATTCTTGCAGAGCCTAAAGAATTGCTCTGAGAATCCTTCCCAATTTCCAGAGGAGGTAGATTTTCCCCTTGATTATTCCGAGGCAGACACCTTGGGCAAAACCCTTGGAGGGGGCTACTTTGTAAAAAGCTGATCTAGAGATTCCTGATCTTTTTAAGAGTGAATCTCGGTGGAGATTTTAAAAAGACAACTGCTCTACATCCTGTTAGAAGGAAAATCCAGGCCTAGTTCCAAGCTGGGAATGAAATGGAGGCTGCTTAAGAAAGGGGGTCCGTTTATTGATGAGCAGAACCAGACTGTGGTTCCAGGGCAGCTGATGGACTGGTTGAATGGGAGGATGGATCTTTATAGGTTTCTGTGATGCTGCTGGGGTTGTGCAATGTAGTGAGAGCTTTGTGTCTTTTGCTATTCTAATGGTGGTGGGTTAATCCTATTATGTCCTGTTCTTAGATGTGACAAAGGTGCTTTTTTAGAAGGCAATTATACTTTCCTCTTTGTTTTTTCTTTTGAAGATTTTTCCCCTCTCATCCAAGAAACTTCTTCAGTTCTGAAAGGATAGTGGGGAATGGAATCCTGGTCACAGGGAAAGAACAATATGCAGCAGGGCTTAGAAAATGGGGTGTAAAGGGCTTGATTGTCTGTATAGGGCAGAAGATATTTTTTAAAAGAAATATTTGTAAAAAAAACCAAAAAGGAAAAATAGAATATTCCACCAAAGAACAAGGCTGATTGGACACCATGTTAACCTTTTTAGAACGGTATTCGGCACTGCCATTTTAATGAAGATTTAATAAGATAAGATTTTCGATAGTGGCCATTTCATCTATTGGCTCTGTTTCGATCCACGAGGAGCTTGACTTCCATAATGTGTTGGATCCGGTTCAGAACTGGGAGAATCATCAGGGAAGTCAGACAGATTCTCTGTAATGTTATGAGTTTCAAAAGCTACAACGCCACTGGCACAATCAATGGCTGCTTTAGGGGTTGTAAAGTTACAAGGGAAACCTACCTTAGTTGTCCAGTTTGAAACCTCCTAATTTTTGATCTCCCAGACTGGCAATGGTGGAGAAGACCATCCCTGAATCTGAGAAGAATGCCAATCCAAACAGATCCAGTTTAGCCATTCTAATTTTTTAACACTGCATAAAGAAATGTCATTCTTTCATAGAGTTTAGGACTGAGGTAAATAGCAATGCAACAAATTAAGAGGGAGATTAAGCGTAATTACATCACACATCAGAGGCACAGAGTGGCTGGATTGAGGTACCATTGAATCTGAAAATTTAAATTTATTATGAGGGAAATGAAGCTGAAGAAGACAGATTGGTTATAGAGGTGCAGAATGCCAGAGAGACCGATTACAGGTACATTAACAATTGTAGAGTATTAGAAAGCCACTGTATGTGTGGAGACCTCGCCACTGAAGAATTGAGAAAAGGTTTTTGTGATACAATTTTTAAAGTTTATTATTAAACTTGTTCACTGCACATCAGGCAGTTAGAGGCCATTCTGAGTGCCTTGCTTTACCCTAACGATCATAGCAACACTGATGCTACCCATTTTTTTCCTTGCCAAAAGCTATTGATTGTTCTTACATTACACAAACAATTATTAAAAATAAAAGATTTTCATCCATTCAATTTTTCCCCCACATCGCCACCACCAAGGGGATACAATAGATATGTCAGCATGCTGCTATCACCCAGCACCCATCAAAGGGAAAAAGCAGACACTTCCAAGAAAACGAGATCATAGCAGGAGTTGCTAATAAATGTGGAGATCCTGTCATCAAAGCTGCTTCGTACTGAGCAACTGAGGGAAATAGAGACGTTTGAACCATTAAGGCATTTATTGACAACCACAATAACAGCTTAGAACAACTCTCCTTCCATCTGACAGCTATTTATAACATAGCTGTCAGATGGTTAAGCAATCTGATGGATGCAATTCTCCTGCCGGCCGGCACGCGTGTTGGAACCAATAGGAACGGTTCCTTCTTTGATTGACGCCCCACGGTTGTAACCACGAGGACTTAACAAAACCCACAATCCCTTTTCTATTCAACTCAATATTCCTACAGTTCTTCTCCATCAGGTTCACCTGCAAGGCAGAATAGCCTTTTCATTTGAAACTTTACATTGCTTTTTTCATTGGGCCTTGGGCTTATTCTCTACACCTCATCCATCAAATACTTACCTTTTGGAGACCTCTGGGAGGCCGCTGTCATTTTCAGTGCACCCACAATCCCTTAATACAGTTTGCACAGTGTTAAGGTAGTGAAATAGATCAGTTTCTACCTCTCCTGTATGACAATGACTCAGAAGCAGCCGCCATTTTGGCCCAAAGGCAGATGCGACAAAATGGGAGCTGTTTCCACAAGTCCATCACATGGCCAAGGGTTTAATTCTGGGCACAACGAAAATAACGGCTGCTTCTAGGACAGAGCCATGTGGCCCTGGGATGCATATCCTGGCCTTCTTCACCAACTTGAGGTTCGGAGACCTTCAAAGGGTATGGAGGAGGCGGCTGTAAGGCTTGGTGGGGTGGGAGTCAGGCCTAAGGACTGTGGGGACACAGTGGGAGAGGGGAAAAGTCTGTGGGGACTCTGTGGAGGAAAGAAATTCCTATCTGGACCATGTGGGATGTCAGGGGAAGATTTCACCCTGAACTAATGAGGCTTAGACCGACGGCTTTTCCAAACAGGCATATCTTCAAGAAGCGAAAATTAAAATAAAACCCGAGAACATGTTCTAATGAAAACAAACTTTTAATATGAAAATAAAATGAAAATAGAAATAAAACAAATCTATCTAATGGTTACATTTTGGCAAGAACAAATGTTGTCCGCCTTCTTGAAGATGAACAAAGATCAAAAAGGGGAGAAGTCTCTGGAATGTGTGATGTATATAAACATGTTAAGCATGCACAATAAATCATTGCTGATAAAAACTTATGACCTGCGCAGTAAGTCTTTCAGCTCGGCTAGCAAACAATTTAACGCAGTGACATGGGAGAGGGCAAAGCTTGGAGGGATCCTGTGTAGAGGAAAAGGCTTGATAACCCAAAAAAACCCATCACATAGTACATCTTTTATCAAATTTATATTTTCCATTTTCTCTCTCCAATCACAGGTCTACATCTGAGATAGATGTAGTAAAATGAAACAGGGAAGAACTTAAATAGTCAATTTCTCACCCATACTTCCAATGAGAGATCAAAAATGAAATTTAAGCCTTCTCTCTAAACTCATCAACTTTTGCCTAATGTGGATTAACTTGACTTTCTCTCCTGTGTGTAAACCTACATTACTGATAGGTCATTTGTATGGGTTCTCTCATTTATGCATCCTCTGGTGTCTCACAAGGTTAAAACGGTGACTTTTCAAACAATCCAGACATTCAAAGGGTTTCTCTCCTGTGTTAGTTCTGTAGTATATCAACAAGTGTGAATTCTGACGAAAACTCTTCCCACAATCTGGACATTAAAAGAGTTTCTCTCCTGTGTGGGTTCTTTCATGGTTCACAAGGTAGAAATTCTGACTGAAACGTTTCCCACACTGTGGATATTCAAAGTTTCACTCCTGAGTGAGTCCTCTGGTGTTTCACAAGTTCAGAGCAGTAAGTGAAGCTTTTCCCACAATCTGGGAAGTAGTATGGCTTCACTCCTATATAGGTCCTCCAGTGTATAAGTAGACCAGAATTCCGACGGAAACTTTTCCCACAATCTGGATGGACATTCATATTGTTTCTCTCATATGAGTCCTCTGGTGTTTCACCAGTTTGGCCTTCTCACTGAATTTTCCCCCACAAACAGGACATTCAAAGGGTTTCTCACCTGTGTGAGTCCTCTGGTGGTTCACCAAGCTGGAATTATGACTGAAACCTTTCCAACAACTGGGACATTTAAAGGGTTTATCTCCTGTGTGAGTCCTCTGGTGTTCTAACAGGTAGGAATACTGACTGAAACTTTTTCCACAAACAGGACATTCAAAGGGTTTTTCTCCTGTGTGAGTCCTCTGGTGGTTCACCAGGTCATAATTCTGACTGAAACGTTTTCCACAATCTGGACATTCAAAGGGTTTCTCCCCTGTGTGAGTCCTCTGGTGTTTCACCAGGGTGCAATTCTGACTGAATAGTTTCTCACAAACAGGACATTCAAAGGGTTTCTCTCCTGTGTGAGTCCTCTGGTGTATCATAAGGCTGGAATTCTGACTGAAACGTTTCCCACAATAAGGACATTCATATGGTTTCTCTCCTGTGTGAGTCCTCTGGTGGTTCACCAGGCAATAATTCTGACTGAAACGTTTCCCACAATCAGGACATTCAAAGGGTTTTTCTCCTGTGTGAATCCTCTGGTGTTCCACCAGCCTGGAATTCTGATTGAAACCTTTCCCACAAAGGGGACATTTATAGGGTTTCTTTCCTGTGTGAGTTCTCTGATGAATCACCAAGTCATAATTCCGACTGAAATGTTTCCCACAATCAGGACATTCAAAGGCTTTCTCTCCTGTGTGAGTCCTCTGGTGGCTAATCAAATTGCAATTCTTACTGAAACATTTCCCGCAGATAGGACATTCAAAGGGTTTCTCTCCCGTGTGAGTCCTCTGATGAATCACCAGGCTTGACTTATAAATGAAACCTTTCCCACAATCAGGACATTCAAATGTTTTTTCTCCTTGCTGAGCCCTCTGGTGTTGAACTAAAGCGGAATTGCAACGGAAACGTTTGCCACAATCAGAACATTCAAAGGGTTTCTCTCCTGTGTGAGTCCTCTGATGAATCACCAGGCTTGAATTATGACTGAAACCTTTCCCACAATCAGGACATTCAAATGCTTTCACTCCTGTGTGAGTCCTCTGGTGTATCACCAGCTGGGAATTTGTAATGAAACTTTTACCACAATCAGCACAGTTATATGATTTCTTTCCTGTGTGCATCCTGTAATATACGTACCATCAGGTTGCAATTCTGACTGAATTTTTTCCAACAATCAGCACATTCAAATGGTTTTCCCCTCATGTGAGTCTTCTGATATATCACCAAGTTGCCATTCTTGCAAAAGTGTTTAGTGCGTTGTGAGTAGTTATAGAGCTTCTCTCCTGTGTGGGTCCTTCAATGAACCACAGGGGGGTTGATCTAACTAAATATTTTCCCACATTCAGGTAATTTGTATGACTTTCCTCCAGAGTGGATACTCTTATGCATAATATGTTATTTGTCATGTGTGCTTTTCCTACAATCGTCCATCTATGGAGCTTTTCTAATACTGAGGTTCTTGAAGAGATCAAAAATAAGTGTGATCTCTTGTTGCATGGAGCTTTGATTCAGGCTACTGTTTTCTTCCTCACAGAGACTTGCATTACTGTCTACCTTTTGTGGCTATCCAATTGTCTTTTTCCTCCCCTCTGACTTCTAGATATTTGCCTCTTTTTCTAATTGGAAAAAATAAATCTCCTTTGACCTTTTCATGTACTCTGTTGTTCAGTTCTGCATAATCTACTTTTTCCAATTTGAAATCTCTTCTGGATTTCCTCCCCTTTGTCTCTCACCAGCTGGGGAAAGAGAGGAAATGTGTGCTTTTCTGAAGGCTCAATTCACTTTCATTTTCAAATTCTTGGTTATTCTCTGTTGTCCCAGAGTGCTCATATTGGTATCCTCTTCATCTGTAAGATTTAAATAAAAGTGTAAGTTTAAAATTGTTTCTTTATACAATGGTTGCAGAAGATGTGAAAAAGTATACATTACAAGTAAAAAAGCAAACATGCCATAATGCTGAAATAACTTCTAATGTTAATTATGATTCTTTTGAAACATTGCAGATTACTGAGATCCAAGTTCTAATATGCAATCATGAAATAGAGTTGTTGACAAATTCTTCAAACTTCAATTATTGGGTAGAATCTCTGTAATTCAGCTAAATGTTTTAATAAACATGCTATTTCTCTTTCACACTTTAAATGTTACATGTGAAACTCAATTTAAACTATGGCAGATAGACATCCCTAACATTATATTGCAAAGAAAAAAACCCAAAATTAAACATAAATTATTGCAAAGTGGTAAGGATAGAGATTTGAGTTGACCAGATTTGAAATTGTACTTTGATGCTTGTTGTTTTGTGGCAAAAAGAGTGAGTGACTCTCTAAAATAAGAGCTTCTTTGAGATTGACAGGCATGAATAAAGGTTTTGATGGCAAAGCTCTTTATCGTATGATAAGGTTAAAGCAAATGTTTATTTTTAGTCATCATTCCTTGCTCTTTGGTGTCTCCCCAGGAAGTTTTTTAAGAAAAGAAAAGGTGGCAAAACCAGACTGGTTGACTTATGGTTAAATAATGTTGTTCAATTATCGTAACCCTATCCGAAAATCAACAAATTGTACTCAGAAGGATGTTTGCCATTGATTTATACATTTAAAGGGGTGGAAAATGACTAGACAAAAAGAGTTATGGATACAATATCATGAAAGATATTATTACTAAGGTTTATAAACTGCTATTGAAATTGAATGTCAGCCCTGGGACCCATCTTGGATCTTAAGGGCTGCCACATTTATTGCCTGGGAAATTGGGAGGGGGGATTGTGAGCTGGTTGACATATATAGCCATAAAAATTCTTTTCTCTGGGAGTCAAGGACTTTCAGCCTGCAGCTGGATAGGCGTGACTGGGGATGTCTCCACTTGGGACAGTGGAGTGATTGGATCATGTGATGGACACGTGGGTGACTTTTTTTGAATGTGGAAAACCGGAAGCTTTCAGATTCAGGTTTTCCCAGATGTGCCAATATGACATCTTCAATAGATTGGAACTTTGAGGAATTGCCTGCCTTGGAGTCTTCATTGGTTGAAGGTTTTACTTGGAACCCTGACATTGAACTTGCAGAATGAGTATGTAAAGCATTGTACTATTCAGTGGGCAAAGAACTTTGGATGTAATATAATGCTTGAACAATGGAAAGATATAAAAGAATTACAGATGGAAGGGACCTTGGAGGTCTTCTAGTCCAACCCCCTGCTCAGGCAGGGAGCTCTATACCAAATATGTATATACGTGGAAAATCCATGTGTTTTCTGGCTGAAAGTCAAATCTTCTGTGCTAATTTTAGTCATGTGGGGCTTTAACTGATAAAATGATGCCTAAAGACTCTGCAAGATTTGAAGCACAGTTTTGCTTGTGGAAGCCCCAGGCTCCAGAGGCTTTCTAGAAACTTGTTCTGGGCGAAAACGCCCCCCCCCCCCAAAGCTTTAGTTTTTCACCCTCTGGAAATTTCCCTGTAGCACGACCGCCACCCTCCCCCTTGTTTTTGCCGTGTGATGCACCCATTTTTTGCCCTCCCCAGGCTCCAGAGGCTTTCTAGGAACCTGGGGAGAGTGAAAACGGCCTCCCCTCCCTCTAGAGGCTTTATTTTCGGTGGTTTTTTCACCCCCTGGAGATTTCCCTGCCCCCTCCCAAGTTTGAAGTCAGCTGACAGGACAGCGCCTCACGTGCCCTAACAAATGGCTCTGCATGCCACCTCTGACCCGGGTGCCATAGGTTCACCATCATGGCCCTAGACTAATTCACTGCTAGGTCAGGAGAGCCCATACCATTCGGGATAAATGGCTGTCCAGTTGCTTCTTAAAAGTTCCTGAGGAACTGACAACTATACTGGATTTAACACTTATGAACAGGAAGGTTCGCTTGAAGAGAAGACATGAAACAGCCACAAACATGACCCGGGGCTTGAAGTGGAAACGTATGAAGAAGAGTTGTAGGAATTGGGTATGTTCAGTCTTGGTGAAAAGAAGGCCTAGAGGTGACATGTTCCAATACTTGAAGTGCTGCCAGAAGAAGAGAAGATTAACTTCTCCAAAGCCCCAGAAGGCAAGACAAGAAGCAATGGATGGAAACAATGAAGGAGGAAGCATCCTAGAAACAAGAAGACATCTCCTGACAGCGACCAGTGGAACGGCTTGCCTTCCAAAATTGTGGGTGCTCCTCCCTGAAGGCTTGGAAGAAGATAATGGAGAGCCATTTGTCTGAAATGATCTAAGTTGTCACGCTTGAGCAGGGGGTTGGACTGCATGATCGCCAAGGTCACATCCAACTGCTATTGTCTATCTTCTAGTTGCTTCTTTGCTTCTACGCTGCGGAGGAAATCAAGCAGCCTTTCTTGCTCCCAGCCTCTCCTCCAACCTGCCCTCAACTCACCCACCAGCTGCTGCTCCTGCGACTCTTGTAGGAGCCCAGAAGCTACTCGGCTTCTCTTCCTCCCGTCAGAGATCCGGTAGATCCTGCACTTCTCTCCCCTCCTTTCTAGCAATGCAGCACTTGATGGTTTTAACTCCTTAAAGCTCAACCCCAGATGCCTTCACGGCTTTCTTGGCGTCAATGTTGCCCATCTGACCGCCATCTCCCGATAGGAGGGGGTAAAACAGGCTCCTCCCGTCTCTGCCTATTAAGGCGTTTGCAAGACGTTTGCACTGATTACATGCCACCAAGTCATTTTCCACTCCTACCAACCGACCGATGCAAGCGAAATAGTGAAAGGTTACACTTGTGAAGATTAGCTTCAGGCTGAGCCCTAAACATTCATGAAGTTCTTACAGCATAAGAGTTGGAACGGACCAATTCTCCAAGCAGGGACTCCCAAGCTATTCCGCACAAATGGCTCTGCAGTTTCCTCTTAAAAAGCATTTCCACTGATCAATTGTTTTCACTGACAGGAAGTTTCTCCTTAATTGCAGGTCGGATCCCTTTCTGATGTGTCTCCCTCGCTTCCTTCTTCTCCTGCTCTCAGGAGCTTTGAAGAATAGGCTGCCCCCCTTTCTTTTCTGTGTCAGCCCAGCTCAATTGTGGTTGCATGTCAAGGATTACCTATTGTATCTTTTTATCTTCATTCTTGCAGAGCCTAAAGAATTGCTGAGCAACCTCCCAATTTCCAGAGGAGGTAGATTTTCCCCTTGATTATTCCGAGGCAGACACCTTGAGCAAAACCCTTGGAGGGGGCTACTTTGTAAAAAACTGATCTAGAGATTCCTGATCTTTTTTTAGCGTGAATCTCTGTGGAGATTTTAAAAAACCCTGCTCCACATCCTGATAGAAGGAAAATCCAGGCCTATTTCCAAGCTGGGAATAAAATGGAGGCTGCTTAAGAAAGGGGGTCCGTTTATTGATGAGCAGAACCATACTGTGGTTCCAGGGCAGCTGACCGACTGGTTGAATGGGAGGATGGATCTTTATAGGTTTCTGTGATGCTGCTGGGGCTGTGCAATGTACTGAGAGCTCTGTTTCTTTTGCTATTCTAATGGTGGTGGGTTAATCCTATTATGTCCTGTTCTTAGATGTGCCCAAGGTGCTTTTTCAGAAGGCAAGTGGACTTTTTTATTTGTTTTCTTTTGAAGATGTTTCCCTTCTCCTCCAAGAAGCCTCTTCAGTTCTGAAAGGATAGTGAGGAACAGAATCCCGTCAGAGCTGAAGAAGCTTCCTAGATGAGAAGGGAAACATCTTCAAAAGAAAAAATAAACAAGAAAGCCCAGTTCTCTCCCGAAAAAGCACCTTTGGGACAACCATGGTCTGGATGACTGAGAATCTGTACAGACTCCTGTTCTTAGAATTTGGGTGGTGGAGAATGTAAATTTTAATCCCATTGCTGGAGATGAAGGTCTTTTACTTGTGAATAGCCTCACCCAGTCTTTCTTAATGAGGTGCCGAATGCCAAAGAGACAGATTACAGGTAGATTAACAATTGTAGAGTATTAGAAAGCAACTGTATGTGTGGAGACCTCACCACTGAAGAAGAATTGAGAAAAGGGTTTTGTGTTACAATTTTTAAAAGTTTATTATTAAAATTGTTCACTGCATATCTGGCAGTTAGAGGCCATTCTGAGCGCCTTTGCCTTCCCTTAACATTCATTGCAACACTGACACCACCCAATATTTTCCTTGCCAAAAGCTATTGATAGTTCTTACATTATGCAATTTTTAAAAATGAAAGATTATCCACTGTTCAATAGATATGTCAGCGTGTTGCTATCACCCAGCAGCAATCAAAGGGGAAAAAAGCAGGCACTTTCAAGAAAATGAGATCACAGCAGGAGTTGCTAATAAACCTGGAGATTCCTCTCATCAAAGCCACAATTCCTTTTCTCCTCATCTCTATATTCCTACAGCTCTTCTCTATCAGGCTCCCCTGCAAGGCAGAATAACTTTTACACTTGAAATTTCAGACTTTTTTCATTGGGCCTTGGGCCTATTCCCTATACGCCCCTTACCCATCAAATACTTACCTTTTGGAGACCTCATGGAGGCCACCATCATTTTAAGTGCACCCACAATCCCTTAATGCGGTTTGCAGACTATTACGGTAGTGAAATAGAACAGTTTCTCCCTCTCCTGTATGACTATGACTCAGAAGCAGCCGCCATTTTAGCCCAAAGGCAGATGAGACAAAATGGAAGCTGCTTCCACAAGTCCATCACATGGCCAAGGGTTGAATCCCGAGGACACTGAAAAAAATGGCTGCTTCCAGGACAGAGCCATGTGGCCCTGGGATGCGTCTCCTGGCCTTTTTCACCAACTTGAATTTCGGAGACCTTCAAAGGGTATGGAGGAGGAGGCTGTGAGGCCTGGTGGGGTGAGAGTCAGGCCTAAGGACTGTGGGAACGCAGTGGGAGAGGAAAAAAGACTTTGGGGACTCTTTGGGTCGGGAAAAAGCTTGTGGAGACCGGGTGGGGGAAGTGAAGGCCTTTGGGGACCCTGTGTGGGAGAGAAAGACCTGTGGGGACCCTGGGGAAGAGGAAAATCTATGGGGACCCTGTGGGAGGGCAAACTTTGGAGGGATCCTGTGGAGACGGAAAGGCTTGACAACAACAACAAAAAACCCAGACAGTACACCTTTATCAAATTAATATGTTTCATTTTTTTATCCTCCAATCACATGTCTACATCTGAGATATCTTTCAGTAAAATGAATCAGGGAAGAACTTAAATAGTCAGTTTCTCACCTACACTTCCAATGAGAGATCAAAAATGAAATTTAAGCCTTCTCTAAACTCTTCAACTTTTGCCTAATGTGGGTTAACTTGACTTTCTCTCCTGTGTGTAAACCTACATTACTGATAGGTCATTTGTATGGCTTCTCTCTTTTATGCATCCTCTGGTGTCTCACCAGGTGAAAACAGTGACTTTTCGCCCAATCCAGACATTCAAAGGGTTTCTCTCCAGTATAGGTTCTGTAGTGTAACACCAGGGTGGAAAGCTGAACCATTTCCCACAATCTGGACACTCACGTGCTTACACTCCTGTATAGGTTCTCTGGTATATAAGTAAATCAGAATTCTGACTAAAACTTTTTCCACAATCTGGACATCATATCATTTCTCTCGTGTGAGTCCTCTGGTGTACCACCAAGTTGGACTTATGGGAGAAACTTTTCCCACAATCAAGACATTCAAAGGGTTTCTCTCCAGTATGAGTCCTCTGGTGTTTAACAAAATTGGAATTCTCACTGAATTTCTTCCCACAATCAGGACATTCAAAGGGCTTCTCTCCTGTGTGAGTCCTCTGGTGTATCACCAGGCTGGAATTTTGACAAAAACGTTTCCCACAATCTGCACATTCAAAAGGTTTCTCCCCTGTGTGAGTCCTCTGGTGTTTCACCAGGCTGGAATTCTGACAAAAACGTTTCCCACAATCTGGACATTCAAAACGTTTCTCTCCTGTGTGAGTCCGTTGGTGTTCCAACAGGTGGGAATTTTGATTGAAACATTTCCCACAAACCGGACATTCAAAGGGTTTCTCTCCTGTGTGAGTCCTCTGGTGTATCACCAGGCTGCAGAACCAACTGAAACTTTTCCCACAATCAGGACATTCAAAGGGTTTCTCTCCTGTGTGAGTCCTCTGGTGTTTCACCAAATTGGAATTCAAACTGAAACGTTTGCCACAATCAGGACATTCAAAGGGTTTCTCCCCTGTGTGAGTCCTCTGGTGTTCCAACAGGTGGGAATTCTGATTGAAACATTTCCCACAAACAGGACATTCAAAGGGTTTTTCTTCTGTGTGAGACCTCTGGTGTATTACCAGGCTGGAGTACCAACTGAAACTTTTCTCACAATCAGGACATTCAAAGGGTTTTTCTCCTGTGTGAGTCCTCTGATGGTTCACCAGGTCATAATTCTGACTGAAACCTTTCCCACAATATGGACATTCAAACGGTTTTTCTCCTGTGTGAGTCCTCTGGTGTTTAACCAAATTGGAATTCCAACTGAAACATTTGCCACAATCAGAACATTCAAAGGGTTTTTCTCCTGTGTGAGTCCGCTGATGAATCACCAGGCTTGAATTCTGACTGAAACCTTTCCCACAATGAGGACATTCAAAGGGTTTCTCTCCTGTGTGAATCCTCTGGTGTTTTACCAGTTGGGAATTTGTAATGAAACTTTTCCCACAATCAGGACAGTTAGCTGATTTCTTTCCTGTGTCCATTCTCTATTCTACCACGAGGTCCGAATTTTCGACTGAAAGTTTTCCAACAATCAGCACATTCAAAGGGTCTTCTCCTTGTGTGAGTCCTCTGATGTATCACCAACATATCATGCTTGCAAAAGCAATTACTGCATTGGGAGTAGTTAAAGGGCTTCTCTGCTGTCTGGGTCCTTACATGAACCACAAGGGAGCTGATCTAACAAAATCTTTTCCCACATTCAGATAATTTTTATTTCTTTCCTCAAATGTGGATCCTGTTATGCGTAATTTTTTATTTGCTATGTGTGCTTTTCCCACAACAGGCACATCTATGGAGCTGTTTTCTTCCTCATAGGGTGAGGCCTGTATTACTGCCTAGAGACCTGCATTACTGTCTACCAATTGTCTTTTTCCTCCCCTCTGACTTCTAGATATTTCCTTCTTTTTCTAAATGGAAAAATTAATCTCCTTTGATCTTTTCATGTAATCTATTGTTGAATTCTGCACAATTTACTTTTTCCAGTTTGAAATCTCTTCTGGATTTTCTCCCCTTTGTCTCTCACCAGCTGGGGAAAGAAAAGAATTGTGTGCTTTTCTGAAGGTTCAATTTGCTTTCATTTTCAAAGATGCTGGTTATTCTCAGTTGTCCGGAGTACTCTTGTTGGTATCCTCTTCATCTGTAAGATTAAAATAAAAGTGTGAGTTTAAAATTATTTCTTTATAAAATGGTTGCAGAAGATGTGAAAAAAGTATACATTACAAGTAAAAAAAGCAAGCATGCCATAATGCTGAAATAGCCTCTACTGTTAATTATGATTCATTTGACACATTGCAAATTACTGATATCCAAGTTCAAATATACAATCATGAAATACACTTGTTGACACTTCATACTGCTATTATTGGGTAGAATCTGTGTAATTCAGAGAGATGATTTACCAAACATGCTATTTCTCTTTCACACTATAAATGTTATATGTGAAACTCAATTTAACTATGGCAGATGGACATCTCTAAGTTTATATGGCAAGGAGATAAAACCAAAAATTAAACATAAATTATTGCAAGATTCAAGGGAAAGAGATTTGAGTTGACCAGATTTGAAATTTGACTTTGATGCTTGTTTTTTTCTGGCAAAAAGAGTGAGTGACTCCCCAATATAAGAGCTTCCTTAAGCTTGACAGGCATGAATAAAGATTTTGGCGGCAAACCTCTTTATGGTATGATAAGGTTAAAGCAAATGTTGATTTTAATCACTACTTTGTTAGACATGCCTTCCTGTTTGGGAAGGGCACCTTGAATGTTGGAAATTTAAATAAGAGAAATTTAAATATCATTTATGGTGGACATGTAACAAAGAAATATTGGAGTAGGATCCACATCATACAGGATTCATACAGGAGATTCTTAAGGAGAATATATAAATATAAAACCAGAAAGTTTTATTTTAGTGGATAAAGAACTTGGGAAAAAAATAAACTTTTCTCTCTTCCTCTTTTTGTCCCATTTTTCCATTGTTTTTATTTTTTCTTTGCACTTCTGTATTTTACGTTTTGATGAATTAATAAAATATTTGTGTAAAAACAAATTCTTAGCATAGTAAATGGTTTTTTTGAAATATATGTGCTCGGGATGGATTATACAATTGTAGATGGATGCATACAGAGAGAAGTACAAATACACATGCCTACAAACATGTTTATATGTGGAAAACCCATGGGTTTTCAGCCTGAAAGCTGTCCCAAAACCAAAAATGGTTACAGTCAAAACTCCTGTGCTAATTTTAGTAATGTTAGGTTTTAATTGATAAAATGATGCCTAAAGACTTTGCATGATTTGAAGCACCAGTTTTGCCATGGAAGCCCCCAGTTCCAAGTAAAGGCACAAAACACTGTCAACAACCACTCTGGTGTCATTCGTATTGAAGCAGTCCTCACTTACTGACTGCATATGGGACTGGCATCTGTGTCACTAAGCAGCCTCATCAGAAAGCATGATGTCGCCTGATAGTGCCAACTTATCTTTTCCACTGCAGTTGTGAGTTGTTAAAGGCAAGTTCACCTGACTATGGCTGGCAACTTCCTGCTGGCATCACTATTGATTTTGCTTGACAAGAACCTAGCTGGGAAGACTTCCGGTGGCACCGTTGACTATGGAAGACTCTCCCTAGGGAACGCCAGCCCCGTATTGAGTAATAAACTGCTAGAACAGCGTAAATCAGCTGTCTAGCAGTTTGAAAACTCCCCCCTCGGGAAAAGAGGGGGGGTGAGCAGATGGGCGGGGGCACAGCTCCCCGGGACCCCCAGGAGTGAACCTGGGGTACGAAGGGTCAGAGCTCCCCAGAAGCCCGACATAGCTCCTCATTTGGGACGCTTCTGCTCTTGCAGAAATGAAACGTCACGACCACCCTTGCTGTCAATGTTTAGATTTATATTTGAAAGATACGCAGGCAGAGCAAAACAGGAGCGAAGATAATTGTAAGTACAAACCTTAATTCCGGAGTAATATACTTCCCTCTGTGAAGACAAAAGGACTTAAAGATGGCGATTGAATAATAAAGGGTGTGTCGAAAGTGAAACTTAAAAGGGGCAGCATTTGTTAACTGTCTGTTAACAATGTTAAAAGACTCAAGAGTTTAAGATCAAAGAAAACAGTATTGGCTAACAAATGTGGGGGAATAGGTGGACTTTTTGGACTTAATAAACTGGCCGCTGAAAAGTTTGTTTGAATATTTCGAAATGGCTTCAAAGCAAACAAAACCAAGCGCTTCTAAGAGCGCTGGAAATTCCCCAGCCCAGACACAGAGATTACAATTTTTATTACCCACAGTAGAAACAAAAACTCTGACACTTGAAGATCTCCAAAAGGCATTAAAGGATCAAGCCGTTGTCTTGCAGGAAAGGATTTCAAATGCCTTTAAAGATGTCTCCGAAGAAATGTCTGGAATTAAGGATTTAATCCAAACCCGTAATCAACAGATTAGGGAGGACATTGTTGATGCATTTAAGGGTTTATTTGGTTATGTAACATCTCTGGATGAGAAGGTGGAAGAAATTAATCAGTCTAACATCAAGTTGGAGAATAAAGCTGAGGAGGCACAAAGTAAAATTGATAAATCAGAGGCTGAAGTTACAATGATACAATATAGAACAATGGAATTTGCTTTAAGAATAAGGGGTTTGAAAGAACAGAACCAGGAAGATTTGAGAGATATTTTTGCCGAAGCTTTCGCTCAATTAACTGGTGAACCAAAAGTGGAGTGTGCCTGGCAGATCGATAAAATTTACCGTGTTGTATCATGGATTGCCAGACAGAGACAACTACCAAGAGATATTATAATTTATTTTGTCACCAGGAAAACCAGGAATGAAATACTGCAAGCAATTTATAAAAATAAGTTACAAGTGGCAGGACAAGATGTGGTAGTATTGAAGGAAATCCCCCCAAAAATGTTGAGATCCAGAAAGGATTATGCATTTTTAATGGATGAACTTAAAAGTCACCAGATTCAATTTAAATGGGAGGCCCCAGTCGGATTGGTGGTGAATTATCAAGGACAAAGATATCGTCTTTGGAAAGCAGTTTGGAAAGCAAGAGATTTTTATAGCAATGTATTAAAGGCTGGATGCCCCCCATCCCCAGAACCTAATGGAAGAAAAGAAACAGGCGTGACCAGACAACAAGATATTCAGGTACAAGGGGGAGCTGCTCAAGCTCTGGATTTTCCTGAGGAGACAGAAGAAATTATGGAACAAAGACAAACTCGAGTAGCCACTAAACGTAAAGAGCAAGAATTAAAGATGCAGCAAACCCAGACAATAATCCAAGAAATTACAAACACGAATACAGAAGCTGTGGGGGGAACAAGACGAAAGGTGAAATCTCAACAAAATTTCCAGGCAGCTCTTAGAAAGCTTCAGGGAGCTGAAGATGACAATTAAATTTCTAACCTGGAACGTTAATGGTTTAAATTCACCACAAAAAAGGAAAAAAATATTTCACTACTTGAAACAATTTAAAAATGATATAATTTGCTTGCAAGAAACTCGTATTAGAATACAGGATCAGAAATACTTGATGAACAAAAGATTGGGATCATACTTCGTGGCATCTGCTCCAGAGAAGAAAAATGGTATAGTTATATACTTAAGAAAAGACTTAAAGGCTGAATTAATTGAAGCAGATCCTCAAGGAAGATATATTGCAATTGAATTATTAATAGAAGGAAAGAAAATACTCTTAACAGGAATATATGCTCCCAACCAACAACAAGAAAAAATTTATAAGTTGCTTCATACTAAATTAACACAATGGGATTATAGATTGTGTATACTATTGGGTGATTGGAACGGAGTAATGGACACTGCCAAAGATAAGAAGAGACTATTGCAAAATACTCAAACACGAACAAGACTACCTAAATCTTTTTTTGAGTTGATGGATGATATGGAACTGAGAGACATTTGGAGAGAACGGAATGTTAAAGAACGGGACTTCACATTCTTCTCCGATAGGCATCAATCCTTTTCCAGAATTGATTTTATACTAATAACAAATGATTTACTTTCTAGGGTGAAGAAGACAAAGAGATGCTCGAGAACTCTAACAGATCATAATCCGGTTTGGATGGAATTGTAATATAGAGAGGGATCTAGGAGATCTTGTAGGTTAAATGAAAATGTATTTAGATATGAGAGAAATGTTATAGAATGTAAAAAACTATTGAAAGAATATTTTGCTTTTAACATGCATAAGGGGACATCAATGGAAATGGTTTGGGATGCAAGCAAAGCTTACATGAGAGGTGTCTTAATAAATTTGAATAATTCATATAGGCATAAACAGGGAGGGAAATGAAGGGAATTAGAAGAAGAAATAAAAAAGAAGGAGCAGGCGTTAATATCTAATCCAGACGATAAGAAGATAAGAGAAGCAATCACTTTACTGCGAGGACAGTTCGATATGTTGATGTCAGACCAAGTAGCCACAAATCTGATATACGCTAAACATAATACTTTTTGTAATGCAAATAAACCAGGTAGATGGCTAGCATACATGTTAAGGAAAAAACTAAAATCTCGTACTATAGAGAAAGTAGAATACAAAGGTAAAGAAGTTTATCAACAGGATATGATTAAAAAGGCCTTCTCAGAATATTATACCAGATTGTACGCTGGTGATAAAATACAAGGTTTAGATATAGATAGATATCTGGAGAAAGAGAAAATACCTATAGTTACAGATGAACAAAGGGAAAGGCTGAATCAACTTGTAACCACGGAGGAAATTCTCCAGGTAATTAAGCAATTAAAAATTGGGAAGGCCCCAGGTACAGATGGATTGACAGCAGTTTATTATAAAAAATTACAATTAGAAATGGTAGATCCTCTTAAGGAATTATTTAATAAAATTCAAATGGAAGGAAGGGTACCACCATCTTGGAGAACAGCCTTTATTTCCCTGATCCCAAAAGAAGATCAGGACCATACTCAGCCAAAAAACTATAGGCCAATTTCATTACTTAATATAGATTATAAAATCTTTGCTAAAATATTAGCAAATAGATTGATGTCAATTGTACAACAAACGATTCATAATGATCAATCCGGTTTTATACAGGGAAGACAAATGAAAAGTAATGTTAAACAAATTGTTAATATATTGGAATATTTGGGGAAGAACAACCAAGTCCCCGCGGCGCTTTTATTTTTAGACGCTGAGAAAGCATTTGATCAAGTGAATTGGCAATTTCTAATAAAAATAATATAAAAGATGCATTTTGGAGAGTACCTCACACAATCTATCAAGGCAATATACCAGAAACAGACAGCACAAATTATAGTTAATGGTAATTTAACAGATCCTTTCAAAATTGAAAAAGGAACAAGACAGGGGTGTCCCCTGTCTCCATTATTGTTTATCTTAACTTTGGAGTTATTGTTGAATAGAATACGTGGGTCAGATGACCTACAGGGAATTAAGATTACGCATTATGAATATAGAGTACGAGCATTTGCGGATGACTTGGTTGTAACTTTAACCCAACCGGGGAAATCAGCTATAGGTTTAATGAACATAATTAATCAATATGGTCAAGTATCTGGGTTTAAAATAAATCTAGGAAAAACAAAGATGATAGTTAAAAATATGACCACAAATCAAAAAGAAGAACTAGAAAGAGCAACAGGATGCGAGATAGTAGAAAAGGTTAAATATTTAGGAGTCTACATTACAACCTCAAATGGGAAATTATATAAGTATAATTATGAACCATTATGGCATAAAATACAGTTAGAGATGAATAAATAGAAAAAACTACAATTGTCATTGTTGGGAAGGATAGCAGCAGTAAAAATGAATGTTCTGCCTAAGTTTCTATTTCTCTTTCAAATGATACCTATACTTAAAAAAGATGCAAATTTGGAAGAATGGCAGAGAGATATTAATAACTTTGTCTGGGCGGGAAGAAACCAAGAATAAAACTTAAAATAATGCAAGACATACGGGAAAGAGGAGGTTTGAAAATGCCCAATTTAAAATTATACTATGAAGCAGTAGTTTTAACAACAATTAGTGATTGGATTAGTTTAACAGAGGATAGAATTCTGAATATTGAGGGATATGATTTGGTATATGGTTGACACGCCTATTTAATATATGATAAGAAGGTGGATAAGACTTTTAAAAGCCATATATTAAGGAATGCCCTATTGCGTGTCTGGAAAAAATACCAATATAGGTTAAATAACAAGATACCTACAAGGGTAGTACCCAGACAAGCGATAGAGAATATAAGTATAGAACAAAAACAGGATGTAATTACATACAGAGAACTTATTAATATAGAGAGAGGTGTTCTACAGTTAAAGCCTCTGAATGTACTAAGAGAGGAAAGGGTAACTCAAACCTGATTCCAGTATGGACAGTTGCAAGCTAGATGGAAAAAAGATCAGACATATGGTATTACGCAAAATGAGGATAGTCTGATAAAACAAATTAGGGACCAGAGTCAAATGCACATAAAAAGGTTGTATAATATACTGATAGAAATAGATTCTGAAACAGAGTTAGTTAAAGACTGTATGATAAAATGGGCACAAAATTTGGAAGAGCCAATAATGATGGAAACATGGGAAAAGATTTGGGTAAGAAATGTAAAATTTACGCAAGCTCAGAATTTGAGAGAGAATTTTTATAAGATGTTGTATAGATGGCATTTAGATCCCCAAAAATTATCTTGTATGTATCCAAATTTACAACCTAAATGTTGGAGATGTGATTGTGCTGATGCTACGTATTACCATATATGGTGGACTTGCAAAAAAGTCAAAGCATTTTGGATAAAAATATGGTGGGTTATTCAAAATATATTTTTTAAAAGGATAAAGTTAACCCCCCAGTTGTTTTTGTTAGTTATAATCACAGACTGTACAGTTATAGAGACTAATTTGATATTGAACTTAACAACGGCAGCAAGATTGTTAGTGGCGCAGTACTGGAAGAGGGAAGAATTGCCTACTATTCAAGAATGGACGCTAAAAGTACTAAATCTAGCAGAGATGGCCAAAATTACAGCATACTTGAAGGACCACTCAGATGAGAAATACAAGTTCGAATGGAAAAGATGGATTGACTATATTCAAAATAAATATCGGACTAAAAAATTTCAATTAGCTTATGAGTGAAGGCATAAGGAATGTTACAACTTACCTAAAGTTAGCATAACAAAAGGGGAATTAAAGCACAAGAGGAGGTAGGATGTCGAATTCTGTTAGCTTATGTTAGCATATGATTGTTAAATGTTTATACCCTGTATTTTGCTCTGGGAGGTTGGTGGGAGGGAGGGTGGAGGGAGGGAAGGTGAGGGAGCAATATTTGTAAAATTTATTAAAACTTTTAATAAAAAAAGCAGGGGTCACGTGATCCCGGTACACCCACCCCCCCAAAAAAAAAACCTAGCTGGGAAGATCGCAAATGGGGATCTCGAGTGTGGGATGCTGAAGCCATCATAAATGTGCAGAACCCAAATTGTTGCAACTGCTTTTCTTGCACCTTCATAACCACAGGAACTGCTGACATATTCCAATACTTGAGGTGCTGCCACAAAGAAGAGAAGATGAACTTCTTCTCCAAAGCCCCAGAAGGCAAGACAAAAAGTAATGGATGGAAACCAATGAAGGAGAGAAGCATCCTAGAAACAAGAAATTTCCTGACCGTGACACTGGCTTGCCTTCCCAAGTTGTGAGTGTTCCTCACTGGAGAGCCATTTGTCTGAAATGATCTAAGTTGTCACGCTTGAGCAGGGGGTTGGGCTGCATGATCGCCAAGGTCACATCCAACTGCCTTTGTCTATCTTCCAATTGCTTCTCTGCTTCTACGCTGCGGAGGAAATCAAGCAGCCTTTCTTGCTCCCAGCCTCTCCTCCAACCTGTCCTCGACTCACCCACCAGCTGCTGCTGCTTCGACTCTTGTAGGAGCCCAGAAGCTATTCGGCTTCTCTTCCTCCCGTCTGCGATCCGGTAGATCCTGCACTTCTCTCCCCTCCTTTCTAGCAATGCAGCACTTGATGGTTTTAACTCCTTAAAGTTCAACCCCAATGTTGCCTCCACGGCTTTCTAAGCGCCAAAGTTGCCCATCTGACCGCCATCTCCCGGTAGGAGGGGGTAAAACAGGCTCGTCCCGTCTCTGCCTATTAAGGCGTTTGCAAGACGTTTGCACGGATTACATGCCATCAAGTCATTTTCCACTCCTACTAACCGACCTTTGCAACCGATGCAAGCGAAATAGTGAAAGGTGACACTTGTGAAGATTAGCTACAGGCTGAGCCCTAAACGTTCATGAAGTTCTTACAGCATAGGAGTTGGAAGGGACCCCAATGCTATTCTGCACAAATGGCTCTACAGTCTCCTCTTAAAAAGCTCCTCCGATGGAGCAGCTGCAACTTTTGGAGACAAAGCATTTCCACTGATCAATTGTTTTCACTGACAGGAAGTTTCTCCTTAACTCCAGATTGGATCCCTTTCTGATGTGTCTCCCTCTCGTCCTTCTTGTCCTGCTCTCGGGAGCTTTCAAGAATAGGCTGAATTTCTTTTCTGTGTCAGCCCGGCTCAGTTGTGGTTGTACGTCAAGGATTACCTGTAGTATCCCTTGGAAGAAATAACCTTCTGGCTTCAGTTCCAAGTGGTGAAAATATCACTGGATTCATGGAAGTTGCTTGGAAAGATGGTTTAATGGTAGACAGGATCACATGACTTGAAGATGTTGGGTGAAGGGAAAAAAGGGAAGAGATGCTGAGAGCGCCTGAGTTTTTGAAAGCGAGCTTGTATTCTGATTGGTTGTCAAACTCTCATAGGGCCATGCAGGGGCAACTCTGTAGGCTGTCCTGTCTCCCAAGCTTGGTTGAGCCTTGCTGGATAATGTAATCTTCCCAGGTTCCATGTGGCGAGCTCTATTGCTAGATGGCTCTATTGCTAGATGGGTAGAGGGATAAGCCTACCTTTGTTGAATCTTGGGTGAGGGCATTTGCCTATGAATATACCTAGCTATCTCTTTATCTCTTAAGTGTGGACATCTGCTGTGGGTTATACAATACAATACAATACAATAGTAGAATTGGAAGGGACCTTGGAGGTCTTCTAGTCCAACCCCCTGCCTAGGCAGGAAACCCTATACCGTTTCAGACAAATAGCTATCCAACATCTTCTTAAAGACTTCAAATGTTGGTTCTTGAAGATGGTGGGGGCTTTTAATAGTGAGTCTGTTTCCTGCCTAAAAACATGTTTCTCCATTTCTCATGCAGGAAAATATAATCTGCTTTTAAAATATTTCCTAGAATATTTCATTTTTCTTGGAGAGGAGTGGATGGTAATGTCCTACATATGTTTTTATCTTCATTCTTGCAGAGCCTAAAGAATCGCTCTGAGCAACCTTCCCAATTTCCTGAGGAGGTAGATTTCAACCTTGATTATTCCAAGGCAGACACCTTGGGCAAAACCCTTGGAGGGGGCTACTTTGTAAAAAGATGATCTAGAGATTTCTGATCTTTTTTAGGGTGAATCTCGGTGGAGATTTAAAAAAAAACCCTGCTCTATATCCGATTATAGGTAGATTAACAATTGTAGCGTATTAGAAACCCACTGTATGTGTAAAGACCTCACCACTGAAGAAGAATTGAGAAAAGGGCTTTGTGTTACAATTTTTTAAAGTTTATTATTAAACTTGTTCACTGCACATCTGGCAGTTAGAGGCCATTCTAAGTGCCTTGTCTTCCCCTAATATTCATAGCAACACTGACGCTACCCAATATTTTCTTTGCCAAAAGTTATTTCTTTCATTACACAATGCATTATTAAAAATGAAAGATTATCAATAGATATGTCAGAATACTGCTATCACCAGTGGTGGGTTTCAAAAAATTTTTTTAATATATATTTTTTTATTTTTGAATAAACACAAACTGACAAAACACAACAAACACCACAAAAATATTTTCCATTACAAATTATGAAAAGTGTGTCAATTGGTTACAAAGAGCTTTCGTGCATCCCTTCCACAGTCATCACCTACAAATCATAACAAGTTATATATTTTAAATCAAATATATTTATATATATTACTATCATACCTCAATCTTCATATGACTATAATTGTTTTTACGTCCCTTTATATAAAATATTCCAAAATTTAAAGCAAAACCATATGATGGCATTCCGTTATCTATTTTCAATATCATCCAGCAACATTACATCTTTATAACACTTTCTAAATAAAAATTAATTATGTTTAATAACAAAGTTTCTAAACCTCCTTTCTTAATCACTGTTTATAATTTATATCCAATTTCCCTTTTATCATGTCAATACAAATATTACATTATTATCATTATCAATCATTTATTTAACAATATCCGTCATCATTTCATTTTTTATTTTTATTTTTGGTCTTAGTTTAACTAAATTTAACTTATTTTTTTAATATTATAAGCTTTCATACATAACAAAGTTTTTAAACTTCCTTTCATGATCACCATTTAGAATTTATACCAAATTTCCTCTTATCAAACCAATACATAATTTATCTAATTATATCCATTATCACTTCATTTTTAACATAATGCTCTAATTTTAACTAAATTTGACTAATATTTTGTTATTAGTTTTCATATCTCAATCTGTGTCTTTCCAGTAATAGTGCAGTCTTATGTCTTTTGCCATTTGTGGAATTAATCTTCTGATTATTTCCTTAATCAAATTTGTGTGGACTTCTCTTTGCAACTTGTTGCTTTTTACATATCTTGTAAAATCTCGAGACCCTCCATCAGCTTTTTTAATCAGCTTATCTTTGGTTATCAGTAGTGCTTTTGTCAAGGTTTCTCTGCTTGAATCCATCAATTCTTCTCTTCGGGGAGAGGGAGCGGTTTATAAATTTAATAAATTAAATTAAATTTTCTTCTTCCATACCTTGAAATCTGGGGTAGAGCTCCTTTCCATCTATCTTCCCTTTCCATGTTCCACTCTTTCCATCTCCAACCACACTCAGTTCACCGTCAGTATCCACAATTATCTTGCCTCTTTGTTCATTTCTCCCCTGGGTTTTTAGGACTCTAACCTCCACTTTTTCCATTTGCTGAACATCTTCAACTCTTCCATCAAATTTCACTGCATTACAATCTATATTTTCTAATCTCTTCTCAATTCTCTCTGTTGTTTCTAATAATTTTTGAATTTCAAACATAATCTGTTGTAATGTTATGGTTCCTTTTTGGAGCTGTGCAATTCTTACAATTAGTAAACACTGCCACTCTAGTTTCAAAACAAGGTTTTGTTTTCAGTTCTCTCCAGCTGCCAAAGAAGCATCCAAAGAGCACCTGTATAAACAACCCATGCTCTTCTCCTTATCTCTTCTGTAAACAAGTTGAAGCCTTTGAAGTGCAAAGTCAAAATGATCAAAGAGAAAAAAGAGAAAGAAATATTTCCAGGACTCAACCTCCAAGTGGCAGTGCAACTTCTTTTCCCTCTGATATTACTACCCTCTTTATATTCCTTTTATATCTTCTTTTATTCCAGGCTTTAAAGAAACAAAATTCTTAAATGGAGCAAAATAAAGAGAAAAAATCCATCCAAACCAATATTATAAAAATAAAGAAAAAGATTTAATCCATAGATAAAAAAAGAAATAGAAGAAGAAAAACCAATACTTTCACTTTAAAAAGTAGGAAATATTTGCAAAACCTCCATCCATTAAAAAAAGGATAACACACTTTTCAATATAGCTTAATTTTGCCGCTTATTTTCTTTTCTTTGCAAGTTTAATTTAGCTTTGATTTTTTGGGGGGCAGTCTCTTTTCTCAAAATTTCCTCATCAGATGGACACACTTTCTCTTTCTGCTTTCCTCCCTTTGTGGAGCTGTCCCAACTTCAGCAGCTTTTTGCTGCGCTTTTGTCACTGGCAAGAAGAGATTCTCTTGGATCAATCAGGGACTTTGCGATGTCAATGGGCCTTGGGCCTATTCCCTACACGCCCCTCACCCATCAAACACTTATCTTTTGGAGACCTCCTGGAGGCAGCCGCCATTTTCAGTGCACCCACGACCCCTTAATGCGGTTTGCACAGTGTTAAGGTAGCGAAATAGAACAGTTTCTCCCTCTCCTGTATGACTATGACTCAGAAGCAGCCGCCATTTTGGCCCAAAGGCAGATGAGACAAAATGGGAGCTGCTTCCACCAGTCCATCACATGGCCTAAGGTTTAATCCTGGGCACACTGATAATAACGGCTGCTTCCAGGACAATGTGGCCCTGGGATACGTATCCTGGCCTTCTTCACCAACTTGAGTTTCAGAGACCTTCAAAGGGTATGGAAGAAGTGGCTGTGAGGCCTAGTGGGTTGGGAGTCAGGCCTAAGGACTGTGGGGATGCAGCAGGAGAGGAAAATGCCTTTGGGGACCCTGTGGGGGAGGGAGAGGCCTGTGGGGACTCTGTGGAGGAAAGAAATGCCTATAGGTACCCTGTGGGAGAGGGCAAACCTTGGAGGGATCTTGTGGAGAGGGAAAGGCTTGATAATCAAATAAATACTCTATTTTTCCCCGCTTGAAACCTCTTAATGATTTTCTTTCCTTTGTCTCTCAGCTGCTGGGGAAGAAGAATTGTGTGATTTTCTGAAGGAAGTGGAAAATAGTTTTATTTCTGCCTCAATTTGCTTTGCTTTACAATGTTGCCTGTTATTCTCAGTTGTCTAGAGTTCTCTTATTGGCATCCTCTTTGCTTGTAAGATTCAAACAAAAGTGTAACTTTACTTGTTTAAAAAAACCCAATGAATAAATTGTTTTCATAGTTTAAAAAAAAGGAGAAAAGCATACATTACAACAAAAGCAAACATGCCACAATGTTAGAATAATCGCTTACATTAATTATGATTCATTTGACACATGGAAGACTACTGAGATCCAAGCTGAAATATCCATTCAAGCAATTAAATGACTTGTTGGCTTATTGGCAAATACAGTCACGCGAAAAAGAAAGTGCACTCTCTCTGAGTGCCTTTATCAATTGATCATCACCAAGTACCTCTATAAAAATCACAGTTGAAGGAGTTTGCTGGTCTCCAGCATTGAGGTGGTGTTGCTGCCCACTGAATGGGAAGGGTTATAAGGCCATTTCCAAGTGGTTTAAAATTTATCCTTCTAGAGCAATGATGGCGAACCTGTGGCACGCGGAGCCATTTGTCAGGGCACGCGCTGGCCAGCTGAGTTCACCTTTTTAAAAGCAATTTTTCGCCCTCCCCAAGCTCCAGAGGCTTTATAGGAGCCTGGGGAGGGCGAAAAGAGCCCCCCCCCGGAGGCCCTACAGAGGCTTCAGGGACCGTCTGGAGGCTTCCCTGAAGCCTTCAGAACGCTTAAAACAACTCTCCGAGCAAACTGGAAGTGACTTCCGGTTTCCTCGGAGGGTCGTTTTAAGCGTTCCGAAGGCTTCAGGGACTGTCCGGAGGCTTCCCTAACGCTTTCGGAGTGTTTAAAACGACCCTCCGAGCAAACTGGAAGTCACTTGCGGTTTGCTCGGAGGATACTTTTGAGCGCTCCGAAGGCTTCAGGGAAGCCTCCGGACAGTACCTGAAGCCTCTGGAGGGCCTCGGGGGGGGGGAGGCTCTTTGCGCCCTCCCCAGGCTCCTATAAGGCCCCTGGAGCCTGGGGAGGGCAAAAAAAGCATGTAAAAGTGGGGGGGGTCGCGTGTTGTGCGCGCATGCTTACTGGGGGGGGTCATACATTGCATTATGGGTGCAGCACGCCCGCACATGACCCCCCTGCGCTCCCCCCCTTGTGGCACGCGAGCCAAAAAAGGTTCGCCATTGCTGTTCTAGAGCAAGGAAGATTATTCAGAAGTAGAAAACATTCAAGACTGTTGCCAATATTCCCAGGAGTGCACATCCCAGCAAATTAACCCCAAGGTCAGACAGTGCAATGCTCAGAAAAATAGCAAAAAAAGAGTTATCATATTTTACAGGGTACAAGACGCACTAGAGTATAAGTCGCACCAAGATTTTGAAGAGGCAAACTTAAAAAAAGGTTTTGCACTCTGAAGACCTCCCCAAAATGGCCCATTTTTTGTCAAAAGGGCATGCATAGCCTTTAGGAGGCTTGTAGAGTGCAGCTGGGGGCTGGGGGGGAAGAATGAGAAAAAAATGGCCAGTTTGGGGGAATTTTGGGGAAAGAAACATGTAGCAGCAGCTGACTTGTTTCACCCTGTTGCTTCTATGCCGTGGAAGAAATCAAACAGCCTACTTGCTTCCAGCCTCACAGAATAATAGAGTTGGAAGGACCTTGAAGGTCTTCTAGTCCAACACCCTGCACAAGGAGGAGACCCTGAAAAAATGCTCTTTTCACTTCTCTGACTTGTCCTTAACTCACCATCCAGTTGCTGCTCTTCCCTTGGAAGTGCACAAGAGCCACTCTGCACACCATATTCCTCCCATGAGTGAGCCAGACGTTCCCTTCTGCTTCTCCTCCACCATCCTTTCTAGCAATGCTAAGGAAGATATGATAGCAGTGTTCCAATATCTCAGGGGCTGCCACAAAGAAGAGGGAGTCAAACTATTCTCCAAAGCACCCAAGGGTAGAACAAGAAGTGATGGATGGAAACTAATCAAGGAGAGAAGCAACATAGAACTAAGGAGAAATTTCCTGACAGAACAATTAATCAGTGGAACAACTTGCCTCCAGAAGTTGTGAATGCTCCAACACTGGACGTTTTTAAGAAGATGTTGGAAAACCATTTGTCTGAAGTGGTGTAGGGTTTCCTGCCTGAACAGAGGGTTGGACTATAAGACCTGCAAGGTCCCTTCCAACTCTGTTATTCTATTATATTATAATGCAGTACTTGATGTTTTAACTCCTTTTAGCTCCTCCAGATGCCACTATTACATTGTTGGCTTTCTATTCACAGACGCTGCTTATTTGACTGCCATCTCGCGATAGGAGGCCAAAAAACAGGCTTGACCTGTCTCTGCCTAAGGAGTTTGCAAGGTGTTTTCACTGGTTACATGCTATCAAATCATTATTTCTTTTACTCCTAGCAACCTATCATTCCAACTGAGCCAAGTAAAATAGTGAAATCCCCTTACCTTGTCACGATTAGCTACTTGCTGAGCCTTAAAAGTTCATGAAGTTCTTACAGAATAAGTGTTGGAAGGAACTGGCTCTTCAAGCAGGAGACCCTGTACCTTTCCAGACCAATGGCTGTCCAATCTCCTCTTAAAAACCTTCATTGACAGAGCCCTCATAACTTCTAGAGGCAGTCTGAAGAAGCCCTGTCAGGAACGGGCTTTGGGGATGGGTAGCACCCAAGACACCACTTTTGCAGGAGAACAGGTTGAAAAGGCTAAACCTCACAAAAACTGAACTAAGGATGAGTTTAAAAAAAGAATGTTATTTAATGATGACACCAAAATTGAAATTTTTGAATCCAATTATCAACAATATGAGGGAAGAGTTGGAGAGAGAGAGATAAATGAGTGTTGTAGGCTTCAGGGAAACATGGTGGACCCTCTGTCCTGGTTTGGAGCTACATTTCTGCAAGTGGTGTTAGCAATACTGATGGGATCACGAACACTGAAAAGAACAGACAGGTTTTAATTTATTGTACCATTCCTTCTGGAAAGTGCCTGATTGGGAATGTGTTTATTTTTCAGCATGACAACAGTCCCAAGCACACCACTCCTGCAGTGAAATGATATTTAGTGAGAAAAAGAGCTGATAAAACACAGTAATGGACTGGACTGGCTTCAACAGAGTTAATTTCTGAATATTATGAACACTGTATGGGATCAGCTGGATTAGAGAAAGAAATAAGACAACCTCCCATATTTTTTGGAGTATAAGATGCACCCTTTCCCCTCAAAAAAAGAGGGTGAAAATCTGGGTGCATCTTATACACTGAATACAGCATTTTTGGCCTCCCGAAACCCCGCCCCCTTTGCAAAAATGGCCATGCATAGCCTTTAGGAGGCTTCCAGACAATGTTCCCTCTAATTTTTTTTCAGTGTGAGCAGAAAAGTATAATGTTTGAGCGGCACATTTTTATGCCTGAGCACCTGAATTTTTTTCACAAATGTCACCTAAGACAACAACAAAATCAGTATTATTTGAAACTCAAAGTTATGTTTCTTCAAGGTACTCGCTTAATTAAAAGTGTTATATAATGTCAGTATCACTTAACAACGCTCCTGCTTAGCAACCAAAATGTTTGCTCGGGAACTCTGGCATTTGAAGCACGCAAGTCTTAAAGCTGTCAAGTTGCAAGACCCTTTGCACCCCTAACCCTTTAGGGAAAAAAAAAACCCAGGGGTCTTCAAACCTGACAGCTTGAAGACTTGTGGACTTCAACTCCCAGAATTCCTCCTCTAGTCATGTTGCCTCAGGAACTCTGGCATTGAAGTGTGCAAGTCTTAAAGCTGTCAAGTTGCAAGACCCTTTGCACCCCTAACCCTTTAGGAAAAAAAAAAACCCAGGGTCTTCAAACCTGACAGCTTGAAGACTTGTGGACTTCAACTCCCAGAATTCCTCCTCCAGTCATGTTGCAGCGACGTCATCTGCGTGGATCCATCTTCGGCTTTTTTCACAGGGGGCAGGGCTGCCACTGAAGATGCCGACGACGAGCCCCTGCCGCCACCAGAATAACAGCTGCCTCCTCCTCCTCCTCCAACAGCACCACTACATTTGGAGTGAAGCCGCCAAAGCTCCCACTGGCGCCCCCCTCCACTCGGAGCACCGCGTTACCCCTGCTGCCTTCTCCGCCGCCGCCATGCTTTTGAGAAGCCATGAGGCCTTTTTCCCCTGCTCCCCCCCCCGCCGCCTTCCTACTGGCTCCCGCGGCCTCATGGCTCCTCAAAAGCACAGCAGAGGAAGAGGGGGCAGGGTAACGCGCAGCCCAGCTCAGGTGCTCCGAACGGAGGGGGAGGCGCCGCTGCATTGGCGGGGGCACCGGCGGGAGCTTTGGCGGCTTCACCTCTGCCGCAGCATTAGAGGAGGAGGAGGCGGCAGCAGATATTCCAGTAGCGGCAGGGGCTTTACTTTAGCTGCAGCGCCGGGCGCAAGCAGCTAGGATTGGCCACCCATAAAGGACCTCCTCCCCGGGCTTGCTTTCCTGGCATCAGTCGCCCCGTGCTCACCAAAACAAGTCCGGGGAGGTCCTTTGCGGGCGGCCAGTTCTAGCCGTCTGCAAAGGACCTCCCCAGCCTCTGGCGCCTGTGACAGCAGAAAGCACAGCGCGGCAGTTGGAAACTGCTGCGCGGTGTTTTCTTGCCACCTGCGCGGGCGCGCAGCCGCGCACCTTAGAGGGAACAGTGCTTCCAGAATGCTCCTGTGGGCTGGGGAGGGTAAAAATGAGTGAAAAATGGACCGTTTTTTGCTTGTTTTTTCACCCCACCCCCCAGCCCGTAGGGACACTCTATAAGCCTCCTAAAGGCTATGCATGCCCTTTTTTGACAAAAAACGGGTCCGTTTTCGTGAAGAATGGGCCGTTTTTGGGAGGTCTGCAGAATGCAAAAACTTTTTTTTTTAATTTGCCTCTTCAAAATCTTGGTGCGTCTTATACTCCGAAAAATACAGTCAATCTAAAGAACAACTCTGGGATGTGCTGAAAGAAGCCTGGTATAATATACCAGAAGATAACCACGGAAAACTTCAGGACAGTCTCCCAGTTTGTTCGCACTAAATGCTGACTATTCCCCAAAGAAGCCATTTTGTTCTGCGAGGTGTGTTTTGTTTACATTCTATATACCTATTTGTTGTATTTCCTGTTCGAATCTTAATATAAAGATGGAAAAATAATTATGGATGGTCATTAAAACTTTTGGTAAAACAACAACTCTAATGATGGCTTTAAACTTTTGCACAATACTATTAACTTTTCCATTAAAGCCGTATTTTGCAACAGTTAAGAGAGTTCCAAACTTATGGGCAAGCTGTCAACAGAGATCTTTGAGAGCAGGGTGCTTCTCCCAAAGCTTGTCTTTGTGACACTCCAAAGTCCAAACTATAAACAGTAGGGAGCTTCAGTGCAATTAGCAGCCAAATAAAGGTGGAAATAAGTAGCAGCCGCTTGAAACCTCTCTCAGCACTAAAAAGTTAAATATGTTGCTGCCAATCAAACAAGACCGAAATAATGCACCTTGTGACCTCCCCTTGATTTTCATGATCCCTCTCCATTTGAAATCTCGGGAAAAGACTGCAAATGCTGATAGCAGTTACAAAAGGAAGGTTGCATGAAATCCCCTCAGTTAGGCTGCGATCTACAGCGTTGTTATGCTGTCTTACCAGAGGTGGTATTCAGCAGGTTCTGACCAGGAGAACAGGTAGCGGAAATTTTGAGTCATTCAGAGAACCGGTAAATACCACCTGACTGGCCCCACCCCCATCTATTATCTGATCTATTATCTCCCGAGTCCCAGCTGATCGGGAGGAAACGGGATTTTACAGTATCCTTCCCCTGCCACGCCCACCAAGCCACGCCCACCAAGCCACGCCCACGGAACTGGTAGTAAAAAAAATTTAATCCTACCACTGTACAGTCTTATGGCTTTTTAAAAAAATCCTTGGGGAACATGTAACTCTGTTGGTGGAAAGGGGGAATACAATACAATACAATACAATACAATACAATACAATACAATACAATACAATAGTAGAGTTGGAAGGGACCTTGGAGGTCTTCTAGTCCAACCCCCTGCCTAGGCAGGAAACCCTACACCACTTCAGACAAATGGCTATCCAACATCTTCTTAAAGACTTCCAGTGTTGGGGCATTCACAACTTCTGGAGGCAAGCTGTTCCACTGATTAATTGTTCTAACTGTCAGGAAGTTTCTCCTTAGTTCTATGTTGCTTCTCTCCTTGATTAGTTTCCACCCATTGCTTCTTGTTCTACCCTCAGGTGCTTTGGAGAATAGCTTGACTCCCTCTTCTTTGTGGCAACCCCTGAGATATTGGAACACTGCTATCATGTCTCCCCTAGTTCTTCTTTCTCTTAAGCCAAGCATACCCAGTTCCTGCAACCGTTCCTCATATGTTTTAGTCTCCAGTCCCCCAATCATCTTTGTTGCTCTTCTCTGCACTCTTTCTAGAGTCTCCACATCTTTTTTACACCGTGGCGACAAGAACTGAAGGCAGTATTCCAAGTGTGGCCTTATCAAGGCATTATAAAGTGGTATTAACACAATGAAGTTGTTGTTTGGATGCAACTTCATTTTAGAGATGAAAACTCTTAACACGGGAGAAGGAAGTCAGGAAATGGATCCTCCTACTCCAGAACAAGGGATTATCCCTATTTTGGGGGAGGAGAGCCTGGGAATTTATGAGAGCCAAAATCGGATGGCATGGGATATCACCTTCGTACATTAAGAGTTCCTTATGCATTTTAATGCAATTTGATAGTCAGAAAAGAGGCTACCAGACTCCTCTTGACATACCGTATAAGGGTAGCTACTCAGCAAGTCACAGCATCTAATGCCCGGGTGAAAGATGTTGGGTATTGTAGTCCAACCCACATCCACTGGGCTTTCTCGCTAATCTTTTGATAGCGATGAATTCCTAATTTGCATTTAGAGGTGCAGGTTTAGCATGTGCAATTATCTTTTTCAATCTCGATCCTTGGTTTAGATCTTCTCTTGGATGTGACGGTCTGTGGCATTGCTCGCTGGCGCCCCACTCGCCTTCTCCCCGCAGCGGCTTCAGCGAAGGGGTTAAACCTAGAGAGCTTTTCTTCTGCGCCTAGAGAGGAGGCAGGAAAGGGGGAAAATAGGGGCTGGGAACCCAGTTTCGGGCCCCTGCTGCTTCCCGTTCTGGTCTCCCGACGGCTTTTAAGAACCAGGGCTGCGAGCCTCTCGGGGAGGGGCGCTCAAGGGCCGCCAGGTGGGCAAGGACGCTGCGAGAGGGGGAGGGGTTGGGGGAGGGGAAAGGAGGAGGGGGAATCCCCAGTTGCGGGGAGGGGAGGAGGGATTCCTTGGGGGAGGGAGGGAGAGCGAGGTGGGGTTTCCCCAGTTGCGCCCCCTCCCCTTCCCAGTCTCCGCCTTTCCTTGCAAGGTTTTCTGCTCCGTGGGAACCGCTGCGCCGCCGCTTCTCCTCTTCCTCCTCCTCGGTTGCTGCTCCTGCGAACGGCTCTCCGACTCCCCTTAAAATCCTCCCTCCCATTCTCCCCCCCCCCCACCTTCCCTGCAGCCCAACATTTGGTGCAGACGGGCTCCCGGTGGGAGGCCGCCTGGTGTTGCGGGAGGTTGGGCACCACCGTTCCCACGTTCCGCTGTGGCTGCTGGGGAGGATCCGCCTCCCAGGGTCTGGAGGGGAGGAAGAGGATCTGGGCTCAGAGGGATGGTGGCTGGAGGGGCTCCCTCCGAGGGCGTGAACCCTGCTAGGAGGAGCCCAATGGCATCTGAAGGTGGGCTTGCTTTGAGATGCAGCACCTGAATCTGCCTCTCTGACCTGCCCAGATTCCCTTTCGGGTGACGGCTGAATCCCCGTTTCTCTGTCCCCGTGTAAGGGAACAGCCCTGTCTGCGGACATTTTCAATTTTTATTTCTTTTATGGGTTGTATAACCTACCCTGAAAAAGAAGCCCTCCCCTGTTTTTTTTTTAACAAACAGCTGTGCAAAATGATCCAAGAGGCTTCTGTGATGTATTTAGAAAGATAAAAGATTCTCAGGTCAAGGGACAGGCCTGTGACTCCCCTTAAAGAACTGCCTTTGAGCATTTTGGGGAAGAGAGGCTGGTGTGCAGAAGAGGCAGGTTGGTTGAGCTCTAGAGAGGCTTCAGATTTTGGAATAAAATGCTGCACGGAGAGTTCCTGTTTATATTTATATAAGTCCCACAGAGAGGGACTTCTTCGGGTGCCGTCCGCTAAACAGTGTCGGGGGGCGACACCCAGGAGCAGAGCCTTCTCTGTGATGGGCCCAGCCCTGTGGAATGACCTCCCCCGTGACATCAGGATTACTTCCGATCTCCGCTCCTTCCGTGTACAGCTGAAGACCCACCTCTTTCAATTATCTGGCCTGGCTCAACCGTAAATTTTTTCTTATTCCTCCTGACAGTCCTTTTAAATTTTAAATTGTGGTATTACTAATGGGGTATTTTAATGGTGACTTTTAACTGTCTAAATGTGATGTAATTTGTTACCTCCTCCGTGCATGTATGTCTTTGTATATAATAAATAAATAAATAAATATTTATTTCTTAGCCGCACCCTCTCCCGAAGGACTCGGGGCGGCGTACAATGAAACATATGAAATAAATATGTGGACAAAACAAACATATAACAGAGACATATACCGAGACATACACAAGGAGGAGGTCGGCTGATGAATAAAAAACAATTAGAATACAGTGATTAAAAACCCCTAAATAATTAAATATAATTAAAATACCCAATTAAAAACCCGTCAGGAGCGATATGGTTAGATCAAAGTTGAGCCAGGCCAGCTACTTGGAATAGGTGGGTCTTAAGCTTAATACGAAAGGAGCGGAGGTCAGAGGTATTCCTAATATCCGGAGGGAGGTCATTCCACAGGGCTGGGCCCGCCACAGAGAAGGCTCTACTCCTAGGCGCCGCCCCCCGACACTGTCTAGTGGACGGCACCTGGAGGAGGCCCTCTCTGTGCGAGCGGATTGGTCGCAGGGATGTATGGGGCAGAATACGATCCCGCAAGTAACTAGGTCCTGAGCCATGGAGCGCTTTAAAGATTGTTATCAAAACCTTGAAACGCACCCGATAGACCACAGGAAGCCAGTGCAGCTCGCGCAGGAACGGTGTCACATGGGAGTACCTAGTACTCCCCATAATTACCCGCGCGGCTGCGTTCTGGACCAACTGTAGCCTCCGGGTGCATTTCAAGGGAAGCCCCATGTAGAGAGCATTACAGTAGTCCAAGCGAGACGTCACCAGCGCATGAGTGACTGTGTGTAAGGCGTCCCGGTCCAGTAGGGGGCGCAATTGGCGCACCAGGCGAACCTGGTGGAACGCCCCCCTTGCCACGGCTGTCACATGGTCATCCATGGACAGCTGGGCATCCAGGAGGATGCCCAAATTGCGCACCCGCTCCACGGGGGCAAGTTGAATGCCCCCAATGGCCAATGATGGAGTTAATTGGCTGAACCGGGGAGCTGGTACCCACAGCCACTCCGTCTTGGAGGGGTTGAGCTTGAGTCGGTTGTCATCCATCCAGATCCGTACGGCTTCCAAACACCGGGACATCACTTCGATGGCCTCGTTGGGGTGGTTCGGGGTGGAAAAGTACAGCTGAGTATCATCAGCGTACAGGTGGTATCCCACCCCGAAACCACGGATGATCTCACCCAGCGGCTTCATATATGTGTTGAACAGGAGTGGCGAGAGGACCGACCCCTGTGGCACCCCACAAGTAAGGGGGCGTAGGGTCGACCTCTCTTCTCCTGCCAACACACGCTGCGTCCGGCCAGAAAGGTAGGAGCCGAACCACCGCAAAACGGTGCCCCGGACCCCCAACCCCTCCAGCCGGCGCAGCAGGATACCATGGTCGATGGTATCAAAAGCCGCCGAGAGGTCTAATAGGACCAGGATAGAGGAACAACCTCTATCTCTGGCCCTCCAGAGATCATCCACCAACGCGACCAAGGCCGTATCCGTGCTGTGACCGGGGCGGAAGCCGGACTGGCGCGGGTCTAGATAATCATTTTCCTCCAGATGACGTGGAAACTGGTAGGCCACCACACTCTCTACAACCTTCGCCAAAAAGGGAAGGTTGGAGACAGGACGATAATTGGCCAGCTCCAAAGGGTCCAGGGAAGGCTTCTTGAGCAAGGGTCTCACCACCGCCTCTTTCAAGGCGGCCGGGAGAGACCCCTCGCTCAACGAAGCATTCACTAGGCCCAGGAGCCAGTCTCGTGTAACCTCCCAGGATGCCAGTACAAGCCAGGAGGGGCACGGGTCCAATAAACATGTGGTGGGTCGCAGTCGTCCACGCATTCTGTCCAAATCCTCGATGGCAACCAAGTCAAACTCCTCCCAGATCGATTCCTCAAGACTCGCCATGGACGTCTCCATTGGACCACTGACAGGGACCCAATCCCTCCGGATTTGAGCGATTTTATCCTGCAGATATTTACCAAATTCCTCTGCCCTGCCCTGTAGAGGGGCCTCCCGCGGCCTCTGAAACAAGAGGGAGCGGGACACCCGAAACAGGGCGGCAGGGCGGTTCTCCGCGGATGCAATGAGAGTGGCACAATATTGGCGTTTGGCCACTCTCAATGCCACAAGGTACGTCCTTAAATGGGCTCGTGCCTGTGTTCGATCAAATTCGGAGCGAGAGGATCTCCAACGACTCTCTAGACGTCTCTTGCGGCATTTCATCACCCTTAGTTCCTCGGTAAACCAAGGGGCCAGGGTGGATCGTTGCCGCCGGAGAGGCCGCAAAGGCACACACAATATGTGTGTATTTGGATGTTTATGTGTTTGCACATATGTTTTTTATGTTTTATTGTACGCCGCCCCGAGTCCTGTCTGGAGAGGGAGCGGCTAATAAATTCAAATTAATTATTATTATTATTATTATTATTATTATTATTATTATTATTATTATTATTATTATTATTATTATTATTATTATTATTATTATTATTATTATTATTATTTTATTCAGCCAGCCCTGCTTCCTCTAGTTATTATATTCCATTCTCCCCTTTCCAATTTTCAGTTTCCTCCCAATTTCAGGTCTGTGGTAGGTATGGTATTTCTCTGAGTCTCTCCACCTTCACTTTTATAGCTTTCAGTTTCTGTAAATATTTAAGTATTTTAACATAATGTAAATCTCAGGCAATTCAGAACCTGCTAACTTCAGGCTGACACGTTATATGATGCTATTTGTCTGGGCTTTTTTTTTTAAAGGGAAGGGCCAGGTCCATTTTCCTCAGGCAATTCAAAAGGATAAATCACTGTCTGGATCAATCATTTTTAATGCAAAACAGTTCATTAAGTTTAACACTAAGGGCATTGCCCACACATGCTCCCACATATTAAAAGTTCCTCACCATAGGATATTGGGAAAAGAAAGGAAGTTTTCAGATTTGGGATAATGTCAGCGTTCCAAATATCATGCAGAATTAAATCAAAAGTCCAAGGCAGAGCTATCCTTAAAGTTCCAATTTAATAAGACAGACATGTTGGCATTGAACTGTGGAATCCCAAATCTGAAAACTTCCTGGCATTCCACCCAGTTGAAAGTTCATGATCTTATTCCCACACCCATAAATCCATCGCATGGTCCAATCTTCTTCAGCCATGCTGACATTTCAACCCCGCTGGTTCCAGTCAGGTGCAGAGGTGCGGAGACAAAAGATGACCTTGGCTTCTATAAAGGAATGACAACAACACATTCCACAACTCTACTCCTTTCTATTCCCCCCTCCCAATTACTACACTAATGAAACAGCATAGTGAATTAATAGAAAGTGTGACAGGCCAAAGATCCTAAAAGGAACATAACTACAGGCCTGACGGTATTAGCATTTAGATGAACATTTTGTCCCCATAGCTCTCCATTTTAAAAAAGTACTTAACCTTGACCCTGGCTCAACAGCAGTAACTGTGAACAGGATCTAGGACTTCCAGTGGACAGTCACCCCAAGTATGAGCTAGCAATGTGCTGCAGTTGCAGAAAAGCCAATGCAGTCCTAGTCTGCATCAACAGTGGGATAGTACGAAGAGCACGTGAAGTCCCAGATACAATACAATACAATAGTAGAGTTGGAAGGGACCTTGGAGGTCTTCTAGTCCAACCCCCTGCCTAGGCAGGAAACCCTATACCATTCCAGACAAATGGCTATCCAACATCTTCTTAAAGACTTCCAGTGTTGGGGCATTCACAACTTCTGGAGGCAAGCTGTTCCACTGATTAATTGTTCTAACTGTCAGGAAATTCCTCCTCAGTTCTAAGTTGGTTCTCTCCTTGATTAGTTTCCACCCATTGCTTCTTGTTCTACCCTCAGGTGCCTTGGAGAAGAGTTTGACTCCCTCTTCTTTGTGGCAACCCCTGAGATATTGGAACAATGCTATCATGTCTCCCCTAGTCCTTCTTTCTCTTAAGCTAAACATACCCAGTTCCTGCAACCGTTCTTCATATGTTTTCGCCTCCAGTCCCCTAATCATCTTTGTTGCTCTTCTCTGCACTCTTTCTAGAGTCTCCACATCTTTTCTACATCGTGGCGACCAGAACTGAATGCAGTATTCCAAGTGTGGCCTTACCAAGGCCTTATAAAGTGGTATTAACACTTCACGTGATCTTGATTCTATCCCTCTGTTGATGCAGCCTAGGAGCCTAGATGCAGCCTAGATGCAGCCAAAGGTGCGCTATCAAGACACAGCTGCACTTTGTTTTTCCTTGACGACAGTTCTGAAGAAAATTCTTGGATGCGAAGCGAAACATCTTCAAGGAAAAACAAAGGAAGTCCAATCGCCTCTTGAAAAAAACCCTTTTGGGGTAACCATGACCTAGATGACTGAGGCTCTGCATAGACATCACATGAAATGCTAGTTCTGCATATACTGACTGGTAAAACCGCACTTGGAATACTGCACCCAGTTTTGGTCACCATGATACAGAAAAGATATGGAGACTCTAGAAAGAATTCAGAGAAGAGCAACAAAGAGGATTAGGGAATTGGAAAGCTAAAACATACAAAGAAAAGTTGCAGGAACTGGGTATGTCTAATACAGAGAAGGACTAGGGGGGGACATGATAGCAATCTTTCAATATTTGGAGGCTGACAAAAGAAAGGATTGGCTTATTCTCCAAAACGTCTGAGAGCAGGAGAAATAACAGAGACTTACCAAAAAGGAATCCAACCTAGAATTAAGGAGAAATGTCTTGTCAGTGAGAACAAACAGTGGCATGGCTTGCTTCCAGAAATTGTGCGTGTTCCATCAGGCGAGGTTTTTAAGAGGAGATTGGACAGCCATTTGTCCGGAATGGTATAGTATCTCCTGCTTAGAAAGTTGGTCCCTTCCAATTCTTATTTTGTAATTCTGTTAGAACCTCATGAACATTTAGGGCTTAGCATGTAGCTAATTTTCAGAAGCTAATTAGTGTCACATTTCACTATTTCACTTGGGTCAGTTGCAAAGGGAGGTTGCTAGGAGTCGAGCAGGTCGAAAGCACGTAAAAAACGCAAGTAGAAAAATAGGGAACACTTTGATGGGAAGGTAACAGCGTTCTGAGTGATTTTGGTGTTTAAGTCATGCCAGCCACATGACCACGGAGACGTCTTCGGACAGTGCTGGCTCTTCGGCTTTGAAACAGAGATGAGCACCGCCCCCTAGAGTCGGGAACGGCTAGTACATATGTGCGAGGGAAACCTTTACCTTTAGGAGTCAAGCATGTAATCCAGTGATGGATTTCAAATTTTTTTAGAACCTCTTCTGTAGGTGTGGCCTGCTTTGTGGGAGTGGCTTGCGGCAATGTGACCGGGTGGGAGTGGCTTGCCAGCTATGTGACTGAGTGGGAGTGGCTTGGCACTCATGTTGTTGGGTGGGCTTGACCAACTTGTAAAATGTGGTGAAACTCACTTAACAACGCTCTTGCTTAGCAACCAAAATGTTGGCTCAGAAACTCTGGCATTTGAAGCATGCAAATCTTAAAGCTGTCAAATTACAAGAACCTTGCACACCTAACCCTTTAGAAAAAAAAACCCAGAGGTGTTCAAACTTGACAGCTTTAAGACTTTAAGGTATAGATAGGACTCTTAGAGGCAGATGGGGCGATTGGTGAGCCAGCCAATCAGTGAGCGGCGGGCGGGGCAAGCGTGGTGCGGACGGGCAGGGGGAGAGAGCTGGAACCAGTTCTAAAAGACACGGTAGATTTGTGGAACCTCTTCTATAGAAGAGGTTAGAACTGACAGGAACCCACCCCTGATGTAATCATTGAAAACATCTTGCAAACTCCTTAGGTAGATATGGAACAAATGTGTTTTTCCAACTCCTGTCGGGAGATGGCGCTCATGAAGGCAACATCTGTGCCTAGAAAGCCAACAATACAGTAGCTGCATTTGTGGTTGAGCTTAAAGGAGTTAAAACCATCAAGTTACTTTTATTGCTAGAAAGGACAGGAGGAGCCGAGAAGCTCAAAAGGAATTTCCTCTTCCTGCCCACCCCTGGGAGGCGGGTGATGGGCATAGTGGCTTTTGTGCTCTTCCAAGGGTGGAAGCAGCAGCTGGAAGGTGAGTTGAGGGCAGGTTGGAGGAGAGGCTATAGGAGCAAGAAAGGCTGTTTGGTTTGGGTGCTGCCAACCGGTGAATATTTATGATGGTTGCAACATCCCACGCTCATGATCCCCATTTGCGACCTTGCAAGCTAGCTTCTCATAAGCAAAGTCAGTGGGGATGCCGGCAGGATCCTTACAAGTGACAATCGTGAAATTGACTTTTAACAACCCACAGTGATCTGCTTAACAAGTGCAGAGGAGCAGATGTAAGTGGGCACTGCCCTGTGGCATCCTGCTTCATGATCAGGCTGCTTTGTGATGCAGATGCCAGTCCCAATTGCTGTAGATAAGTGAGGACACCTTGAATTGGGATGTCACCAGAATGGCCATGGACAGTATTTTCTGCCCTTACTTGGAGCTGAGGACATTTTTCACACGGTTTTTCTACATATATACCTTTATAGGTGTGTGTATTTGGAATTCTCTCTGTATGCATATATCTACAATTGTATAATCTATCCCTAGCACTTCCAGATATATTTGATGATAACTCTTTGCAGTGCTAAGAACTTACGATTGATACAAATCAGTAAGAGAATTTCATGACTGAATGGCTATTTGAACTTGGATCTCTCTAATCTATCAATCATAATATAGGAGGTTATTCTAGCATCATAGCATGTTTGCTTTTCAATGGGATGTGTACTTTTTTCTTTTTCTCACATTTTCTGTAACCATTTTATAAATAATTAAAGTTACACTTTTCTTTGCATCTTACAGACAAAGAGGATGCCAATAAGAGCACTCTGGACAACTGAGAGTAACAAGCAATGTTAAAAAATCAAGCCAGAAGTTGTTTTACATTTCCTTCAGAAAACCACACAATTCTTCTCCTTCCCCAGAAGCCGGGAAACAAAGGATAGAAAAAAAGAAGATATTTTAAGCTGGAATTAGTAATTTATATAGAACACAAGAATACATTATATGAAAAGATCAGAGGAGATTATTTTTCCATTCAGAAAAAGAAGGAAATAATCTGGAAGTCAATGCAGAGTAAAAAGTCACATTGGACCGTCACCTAGGGCAGACATAATGCAGGCTTCACATTGTGAGGAAGAAAACGCTTTGAATCAAAGTTCCACCCAACAAGGATCACACATATTTTTGACCTCTTCAATATCAATGGTGGAACAGCTTCATAGATCTGCCTATTGTGAGAAAGGAGCAGATTGCAAGTCACAGCTGATTATGGACAACAGGATCCACATTGGAGAAAAGCCATATAAATATTCTGAATGTGGCAAAAACTTTAGTCAAAACTGCTCCCTTGTGGTTGATGGAAGGACCCACACAGAACAGGCACCGTACATATTTTCCCAATGTGATGAAAGCTTTGGCATGCATAGCAACTTGGTAATACATCAGAGGACTCACAACAGGGAGAAATCATATAACTGTCCTGATTGTGGGAAGAGTTTCATTGGAAATTCTCACCTCATGAGACACCTGAGGACTCACACAGGAGAGAAACCCTTTGAGTGTCCCGCTTGTGGGAAAAGTTTCAGTCAGAATTCCACCCTGGTGAAACACCAGAGGACTCACACAGGGGAGAAGCTCTTTGAATGTTCTGACTGTGGGAAAAGTTTCAGTCAGAATTTCAACCTGATGATACACCAGAGGACTCATACAGGAGAGAAACCCTTTGAATGTCCCGACTGTGGAAAAACTTTCAGTCAGAATTCCAACCTGGTGATACATCAGAGAACTCACACAGGGGAGAAATTGTATGACTGTCCTGATTGTGGGAAAAGTTTCATTACAAATTCCCACCTGGTGATACACCAGAGGACTCACACAGGAGAGAAACCTTTTGAATGTCCTATTTGTGGGAAGAGTTTCAGTCAGAATTACAGCCTGGTGATACACCAGAGGACCCACACAGGAGAGAAACCTTTTGAATGTCCTGATTGTGGGAAATGTTTCAGTCAGAATTCACACTTGGTAATACACCAGAGGATTCACACAGGAGAGAAACCATATGAGTGTCCAGAGTGTGGGAAAAGTTTCAGTCGGAATTCCAGCCTGGTGGTACACCAGAGGATACATACAGGAGAGAAACCGTATGAGTGTCCAGATTGTGGCAAAGATTTCAGTAGTAGGTCTAGTCTTCTAAGTCATGTAGGCTTACACACAGGGGAGAAACCTTTCAAATGTCCAGTCTGTGGACGGTACTTCATGCGTAAATCATCTCTTATTGCACACAAGGAAATCCACACAAGACAAACATTGATGAGTTTAGAGAAGGCTTGAATTTGATTTCTGATCTCTCATTGGGAGTGTAGGTGAGAAATTGACTGCAGGTAATCCTCTACTTACAGTCATAATTGAGCTCAAAAGTTATGTTGCTAAATTTGTTAAATGAGTTTTGCCCCCTTTGATGACTTTTCATGCCATATTTGTTAAGTGAATCAATGTAGTTGTTAAATGAACAACATGGTTGTTAAGTGAATCTGATTTCCCCATTGACTTTGTCAGGTTGCAAAAGGTGATCCCATGACCCTGGGAAGTGCAACCATTATAAAAGTCAGTTGTCAAGTATCCAAAGGTAAATCCCATGACCATAGGGATGCTGAAATGCTCATAAGTGTGAAAAATGCTCACAAGTCACTATTTTCATTGTAACTTTGAATGGCCACTAAGCAAACTGTTGTAAGTCAAGGACTACCTGCATTTGAATTCTGGCCTAATGCTTTTAAGTGAACACATCTCAGAATAAGACAGGTAGATGGAGGGGAAAAAAGAGAGGAAAATCTGAATTTGAAAAACGCTAACTACCAATTTCTGATTATCAGCAAAGAATTTCTGGATATTTCCTGTTGCAGAAGTACGGGAATTCCTCAAAAAGGCTTTTGGGTTGTGCTTTTTTTGTATATCAATTATGTAATTCCCATATGTGGAGTTTCCACCTTCTACCTGGGTGTCCTCCAGCTTTTGAGCGCCAGAATTCCCCAGCCACTATACAAGGAGTAATGGATGTACAACTCTAATGGGGCCTGCCAATTCGTTGCCTGTTAAGTGAGACTGTTTTTCTTAACTAATCTCAGCTCTCCCTGATGCAGCCATTAAACGTGTGAGTCGTTAGGTGGAACAGTGGCTACCTCAGTGTTGGGGGAAGCTCTTGGAGTCCCAAGCGTGGGCCAGGATTCCCTTCCCTAGGCCTCTCCCAAACACCCGGTGCTCTGCTTCCCAACTCTTGTGTTCCCCCAAGCCTTTCCTTCTCCCACAGTTCCCACCCAACCTTTCCCCCTCCCCAGGCCTTTTCCCACTCCCACTGGATATCTGAAGCCCTTAGGCCAAACTCTCACCCCACAAGGCTTCATACCCAAAACCTCCTTATATTTTGAAGGTTTCTAATCTCACGTTGTGAATGGAGGGTAGACCAAACATTCCTGGGCTGCATGACTGTGTCCTGAGAGCATTCATCGTTTTCAGTGTGCCCAGGATACACCAATGGACCACGCAATGTACTTGTGGAAGCAGCCGCCGTTTTGCCACACCTGCCTCAGGGCCAAAATGGTGGCTGCTTTTGAGTCACTGTTGTGTGGGAGAAACTGCCCTGTTTCGCTACCGTAACATTCTGCAGACTGTCTTAAGGAGTTGGGGTGCTCTTAAAATGAGGGATGACTCCGGGATATCTCCAAAAAGTAACTGTATGATGGGTGTGCGGGGAGTTGGCCCAAGGCCCAGTGATAAAAAGCAGTGTACAATTTCACAGGTAAAGCCTGTTCTGCCTTGCAGGTGAACCTGCTGAAGAGCTGTAGGAATATTGAGTTAAAAAGAAAAGATATCCTGGGTTGGTTAGCAACTCCTGCTGGGATCTCGCCTTTTTGGAGGTGTCTGCTTATTACCGTTTGATAGCTGCTGGGTGACAGCAGGACCAGGTTGCTGAAAAAATTGTTGCATTCCCTTGTTGGTGGCGATGTAAGGAAAAAAATTGATCAGTGGAAAATGTTTCATTCTTAAAAATGCATTGTGTAAGAACTGTCATTAGCTTTTGGCAAGGAAAAGGTGGATAGTGTTGCTATGAACATCTGGGCAAGGCAAAATGCTCAGTCTCCTCAAACTGTGAGATGTGCAGTGAATAAATTTAATAATAAAATTAATAACAAAAAGATAACGTAAAGCCCTTTTCTGAACTATCCGACTTGCTGGGTTTCTAACACATTACAATTGTTAAGCTACCTGTAACCTGTCCCTTGTGAGTTCTGCATCTCTATAACCAATCTGTCTTACTCAGTTTCCCTTCCCTCCTCATTAAAAATTTAAAGTTTCAGTTCCAATTGTGCATCAGTCCAGCCATTCTGTCCCTCTGATGACGTGAGCTGCAGTTAGGCTTCTACCTCTTAATTTATTGTTACATTGCTATCTGCCCCAGTCCTAAATTCTATGAAAGTACGACATTTCATTAGGCGCAGTTAAAAAATTTGAATGGCTGAACTGGATTTGTTTTGTTTGGCATTCTTCTCGGTTTCAGGGCTGGTCTTCTCCATCACTATTAGTCTGAGAGATGGAAATAAGGACATTTCAAACTGGGCATCTAAGCTACGGTTTCCCTTGTAACTTTACAACCCCTAAAGCAGCCGTTGGTTGTGCCAGTGGGTTTGTAAGCTTTGAAAATCATAACATTACAGAGGATCTGTCTGACTTCCCTGATGATTCTCCCAATTCTGAACCGAATCTGGACATTGTGAAAGTAGAGGTCCCCATGGATGGAGATGGTGAATAGAAACAAAAGTTTTTTTTAAAAAAAAAACCTGCCGATGATTTCCTTTAACATAAGAAGAACTTGGCTGACCAATTTGAAGCAAGAAAGAAGGACTAGGGGAGACATGATAGCAGTGTTCCAATATCTCAGGGGTTGCCACAAAGAAGAGGGAGTCAAGCTATTCTCCAAGGCACCTGAGGACAGAACAAGAAGCAATGGGTGGAAACTAATCAAGGAGAGAAGCAACTTAGAACTGAGGAGAAACTTCCTGACAGTTAGAACAATTAATCAGTGGAACAGAAGTTGCCTCCAGAGGTTGTGAATGCCCCAATACTGGAAGTCTTTAAGAAGATGTTGGATAGCCATCTGTCTGAAACGGTATAGGGTTTCCTGCCTAGGCAGGGGGTTGGACTAGAAGACCTCCAAGGTTCCTTCCAACTCTACTATTGTATTATTGTAAGTCCTGAGTTTGGCATTTGGGGTATCTGAAGGTGCCTGTCACCCCTCTTAGTTCTTCTGGGCTCTTGTGTCCAGTGATTTTATTCTTTTTTTTTAAAAGATTGAGAATGCCACAAATTATTTAATTAAAGTAAACTTCTGTTTCTGCAAACAATCCTTGCGTTTACAACCCTCGCATTGTTCCCCAATTCTGTGACAGCCACACTGCATGCTGGGGATAGATTATACAATTGTAGATACATGCATACAGAGAGAAGTTCAAACACACACACACACACTATTACAAATGTATATATGTAGAAAATCCATGTGTCTTAAGTCTGAAGAATGTCCCCAAATGGTTACAGTGAAATATGAGCCCATTTTAGAGATGTGATGAAATGATGCCTAAGGCCTTTGCAAGATCATTTGAAAGACCAGTTTTGCCCATGGAAGTCCTCAGCTCCAAGTAAGGGTAGAAAATCCTTTCCACAACTATTTTGCTGACATCCCCATTTAAGTAGTCCTCACTTACTGACTGCATTTGGGACTGGCTTCTGTGTCACTATGCAGCCCAATCATGAAGCATGATGTCATGTGAGAGTGCAAACTTACATCTGTTCCTCTGCAGGGTTGTTCAAGGCAATTTCACCTGACCACGGCTTGCAACATCCTGCCGGCATCCCCACTGATTTTGCTTGCGTGAAGCTAGCTGGGAAAGTCACAAATGGGGATCCCGAGTGTGGGATGCTGCAATCATCATAAATGTGCACCGGTTGGCAAGAACCCAAATTGGTGCAACTCCTTTTCCTGCACCTTTATAACCACAGGATCTGCTGACTTGTTCAGGTCACTGAACATGTGCTACAATGACCACAAATTTGGGTATCAGGTGTACATCTGTTTTCACAGTGCCATTGTAACTTTGAAGGCTAATGAAACAAGGGCTAAATGAGGACTACCTATACAAACTGAACGTCTGAAAAGGTCTTCCTTAAGTATGTTGTAGTTGAATCTGGTTAATACACGGATGGGGCTCCAATAGGAAAGATTGTGCTTGTTGGCTACACATGATACTAAAGCCACAAAAATTTAAGAAGAGACTGTGGCCTATCACTGCGCCTCCTCCCCCTCACAGTCCCCTCTCCATCTCGCAGCCTCTTTGCCCACCTGGTGCCCCTTTGAGCAAGGAGAGGAAGAGATCTCCCTGCGAGCCCTAGATTAAGAAACGTTTGGGTGACTAGGGAGGCGGAAGGGGAAGGAAACTGGATTCCCTGCCCCCACCTTTCCCCTTTCCCGTCTCCTCTCTAGGCACAAAAGAAAGGGTCTCTGCATTGAACCACTTGGCTGAAGCCACTGAGGGGAGGGGGTGACTGGGCCACTGCTGAGCAATGCCAAAGTCCTCCAGCTGGAGACTGCAAAAGACTATCATTTGAAAAGCCTGTTATATCACATATAACTGCTAACCCAACAGAATGGGCCTTTATTTGCAGCATCTTTACAAGGAAATACAATTTTTGTAACCTGGCATTTATTCCTTAATCACTCTTTTTACATCTCTTTATCACCCATAGCATAGCATTATTTGCACATCTACTTGATAAGGGTCACTCATCTGCCTATGTGAAATCAGAAGCACCCTTAGCTGACTCAATGCTAGAGAAGTAAACATCTGATCACGTCTCTTTCCAGAGATTTTTGTTCCCAAAGAGCAATCCTTACTGTCTCCCAGATGGATGAATCAAGAATTTCCACTGGAAACCCCACTGGAAGGCCAAAAACAAGGATCCACGTTTAAAAAGATAGTTGCGTGCGCTAATCTGCACCTCTAAATGCAAACTGGAAATTTGTCGCTATTGAAAATGGACAAGAAATTCCTGTAGATGCTGGGCTACAACACCCACTCTCCTTCACCCCGGCATTATTGCCTCAATTTGCTCAATACAATATCTAACCTTATGCAGTATCTCAAAAGGAGTCTGGTAGCATCTTTCCTGATAGATGAAAGAAATTGCATTAAAATACACAACTGACTCTTAATCTGCAAAAGGGCTACTCACTTTTCACTCCTACAGTTTGGGGGTCCCGTAAAGTCACATGGCTCTCCTCCCCAAAATAGGGAGAATCCCTTGTTCTGGAGTAGGAGGATCCATTTCCTGCCTTCCTTCTCCTGTTTTAAGGGTTCTCATCTCTAAAATGAAGCTGCACCCCAAAAACAACTTGATTCCTCCTTTCCACCAACAGAGTTACATGTTCCCCAAAGAGAAAATGAAATGAGGAACAGCAGCCATCGGACACCACAACGCTCTTCCTCACAATGCCAGGCTAACTGCTTTCAACATTTCAGGTAATTTTCAGAGATTTCAAATGGAGATGGATTCTGAAATTCAAGGGGAGGTCCCAAGCTACATTGTTCCCCTCTTGTTTGATTGACAGCAACAGATTTACCTGTTTAGTGGGAAGGGAGGTTTCAAGCAGCAGTTACTTATTTTCATCTCTGCACCTGTTGGCACCTCTGTTTCGTTGCTAATTGACTCTGTCCTGAAGCTCCATACAGTTTATACTTTGGAGCAACGGTGGGATTCAAAAAGCTTGCTACCAGTTCTGTGGGTGTGGTCTTGGTGGGTGTGGCTTGGTGGGCGTGACAGGGGAAGGTTACTGCAAAATCCCCATTCCCTCCCGATCAGCTGGGACTCAGGAGGTAGAGAATAGATGGGGGCGGGGCCAGTCAGAGGTGGTATTTACCGGTTCTCTGAACTACTCAAAATTCCCGCTACCGGTTTTCCAGCACTGATCAGAACCTGCTGAATACCAGCTCTGGTTTGGAGTCTCATGGAGACAAACTTTGGGAGACGCTCTCTGCTCTTAGGATTTCTGTTGACAGCTTGCTCCTGATTTGGGAAGTCTACTGCTGCAAAACATGGCTTTAAAGGAAAAGTAACAAGAAGAAGAAAAAGTGGAATGGCTCCTTTACAAAGAAATGCAAAAGGCCCATTGAAGAAGTTTTTTACTTGTTTTTATTCCCAAGAAGGGAATGCATCATACAATGCAAAGTACAACGGGAATAGAATTTGCCTGTCTTCAGTTAATCGTACAAACTTGGAGAGGAAGATTGGGGCGAGAGTGTTGGAAGGAAAATCCATCTGGTTCAGTTCCAAGCTGGGAGAAAGACGCTAGAAACAACATGGAGGCTGATTGGAAAGAAAGTTTAATAATGAACCGAACCACACACAAAGGTTCGGATCAGCTGAACTACTGGTGTTGCTTGTACATGGACTTTTATACAGGGTTTTTTAAACAGCATTTTGTAATCTGGAGGCTTGCTTCATGTGTTTTTATTATTTGATTGGTTTTACTTGTTTAGCAACGGCTAATGATGGATCTTAATTATTACTTCCTTAGCTGTAATCCTGCCAGACGTGTGTAATTTGATTTTATCCTGTTATATATTGCCTCTAGCCTGCCTTACTTAATGGATCGGTATTGCTTCCACTTTTCTTAGTGAATGGAATTAAAATTATATCCTGTCCTTTCTTAATCCCATCTTAATTCCTAAAGGTGTTTGCAAATAGATTGGCCCAATCTTTCTTAATGGCCCCAAAATACCTGCTGGGAGCTATTAAGCCTGAATCTGGTTTTTTTTACTTTAAGAGCATGTTGGGGAAATATAATATTGTGCTTTTAATATTCCCAAAAATATTTCATTCTTCCGGGGGTGTGTGTGTGTGTGTGTGTGTGTGTGTGTGTGTGTGGGCATAGGCTTCCCACAAGAGCAAGATACTTGAGGTCCTGAGCAGGGCTTAGACAGTATTGTGCAAAAGTTTTAAGCCATCATTGTATTTGTTATTTGAGCAAAATTTAAATGACCATAATTATTTTTCCATCTCTGTATTAAGATTCAATTCAAAGAAATATGTACTGTATATAACATTTAAACCAACACAAATCGCAGAACAAAATGCCTTCTTCAGGGAATAGTCAACAAGAGCCTTGGTGGCACCGTGGTTAGAGTGCAGTACTGCAGGCTACTTCTGCTGACTGCCGGCTGACTGCAATTTGGCAGTTCAAATCTCACCAGGCTCAAGATTGACTCAGCCTTCCATCCTTCCAAGGTGGATAAAATGAGGAACCAGATTGTTGGGGGCAATAGGCTGACTCTGTAAACTGCTTAGAGAGGGCTGTAAAGCACTGTAAAGCGGTATATAAGTCTAAGTGCTTATTGCTATTTAATGTGACCTCGCTTGATCTCTTGAGTGTAAAATTCGAAATGAAACAGGGAGAATAATAAAAAAGCAAAAAAACCTACGGGAGAGCATTTTAGTCAGGCTCTTCCCACAAGGCAGTCACACAGCCCAGAGGTGTGGCTGATGTTCCAAAAGTATGGAGATGTTCAAAATCAGAGATGATCAAAAGTATGGAGGTGGTGAAGGAGGGTGTGATGCCTGGTAGGGTGGGAGTCAGGCCTAAGGATTGCAGAGATCCAATATAAGTGTGGACCCTGTGGGGGAAGGAAAGGCCTAGGGGAACCATGTGGGGACCCTATGGGGGAGGAATGGCCTATGGGATCTGTGAGGACCTAAAGATTGGGATAGGGGAGGCCTTTGGAAGGCAAGTCTGGACCTGTGCTAGGCCTCCAACAGCTTCTCCAAACTCTAAATAGCCACTGTTGAGCTAAACAACTTGCACATTCATTTGATGGCTTTATCAGGGAGAGAAGAGGGTGGGGTAGTTCAGCAAGGTAATCTCACTTAACCACCATTACAACATGCAACCAAAATTGGCAGGCCCCATTACAGTTATATCTCAGGGGCTACTTACAGTATATGGTTGTTGGGGAATTATGGCACTCAATCTGGAGGACAACAAGGTAGAAGACGGAAACTCCACATGATGGAATTCCACAATCAATATATGACCTCTAGAAACAGCTAGTTCATCTTTATCAAATAACAGTTCCCACATTTTCTCCTCTCCCAAGTACAGGTCTAAACCTGAGATGTGTTGAGTAAAAATGATTAGGCCAGTATTCAGAGTCTATTTCTCACCTACACTCTCAACAGGAGTTCAGAAATGAAATCCAAACTTTCTCCAAACTCATCAGCTTTTCCCTCATATGACTTTTCTAGTATGCGATAAGGAGTTATTTAGGCCTAATGTACGGTCCACAGACTGGACATTTGAAAGGTCTCTCCCATATGAGTCCTCTGGTGTTTCACCAGGTTTGAATTGAAATGGAAACTTTCCCCACAATCGGGGCATTCAAAGTGTTTCCCTCCTGTGTGGGACCTTGGGTTTTAGCAAATCCAAGCATGCAGAGATGAAGTGAGGAAAGCTAAGGCTCATAATGAACAAAGGCTTGCGACAAAAGTAAAAAATAACAAAAAAAGCTCTTCCAACATATTAAAAACAAGAAAAAGGTCAAGGAAACAATTGGTCCATTGGTGGGAGAAAGTGGCAAGAAGGTGACAAGCAAGAGGGAGAAAGAACTACTTAACTCATTTTTTTTCATTTCTTTACACAAAGGGAAAGCTGTAGGATGCAAGTGGGTATACAAGAAGAAAGTACTACCCAATAATGAGGTACAATATAAAGCAAGGTTAGTGGCACAAGGTTTTTCACAGATGAAAAATGTGCACCATGATGAGGTATTCAGGTCAACAGTAAAGAGTGAAAGCATAAGGCTGGCACTAGCACTGGCAGTCGCCATAAAATTTGGCATTTTGACATAACCACTGCATTTCTCAATGCAGAATTAGAGGAAGAAATTTACGTGGTTCAAGCACCAGGGTATGAAAATAAAAAGCCTAACAAGTTGTATAAATTGAACAAAGGCTATTTATGGACTAAAACAGTCAGCCAGGAATTGGAATATCTGTTTAGACAAGGTGTCAGCTCCGGCCAGCTCAGGGGCCTGGAGCTGCCATTCAGGGGAGAAGACTGGGCCAGCTGCCAAGACTCACCATCCCACCTACACAAACTGAAGAAATTCATGCTAACAAGCCATGATTAATTGCCGGGTGGTTTCGCTCTGGGTCCCAAGGTGATGGGTGTGCGTGGGGTACGGCTTACGGCTTATCTTAATTACCAATGTAGCTATAAAAGGTGGTGAGAAGCACAGGGTGGCAGCTCTGACAATTTATTCATTGCCTTAGTGCTTTGTTGGTCAGTTCGTGCCAAAGGAAGAATACACACTGCATTACAAACCGTTTCTGTGTTTGGCTGGTTCCATTAATCCTTCGGAACTTGACACAAGGTATTGAAGGGTCTTGGGTTTAAGAGTTGCAAGGCTGATGGTTGTATATACACTGGAAAGTTAACGGTGGGGATTGTCAACTATTAGCATTTCTGGATTATCTTTGTTTCATTGCAAAGGATGCATCACAGTAAAAAGGATTCTCGGGTATTTGAAGGAAACTGAATTTGAGTCTTCAAATACAGGTAGGTATATGAAGAATATTAAGGTAATTGGATTTATGTCTATTCCAGTCATGAAGGGAGGAGTGTCAGAGTAGATATATTCATGAACTGGAATATATTCATGAACTGGAATAGGGCTTAGTAACAAGGTCAGCCAATGAATACACATAACAAAAGATCAGCCAATGGAAGCTAAAACAGTTTGGAGCCTGGCCGTGGCTTAGCTCTGCTGCTGTGAACTGAAACTGTTCTCTCCTCTGCCTGTGTTTGCTTGTATTTGCTACCACATTGGAACAATAAGCATGGTATTGTATATATGCCTTATGTGTTATTATGTATACAAATAAGTTATTGAATCCTGCTGAATCAGTTACCCATGTGTGCTTTCTGGATGTGACTGCTGCAAACTCTGATAGAACAGTTGCAGGAACTGGGTATGTCTAATTTGATAAAAAGAAGGACTAGGCGTGACATGGAAACAGTGTTCCAATATCTCAGGGGTGGTCACAAAGAAGAGGGGCTCAAACTATTCTCCAAAGCACCTGAGGGCATGACAAAAAGCAAGAGGTGGAAACTAATCAGGGAAGCAAGCTAGAACTAAGCAGAAATTTCCCGACAGTTAGAACAATTAATCAGTGAACCAATTTGACTCCGAATGTTGTAAACTGGAAGTTTTTAAGAAGAGATTGGATAACCATTTGTCTGAAATAGTGTAGGGTTTCCTGCCTAAGCAGGAAGTTGGACTAGAAGACCTCCAAGGTTCCTTACAACTCTATTATTCTACCCTATCCTTCCATTCCTTTCCTTTTCCTTCTAGTCACCATGTCGGAATTCTGACTGAAACATTTGCCACAAACAAGACACTAATTTGGTTTCTCTTGTGTGTGAGTCCTCTGATGTATCACCATGTGGGAATTCAGACTGAAACGTATGCCACAAACAGGACACTCATACGGTTTCTCTCCTGTGTGAGTCCTCTGGTGTATCACCATGCTGGAAGTACGACTGAAACGTTTCCCACAGTCAGGACATTCAAAAGGTTTCTCTCCTGTGTGGGTCCTGTGGTGAACCACCAGGTTGGAATGGTGACTGAAGCATTTTCCACAATCAGGACATTCAAAGGGTTTCTCTCCTGTGTGAATCCTTTGGTGTATCACCATTTGGGAATTCTGACAGAAACGTTTGCCACAAACCAGACACTTATACGGTTTCTCTCCTGTGTGAGTCCTCTGGTGTATCACTAGTGGGGAATTCTGACTGAAACATTTCCCACAATCAGGGCATTCAAAGGGTTTCTCTCCTGTGTGAGTCCTCTGGTGTGTCACTAGATGAGAATTTCTAATGAAACTTTTTCCACAGTCAGGACATTCAAAGGGTTTATTTCCTGTGTGTGTCCTCTGGTGACTGATGAGATTGAATTTTCTAAGGAAACATTCCCCACAATATGGACACTGGTATGATTTCTCTCCTGTGTGAGTCCTCTGGTGTTTCACCAGGTTGGTATTCTGACTGAAACTTTTCCCACAATCAGGACATTCAAAGGGTTTCTCTCCTGTGTGAGTCCTCTGGTGTTTCACCAGGTCAGAATTCTGAATGAAACTTTTCCCACAAAGACCACATTGAAATGGTTTCTCTCCTGTGTGTGTCCTCTGGTGTACCACTAGCTGGGAATTTTGACTGAAACTTTTCCCACAAAGAGCACATTCAAAGGGTTTCTCTCCTGTGTGAGTCCTCTGGTGAATCATGACCTGGGATTTTCTAATGAAACTTTTCCCACAATCAGGACATTCAAAGAGTTTCTCTTGTGTGTGAGTCCTCTGGTGCATCACAAGGTGGGAATTTCCAGTGAAACATTTCCCGCAATCAGTACACTCATATGATTTCTTTTGTGTGTGCATCCTCTTGTGTATCACCAGGTCGGAGTTCAGACCAAAACTTTTCCCATAATCAGCGCATTCAAAGGTTTTCTCCCTGGTGTGAATTCTCTAATGTATCGCCAAGTTGCCATGCTCAGTACATTGGGAGCACATGTAGGACTCCTCTCCTATGTGGGTCCTTCCATGAACCACAAGGAAGCTGTTCTGACTAAAGCTTTGGCCACATTAGTATTGCTTTTCTCCAATGTGGATCATTTCATGTACACTCAGTTGTGATTTGAAATACGCACTTTGCTCATAATAGAGACATCTGTGGAGCTGCAAAAGGGGATCACGCGACCCTAGAATACGGCAACCGTCATAAATGTGAGTTAGCTGCCAAGGATTCAAATATAAATCATGTCACCATGGGCTGCTACAATAGTCATAAGTATGAAAAATTGTCATAAGTCAGTTTTTTCAGTTGCGTTGTAACCTCAAACAGTTACTAAATGAACAGTTGTAAGTTGAGAACTACATATAATGCATCCTTGTGTTCCACATACTCTACTCTTTTCAGTTTGCAATCTCTTCTTGATCACCTGCTGCAGGAGGAGGATAATTTTGGGGTTTTCTGAAGGAAATAGAGAATATTTTTATTTCTGGCTTCATTTCCTTTCCTTTTTAATGTTGCTTGTTATTCTCAGTTGTCCGGAGTGCTCTTATTGGCATCCTCTTTGCCTGTAAGATTCAAAGAAAAGTGTAAGCTTTATACTTAAAGAAAAAATGTACGGCACATTAACAGTGGAAAGCAAATATGCCACAATGCTAAAATAACCTTAGATTAATTATGATTTATTTCACACATTGAAGATTACCGGGATCCAAATTGACATTTGCATTCAACCATGAAATTCTCGTGTTGATTTGGGTCAATGCATATTCTTAGTACAGCAATTATTGGATAGAATCGCTGTAATTAGGATTAATACAACATATAACAGAATAATAGACTTGGAAGGGACCTTGAAGGTCTTCTAGTCCAACCTTCTGCTCTACCATGTCAGACAAGTGGCCGTCAAATCTTTTTTTGAAAGCCTCCAGTGATGGAGCACCCAAAACTTCTGAAGGCAAGGAATTTTCTCTTTAGTTCTAGGTTGCTTCTCTCTTTCCATCCATCGTTTCTCTTGGTGCTTTGGGAAATAGTTTGACTTGTCTTTGTCTATATAGGAGCCCCTCAAATATTGGAACACTGCTCCGCTAGTCTTTCTCATTAGACTAAATCAGGGCGCCGCAACCTTAAACACTCAGAGCCATTTGTACCCCTTTCCCACAGAAAACATTGGAAGCCACAAAATCCTGGTGGGCGTGGCCTACTTGTCACTCCCACCGAGTCACATGACACACACACCCGCCAGTCACCCCTAGCCAGGTTAATTTAACTCCCGGTGTTTTCTGTGGGAAATGGATCTCTTTCTCTCTCCCTCCCTTTTTTCCCCTTCTCTCATTTGTTTCCCTCTCTCCATCTCTCTCTCTCTCATTTCTCTGTCCCTCTTTCTATCTGTCATTTGTTTCTCATTTTCCGCTCTCATTCTTTCCCTCTATCATTTTTTATTTCTCTCTTTTTCTCCCCTTTTCTCTCTCATTTCTCTCCCCCCCTCTCATTTCTGTTTTTCTCTCTTTTTCTCTCCCTCCCTCCTCCTTCCTTCCCTCCTTCTTTTACTTTCCCCTTTCTCTCTCTCATTTGTTTTCCTCTCTTTTCCCTCTTTCTGAGAGAGGGAAATGAGAGCTTGAGGGAGCTCCAGCTTTCTCATTTCTCTCTCCCTCTCCCCCTTTTCTTTTTCATTTGCTTCTTTTTCCTCTCTCATGTTCACTCCCTCCATCATGTTCTCATTTTGCTCTCTTTCTTTCTTTTTCTCCCCCTCTCTGTGTCTCTTCTCTCTCTCTCTCTCTCTCTCTCTCTCTCTCTCTCTCTCTCTCTCTCTCTCTCTCTCTCTCTCTCTCTCTCTCTCTCTCTCTCTCTCTCTCTCTCTCTCTCTCTCTCTCTCTCTCTCTCTCTCGGATAGCCGAGGCTGGGGCAATCTGGCATGCTCTCCTTGGGGCTCTTCGCTACTCCTTTTCTTTCTTCTTGACAACTTTTCGGAAATCCGGGCTGGCTGAGGAGCAAGCATGAGCTGCAACGGCAGCTCCCTCCTCCTTCTCCTTATGCAACCCCCTGGCCAGCTGTTGCAGAGCCAGGAGGGCGTGCACGAGCAGGGATACTCTTCTCAAGCGAGAGGCTGGGCTTGACCAAAGTGAAGCAAAGTTGTGCGGAGCTGGTGGGTTGATGGGCTGACGGGCGAGCATCTTTAGTGAGGGCGCTCTGCCTTTCTCTGAGCAGGGTAGCTGTAAAAGGGGGCTGGTCCTGCCGAACATTGCATGCACACCCCAGGGATCAGGCTCGGAGAAATGCCCTCGCCAAAGATGCTTGCCCGTCAGCCGGTCAACCCGCCAGCTCCACACAACTTTGCTGCACTTTGGTCGAGCTCGGCCACTCACTTGAGGGTATCTCCGCTCATGAGCGCCCTCCTGATCCCACAACAGACAGACAGCGGGTCACGTGAGGAGAAGGAGGAAGATGCCAACACGGCTCATGCTTGCTCCTCAGCTGCGGGCCTGTCCCCCTTTCCATTGTAACCTCCTCCCGGATCACATTCCCATCCTGCCAGCCCTCATGTTAGCAAGTTTGGCGGTGGCCACAGCCAGGTTGGGCCAGTGTCTCGGGGCGAAGAGCAGATTACGCAACAGGGTCGGAAGGGAGCTGTGGGAGAGGGGGTCAAAGAGCCACATGTGCCTTGAGAGCCACGGGTTGCCTAACCCTAACCCAATTCCCGTAACCATTTTTTGTATGTTTTAGCTTCCCGTCCCGTACCATAATTACCAAGGATACATTTTCGGTTTCAGACTTTACTAATACTTGTGATACTCCATTTAAATAACGGGAGATGGAGTTCTCTAAGTTTATATTGCAAGGGAAAAAACAATAATTAAATATAAATTATTGCAAGACAGTAAGGAAAGAGGAAGTTGGGTTTACCAGATTTCAAATTGTACTTTGATGCTTGTTGTTTTGTCTGGCAAAAAGAGTGGGTGACTCTCCAAACTAAGAGGTTACTTGACCTAGAGGGCCATCAGTTAAGATTTTGAAGGCATGACTATTTATGGTATGGCATGGTTAGGGAATGATATAAAGGCAATGAATTTTAGAAATATAAAGAAGAGTTTTTTATAATTTATGGTGGGCATGTTACAAAGCAAAGGAATGGAGTAACATACACATCTTAATACGAAAGACTATAAAAGTGAATATAAAGATAAAAGCACATAGGTTTTTTTTGAAAAAAATCTTGAAAAAAATGGAACATTGATATTATATATATTAATGGAGGCAAGAATTCTTTGTGCGTAAAAATGGAAGAATATCTTCATTCCCACAAAGGCTGAATGGCTGCAAAACCTGATGGAGTTAGCAGAGATGGGTAAATTGGCTGCTTTGATTAAAGAAAAGAACAGGATTAATTTTGTTTCGACATGGAAACTGCTTTTGGACTGTTCTTGAGATAGAAAAAAAATTAAAGTTTGATTTTGACTTTTGTTGACAAGTTTGTCATTATAGAAGTAGCTAGTTTATGTTATCATATGAAAGTACCATAAATAGTTGAGGTTTTATGTTAGCACCTTATTCTAGTGCACCAAAAGAAGTCAGAAGTCAATGGTTTTCTTTTTCTTTTCCCCTTAACACTACACTTATCTCGCTCCCCCTTTTCCTCCCTTCTACCATGATTTTCAATTTTTTTGCACTTTTGAATTTTAAATTTTGATCAATTAATAAAATTTTTGTGAAGAAAAAACTCCCAAATTCTTAGCGGTGCAAAGCATTACAATTAAGTAACTATGAAGTTGCTGGGGATAGATTATACAATTGTAGATATTTGCATAGAGAAAAATACAAATAAACACATGTACACATTGATATATCTGGAAAATCCATGTACTTTCAGCCTGAAAAATGTTCTAAAATGGTTACAGCCAAACCTTTCAAGCTACTTAAATAGAATGCACAGGAACAGTATAGGTGATACCTTGCTCAGTAGTAGTAACTGTGAAAGGGATCTTGGAGTCCTAGTGGACAACCATTTAAATATGAGCCAGCAGTGTGCAGCAGCTGCCAAAAAAGCCAACACAGTTCTAGGCTGCATTAACAGAGGGATAGAATCAAGATCACGTGAAGTGTTAATACCACTTTATAATGCCTTGGTAAGGCCACACTTGGAATACTGCATTCAGTTCTGGTCGCCACGATGTAAAAAAGATGTGGAGACTCTAGAAAGAGTGCAGAGAAGAGCAACAAAGATGATTAGGGGACTGGAGACTAAAACATATGAAGAACGGTTGCAGGAACTGGGTATGTTTAGCTTAAGAGAAAGAAGGACTAGGGGAGACATGATAGCAGTGTTCCAATATCTCAGAGGTTGCCACAAAGAAGAGGGAGTCAAACTATTCTCCAAGGCACCTGAGGGTAGAACAAGAAGCAATGGGTGGAAACTAATCAAGGAGAGAAGCAACTTAGAACTGAGGAGAAATTTCCTGACAGTTAGAACAATTAATCAGTGGAACAGCTTGCCTCCAGAAGTTATGAATGCCCCAACACTGGAAGTCTTTAAGAAGATGTTGGATAGCCATTTGTCTGAAACGGTATAGGATTTCCTGCCTAGGCAGGGGGTTGGACTAGAAGGCATTGTATTGTACTGTACTTTTAGAGATGTGGGGCTTTAACTGATGAAATGAAGTCTAAAGCCACTGCAAGATTTGAAACAACCGTTTTGCCCATGGAACTTCAGAGATCCAAATAAGGGCAGAAAATACTTTCCACGCCACTCTGGTGACCTCCCCATTCAAGTAGTCCTCACTTACTGACTGAATTTGGGACTGGCATCTGTGTCACTAAACGCCTGATCATGAAGCCTGATGTCACATGAGAGTGCCAACGTACATCTGTTCCTCTGCAGTTGTTAAGCAAATCACTGTGCGTTATTAAAGGCAATTTCACATGATCATGGCTTGCAAATTCCTACTCACATCCCCACTGATTTTCCTTCTGTGAAGCGAGTTGGAAAGGCCAGAAATTGGAATCCTGAGTGTGGGATGCTGAAACCATCCTGAATGTCCACCGGTTGGCAGAACCCAAATTGGTGCAACTCCTTTTCCTGCATATTCATAACCACAGGAACAGCTAACTTGTTCAGGTCACTGAAGAAGTGTTAGGAGGACCACAGATTTCTGGACCAGGTCTGAAGCTGCTTTTGCAGTGCCATAGTAACTTTGGAGGCTCATGAAACAAATTGTAAGCATGGACCACCTATACAAACTGAACATCTGAAAAGGTCCTCAACAGAACCTTTTTAGTTGAACCCGGTTAATACATGGATGGGGCACCAATAGGAAATACTGTCCCTCTAGGCTAGACATCGAAGTAAAAAAATCAGAAAGACACAGTGGCAGATCAGTCCAATATTATTGCCAAGAAAACATAACAGAGTCCATAACAGAACAAAAGAGTTGAAATTGGAAATCTTCCAGTCTACAGAAGAGGAGGCTGAGGGGTGAAATGATAGCCGTCTTCCAATACCTGAGGGGCTGCCACAAAGAAGAGGGGCTCAACCTCTTTCCCAGAGCATCTGAAGTCAGAACGAGAAGCAATGGATGGAAACGAACCAAGGAGAGAAGCAACCCAGAAACAAGGAGACGTTTCCTGACTGTGAGAACAATTAACCGGTTTGCCTGCAGAAGTTGTGGATGCTCCATCACTGGAGGCTTTCAGGAAGAGACTGGACAGCCATGGAAATGGAAAAGGTCTCCTGCTGGAGAAGGGGGCTGGACTAGATGACCTCAAAGATGCCCCCGAACTGTTATTCCACATTCTGTCTAGTTGCTTCTCTGCTTCCAGGCCGTGGAGGGAACCAAACAGCCTGAGTTGCTCCCGGATTCTCCTCCCACCTGCCCTCAACTCACCTCCCAGCTGCTGCTTCGATCCTCTCTGCACGAAACTCTCCTCCAACGTTAGCGTTCTGGAAGAGAAATTGCCTCTGTGCTTCTCTTCTTTCGTCCTTTCTAGCAATACAGTACTCGATGGTTTTAACTCTTTTAAGCTCAGCCACAGAGGTCGCTGTTGTACTGGTGGTTTTCCAGGCACAGATGCTGCCATCTCGCGATAGGAGGCTGAAAAACAGGCATTCCCCTTCTCAAACTATGGCATTGGCCAGATCAGTGGTGGGCAACCTTTTTTTTCAACTGAGCCAACTCTCGCCAAAACCACGATTGAAATTTATTTTGAGAGCCACACTTTTAAAACCGAAAATACATAGGATGGTACACTGTTTTTAGTTTCAATAAACTCTGGCATTTGAAGCACGCAAGTCTTAAAGCTGTCAAGTTACAAGATCCTTGCATCCCTAACCCTTTAGGAAAAAAACCCCAAGGGGTCTTCAAACCTGACAGCTTGAAGACTTGTGGACTTCAACTCCCAGAATTCCTCCTCCAGTCATGTTGGCTCAGAAACTCTGGCATTGAAGCATGCAAGTCTTAAAGCTGTCAAGTTGCAAGACCCTTGCACCCCTAACCCTTTAGAAAAAAAACCCAGGGTCTTCAAACCTGACAGCTTGAAGACTTGTGGACTTCAACTCCCAGAATTCTGAGAATTGAAGTCCACCAAGGGCATCAATCATATTAGCCCAGGGATCTGCAAAATTGGCTCTTAAGACTGGTGGACTTCAACTCCCAGAATTCTGAGAATTGAAGTTCACCAGTCTTAAAACAGCCACCTTTGCAGACCTCTGTGTTAGCCCAAAGCCTGGCGCTGGGCGGGCCTTGCTCCCCCATTGGTGGAGCCCCAAGAAGCGAGGAGGGAGAAAAAGAGACGGAGGCAAGGAGCTTCTCCCCCCCCCCCGCAAAAATCTTATCAGGGAGCCGGTGGGCAGTAGCAAATTAGCTGATCACGCGGCGTGATCGGCTAATTTGCTACTGCCCGCCCGGCTCCCCGGTTAGATTTTTGCTGGGAGGAGGCGGGGGGGGGGGGGGGAAAGCTCCTTAGCCTCCGTTTCTTTCTCTGCCTCCTCGCTTCTCGTCCCTGCCCGACTTCAGGAGCCTCCCTAATCATTGTGGGTCGAAAAGAAAAAAGGGAAAGAGGCGCTTGTTTTGAAGTGCCCGAGAGGAGGGAGGGGAGCGGGCGCCCGGCACACAGAAGAGCCACATTAAAGTGTGTAAAGAGCCACATGTGGCTCGCGAGCCGCGGCTTGCCGACCACTGGGCCAGATCGTCTCACTGATGACACGCTATCATCCATCATTTTCAGACTCCTAGCAACCTTTATTTGCACCTGAGCCAAGTGAAATAATGAAATGTGTACTTGTAAAGATTAGCTACATGGTGAGCAAGTCCATGAAGTTCTTACGGGATTACAGAATAAGAGTCGGAATGGATCAAGTCTCAAAGCAGAAGACCCTATTTGATTCTGGGCGATTGGCTCTCCAATCTCCTCTTAAAAACTTCCATGATGGAGAACCCACATCTTCTAGACACAAGCCATTCCACTTGTTCTGTTAGATAAAAGATTTCTCCTTGATTCAAGATTGGATAATTTTATCCAATTCCTTTTTATCCTGCAACCATTCATTGTATGTTTTACCCTCCAGTACCCTAAATGTCTTTGTTGTTGTTCTCTGCACTCCTTCTAAAGTCCGAACACTTCTTTTGTACCTGGTGACCAAAGGTGAATGCCGTATTCAAACTGTAGTATTACCAATACAGTATATAACACAGTACCAAGACTGCATGTGATCTTGACCCTATGGTGCTGTAGACTAGGACTGAATTGACCTTTTAGGCAATTACAGCACACTGCTAGCTTATATGTGATTGTTTCTAAGTCCCTGTCACAGTTACTGCTCTAGAGCCAGGTACAACCCCAGATACCATGTTGACCTTTCTACAGTGAGAAGCACAATAAGGAATGGTCTTTGTGGATGGGTAACAGCCAAGGCACCACTTTTGCAGAAGGGAAACATGGTGAAAAGTTTAAAATATGCTGAAGCTGACAAAAATTGTATGCAATGAAATTTTGTTTTAATTTATGCCAATTAGCGTACATTCAAAATTCCAGAGCCAGACCAAAACGGACTGTATGCCTGATCCAGGAGTCGCTGGTGATGTCACCCCAGTGATCAGCGAAGGAACACAGGCGGCCCCCAATAGGGAGATCGTCCAGACCTTCACTTCTGCTTTCGAAAGGTACGGTTTGCACCGCCCTTAAAGGGCTTTCTATAGGAGAATCTCTGGGAGTTCCGGTTGGACCTGTCCTGGAACTGCTGGCCTTGTCTCGGGGGAGCCTGGCGCTGAGGACGGGGGAAGGCAAATCCCCCGTGCGTCCCGCGAAAGGACGACCTGCGGAAGAAGGAAGAAGGTTTAGGGTCAGACTTGTGGTTTGCAGCAGGAAGCACTTTGCGCTTGTCTTTGGACTCTACCAAGAGAGGCTCCAGAGGAGGACCGAATAGCAGACCAGGTGAAAAGGGTGTGGACGCCAAGCACCACTTTGCTCTGGCCTCTGCCTGCCACTGCTTCAACCAAAGGAGGCGCCTCATGGCTCCAGAGGAGGACCGAATAGCAGACCAGGTGAAAAGGGTGTGGACGCCAAGCACCACTTTGCTCTGGCGATGGAAGAAGTCATGGACCTGGAAGAAAAACGTGCCGCATCCAGAGAAGCATCTGCTGCATACTCCATTGCCGCCTTTAGTTTATTAATGTCCTGGTGGACGCGGGAGTCTTCAGGAGGGATCCTGTCCTGCATCTGCTTCAGCCATTGAAGGGCAGCCCTGTTGAAAAAGGAAGCAGAAGAGGCGGCCCTGACCGCCCAAGCAGCTGACTGATGACCCTTCACCAGTGAGTGCTCAAAGCGTTTGTTCTCAGGGCGGAGGGTGTCCTCAGGAGCATTGGTGGCCGCATTAGGCGATGACAAGGACACCACTGGAAGGTCAATGGAAGGAACCTCCAAAAGTTTAGAAAGCTCTGGGCTGACATTATACAACTGTTTGTCCAGAGTAGAGGGGAGGGGCCCTGATCCCGGGGAACCCTCACTGGTTTTGAATCACCTCTAGAAACAGTTTTGGGGAAGGAACGATGTCCTTTTCGATGGGAGGACGTGAGAATAGGGGGTCTGTGGTGTCTGATCTGTCTGCCTCCGTGGATGAGGATGGTTTAGAAGCCAAAATACCAGAGTCTTTCTTGGCTTTAAATAAGAGAAAACGAAACATGGCAGGCTTGAATAGGCCCAACAAGGCAGAAGGGGCAGGAGACAAGTCTTCATCCTCTGACAGGTCAGAATCACGAGTGGCCTGTTCCTCAGTATCCACTTCAGGAGGCTGAGAGACGCTTGCAGAAGCAACCCCTTGTGCCTGAGTAGAACGGGGCGTTCTCTTGGATTTGTTAGAAGAAGAGCAATGAGGAGTGGCAGGTGCAGGGGACCGATGTTGCAGGCCTGCAGCAATGCCCCGTTCAATGGCAGCTGCTATGATGCCAGCCATATTATCGGGGTTGATGGTGACAGCCCTTGGAGCCGGCGAACCCACGTCACTGTCTGGAGTAATGCTGCCATCCCCTTCAGAATCAGATTCCCCCTGAAAATCAATCCCATCCTCTGGATTCAAAGGAGAAGCCGGGGGGGGGGGAGCATCCCCATTGATATCAGTGGAGAGGTCCTCCATAGGGTTAAAATTAGAAGGAACAGGAGCTCTAGGAGCTGGATTAGGAATAAAGCAATGATTGGTCTTGGAAGTGGCCTTTCGAGAAACAGGCTCACAGCCTTGTCAGAATTTGCACTGGGATTAGAGGCTCTTGAACCTCCTGAAGAGGGGCAGGCCTAGGGGCCTTAGCTGGTTTAGGAGCAGAATGCTTAGAATAGGTTCTCTTTTTGTTCCTAGGTTCAGCTGGGGCTGGAGCAGGAGGGGCAACTGGACTGGGGGAATCCTCCCCCTGAGGGACCGAGGCCTCGTTGGTCGCCATTACTCACTGTTGCTGAATCGTTGAGGAAGGCCTTCCCGCCCAAACAAAATGGCCACCGGTGATTTCGTGCCCAAATTAACTGCCGTCTGGGTAGACCGGGCCCTGAGGAAGGCCTGAGGTGGCGAGCCGACCAAACAATTTATTGCCCAGCAGTTAGCAGCCTGCCCAGCGCCTCATCGTGAAGCGCAGAAATTGAAGTTGAAGGCTCACGTTGCGGGGCAGCAAGAGGAAGCAGCGGCTGGTAAAGGTGACCCTCGTGGCTGCGAAAGGCTTCCTGAGCGGCGCAGCGGCAGCCTCGTGTTTCCTGCGGCGCGGCTCAGCGAACAGCGCTTCAAGGGCTGGCATTCTTTGGGCGGCGCGGCTGCAGCGACCGGCACAAGAGAAGCCTGAGGGCGAACCTCGTAGGCTAGCCGAAAGGCCCTGAGCTGCTGAGGCAGCAAAGCATGAGAGAAGGAAAGCTTCGTAAAGGCTGTTGTTTTAAATCAGCCCAGAAGGAGCCTGATTGGGGTTAATTTGAGAGGGAAAGCCAACTAAAGAATTTGAGTTTTTGAATAGAAATAGAATTTTAGCAAGGAGAGATAGGGAGACACAGCTAATCAAAGGATCGACTGAGTCTATTTCTGGGGAGTAGCCTTGTGAGCGTGTCTTTAATACTTGTAGACCCAGTCCTATTGGATCCTGACGGAGTCATACCCATGCCTGGATGATGTCTTCACCTACTGGAGAATTTGTTTTAATTTATGCCAATTAGTGTACATTCAAAGCAACAATAAAGTTATTCTAAGTCTAACTAAGAACTAAAGATCAGTGGAAAACAGTATTATGGAATGATGAATCCAAGTTTGAAATTTTTGGATCCAATTCTTGATAACATGTGGGAAGAATTGGAGAAATGAACAAATGAGTGTTTGTGGACTTCAGGGAAGCATGGCAGAGTATTTGTCCTGGTTTGGAGTTACATTTCTGCCAGTGGTGTTGGAGATATTGATGGGATCATGAATGCAGAAAAGTATAGACAGGTTTTAGTTTAATTTAATTAATTTGCAAGTCAACATGTCATGGTTGCAGCCTCCTCGCAACGACAACAGTAACAGGAGAGAGGAGGAAAGGTATCGGAATGCGAGGGTGGTTTGGAAGGGAAAATCTGGAATTCAAGTGTACCATCTGGAAGCCAAACGGCTGAGCCGCAGGAACAGGGTGGACAGCGCGGCGAGTAGCAGACAAGGCTTCAGTAGTGGCAGTTACTTCTGGCTGTGCTAAACAGCTGTTTGTTGGATCCTCGGCCTGGTTCCAGTTTTGCTACATCGCCTGTTTGTCGGCCGGCCAGGAGGACACCACCCAACCACCTGCCAGCTGATTGAGACGAGGATCGCTGATGCACCACCACCACTGGAGAGGGGTCCAGCTACAGCGCATTCAATATTTGGTGTCCTGGAAACATTTCCCCCACTCCCAATCTGAATGGGTGGATAAATCCCATGTCAGGGCTCCTAGACTTTTACAGAAGTTTTATACCAAATATCCTGATAAGCCTTGAATTCCCTCAAAATGCTAATGCTTGTTATTGTTATTTTGTGTTGTTTTCTTTTTCTCTTTCTCCAGGAATGATACCCTTTCCTGAAGGAGGGCCGGATGTCAGCCTCTGCTTTGCTTACTTGCTATCGGCTGCTATAGAAATGGGTGGGGTGGGGATGGTATTTGGGATGGGAATAAATGGTACTGGAGGTGATATGATAAAGGGAGTTTTCCTCTCACCATCTTCTGCGTATGCTGATGGCCGGTGTTTGGACCTGGTCAAGGCCAACCATCCTGCATACCAATGTAATGAGCTCTCAGCACTGACGTCACAACAAACTTTGCTCAAGCATTGGACTAATTCTGGCTCTGGCCTGGTTAAACTTATTGCTGGCTTGATGGTTCCTGAGCGTGTTTGCTTAGTTTGGCTCAGGTCTGGGCTCGGACCTTTGAAAGCACATTAATTTGAAGGCTTTATCAGGGAGAGAAGGGGGAGGCGGGAGTTCAGCAAGGTAATCTCACTTAACCACTGTTACAACATGCAACCAAAATTGGCAGGCCCCATTACAGTTGTATTTTAATGACTACTTGTAGAATGGTCAATTATGGCACTCATAATCTGGAGGACAAGAAGGTAGAAGATAGAAATGTCAACCCCGAAGCTGGCAAAACTGGGGCCATTTTCTTTTCTGCTTCAGTGCTTCAGTGCCACATACTGGAGCTGAGGGATAGGGTAGGGGAAATAGAGATAGCTGGGGTGCTGTACACGAAACAAATGCTTTCCCTTGGGAACCAAGGACATTCCCGCAGGTGCTCAGGAGACTGAGGTCACCTAGCAACTGGACTGTATGCTGATTGGATCATGTGAATATCTTGGGAAAGTGACAAACTTTTACTTTTACTTTTAATTAGGTGAAAACCATGGGAACTGTTAGTCGGTTTTCATCAGCTTGTGCCAATATGACATATCTAATAAAACTATTCTTTGAGGAAACTATCTGCCTTGGAGCAACTTTTGCCTCATGTGAATAAAGAGTTATTTAGGCCAAAAGTGCTGTCCACAGACTGGACATTTGAAAAGTCTCTCCGATATGAGTCTTCTGGTGTTTCATCAGGTTTGAATTTAAATGGAAACTTTCCGCATAATCAGGACATTCCAAGTGTTTTTCTCCTGTGAGAGACCTCTGGTATATCACCATGTGGAAATTCTGACTGGAACTTTTGCCACAAACAGGACACTAATACGGTTTCTCTCCCATGTGAGTCCTCTGGTGACGGATGACCTCGGAATTTGTAATGAAAGTTTTCCCACAATCAGGACACTCAAAGGGTTTCTCTCCTGTGTGAATCCTCTGATGAATCACTAGGCTGGAGTTGCGTCTGAAATGTTTCCCACAATCAAGACATTCAAAAGGTTTTTCTCCTGTGTGAATCCTCTGGTGTATCACCAGGTAGCTTTTGTGACTGAAGTTTTTCTCACAGAAAGGGCATTCAAAGGGTTTCTCTCCTGTGTGTGTCCTCTGGTGACTGATGACCTCGGATTTTGTAATGAAACTTTTCCCACAATAAGGACATTCAAAGGGTTTCTCTCCTGTGTGAATCCTCTGGTGTACCACCAGGTGGGACTTGTGACTGAAGCATTTTTCACAATCAGGACATTCAAAGGGTTTCTCTCCTGTGTGAGTCCTCTTGTGTTCCACCAAGTGGGACTTGTGCCTGAAGCATTTCTCACAATCAGGACATTTAAAGGGTTTCTCTCCTGTGTGAGTCCTCTGGTGTCTCACTATATGGGAATTTCTAATGAAACTTTTTCCACAGTCAGGACATTCAAAGGGTTTATTTCCTCTGTGTGTCCTCTGGTGACTGATGTGCTCGAATTTGCTAAGGAAACATTTCCCACAATATGGACACTGGTATGATTTCTCTCCTGTGTGAGTCCTCTGGTGTTTCACCAGGTTGGAATTCTGACTGAAACTTTTCCCACAATCAGGACATTCAAAGGGTTTCTCTCCTGTGTGAATCCTCTGGTGTACCACCAGGTGGGACTTGTGACTGAAGCATTTCTCACAATCAGGACATGTAAAGGGTTTCTCACCTGTGTGAGTCCTCTGGTGAATCACTAAGCTGGAGTTGCATCTGAAACTTTTCCCACAATCAGGACATTCAAAGGGTTTCTCTCCTGTGTGAATCCTCTGGTGTACCACCAAGTGGGACTTGTGCCTGAAGCATTTCTCACAATCAGGACATTTAAAGGGTTTCTCTCCTGTGTGAGTCCTCTGGTGTCTCACTAGATGGGAATTTCTAATAAAACTTTTTCCACAGTCACGACATTCAAAGGATTTATTTCCTCTGTGTGTCCTCTGGTGACTGATGAGCTCAAATTTGCTAAGTAAACATTTCCCACAATATGGACACTGGTATGATTTCTGTCCTGTGTGAGTCCTCTCGTGTTTCACCAGGTTGGAATTCTGATTGAAACTTTTCCCACAAACTGGACACTCATACGGTTTCTCTCCTGTGTGAGTCCTCTGGTGGTTCACCAGGTCAGAATTCTGACTGAAACTTTTCCCACAAAGAGCACATTCAAAGGGTTTCTCTCCTGTGTGAGTCCTCTGGTGTACCACCAGGTGGGAATTTTGACTGAAACTTTTCCCACAAAGACTACATTGAAATGGTTTCTCTCCTGTATGAGTCATCTGATGAATGATGACCTCAGATTTTCTAATGAAACTTTTCCCACAATCAGGACATTCAAAGGGTTTCTCTCCTGTGTGAGTCCTCTGGTGAATCACTAGGCTGGAGTTGTGTCTGAAGCTTTTCCCACAATTAGGACATTCAAAGGGTTTCTCTCCTGTGTGAGTCCTCTGGTGTACCACCAGGTGGGAATTGTGATTGAACCTTTTCCCACAATCAGGACATTCAAAGGGTTTCTCTCCTGTGTGAGTCCTCTGGTGGTTCACCAGGCTACAGTACCGACTGAAACTTTTCCCACAAATAGGACATTCAAAGGGTTTTTCTCCTGTGTGAGTCCTCTGGTGTATCACTAGATGGGAATTTGCAATGAAACATTTTCCGCAATCAGAACATTCATGTGGTTTCTTTTGTGTGTGCATCTTCTACTATATTACCAGGCCGGAGTTCAGACCAAAACTTTCCCCACCATCAGTGCACTCAAAAGGTTTCTCCCTGGTGTGAGTTCTCTAGTGTATCACCAAGCTGCCAAGTTCAACTACATTAGGGACACTTGTAGGGCTCCTCTCCTATGGGGGTCCTTCCATGAACCACAAGGAAGCTGTTCTGGCTGAAGCTTTGGCCACATTAATATTGCTTTTCTCCAATGTGGATCATTTCGTGAATACTCAGTTGTGATTTGAAATACGCACTTTGCCCACAATAGCCACGTCTGTGGAGCTGCAAAATGGGATCACATGACTCCAGAACACGGCAACCGTCATAAATGTGAGTTAGCTGCCAACCACTCAAATATAAATCACGTGGCCATGGGCTGCAATAGTCATAAGAATGAAAAATGGTCATAAGTCAGTTTTTTCACTGGCGTTATAACTTCAAACACTCAGTAAATGAACTGTTGTAAGTTGAGGAGTACATGTAATGTATCCTTTTGTTCCACATACTTCAAACTCTTTTCAGTTTGAAATCTCTTCTTGATCACCTGCTGGAGTAGGAGAAGAACGTTGGGGTTTTCTGAAGGAAATGGAGAATATTTTTATTTCTGGCTTGATTTGATTTGCTTTTTAACGTTGCTTGTTATTCTCAGTTGTCCTGAGTGCTCTTATCCTCCTTGCCTGTAAGATTCAAAAAAATGTGTAATTGTTATTGTTTATAAAATGGTTGCAGATGAGGTAGAAAAAGAAAAAATATACGGTACATTAACAGTGGAAAGCAAATATGCCACAATGCTAAAATAACCTTAGATTATGATTTATTTCACACATTGAAGATTACCGAGATCCAAGTTGACATTTGCATTCAACCACGAAATTCTCTTGTTAATTTGGGTCAATGCATATTCTTAGTACAGCAATTATTGGATAGAATCGCTGTAATTAGAATTAATACAACATAATAGAGAATAATAGAGTTGGAAGGGACCTTGAAGGACTTCTAGTCCAATCTTCTGCTCTACCATTTCAGACAAGTGGCCGTCAAATCTGTTTTTGAAAGCCTCCAGTGATGGAGCACCCAAAACCTCTGAAGGCAAGATATTCAATTGATTGATTGCTGTAATCTCTCTTTTGTTAGTTTCCATCCATTGTTTCTTTTGGTACTTTGGAAAATCGTTTGACTTTGTCTCTATAGGAGCCCCTCAAATATTGGAACACTGCTGCCATGTCTCCACTAGTCCTTCTCATTATACTAGACATACCCAATTCCTGTAGGCATTCTTTATATGTTTTAGCCTCCAGCACCGATATTATAAATATGCATTTTCTGTTTCAGATTTTACCAATACTTGTGACACTCCATTTAAATAATGGCCGATTTGGATCTCTAAATTTATATTGCAAGGGAGAAAACAAGAATTTAAAATAAATTATTATAAGACCCTAAGGAAAGAGGCTTGGGTTTATCAGATTTGAAATTGTACTTTGATCCTTGTTTTGTCTGGCAAAAAGAGTGGGTGACTCTCCAAATTAAGAGGTTACTTGACCTAGAGAAATTAAGAATTTGATGGTATAACTATTTATGGTATGATACGGTTAGGGAATGATATAAAGGCAATGAATTTTGGAAATATAAACATTGATGTCATATCAATAGAAAAATGGAAGAATATTTTCATTCCCACAATGGATGAATGGCTGTGTAACCTGATAAAGTTAACAGAGATGGGTAAATTGACTGCTTTGATTAAAGAAAAGAACAGGAATAATTTTGCTTGTACGTGGAAACTGCTTTTGGATTTTGATCTTGAGATAGAGAAAAAAATGAAAATTTGATTTTGGGTTTTATTGATTAGATATGTTTGTTGTTATAGAACAAACTTTATATTATAGAACTACTTTATATTATCATATAAAAGTAAATAGTTGAGGTTTGATGTTAGAAGTCTATGCTTTTCTTTTTCCCTTAACCCTACACTTATCTTGCTCCCCTTTTCATCCCTTCTTTTACCCTTATCTTCATTTTCCTTTGCACTTTTGTATTTTATATTTTGATCAATTAATAATTTTTTGCGAAGAAAAAAACCTAAATTCCTAGCACTCCAAAGGGTTATCATGAAATACGGTATATCTTGAAGTTCCAGGGATAGATTATACAATTGTAGATATATACAGAGAAATAGTATAAATAAATAAATCTACAAATTTATATATCTGGAAAATCCATGTATTTTCAGCCTGAAACATGTTCCAAAATGGTTACAATCAAACCTTTAAAACTACTTTTAGAGATGTGTGGGCTTTAACTGATGAAATGATGCCTTAAGCCTCTGCAAGATTTGAAGCAAACGTTTTGCCCATGGAAGTCCTGACATCTAAATAAAGTCAGAAAATACTTTCCACCACCACTCTGGTGACATTCCTATTGAAGCAGTCCTCACTTAATGACTACATTTGGGAATCACATGTGTCACTAAGCAGCCTGATCATGAAGCACAATGTCACATGAGAGTGCCAAGTTACATCTGTTCCTCTACAGTTGTGGGTTTTTAAAGGCAATTTCAGCAGACCCTGACTGGCAACTTCCTGCTGACATCCCAACCGATTTTGCTTGTCAGAAGCTAGCTGGGAAGGTCAAAAAATGGGAAACAGGAGTGTGGGATGCTGCAACCATCATAAATGTTCACAGGTTAGTAGATACCAAATTGATGCAACTCCTTTTTCTGCACCTGCATAACCACAGGAACGATGACCACAGATTTCTGGACCAGGTCTGCATCTGCTTTTGCAGTGCCATAGTAACTTTGAAGGCTCATGTAACAAATTGTAAGCATGGACCACCTATACAAACTGAACATCTGAAAAGGTCCTCAACAGAACCTTTTTAGTTGAACCTGGTTAATACATGGATGGGGCACCAATAGGAAATACTGTGCCTGTAGGCTAGACATGGAAGTAAAAAAATCAAAAAGACACAGTGGCAGATCAGTCCAATATTATTGCCAAGAAAACATAACAGGGTCCATAACAGAACAAAAGAGTTGAAATTGGAAATCTTCCAGTCTACAGAAGAGGAGGCCGAGGGGTGAAATGATAGCCATCTTCCAATACCTGAGGGGCTGCCACAAAGAAGAGGGGCTCAACCTCTTCCCCAGAGCATCTGAAGTCAGAACGAGAAGCAATGGATGGAAACGAACCAAGGAGAGAAGCAACCCAGAAACAAGGAGACGTTTCCTGACTGTGAGAACAATTAACCGGTTTGCCTGCAGAAGTTGTGGATGCTCCATCACTGGAGGCTTTCAGGGAGAGACTGGATAGCCATGGAAATGGAAAAGGTCTCCTGCTGGAGAAGGGGGCTGGACTAGATGACCTCAAAGATCCCTCTCAACTGTTATTCCACATTCTATCTAGTTGCTTCTCTGCTTCCAGGCCGTGGAGGGAACCAAAGAGCCCGAGTTGCTCCCGGATTCTCCTCCCACCTGCCCTCAACTCACCTCCCAGCTGCTGCTTTGAGCCTTGGAAGAGACGCCAGAGCCTCTCTGCACGAAACTCTCCCCTCTCTTCCTGACTGTTTCGGAAGAGGAAGTTCCTCTATGCTTCTCTTCCGTCCTTTCTAGCAATACAATACTCGATGGTTTTAACTCTTTTAAGCTCAGCCACAGAGGTCGCTGTTGTACTGTTGGCTTTCCAACCCACAAGCTCCAGTGTATGAGAGCCCAAAATGAGTGAAAAGTGACTAACCCTACCAGACTCCTCTTGACATACCGTCAAGGATGGTGGGTGTTGTAGTCCAATGACATCTGCAGCACTTTCTTTCCTCTTCTTCAATAGCTATGAATTCCTAATTTACATTTAGAGATCCAGATTATCTTTTTTTAAAACCTGGATCTTTATTTTGGGTCTTTTGGCCTTCCCTTGAGGGGGTGACGGTCTTTTGCGGTCCCAGGTAGGGGGACTTTGGCATCGCTCGGGGGCGCCCCAGTCGCCCCCTCCCTGCAGCTCTTCAGTGAAGGGGTTAAAAGAGAACTTTTGCGCCCAGAGAGGAGGGAGGAAAGGGGGAAAAGGGGAGGTGGGAACCCAGTTTCCTTCCCCTCTCTGATCTCCAGACGTCTCTTACGCCAAGTGCTGCGGAGATCCCCTCTCGGGGAGGGGCGGTCAAGGGCCGCCAGGTGGGCAAGGACGCTGGGAGAGGGGGAGGGGTTAGGGGAGGGGAAGGGAAGAGGGGGGAATCCCCAGGTGAGGGAAGGGGAGGAGGGATTGCTTGGGGGAGGGAGGGAGAGCGAGGTGGGGTTTCCCCAGTTGCGCCCCCTCCCCTTCCCAGTCTCCGCCTTTCCTGGCAAGGTTTTCTGCTCCGTGGGAACCGCTGCGCCGCCGCTTCTCCTCCTCTTCCTCCTCCTCGGTTGCTGCTCCTGCGAACGGCTCTCCGACTCCCCTTAAAATCCTCCCTCCCATTCTCCCCCCCACCTTCCCCGCAGCCCAACATTTGGTGCAGACGGGCTCCCAGTGGGAGGCCGCCTGGTGTTGGGGGAGGTTGGGCACCACCGTTCCCACGTTCCGCTGTGGCTGCTGGGGAGGATCCGCCTCCCAGGGTCTGGAGGGGAGGAAGAGGATCTGGGCTCAGAGGGATCATGGCTGGAGGGGCTCCCTCCGAGGGCGTGAACCCTGCTAGGAGGAGCCCAATGGCATCTGAAGGTAGGCTTGCTTTGAGATGCAGTACCTGAATCTGCCTCTCTGACCTGCCCAGATTCCCTTTCGGGTGGCGGCTGCATCCCCGTTTCTCTCTTACCATGGAAGGGAATAGCCCTGCCTGCAAAGGTTTTCCATTTTAGTTTTAGTTCTTTTATGGGTGGTATAATCTACCCTGAAGAAAAAGCTCTACAGCTTTGCAAAATGATAGGATAGGAGGGGTATAGGATAGGAGGGAATAGAAGGAGGGGGGTTGGTTGGAAGAGGGGGAGGGGGAGGGGGAAAGGAGGAGTTCGTTGAGGGGAAAAAGGCGGGAAGATAAGGATAGGAGGAGGCTTGGGGGAAAAGGCCTGAGAGGGTAGGAAAAGAGGCTTAAGGGGGAAATAGAGAAAGAGGCCTGGGGAAAGGCAGAGGGAGTGAAGCAATAGAGAGGATAGGAGTAGCTTCTGTGGGGAAGACTGAGGGAGAGAAGGGGATAGGATAGGAAGGGCTTCTGTGGCACCAGACTGAGGGAGAGAAGGGGATGGGACAGGATAGGCTTTTGTGGGGTGTGCCTGAGGGAGAGAAGGGGATAGGATAACAAGGCCCCCCTCATTAGGGACTTGATCTCAGAGGGGGAGCCAGACCTCGCAGGAATAACGGAAACCTGGTTGGGCCCGGAGGGGGGGTTGCCCCTCGGGGAAATGTGCCCTCCAGGTTACCAGGTATTCCATCAGCCACGGGCCCAGGGTAGGGGTGGTGGGGTAGCGATAATCATCCGGGAAGATTTGGCTCCAAGAGAATTCACTGTGTCGCAGACATCTGGTTGTGAGTCTCTGGGCGTGAAATGGGGCCCAGGGAGTCAGTTGGGTCTGTTGATAGTATACCTGGCTCCCCGCCATACATCAACGGCCCTGCCCGGACTCCTCGAGCTGATCGCGGAGATGGCAGTTGAGACCCCCAAGTTATTAGTGATGGGGGATTTCAATCTGCCGTCGACGGGAGAGGCATGCGAGGCAGCCCGGGAATTCATGGCTTCCATGACAGCCATGGATCTGACTCAAGTAGTTCGGGACCCCACACACGAAAGAGGCCACATACTGGATCTTGTGTTTGTCTCCGACCAGTGGACGAGTGATCTGGGAAGAGGGAATTTAGTCATCATGCCCTTGTCATGGTCAGATCACTCACTTCTCCAACTGGACTTCCCTGGTGCTACCCCCCGCCGCAGGGAGGCGTAACCAGTTGGTCCCAGATGGTTCCGCCCCAGGCGTCTGATGGAACCAGATAGGTTCCAGGCGGAGCTTGGGCCACCTCCTGCAGACCTGTCCCGCTCCCGGGCAGAGGACCTGGTGGCCGCGTGGAACAGTGCGGCCGCCGGGGCCTTGGACCGGGTTGCGCCTTTGCGGCCTCTCCGATGGCAACGATCGACTCGGGCTCCCTGGTTTAACGGGGAGCTAAGGGCGATGAAACGCCACAGGAGACACCTAGAGAACAAGTGGAGATCCTCCCGCTCCGAATCCGATCGAACACAGGTAAGAGCCTACTTAAGGACCTACCTTGTGGCAATAAGGGTGGCCAAACGTCAATATTGTGCCACCCTTATAGCGTCCGCAGAGAACCGCCCTGCCGCCCTGTTTCGGGTGACCCGCTCCCTGCTGTCGCAGGGACAACGGGACCCCCCATTGCAGGGCAGGGCAGAGGAGTTTGGGGAATACCTCTCGGCGGCTTTCGATACCATCGACCATGGTATCCTATTGCGCCGTCTGGAGGGGTTGGGGATCGGGGGCACCGTATTGCGGTGGTTCCGCTCCTACCTCTCTGGCCGGACGCAATGTGTGTTGACAGGTGAGCAGAGGTCGACCCCGAGGCCCCTCACTTGTGGGGTCCCACAGGGGTCGATCCTCTCGCCTCTCCTGTTCAACACATATATGAAACCGCTGGGCGAGATCATCCGTGGTTTTGGGGTGAGATATCATCTGTACGCTGATGACACTCAGCTGTATTTTTCCACCCCAAACCACCCCAACGAGGCTGTTGAAGTGATGTCCCGTTGTCTGGAAGCCGTGCGGGTCTGGATGGGTGACAACAGGCTCAAGCTCAACCCCTCCAAGACAGAGTGGCTGTGGCTTCCGGCACCCCGGTACAACCAGCACATTCCATCGCTGGCCATCGGGGATGAACAATTAGCCCCGGTGGAACGGGCACGCAATTTGGGCGTCCTCCTTGATGCCCGGCTGGCTATGGAAGATCATGTGGCAGCCGTGGCGAGGGGGACATTCCACCAGGTTCGCCTGGTGCGCCAATTGCGACCCCTTTTGGACTGGGAGGCCCTGCACACAGTCACTCACGCGCTGGTGACGTCTCGCCTGGACTACTGTAATGCTCTCTACATGGGGCTCCCCTTGAGGTGCACCTGGAGACTGCAGTTGGTCCAGAATGCAGCCGCGCGGGTAATTATGGGGAGATCGAGGTTCTCCCATATAACACCGCTCCTGCGCGAGCTGCACTGGCTTCCTGTGGCCTACCGGGTGCGCTTCAAGGTGTTAGTTACCATCTTCAAAGCGCTCCATGGCATAGGGCCTAGTTACCTGCGGGATCGTGTCCTGCCCCATACATCCCTGCGACCCATTCGCTCACACAGAGAGGGTCTCCTCCGGGTGCCGTCCTCTAGAGATTGTCAGAGGGCGGTGCCCAGGAGTAGGTCCTTCTCTGTGGCGGGCCCTACCCTTTGGAACGACCTCCCCCCAGACATTAGAACAACAACCGATCTCCGCTCCTTCCGCAGTAAACTGAAGACCCACCTGTTTCGGCTAGCCGGCCTGACATAATTCGACAACTTTTCCACCCCTAGGTCATTTTTAATTGTCAATTTTAGTTTTTAAACTATTAATGTTATTTATTGTAATTATTTATTTATTTTTACCTCCTCTGTATGACACTGTGCTAACTGTTGCTTGTGTACGTCGCCCCGAGTCCCTGTGGGGAGAGGGGGCGACTAATAAGTTTAAATAAATAAATAAATAAATAGGAGAGGAGAGGCTTCTCTGGGGCCAGCCTGAGGGAGAGAAGGGGATAGGACAGGAGAGCCTTCTGTGGGGCAAGCCTGAGGGAGAGAAGGGGATGGGACAGGAGAGCCTTCTGTGGGGCATGCCTTAGGCAGAGAAGGGGATGGGACAGGAGGGCCTTTTGTGGGGCAAGCCTGAGAGAGAGAGAAGGGGATAGGATAGGAGGGGCTTCTGTAAGGCAAGCCTGAGGGAGGGAAGGGGATGGGACAGGATAGGCTTTTGTGGGGCCTGCCTGAGGCAGAGAAGGGGATAGGATAGGAGAGGCTTTTGTGGGGCCAGCCTGAGGCAGAGAAGGGGATGGGACAGGAGAGGCTTCTGGGGGCAAGCCTGAGGGAAAGAAGCGGATAGGATAAGTGATTTAGAAAGATAAAGGAATGTTAGGTCAAGGGACAGACCTGGGAGCTCTGTTGGAATAAAATGTTGTTTGGAGAGGTTCTGTTTATATTGTATCCAGATAACCATCCCAGTTATGCCATTGCAACCCTCCCTTTCCCATTTTCAGTTTTTCTCCAAATTTCATGTCTATATAAGGCACAGAATTTCTCTTGAGTCTCTGCACTTTCGCTTTTCCTTTCTCTAAAGATTTCTAAAAACATTTTAATATAATGTAATTTGGAGCACTTATTAACTTCAGCCTGGTGTATGGATGATGGTATTTTGACTGGTCTTTTTTAAAGAGGAGGGCAGTGGTCCATTTTCTCCCAAGTGCTTTGAAAGGATAAACCAAATCCTGATTTAATGTAACAAAAGATGTTGACTGCAGTAAGGTCAAGCTAGCTCTGGGTTTTTTAAGCCAAAAGATACAGAAAGGATTCCCCTCATCCCAGCCCACCCCCATTACCACTCTGTCTCCATCAATCAGAACTCATCAAGATGTTTTGAGAACTCTGAAATGTTTTGGAATAGTAGGCATTCATTCTCAGAGTGTCTGGGCTTGGATTCTGGTGCAAACTGGTACTGAGGTTCTCTGGTCTTCGTCATCTGTCATTTCCTACTCCCTATTCTTAGCTTTTGTAGGGCTAAGAATTTGTGATTGACGCGAGTCAAAAAGAGAATTTCAGGACTGAATGGATATTTAAACTTAGATCTCAGTAGTCTTCCATGTGTCAAATGAATCATAATTGTTATTCTTGTGTTGTGGCATGTTTGCTTATTCATTGAAATGCATACTTCCTGTTTTTTCACATCTGCAACCATTTTATAAATAATTAAAATTACAATTTTCTTTGAATCTTATAGACAAAGAAGATGCCAATAAGAGCACTCTGAACTGAGAATAAAAGCAACATTGAAAAGGAAAGCAAATCAAGCCAGAAATCAAAATGTTTTCATTTCCTTCAGAAAACCACAAAGTTCTTCCTCAGCACCTGAGAGAGAAATGAGAGAAAATCAAGAAGGGATTTCAAGCTGCAAAAAGTAGAATATACAAAACACAAGGATACATTACATAAAAGATCAAGGGAGATTATTTTTCATTCAGAAAAAGAGGTAAATTTCTGGATGTCGGTGAACAGAAAAGGGTAAATTAAGACAGTTGTGTAGAGCAGACAGTAATACAGACCTCGCTACGTGAGGAAAAAATGGTTTGAATCAAACTAAACAAGGGATTCTCCATATTTTTTACCTCCTCAATATCAGTGGTGGATAAGCTCCATAGATGTGCCTATTGTTGGAAAAGCACAGATAGTACATCACAACTGATTATGCAAGAGAGGATCTACACTGTCGAAAAACCATAGAAATGCTGCAAATGTGACAAAAGGTTTAGTCTACACAGCTGTATTTTGATTCATGGAAAGACACAGACGGGACAGATGCCCTACAAATGCTCTCGCTGTGGTAAATGCTTTAGTAAGTACAGCAAATTTGTGGTACATCACAAGACTCACACCAAGGAGAAAGTGTGTGAGTACCCAGTTTTTGGGAAAAGTTTAATTAGAAATTCCTACTTCATGAGTCACCAGAGGACTCATAGAGAGAAATCCTTTGAATGTTCTGACTGTGGGAAAAGTTTCAGTCAGACTTCCCATCTGGTGATACACCAGAGGATTCACACAGGAGAGAAACCCTTTGAATGCGCTGACTGTGGGAAATGTTTCAGTCAGATTTCCAGCCTGGTGACCCATCAGAGGACTCACACAGGAGAGAAACCCTTTGAGTGTCCTGATTGTGGGAAAGGTTTCAGTCACAATTCCAGCCTGGTGATACACCAGAGGATTCACACAGGCGAGAAACCATATCAGTGTCCAAATTGTTTGAAAAGTTTCAGTAGCAGTTCTAAGCTGGTGAAACATCAGAGGACACACATAGGAGATAAACGATATGGGTGTCCAGAGTGTGGGAAAAGTTTCAGTAAGAATTCCCAACTCATAACACACCGGAGGACTCACAACAAGGAGAAACCATATGAAAATCCTGATTCTGGGAAACGTTTCAGTCAGAATTCCAGCCTGGGAACACATCAGATAACTCATATAGAAGAAAAACTGTATGAGTGTACAGAATGTTGGAAATGTTTTAGTAGGAATTCCAGTCTGGTGACACACCAGAGAATTCACACAGGAGAGAAACCGTATGTGTGTCCAGAGTGTGGTAAAAGTTTCAATAAGAATTCCAGCCTAGTGACACACCAGAGGACTCACACAGGAGAGAAACCATATGAGTGTCCAGAGTGTGGGAAAAGTTTCAGTAAGAATTCCAGCCTAGTGACACACCAGAGGACTCACACAGGAGAGAAGCCTTATAAGTGTCCAGAGTGTAGCAAAAGTTTCAGTCAGAATTCCAACCTGGTGACACATCAGAGAACTCACATAGGAGATAAACCGTATGATTGTCTCGAGTGTGGGAAAAGTTTCAGTCAGAATTCCAGCCTTGTGACACATCAGAGGACTCACACAGGAGAGAAACCGTATCAGTGTCCAGAATGTGGGAAAAGATTCAGTCAGAATTCTAGCCTCGTGACACACCAGAGGACTCACACAGGAGAAAAAACATGAGTCTCCAGAGTGTGGGGAAAGTTTCAGACTGAATTTCACCCTGGTCATAGACCAGAGGACACAACAGAGAAAAGGCATGAGTTTCTAGAGGGCAGGAAAAGGTTTAGTGTTTTAAGGTGCTGGACTTACACTGGACAGAAACAAATGAGTTTCCAGAGTGTGGGAAAAGTTTCACTCATAATTCCAACCTGGTGGCAGGATAGATGGCCCACATCAGAGAGAAACCCTTTGTCCTGATTGTGGGAAAAGTTTCAGTCAGAATTCCAGCCTGGTGACACACCAGAGGACTCATACAGGAGAAAAACTGTATGAGTGTCCAGAGCGTGCATGAAAAAATTCTGAAGATTCCCAACTCATGACTCACATAGGAGAGAAACCATATCAGTGTCCAGAGTGTGGGAAAAGGTTCAGTTACAATTCCAACCTGGTGATCACCAGGGGATTCACAGGAGAGGGAAACTACAAGTGCTCAAAGTGTGGAAAAAGTTTAAGTCAGAATTCTGACCTAGTGGTTATTTATTTGTTGTGTAGTAAATTGTACGCCGCCCCGAGTCCCTTGGTGGAGAGGGTGCGGCATATAAAATGGATTAATAAAATGGATTAATAAAATAAATAAATAAATAAATAAATAAATAAAGGAGTGCTTTCCAACTTTTGCATATTGGTGGCCCAGTTTGCAGGGGGAGGGGGGAACAAGGGCGTAGGATTGGTGGACTGGCGCATGTAGTCCTGTGCACATAGCTCCACTTATGCAAGTGTGAAGTCTTTGAAGTGTAGTTTTGTGCTCATTCAGGCTTCTCCGCATCCAGAGCATTAGTGAGTTAGAAAAGCTGAGCTCGGGCTCACCTGTCTGATTGAGCTCCTCTCCGCACTCTGCGCTTGCAGCATTGAGAGCAGGTAGCTTGGCAGCCTGGATGGCGGGGAGGGGGAGAGAAAAGGGAATTGGGTCACTCCAGCTCCACACGAGAGAAGCTTTTGGGCCGATGCTCGCATGAGTGGAGCTGTGCGTGTCCACCGGCCCACCTCATTCACAGCTTCTTTCCAAGTAGGTCACAATCCGTTTATGGAAGCTCAAGGGAGATATTGGGAGGAGATTGAATGCTGGTGGGAGACTTCATCAACACTTCCTCCTGGAATGGTTATTTCCAAGTAGATGACAGAGGCAGAAAACTCTGGAGAGCCTCCAGTGACATTCTGCTGCCTGCACAAGTTTGAGAAGGACGGCCACCGGGCCACCAAATGCAAATCTAGCCATCCTGCCCAAAGGTGACCCTGGGATTTTACCAAGAAGCCCACCAAACTGCCTCCAGGAGCCCACAAAGCAGCCCTGGAAATAGTCAATGTCATAGAGTTCACCCCATCCCCCATAGATGGTGAGAAGACTCCAACTAGCCCAGCAGAGGGTCCTGGGGAGAGTGACACCGACTCCAATAATGACACCTTGTAGCAGGGGTGATTCTAGTGACATTCATCACTGAGCGGATAGAAATGCAGATGGGGGGGGGTTGTCACACAGGGACCCAGTTTCATCATAGCGCTGGGTATGAAAAGACCCCTGGTACTAGGATTAGCATGGCTACAGAAATGGGACCCCTATGTCAGCTGGAGGAAGTGGTGGCTTAAAATCCAGAGGACTAAAGCAAAAGGACAGCTGGGAAGGGCCCCAAAGCCAAGGCAGGAGGTGGGGGCAGTAATGAAAGAAGGCTGACTCTCTCATTCTATAGTTGTACTGGGACTTGTAGGATGTGTTTAGTGATGAGGGCTCAGATGAGCTCCCACCCCACTGTCCATCAGACCGCTCCATAGTACTCCTGCTAGGTGCTAAACTGCCTAAAACCAAACTTTATTCAATGACTGAAGATGGTTTGTTTTCTGAGCTTTTGGGTTGGTTTCTGAACGTTTTGTTACCAGACTAGGTAACATCTGCAGTGGAGTGTAGGGGATCTATTCAATGACTCCTAGGGAATTGGAGGACTTACGAGCTTTGATGGTTCATCTAATTGGCTCGACCCAGGGTGGCTGCCCAGTCCTGTTCCGGAAAAAAAAACAGTCATCTATGGGTAGGCTATAGAGGGCTAAATGGTATACGTGTTCAAAACATTTACCTGCTGCCCCTAAAGAAGGACATGCTAGCACACCTGACGAAAGGAAATATTTTTATCAAACTGGACTATAAGAAGCATATTACCGAGTCAGAATTAAAGAGAGTTGATTGAAAAACAGCATTTAATTGACCTTGACTGCATCAGGCTTATGACCTCATTTTGTATATGGTGTTAAATGAACCATTGTGGACATTAAGTGAGGCATCACCTGATTGCTATGATTTCATTTCTGTCTTCTCCATGAACTTTGCTTGGCTGGTTGGGAAGCATGCTAATGGCTAACACATGATGATGGGACAATTTGATGGCTTAAAATACAATGATTATTTGCAAAGCTGGTTTTTTTCCAATATCATCATAATCTTGAATGTTTACTACATGAGACAAATGGCAAGGCAGGACTACCTCTATTATACACAGGAACAAAAAGCCATGTGCAGTGGATGTCATTTGCTGGAAGCATCACAGGGAGGAAATAGTTGTTGTCGTACCCAGCTAGTGGAATACCCTGAAGGATCATGGTGAGAAAAAATGTTTCTGTTCTGTGAAGTCCCCTTTGTCTGAGACTGATGGAGGCGTTTGGGATTATGAGCACATAATAAGAATCCCTTTGTGAGCCTGAGCTCTTCCCAAGAAGCTCCCACGAGCAGCACAGCCACTTCTTAAAAGACTCCTCACCATGGTTTGGAAACTGTTGGTTGGTTGGAGAAGGCTGAAGGAGATGTGGATTCTACAGATCTGGAGTGAACAGATTCGATGTGTGATGAACGGACTTTGAAATGAAGTTGGTTGTCACTGGGAAATGAACTTGCCATATCCAACTGGAAAACTATTTGGACTGGACTGTGGTGACAATGGATCGACAACAGAGGTTTATGATTTTGAGGAATAAGACACAATAGTTGTTTTATTGTTCTAAACCAAAATATTAAGAAAAAGTTTTATTCGTAAGAATCAAACAAAGATATTTCATCCCGGACAGATCACAGACAATGATTATGGTAAATAAAAAGCCATTCTGGACTTTATACAAATTCAATGCAAAACTAAATTGTTAATGCTATTTTAACTTTGCTGTTTATTCACCTGTTAACCACTTTGCCTCTCTGTGTAGTAGATGGATGAAAGTCAAATTGTTTGTAAATAGAGGTAGAACTTTATAAATTTCGGGCCTGCTTCACAAGGGAAGGTAACTAATATTGCTCCGACATATGTATGAATACTCAAGTGGAGGGGATAGTATATGTAGATCTGTTTTGGCACATTTTTTTGGTTTCTTTTTAAACGTTGTGTCTATTCTTGCTTTTGTTTTAAAGCTTTGTGGGTTATTTTGGAGTTTTAGTTATATTAATTTTCTGAATAAAATATATTTTTTCCAAAAAATCCACAAGAAGCAAGTTCATGGGGCTGCTCTTTACCTCTCTTCTAAACTGCCTCAAAATTCATGGAAACATTGCACTATAGGCTTGGAAGGGACCTCGGAGGTCTTCTGGTCCAACCTGCTGTTCAAGGCAGGACACTGAAACCATCCCTCTCAAGTGGTTCTCCAGCGTACTCTTGAAAACTTCCAGTGATGGAAAACCCACAAAACCTGGAGGCAAGCTATTCCACTGATTAATTGCTCTGACAAAAAAAAAATACTTCTTCTAGGTTGGGCCTCATTTTAACTAGCTTCCACCCATTACTTCTTATGCTGCCATCTGGTGCCCTAGAGAATACGTCAATCTGCTCTTCTTTGTGTCAGATGCATAAGTCCTCGAAGACAGCTATCTTGTCCCTCCTATTGATCTTTTATCATCTTTGTTGCTCTTCTGTGCATATTTCCCAGTGTCTCAACATCTTTATATCATGGTGACCAGCACTCAACTGTTCTGACCCCCCGGCCTGTGAATAAACCAAAACACAGGATTGGCTGTTTGCCACTGTTTAATTACCAAGATAATGAATCCTTTGGCTGAGAGCCCAGACAACTCACTTTCAAATAGTGTAGCTTGGCAGCAACCCAGATACTTCAAATGAACAACGCAGATAGTCCAAACGAATAGACACGAGTAGAATATACAGACAGATTTTCTTCACTACTAATTCAAACAGTTGTTTCCTGCAAATGTCCCCTCCCAACGTCTCAGCTATAAACTCTCTTGGGAGGGGACAATCCACATCCACCTGTCCTTAATTATCTTCTGTGAGTCTGCCTACAGAGTTGCTGCTTCCATTGCTCAGCCCTTCTCAATCTAGCATCAGGGACAAACTGCCTTTGATCCTCCCCACTGCTCCATGCCTCAGGCGCCTCCTGGTGGCCAACCAGCCTCTCTGGTCCCTGCTCTGAGTCTGAACCCTGCCCAGGGTCCTCCACATCGTCCAGGGCATATGGTTCCTCACTATCCGAGTCCATCAGCAGCTCAACCAGATCCTGCTGGGCCACAACACTCAACTATGTATTCTAAGTGTGATATTGCGTAAAGCAATTCTATCTTTTCTTGTTGTCTTGACATTATTCCTCTGTTGATGCAACCTAGGACTACATTGGCTTTTATTGGCAACTGCAGCACAATGCTGGCCAAGTGGTACTTGTCCACTTATCATGCACCCCAGGGATACATGGCCTGCCCTTTTGGAGATCTCCCAGAGGCAGACACCATTTTCATTGCAACCACAATTCCTTAACACAGTCAACAAAGTGTTAAGGTAGCAAAACAGAACAATTTCTCCCACTCCCAGTGACCAAGTAGCAGCCCTCCATCCAGGCAAAACAGAACCATGATGCAGCCCTCAATGAAATCTAGTTTGACACCCCTGCGATAAGGAGTCATCTTGGCCAAAAGTACTATCCACAGACTGGTCATTTGAAAGGCTCTCCCATGTGAGTCCTCTGGTGTTTCATTAGGTTTGAATTGAAATGGAAACTTTTCCCACAAATAGGGCATTCAGTGTTTTTCATGTGATCTCTGGTGTATCACCATGTTGGAATTCTGACTGAAACTTTTGCAACAAACAGGATGCTCTTATGTTTTCTTCCCTGTGTGAGTCCTCTGGTGTTTAACCAGACTGGAATTCTTGGTGAAACCTTTCCCACAATCAGCACATTCAAAAGCATTCTCTATTGTGTGTATCATCTGGTGATTTGTGAGCTGTAATTTTGTAATGAAACCTTTTCCACAGTCAAGACATTCAAAGGGTTTCTCTCCCGTGTGAGACTTCTGGTGTTTCATCAAGCTAGAATTCTGAGTGAAACCTTTGCCACAAACAGGACACTCATACGGTTTTGCTCCTATATGAGTTCTCTGGTGACTCATGAGGTAAAATTTTCTAATGAAACATTCCCCACAATATGGACACTGATATGATTTCTCTCCTGTGTGAGTCCTCTGGTGTTGCACCAGGCGGGAATTGGAACTGAAACTTGTCCCACAAACCGGACACTTGTATGGTTTCTCTCCTGTGTGAGTCCTCTGGTGTATCAACAGGCTGGACTTGTGACTGAAACATTTCCCACAGTCAGGACATTCAAAGGGTTTCTCTCCCGTGTGAGTCCTCTGGTGTATCAACAGGCTGGACTTGTGACTGAAACCTAACCCACAAACAGGACATTCAAAGGGTTTCTCTCCTGTGTGAATCTGCTGGTGTACCACCAAGTGGGAATTGTGACCGAAACTTTTCCCACAAACAGGACATTCAAAGGGTTTCTCTCCTGTGTGAGTCCTCTGGTGTATCACCAAGTTGCCCCTCTTACTGAAACTTTTCCCACAGTCAGGACATTCGAAAGGTTTCTCTCCTGTGTGGGTCCTCTGGTGTACCACCAGGTGGGAATTGTTATTGAAGCTTTTCCCACAATTAGGACATTCAAAGGGTTTCTCTCCTGTGTGAGTCCTCTGGTGTACCACCAGGTGGGAATTGTGATTGAACCTTTTCCCACAATCAGGACATTCAAAGGGTTTCTCTCCTGTGTGAATCCTCTGGTGGTTCACCAGGTTGCAGTACCGACTGAAACTTTTCCCACAAATAGGACATTCAAAGGGTTTTTCTCCTGTGTGAGTCCTCTGGTGTCTCACTAGGTGGGAATTTTTAATGAAACATTTTCCGCAATCAGAACATTCATGTGGTTTCTTTTTTGTGTGCATCTTCTACTATATTACCAGGCCAGAGTTCAGACCAAAACTTTCCCCACCATCAGCGCACTCAAAAGGTTTCTCCCTGGTGTGAGTTCTCTAGTGTATCACCAAGCTGCCAAGTTCAACTACATTAGGGACACTTGTAGGGCTCCTCTCCTATGGGGGTCCTTCCATGAACCACAAGGAAGCTGTTCTGGCTGAAGCTTTGGCCACATTAATATTGCTTTTCTCCAGTGTGGATCATTTTGTGCACATAAGTTGTGATTGGAAATACGCACTTTGCCCACAATAGCCACCTCTGTGGAGCTGCCAAAGGGGTTCCAGTGACCATGGGACTGCTGCTATAGTCATAAGTGTGAAAAATTGTCATAAGTCAGGTTTTTCAGTGGCATTGTCACTTCGAATAGTTACTAAATGAACTGTTATAAGTTGAGGACTACCTGTAATGTATCCTTGTGTTCCGTATACTCTACTTTTTCCAGTTTGAAATCTCTTCTTGATTACGTGCTGGGGAAGGAGGAGAATTTTGGGGTTTTCTGAAGGAAGTAGATAATATTTTTATTTCTGGCTTTATTTGCTTTCCTTTTTAACGTTGCTTGTTATTTTCACTTGTCTGGAGTTCTGTTATTGGCATCCTCTTTCCCTGTAAGATTCAAAGTAATTGATTATAAAATGGTTGCAGAAGATGTAAAAAAGAAAAAGAAAACCATATATATTAAAGGTAAAAAAGAAATATTCCACAATGCTAAAATAACCTTAGATTAATTATGATTTATTTGACATATTGAAGATTATGGAGATCCAAGTTGACATTTGCATTCAACCATGAAATTCTCTTGTTGACTTGGGTCAATACAAATTCTTAGTATAGCAATTATTGGCTGGAATCGCTGTCATTAAGATGAATACAATATATAACAGAATAATAGAGTGGAAAGGGACCTTAAAGGTCTTCTAGTCCAACTCTCTGCTCTACCATTTCAGAAGTGGCTGTCAAATCTCTTTTTGGAGCATCCAAAACTTCTGAAGGCAAGCTATTCCATTGGTTGATTGCTGTAATCGTTAGGATTTATTTTTTTGGAGTATATTTTTATTATTTTTACATTTAAAACAATGCAGTACCGCAAAGTCGAAGTGAACATACATTCACATTATATACAACTAGTCTCAACCATTAAATATTAGCTAACTTAATACATTGTCTATCCTTCTGTCCAATCACAATATATACAGTTTGTTCCAGTCTTGTCACCTTGTCCTATACCAATCATAAAATCTGTTCCAGACTTCAAAATATTCTGATTCCCCTTTATTTTTAAGTTCAAGAGTGAGCCTATCTGCTTCCGCACAGGCCAAGACTTTTCTGATTATATCTAGCTCTGATGGTGTTTTTTCTTTTTTCCAATATTGTGCATAAGTTATGCGCGCCGCAGTTAGTACATGTACAATTAGATAAAGGGTATCTTTCTTAAAACTTTCTGGTATTACACCTAGGAGAAAAATTTCTGGTTTAAACATAATTTGGTCTCCCACCATTTGTTCTAACCATGATTGAATCATTTTCCAATATTTTTTTGCCTCATTGCATGTCCACCACATATGATCAAAAGTGCCTGGTGTTTTTTTACACTTCCAACAATTTGGGACCAGATTTTTAAACATTTTGGAGAGCCGTCTTGTGGGGGAGATGCCATCTGTAGAACATCTTATAAAGATTTTCTTTATATACCGTAGCCAATGTTACTTTTCGATTAAGTATCCAAAGTTTTTCCCACTTAGCGAATTCCACATTATAACCGAATTTTTTCACTCAGGCGACCATAGTTTCTTTCACATGTTCCTCCTCTAGCTTATGTTCCAACAAAAATGTATATAACACTTTGATCAACCTGTTTTCTGTCTGTATCAAAAGTTTATCTAATATTGTGTAATCTTTGGTAATACCTTCCTTCTTTCTATCCTGTGAAAACCTTGATTGTATTTGTAAATAAGACCACCATTCTACTTGGAATTTCCTTTTGAGTTATAGGTTGCATCTCTCTTTGATTAGTTTCTATCCATCGGGTTTTTTTGGTACTTTGGAAAATAAATGGACTTGTCTTTGTCTTTATAGGAGCCCTTCAAATATTGGAACACTGTTGTCATGTCTCGGCTAGTCCTTCCCATTAGACTAGACATGCCCAATTCCTATAACCGTTCTTTGTACGTTTTAACCTCCAGCACATTAATTACCAAAAATACATTTTCTGTTTTAGACTTTACAAATACTTGTAAGTGATACTCCATTTAAACAGTGGCAGATGGAGATCTCTGAGTTTATATTGCAAGGGATAAAACCAAGAATTAATTATAAATTATTTCAAGACCTAAGGAACGAGGAGATTGTGCTTACCCGATTGCTGCTTCGACCCTTGGAAGAGGCGCCAGAGCCTCTCTGTACGTCTCTCTCCCCTCGTCTTCCGTGAGTGTTTCGGAAGAGGAAGTTCCTCTGTGCTCCTTTTTTCCATCCCTTCTAGCAATTCAAAACTCGACGGTTTTAACTCCTTTAAGGTCAACCGGAGAGGCCGCTATTGTACTTCCATGAGTGTTTCGGAAGAGGAAGTTCCTCTGCTCCTTTTTTCCATCCTTTCTAGCAATTCAATACTCAATGGTTTTAAACTCCTTAAGGTGAACCGGAGAGGCCGCTATTGTACTGTTGGCTTTACAGTCACAGATGCTGCCATCTCGCCATAGGAAGCCAAAAAACAGGCTTGTCCCATCTCTACCAATGGCATTGGCCAGATCCTCTCACTGATTATGTGCTACCAGTCATTTCCAAACTCCTAGCAACCTATATTTGCAGCTGAGCCAAGCGAAATATAATAAGTAATAATAATACAATAGTAGAGTTGGAAGGGACCTTGCAAGTCTTCTAGTCCAACCCCCTACCCAGGCAGGAAACCCTATACCGTTTCAGACAGATGGCTATCCAACATCTTCTTAAAGACTTCCAGTGTTGGGGCATTCACAACTTCTGGAGGCAAGCTGTTCCACTGATTAATTGTTCCAACTGTCAGGAAGTTTCTCCTCAGTTCTAAGTTGCTTCTCTCCTTGATTAGTTTCCACCCATTGCTTCTTGTTCTACCCTCAGGTACCTTGGAAAATAGTTTGACTCCCTCTTCTTTGTGGCAACCCCTGAGATATTGGAACACTGCTATCATGTCTCCCCTAATCCTTCTTTCTATTAAACTAGACATACCCAGTTCCTGCAACCGTTCTTCATATGTTTTAGTCTCCAGTCCCCTAATCATCTTTGTTGTTCTTCTCTGCACTCTTTCTAGAGTCTCCACATCTTTTCTACATCGTGGTGACCAAAACTGAATGCAGTATTCCAAGTGTGGCCTTACCAAGGCATTATAAAGTGGTATTAACACTTCACGTGATCTTGATTCTATCCCTCTGTTGATGCAGCCTAGAACTGTGTTGGCTTTTTTGGCACCTGCTTCACACTGCTGGCTCATATTTAAATGGTTGTCCACTAGAACTCTAAGATCCCTCTCACAGTTACTACTATTGAGCACAGTACCACCTATACTGTACCTGTGCATTCCGTTTTTGTTGCCTAAATGTAGAACCTTACTCTTTTCACCATTGAATTTCATTTTATTAGTGCCCAATGTTCAAGTTTGTCAAGATCCTTCTGTATCTTAAGCCTATCTTCTGGAGTGTTGGCTATTCCTGCCAGCTTGGTGTCATCTGCAAAATTGATGAGTTCCCCATTTATTCCCTCATCCAAATCATTGATGAAGATGTTGAAGAATACTGGGCCTAAAACAGAGCCTTGGGGTACTCCACTGCATACTTCCCTCCATGTAGATGCAGTTCCATTGAGGACTACACGTTGAGTGCGGTTGGTCAGCCAGTTACGAATCCATCTGGTGGTGATCCTGTCTAACCCACATTCTTCTACTTTATCCAGTAGTAGGTTATGGTCTACCTTATCAAAAGCCTTACTGAAGTCCAAGTAAACTATATCAACGGCATTCCTCTGGTCCACTAATTTTGTCACATTATCAAAGAATGCAATAAGATTAGTCTGGCATGATCTGTTTTTGACAAATCCATGTTGACTTTTGGCTATTACTTTGTTTGCTTCTAGGTGTTCGCAAATTCGTTGCTTGATTATTTTTTCCAGAATCTTTCCTGGTATTGAGGTCAGGCTGATAGGTCGCGCGGCGGAGGCGATCCAGGCCCAGGCGATGGAGACGCACGTCTCGTGCCTGTTCAGGGACCGTCCCGAGGCTTCCCTGAAGCCTTCGGAGCGCTTAAAACAACCCTCTGAGCAACCCGGAAGCCTCCGGACGTTCCCTGAAGCCTCCGGAGGGCCTCCGGGGGGTCGGGGGAGGCTCTTTTTGCCTTCCCCAGGCTCCTATAAAGCCTCTGGAGCCTGGGGAGGGCGAAAAAAGCATGTAAAAATGGGAGGGGCGCATTGTGCGTGCATGCACACTGGGGGCACGCATTGCATTATGGGTGCGGCACGCCCGCACACGACCCCCCCACTTGTGGCACGCGACCCAAAAAAGGTTCGCCATCGCTGGTATAGGTGGTACCTTGCTCAGTAGTAGTAACTGTGGAAGGGATCTTGGAGTCCTAGTGGACAACCATTTAAATATGAGCCAGCAGTGTGCAGCAGCTGCCAAAAAAGCCAACACAGTCCTAGGCTGCATCAACAGAGGGATAGAATCAAGATCACGTGAAGTGTTAATACCACTTTATAATGCCTTGGTAAGGCCACACTTGGAATACTGCATTCAGTTTTGGTCACCACGATGTAGAAAAGATGTGGAGACTCTAGAAAGAGTGCAAAGAAGAGCAACAAAGATGATTAGGGGACTGGAGACTAAAACATATGCAGGAACTGGGTATGTTTAGTTTAAGAGAAAGAAGGACTAGGGGAGACATGATAGCAGTGTTCCAATATCTCAGGGGTTGCCACAAAGAAGAGGGAGTCAAACCATTCTCCAAGGCACCTGAGAGTAGAACAAGAAGCAATGGGTGGAAACTAATCAAGGAGAGAAGCAACTTAGAACTGAGGAGAAATTTCCTGACAGTTAGAACAATTAATCAGTGGAACAGCTTGCCTCCAGAAGTTGTGAATGCCCCAACACTGGAAGTCTTTAAGAAGATGTTGGATAGCCATTTGTCTGAAACAGTATAGGGTTTCCTGCCTAGGCAGGGGGTTGGACTAGAAGACCTCCAAGGTCCCTTCCAACTCTACCATTGTATTGTATTGTATTATTGTATTATGGCAAAATGGCAGCTGATTCCACAAGTCTATTGCATGGCCTAGGGATTAATACCGAGCACAGTCAAAGTAACGGCTGCTTCGTTAACATAGTCACGCAGGGAAGAGATGCATATCCTGCCCTCTTCCCCACATGAGGTTCAGAGATCTTCAAAAGGTATGGAGGAGGAAGAGGCTGTGACGCCTGGTAGGGAGGGAGTCAGGCTTAAGTATTGCAGGGTTCCAGTAAAGTGGGGGCCCTCTGGGGGAGGCAAAGGCCTACGGGGACCATGTGGAGACTCTATGGTGGAAGGAAAGACCTGTGAGGGAGGGAAAGGCTCAGGAGAAACCAAATGTTTGGATAAGGAAGCCTTTGTAAGTCAGGCCTGGGCCTGCCCTAGGCCTACAAGAGCTTCCCGAAACTCTGAGGTAGCCACTGTTGCGCTTAACAACTTGCACATTCATTTGATCGCTTCATCAGGGAGAGATGGGGGTGGCGGTAATTCAACAAGGTAATCTCACTTAGCCACTGTTACAACATGCAACCAAATTTGACAGGCCCCATTACAGTTGCATCTTGAGGATTACTTGTATCATGGCTGGGGAATTATGGCACTCATAATCTGGAGGACAAGAAGACGGAAACTCCACATGGTGGAATTCCAAAATCAATATAAAACATCCACCACCCAAAAGCCTTTTTGAGCAATTCCACAATTTCTGAACAACCTTTATCAAGCGAGAGTTTCCTCTTTATTCTCTCCACCTACTGGTCTAAATCTGAGATGTATCAGATTTCAAAGAGTCGATTTCTCATCTACACTCTCAATGGGAGATCAGGAATGAAATTGAAGCTTTCTGTAAATTCATTAACTTTTGCCTCCTGTGGATCTTTTTGTGTGCAATAAAAGTAGATTTATACCTGAAGTAACATCAACAGACTGGACTTTGGAAAGCTCTCTCCCATGTGATTCCTCTGGTGTTTCTGCAGGATTGAATTGAAACGGAAACTTTTCCCACAATCAGGACATCCAAAGGGTTTCTCTTCTGTGTATATCCTATGGTGTCTTGCAAATGGCCATTTCTAATGAATTTTCCCCATGGTCAGGGCATTTAAACTGTTTCCTCTCCTGTGAGTCCTCTGATGTAACATCATATTGTAATTGCAACTGTAACTTTTGCCACAAACAGGACACTTATATGGTTTCTCTCCTGTGTGAGTCCACTGGTGTTTCATCAGGTTGGAATTCTGACTGAAACCTTTCCCACAGATAGGACATTCAAAGCGTTTCTCTCCTGTGTGAGTCCACTGGTGTTTCATCAGGTTGGAATTCTGACTGAAACCTTTCCCACAGATACGACATTCAAAGGGTTTCTCTCCTGTGTGAGTCCTCTGGTGTATCACTAGGTAGGAATTCTGACTGAAACCTTTCCCACAGATAGGACATTCAAAGGGTTTCTCTCCTGTGTGAGTCCTCTGGTGTATCACCAGGTTGGAATTCTGACTAAAACCTTTCCCACAAACAGGACATTCAAAGGGTTTCTCTCCTGTGTGAGTCCTCTGGTGTATCACTAAGTTGGAATTCTGAGTGAAACATTTTCCACAGTCAGGACATTCAAAGAGTTTCTCTCCTCTGTGAGTCCTCTGGTGTATCACTAGGTCAGTATTCCGAATAAAACCTTTTCCACAGTCAGGACATTCAAAGGGTTTCTCTCCTGTGTGAGTCCTCTGGTGGTTCACTAGGTGGGAAATCCGACTGAAACCTTTACCACAGATAGGACATTCAAAGGGTTTCTCTCCTGTGTGAGTCCTCTGGTGTATCACTAGGTGGGAATTGCGAGTGAAACATTTCCCGCAATCAGGACACACAAATGATTTCCTTTTTGTGTGCATCCTCTAGTGTATCACCAGGCCGGTGTTTAGAGTGAAACTTTTCACACAATCAGGATTCTCCCTGGTGTGAGTTCTCTAATGTATCACCAAGTTGCCAAGCTCACTTCATTGGGAGAACATGTAGGGCTCCTCTCCTATGTGGGTCCTTCCATGAACCATAAGGAAGCTGTTCTGACTAAAGCTTTGGCCACATTAGTATTGCTTTTCTCCAACATGGATCATTTTGTGCACACTCAGTTGTGATTTGAAATACGCACTTTGCCCACAATAGCCACGTCTATGGAGCTGCAAAACGGGATCACGTGACCCTAGAACAGGGCAACTGTCATAAATGTGAGTTAGCTGCCAAGGATTCAAAAATAAATCACGGGACCATGGGGCTGCTGCTATAGTCATAAGTGTGAAAAATGGTCATCAGTCAGGTTTTTCAGTGGCATTGTCACTTCGAATGGCTACTAAACAAACTGTTATAAGCCGAGGACTACCTGTAATGTATCCTTGTGTTCTGCATACTCTACTTTTTCCAGTTCGAAATCTCTTCTTGATCACCTGCTGAGGAAGGAGAATTTTGTGAGTTTCTGAAGGAAATGGAAATGTTTTGATTTCTGGCTTTATTGACTTTCCTTTTTAACATTGCTTGTTATTCTCAGTTGTCCGGAGTTCTCTTATTGGCATCCTCTTTGCCTGCAAGATTCAAAGAAATTGTTTATAAAATGTTTGCAGAAGATGTAAAAAAGAAAACTATATACATTAAAGGTAAAAAGGAAATATTGCACAATGCTAAAATAACCTTAGATTAATTATGATTTCTTTGACACATTGAAGATTACAGAGATTCAAGTTCACATTTGCATTCAACCATGAAATTCTCTGGTTGACTTGAGTCAACACAAATTCTTAGAATAGCAATTATTGGCTAGAATCGCTGTCATTAAGATGAATACAATATATAACAGAATAATAGAGTGGGAAGGGACCTTAAAGGTCTTCTTGTCCAACCCTCTGCTCTACCATTTCAGAAGTGGCCGTCAAATCTCTTTTTGGAAGCCTCCAGTGATGGAGCACCCAAAACGTATGAAGGCGACCTATTCCATTGGTTGATTGCTGTAATCGTTAGGAATTTTCTTTTTAGTTATAGGTTGCTTCTTTCTTTGGTTAGTTTCCATCCATCGTTTCTTTTGGTACTTCGGAAAATAAATGGACTTGTCTTTGTATTCATAGGAGCCCCTCAAATATTGGAAGACAATTGTCATGTCTCCGCTAGTCCTTCTCATTAGACTAGACATGTCCAATACCTGTAACCATTCTTTGTATGTTTTAGCCTCCAGGACCCTAATTACCAAAGATGCATTTTCTCTTTCAGACTTTACCAATACTAAATCTAAAATTCATAGGGTTATCAGTGCATGTAACATAAATGTTTGTGCAGGTAACATTATCACTCCTGCTGTCAAGCAAAACCAAGCATTTAATAGTAAGTGGCATACCATGTGCATGAATCATACAAGTGGCAAGAAAATAGGGGCAATCCATTGGGAGGGTGGGGGTTTGGTACTCTGAAAAATAAATGGACTTGTCTTTGTCTTTATAGGAGCCCCTCAAATATTGGAACACTGTTGTCATGTCTCCACTAGTCCTTCTCATTCGACTATACATGCCCAATTCCTATAACCATTCTTTGTACGTTTTAACCTCCAGCACCCTAATTACCAAAAATACATTTTCTGTTTTAGACTGATGAAAGAAATGTCCTTCTGGGTTTGCCTCCAAGTGGGGAAAAAGACACTGGAGACATGGAGGCTGCTTGGAAAGATGGTTTTAATGGTGGACAGGACCACATGGCTTGAGTCCTGAACAGAAAAGGTGATCACATGCTTCGATGTTGGTGGAGAAGAAGAGAAGGGCCGATGGAGGGGCTTGCTAGGCTGTTTATAACCTGTTCAGTCCCACCTGTCTGTTTCCTGTTCCTGTGTGAGAAATGTATTCTGATTGGTTGTCACACTCACATGGGCCCATGCAGGGGCAACTCTCTAGGCCGAGTCCAGGTTTGGTTGAATTCTCAAATGCCATGTGGTCAGTTGAGTAAAGGCTTATATTATCCTGCCTTCATTCCCATCCCCCTGGAGCTGAAGGGGAGAACTCTTTATTATGTAAAGGGATTGGATTGGCCTTCTTAACGGCCCATTGACAAAGTGGGTGGAGGCAGGAAGCTACAGGGAGCTATTCTCAATTTAAAACATGTTTCCTCCTTTTCACATCTAGGGAAATATAATATTCTGCCTTATCAATATTTCCTAGGATATTTCATTTTTCTGGGAGAGGGCTGGGTGATAACTTCCTACAAGACTTTACAAAAACTTGTAAGTGATACTCCATTTAAACAGTGGCAGATGGAGATCTCTGAGTTTATATTGCAAGGGATAAAACCAATAATTAATTATAAATTATTTCAAGACCTAAGGAACGAGGAGATTGTGTTTACCAGATTGCTGCTTCGATCCTTGGAAGAGGCGCCAGAGCCTCTCTGCACGTCTCTCTCCCCTCATCTTCCGTGAGTGTTTCGGAAGAGGAAGTTCCTCTGTCCTCCTTTTTTCCATCCCTTCTAGCAATTCAAAACTCGACGGTTTTAACTCCGTTAAGGTCAACCGGAGAGGCCGCTATTGTACTTCCGTGAGTGTTTCGGAAGAGGAAGTTCCTCTGTGCTCCTTTTTTCCATCCTTTCTAGCAATTCAATACTCGATGGTTTTAACTCCTTTAAGGTCAACTGAAGAAGCCGCTATTGTACTGTTGGCTTTCAGGTCACAGATGCTGCCATCTCGCCATAGGAGGCCGAAAAACAGGCTTCTCCCATCTCTAACAACGGCATTGGCCAGATCCTCTCACTGATTGTGTGCTACCAGTCATTTCCAAACTCCTAGCAACCTATATTTGCAGCTGAGCCAAGCGAAATATAAGAAGTACTTTAAGACTGCTATCACATCACTCCAGTCCTTCTCTCTGTTACCCAATTGCTACAATTGTTCATCGTATGTTTTACCCACCAATCCCCTTCATGACTTTGTTCTTCTTCTCTGCAGTCTTTCTATGGCCTAAACACTTTTGTATCCTGGTGACCAAAACTGGATGCAGTATTCAAAGTGTTAGTCTTACTACAGTATAACACAGTACTAACACTTGATATTATATTGATACCATCGCTGTAATGCTGCAGAGGAGGGCTGAATTGACTTTTTCGGCAATTACAGCGCACTGTGATTGTTTCTAGGTCCCTGACATAATTCCTGCTCTTGAGCCAAGTACAACCGCTTCTATTGATGTGCATTTCGCTTTTCTTGCCTCAGTGTAAGACCTTTCTTTTCTCACCACTGAATTGCATTTTACTGGAAAGGCCCAGTGACCACATGTTTCAAGATCCTTCTGTGTCTTGGGCTTATCCTCTAAAGCAGTGATGGCAGACCTTTCCGGGGATGCGACCCGGAACAGAAGCTGCCAAGTGGGCATGCAAGAGTCGGGAAATGAACTTCCTCTTTCTGACACGTGCATGTGCACCGGCCAGCTTGTCTTCCGGTTACTGGCGTGCACAACAATCAGCTGGCCATTTGGTGTACCAGATTGGGAACTCTATTATACTGTGGCTATATTAACATGGCTAAGGGAATGGATAATGCTGAGAAATAAAAGATTACTCAAATTGGAAGGTCATGACCTCCAAGCAGGCTGGCATGCCTTCCTCTGGTATGAAAAAGGATCTGCACAGAAATATTTTAGTAGACATTACATTAGACAATCTCTGTTAATCATATGGAATAAAATTAAACATGACCACTATACTAAAATACCTATTTGGCTATCTACGATGGAAGCATACATACACCCAAATTTAATTAACATGGAAACTATAGTCACATATAAAGAGCTATTGAACAGGCAGGGGGAGATCAAAACTAGAGCAGAATTGACATCACAAGGAATACAAATAGAATGGTGGTCTTATTTACAGATACAATCAAGGTAGCACAGGATAGGAAGAACGAAGGTATTGCCAAAGACTACACAATATTAGATAAACTGTTGATACAGACAGAAAACAGACTGATCAAAGTGCTGTATAGATTTTTGTTGGAATATAAACTAGAGGAAGAACATGTCAAAGAAAACATGGTCGCCTGGGCGAAAAATTTTGGTTACAATGTGGAATTGGCTAAGTGGGAAAAACTTTGGATACTTAATCAGAAATTAACATTGGCTACGGAGTATAAAGAAAATCTTTACAAGATGTTCTACAGATGGCATCTCCCGCCAGCACGGCTATCTAAAATGTTCAAAAATTTGGCCCCAAATTGCTGGAAGTGTAAAAAAACACCAGGCACCTTCTCCCATATGTGGTGGACGTGCAATGAGGCAAAAAAATATTGGAAAATGATCCAATCATGGTTAGAACAAATGGTGGGAGAACAAATTATGTTTAAACCAGAAACTTTTCTCCTAGGCATAATACCGGAGGGGTTTAAGAAAGATACACTCTATCTTATATACTGACTGCAGCGCGCATAACCTACGCACAGCATTGGAAAAAAGAAAATACACCATCAGAGCTAGATATAATCAGAAAAGTGTTGGCCTGTGCAGAAGCAGATAGGCCAGGGATGGCGAACCTTTTTTGGGTCGCGTGCCATAAGTGGGGGGGAGCGCAGGGGGGTCGTGTGCAGGCGTGCCGCACCCATAATGCAATGCATGACCCCCCAGTGCGCATGCGCGCACTACAGGCACGACCCCATTTTTGCATGCTTTTTTCGCCCTCCCCAGGCTCCAGAGGCTTTATAGAAGCATGGGGAGGGCGAAAACAGCCTCCCCTGCCCCCCCGGAAGTCCTCCGGAGGCTTCAGGGGCCTTCAGGAGGCTTCCCGGAAGCCTCAGAAGCAGTCAAAACGACGCTCCGAGCAAACCGGAAGTCACTTCTGGTTTGCTCGGAGGGTCGTTTTAAGCGCTCCGAAGGCTTCCCGGAAGCCTCAGAAGCAGTCAAAACGACGCTCCGAGCAAACCGGAAGTCACTTCTGGTTTGCTCGGAGGGTCATTTTAAGCGCTCCCTGAAGCCTCCAGAGCAGTCAAAACGATCCTCTGAGCAAACAGGAAGTCTGTTCCTGAAATTCCGGTTTGCCCATAGGGCCGGGTTTTTGCGCTCCAGAGGCTTCAGGGAAGCTCATGAAGCCTCCGGAGGGTCTCGGGGGCGGGGAAGGCTCTTTTCGCCCTTTCCAGGCTCCTATAAAGCCTCTGGAGCCTGGGGGGGGCAAAAAATGGCTTTAAAAAAGGGTGAACTCAGATGGCCAGCATGTGCATGCACGCTGGCCAGCTGACAGGGCAGTGCCTTGCGTGCCCTGACAAATGGCTCCATAGGTTTGCCATCGTGCCATAGGTTCGCCATCACTGAGATAGGCTCACTTTGGAACTTAAAAATAAAGGGGAATCAGAATATTTTGAGGTATGGAATAGATTTTATGACTGGTATAAGTTAAGATGACAAGACTGGAACAAATGTATATATGACGATCGAACAGAAGGACAGACAATGTATTAAGTAGAATAACTGTTAATGGTTGAAACCAGCTGTACATAATGTGAATATATGATCACCCCGACCCCGCAGCATTGCATTGTTTTAAATGTAAAAACAATAAATATATATATATATAAAAAAAACAATCAGCTGGCCATTGCACATGCGCACAACGGAAACCAGAAGACCAGCTCTTCCAGTTTCTGGGATTGCCGCACACGTTAAGAAAAGCTGATTGTCAAACATGCATGTGCGCCAGAAATCCAGGAGAGGAACGGGCGATGCTGCATGTGCTATAGGTTTGCCATCACTGGTCTAAAGTATTGTCTGTTCCCTGCAAATGGGTGTCACCTGCAAATTTGATGAGTTCTCTTTTAATGTCTTCATCTAAGAAGTCATGATTGAGCACAGCCAAAAAATTGCCAAAAAAATGGCCCATGAAACTTCCCAGAAACAGCCTGAAAAATGGCCTCAAATAGCCTGGAAATGGCCTAAAACTGGCCAAAAATGCCCCCAAACCAGGCTGAAATCAGCCTGAAAAATGACCTGAAAAATAGTCCAAAAAGTGGTCCTAAAAATGGTCCAAATCAGCCCACAAAATGGCCAAAAAAAGCTCCCAGCTTGAAAAACATCCCCAAAACATCCAAAAAAACGATCCTGGAAATGGCCTGAAAAATGGCCCAAATAACATCCCAGAAAGTGCCTAAAAACTACCCCCCAAAAGGCCCCAAATGGCCCAAAGAACAGCCCAGAAATGGCCCCAAAACAGCCAAAAACGTCCCAAAATACGGCCTGACAACAGCCTGAAAACAGCCCCAAAGTAGCCTGGAAAATTCCCCAGAAAATGCCCCACAAATAGTCTGAGAAATGGCCCAAAACAGCCCAGAAATGACCTGAAAAACGGCCCAAAATGGCCAATATAATCCAAAAAACAACACAGAAACTGCCTAAAAAACAGACAAAAAAATGGCAAAAAACAGCTCAAAACAGCCCAAACACAACTCAAAAGACAGTCCCGAAAAACTGATGGAAGCATTTGGGATTATGAGCAGACACAAATGAATTCTTTTGTGAACCCGAACTCTTCCCAAGAAGCTCCCATGAGAAGCATAGCTACTTCTTAAAAGATTCCTCACCATGATTTGGAAACTGCTGGTTGGTTGGAGAAGGTTGAAGGAATTTGGAGTGAACAGATTCGATGTGTGATGAACGGACTTTGAAGGGAAGTTGGTTGTCACTGGGAAATGGACTTGCCATATCCAACTGGAAAACTATTTGGATTGTAGTGTGGTGAAAATGGATCGACAACAGAGGATTATGATTTTGAGGAATAAGACACAATAGTTGTTTTATTGTTCTCAAACAAAATATTAAGAAAAAGTTTTATTCGTAAGAATCAAACAAAGGTATTTCATCCCGGACAGCTCACAGACAATGATTATGGTGACTTATGGTAAATAAGTCTTTATACAAATTAAATGCAAAACTTTGTTAATGCTTTGATGTTTTAACTTTGCTTTTGGTTCACTTGTTAACTACTTTTTGAATTCTGCTTTGCAAGGAGGAAGCTAATTGTTCCAATATATTCATGAATAATCAACTGGGGGGTGGGTAAAATATGTAAATCGTTTTTTGTCTTCTTGAATCCCTTTTTCTCTTCTATTTAAATGTTGTGCCTATTGTTTTGTTTTTTACAATTTCTTTCTTTTTTTGAATTTGTAATTTAAATTAATTTTCCCGAATATTTTTTTTTAAAGCCACTTTACAAGAAACAAGTTCATGGACTGCTCTATTTCTAACCCGCCTCTAAATTCATGGAAACCTAGCATTATAGTCTTGGAAGGGACCCTGGAGGTCTTCTAGTCCAACCTGCTGCTCAAGGCGGGAGCTTTATACCACGCCATTTAAACGGTTGTCCAGCCTATTCTTCAAAATCTCCAGTGATGGAGCACCCACAATCCCTGGAGGCAAGCTATTGCATTCATTCATAGCTCTTACTGACAGTCAATTTCTCTTTACTTCTAGCTTGGGCCTCATTTTAACAAGCTTCCACCCATTATTTTTTCTCCTGCCATCCGGTGCCCTTGAGAATAAGTCTTCTCTGCTCTTCTCTGCACACTTTCTAGGCTCTCAACAACTTTTTTGTATCATGGTGACCAGAACTGGACACAGTATTCTGAGTGTGGTATCATCAGTATAAAACAATTCTCTCTTCTTGTTGTCTTGACATTATTCCTCTTTTGATACAGCCTAGAACTGCATTGGCTTTTATTGGATGCTGCAGCACAAAACTGGCATGAGTGGTATTTGTCCACTTATCATGCCAGGGATACATGGCTTGCCCTTTTGGAGATCTCCCTAAGTATTGCAGGCTTCCAGTAAAGTGGGGGCCCTGTGGGGGAGGGAAAGGCCTATGGGGACCATGTGGAGACTCTATGGTGGAAGGAAAGACCTGTGAGGGAGGGAAAGGCTCAGGAGAAACCAAATGTTTGTATAAGGAAGCCTTTGTAAATCAAGCCTGGGACTGCCCTAAGCCTCCAAGAGCTTCCCCAACTCTGAGATTGTATCATAGCTGGGGAATTATGGCGCTCATAATCTGGAGGACAACAAGATAGGAGACAGAAACTTCACATGGTGGAATTCCAAAATCAATATAAAACACCCACCACCCAAAAGCCTTTTTGAGCAATTCCACAATTTCTGAACAACCTTTGTCAAGCAAGAGTTTCCACTTTATTCTCTCCACATACTGTCTAAATTTTGAGATGTGTCAGAGTTCAAAGAGTCGATTTCTCATCTACACTCTCAATGGGAGATCAGGAATGAAATTCAAGCTTTCGCTAAATTCATTAACTTTTGCCTCCTGTGGATCTTTTTGTGTGCAATAAAAGAAGATTTATACCTGAAGTATATGACTGGACTTTTGAAAGCTCTCTCCCATGTGAGTCCTCTGGTGTTTCACCAGGATTGAATTGAAACGGAAACTTTCTCCCACAATCAGGACATTCAAAGGGTTTCTCTCCTGTGTGAGTCCTCTGGTGTGTCACTAAGCTGGAGCTATAACTGAAACATTTACCACAAACAGATCATTTGAAAGGTTTCTTTCCTGTGTGAGTCCTCTGGTGTTTTACTAGGTGGAAATTCTGACTGAAACCTTTTCCACAGATAGGACATTCAAAGGGTTTTTCTCCTGTGTGAGTCCTCTGGTGTATCACCAGGTGGGAATTCTGATTAAAACTTTTCCCACAATCAGGACATTCAAAGGGTTTCTCTCCTGTGTGCATCCTCTGGTGTTTCACCAGTATTGAATTATTACTAAAGCTTTTTCCACAATCAGGACATTCAAAGCATTTCTCTCCTGTGTGCATCCTCTGGTGTGTCACCAGATTGGAATTATTACTAAAACTTTTTCCACAATCAGGACATTGAAAGGGTTTCTCTCCTGTGTGAGTCCTCTGGTGTTTTACTAGGTGGCACTTCCAACTGAAACATTTCCCTCACATAGGACATTCAAAGGGTTTCTCCCCTGTGTGCTTCCTCTGGTGTTTTACTAGGTGGAAATTCTGTCTGAAACCTTTCCCTCAGATAGGACATTCAAAGGGTTTCTCCCCTGTGTGAGTCCTCTGGTGTTTTACTAGGTAGAAATTCTGACTGAAACATTTCCCACAGATAGGACATTCAAAGGGTTTCTCTCCTGTGTGAGTCCTCTGGTGTTTTACTAGGTAGAAATTCTGACTGAAACATTTCCCACAGATAGGACATTCAAAGGGTTTCTCTCCTGTGTGAATCCTCTGGTGAATCACTAGACTGGAGTTGTGTCTGAAGCTTTTCCCACAGTCAGGACATTCAAAGGGTTTCTCTCCTGTGTGAATCCTCTGGTGTACCACCAGGTGGGAATTGTGATTGAAACGTTTCCCACAGATAGGACATTCAAAGGGTTTCACTCCTCTGTGAGTCCTCTGGTGAATCACTAGGCTGGAGTTGTGTCTGAAGCTTTTCCCACAATTAGGACATTCAAAGGGTTTTTCTCCTGTGTGAGTCCTCTGGTGTCTCACTAGGTGGGAATTTCCAATGAAACATTTTCCGCAATCAGAACATTCAAAGGGTTTCTCTCCTGTGTGAGTCCTCTGGTGAATCACTAGGCTGGAGTTGTGTCTGAAGCTTTTCCCACAATTAGGACATTCAAAGGGTTTCTCTCCTGTGTGAGTCCTCTGGTGTATCACTAGGTCGGAATTCGAAATGAACCTTTTCTCACAGATAGGACATTCAAAGGGTTTCTCTCCTGTGTGGGTCCTCTGGTGTACCACCAGGTAGGAATTGTTATTGAAGCTTTTCCCACAAATAGGACATTCAAAGGGTTTCTCTCCTGTGTGAGTCCTCTGGTGTACCACCAGGTGGGAATTGTGATTGAACCTTTTCCCACAATCAGGACATTCAAAGGGTTTCTCTCCTGTGTGAATCCTCTGGTGGTTCACCAGGCTGCAGTACTCACTGAAACTTTTCCCACAAATAGGACATTCAAAGGGTTTTTCTCCTGTGTGAGTCCTCTGGTGTCTCACTAGGTGGGAATTTGAAATGAAACATTTTCCGCAATCAGAACATTCATGTGGTTTCTCTTTTGTGTGCATCTTCTAGTATATTACCAGGCCGGAGATCATACCAAAACTTTCCCCACCATCAGCGCACTCAAAAGGTTTCTCCCTGGTGTGAGTTCTCTAATGTATCACCAAGCTGCCAAGTTCAACTACATTAGGGACAGTTGTAGGGCTCCTCTCCTATGGGGGTCCTTCCATGAACCACAAGGAAGCTGTTCTGGCTGAAGCTTTGGCCACATTAATATTGCTTTTCTCCAATGTGGATCATTTCGTGAATACTCAGTTGTGATTTGAAATACGCACTTTGCCCACAATATCCACGTCTGTGGAGCTGCAAAATGGGATCACATGACTCCAGAACACGGAAACCATCCTAAATGTGAGTTAGCTGCCAACCACTCAAATATAAATCACGTGGCCATGGGCTGCAATAGTCATAAGTATGAAAAATGGTCATAAGTCAGTTTTTTCACTGGCGTTATAACTTCAAACACTCAGTAAATGAACTGTTGTAAATTGAGAACTACATGTAATGTATCCTTTTGTTCCACATACTTCAAACTCTTTTCAGTTTGAAATCTCTTCTTGATCACCTGCTGGAGTAGGAGAAGAACGTTGGAGTTTTCTGAAGGAAATGGAGAATATTTTTATTTCTGGCTTGATTTGATTTGCTTTTTAACGTTGCTTGTTATTCTCAGTTGTCCTGAGTACTCTTATCCACCTTACCTGTAAGATTCAAAAAAATGTGTAATTGTTATTGTTTATAAAATGGTTGCAGAAGATGTAGAAAAAGAAAACATATACGGTACATTAACAATGGAAAGCAAATATGCCACAATGCTAACGTAACTTTAGATTATGATTTATTTCACACATTGAAGATTACCGAGATCCAAATTGACATTTGCATTCAACCACAAAATTCTCTTGTTGATTTGGGTCAATGCATATTCTTAGAACAGCAATTATTGGATTGAATCGCTGTAATTAGGATTAATACAACATATAACAGAATAATGGAGTTGGAAGGGACCTTGAAGGTCTTTTAGTCCAACCTTCTGCTCTACCATTTCAGACAAGTGGCCGTCAAATCTGTTTTTGGAAGCCTCCAGTGATGGAGCACCCAAAACCTCTGAAGGCAAGATATTCAATTGATTGATTGCTGTAATCTCTCTTTTGTTAGTTTCCATCCATTGTTTCTTTTGGTACTTTGGAAAATCGTTTGACTTTGTTTATATAGGAGCCCCTCAAATATTGGAACGCTGCTGCCATGTCTCCACTAGTCCTCATTATACTAGAAATACCGAATTCCTGTAGGCATTCTTTATATGTTTTAGCCTCCAGCACCGAGATTATAAATATGCATTTTCTGTTTCAGATTTTACCAATAGTTGTGACACTCCATTTAAATAATGGCAGATGTAGATCTCTAAATTTATATTGCAAAGGAGAAAACAAGAATTTAAAATAAATTATTATAAGACGCTAAGGAAAGAGGCTTGGGTTTATCAGATTTGAAATTGTACTTTGATCCTTGTTTTGTCTGGCAAAAAGAGTGGGTGACTCTCCAAATTAAGAGGTTACTTGAGCTAGAGGAATTAAGAATTTGATGGTACAACTATTTATGGTATGATACGGTTAGGGAATGATATAAAGGCAATGAATTTTGGAAATATAAACATTGATGTCATATCAATAGAAAAATGGAAGAATATTTTCATTCCCACAATGGATGAATAGCTGTGTAACCTGATGAAGTTAACAGATGAGTAAATTGACTGCTTTGATTAAAGAAAAGAACAGGAATAATTTTGCTTGTACGTGGAAACTGCTTTTGGATTTTGATCTTGAGATAGAGAAAAAATGAAAAATTTGATTTTGGGTTTTGTTGATTAAAACAAGCTTTATATTATAGAACTACTTTATATTATCATATAAAAGTAAATAGTTGAGTTTTATGTTAGAAGTCAATGCTTTTCTTTTTCCCTTAACCCTACACTTTTCTTGCTCCCCTTTTCATTCCTTCTTTTGCCCTTATCTTCATTTTCCTTTGCACTTTTGTATTTTATATTTTGATCAATTAATAATTTTTTTGTGAAGAAAAAAACCTAAATTCCTAGCACTCCAAAGGGTTATTATGAAATACGGTATATCTGGAAGTTCCAGGGATAGATTATACAATTGTAGATATATGCATACAGAGAAAAGTATAAATAAATAAATCTACAAATTTATATATCTGGAAAATCTATGTATTTTCAGCCTGAAAAATGTTCCAAAATGGTTACAATCAAACCTTTAAAGCTACTTTTAGAGATGTGGGGACTTTAACTGATGAAATGATGCCTAAAGCCTCTGCAAGATTTGAAGCAAACGTTTTGCCCATGGAAGTCCTGACATCCAAATAAGGTCAGAAAGTACGGTACTTTCCACCACCACTCTGGTGACATTCCCATTGAAGCAGACCCTCACTTACTGACTACATTTGGGACTCACATGTGTCACTAAGCAGCTTGATCATGAAGCATGATGTCACATGAGAGTGCCAAGTTACATCTGTTCCTCTGCAGTTGTGGGTTTTTAAAGGCAATTTCAGCAGACCCTGACTGACAACTTCCTGCTGACATCCTGACCGATTTTGCTTGTCAGAAGCTAGCTGGGAAGGTCAAAAAATGGGAAACAGGAGTGTGGCATGCTGCAACCATCATAAATGTGCACCGGTTAGTAGATACCAAATTGATGCAATTCCTTTTTCTGCACCTGCATAACCACAGGAACAATGACCACAGATTTCTGGACCAGGTCTGCATCTGCTTTTGCAGTGCCATGGTAACTTTGAAGGCTCATGTAACAAATTGTAAGCATGGACCACCTATACAAACTGAACATCTGAAAAGGTCCTCAACAGAACCTTTTTAGTTGAACCCGGTTAATACATGGATGGGGCACCAATAGGAAATATCCTGCATGTTGGCTAGACATGGAAGTAAACAAAAGAGTTGAAATTGGAAATCTTCCAATCGACAGAAGAGGAGGCCGAGGGGGGTGAAATGATAGCCGTCTTCCAATACTTGAGGGGCTGCCACAAAGAAGAGGGGCTCAACCTCTTCCCCAGAGCATCTGAAGTCAGAACGAGAAGCAATGGATGGAAACGAATCAAGGAGAGAAGCAACCCAGAAACAAGGAGACATTTCCTGACAAATGGCTCTGCGTGCCACTTGTGGCACGCGTGCCATAGATTCGCCATCACGGACCTATACAAACTGAACATCTGAAAAGGTCCTCAACAGAACCTTTTTAGTTGAACCCGGTTAATACATGGATGGGGCACCAATAGGAAATACTGCGCCTGTAGGCTAGACATGGAAGTAAATAAATCAAAAAGACACAGTGGCAGATCAGTCCAATATTATTACCAAGAAAACATAACGGGGTCCATAACAGAACAAAAGAGTTGAAATTGGAAATCTTCCAGTCTACAGAAGAGGAGGCCGAGGGGTGAAATGATAGCCATCTTCCAATACCTGCCACAAAGAAGAGGGGCTCAACCTCTTCCCCAGAGCATCTGAAGTCAGAACGAGAAGCAATGGATGGAAACGAATCAAGGAGAGAAGCAACCCAGAAACAAGGAGACGTTTCCTGACTGTGAGAACAATTAACCGGTTTGCCTGCAGAAGTTGTGGATGCTCCATCACTGGAGGCTTTCAGGGAGAGACTGGACAGCCATATGCCTGAAATGGAAAAGATCTCCTGCTGGAGAAGGGGGCTGGACTAGATGACCTCAAAGATGCCCCCCAACTGTTATTCCACATTCTATCTAGTTGCTTCTCTGCTTCCAGGCCGTGGAGGGAACCAAAGAGCCCGAGTTGCTCCCGGATTCTTCTCCCACCTGCCCTCAACTCACCTCCCAGGTGCTGCTTTGAGCCTTGGAAGAGACGCCAGAGCCTCTCTGCCCGAAACTCACCCCTCTCTTCCTGACTGTTTCGGAAGAGGAAATTCCTGTGTGCTTCTCTTCTTCCGTCCTTTCTACCAATACAATGCTCGATGGTTTTAACTCTTTTAAGCTCAGCCACAGAGGTCGCTGTTGTACTGTTGGCTTTCTAACCCACAAGCTCCAGTGCATGAGAGCCCAAAACCGGATGAGTGAAAAGTGACTAACCCTACCAGACTCCTCTTGACATACCGTATAAGGTTAGATATTGCATTCAGCAAATCACAGCATCTGAGGGTGAAGGATGGTGGGTGTTGTAGTCCAATGACATCTGCAGCACTTTCTTTCCTCTTCTTCAATAGCTATGAATTCCTAATTTACATTTAGAGATCCAGATTATCTTTTTTTAAAACCTGGATCTTTATTTTGGGTCTTTTGGCCTTCCCTTGAGGGGGTGACGGTCTTCTGCGGTCCCAGGTAGGGGGACTTTGGCATCGCTCGGGGGCGCCCCAGTCGCCCCCTCCCTGCAGCTCTTCAGTGAAGGGGTTAAAAGAGAACTTTTGCGCCCAGAGAGGAGGGAGGAAAGGGGGAAAAGGGGAGGTGGGAACCCAGTTTCCTTCCCCTCTCTGATCTCCAGACGTCTCTTACGCCAAGTGCTGCGGAGATCCCCTCTCGGGGAGGGGCGGTCAAGGGCCGCCAGGTGGGCAAGGACGCTGGGAGAGGGGGAGGGGTTAGGGGAGGGGAAGGGAAGAGGGGGGAATCCCCAGGTGAGGGAAGGGGAGGAGGGATTGCTTGGGGGAGGGAGGGAGAGCGAGGTGGGGTTTCCCCAGTTGCGCCCCCTCCCCTTCCCAGTCTCCGCCTTTCCTGGCAAGGTTTTCTGCTCCGTGGGAACCGCTGCGCAGCCGCTTCTCCTCCTCCTCCTTCTCCTCGGTTGCTGCTCCTGCGAACGGCTCTCCGACTCCCCTTAAAATCCTCCCTCCCATTCTCCCCCCCCCCACCTTCCCTGCAGCCCAACATTTGGTGCAGACGGGCTCCCGGTGGGAGGCCGCCTGGTGTTGGGGGAGGTTGGGCACCACCGTTCCCACGTTCCGCTGTGGCTGCTGGGGAGGATCCGCCTCCCAGGGTCTGGAGTGGAGGAAAAGGATCTGGGCTCAGAGGAATCGTGGCTGGAGGGGCTCCCTCCGAGGCCGTGAACCCTGCTAGGAGGAGCCCAATGGCATCTGAAGGTAAGCTTGCTTTGAGATGCAGCACCTGAATCTGCCTCTCTGACCTGCCCAGATTCCCTTTCGGGTGGCGGCTGCATCTCTCTTACCATGGAAGAGAATAGCCCTGCCTGCAAAGGTTTTCCATTTTAGTTTTAGTTCTTTTATGGGCTGTATAATCTACCCTGAAGAAAAAGCTCTTACAGCTTTGCAAAATGATCAAGAGGCTTCTGTGATATGTGTGCGGAGGGGGGGGGGGAGGAGAAGGGAAAAAAGGAGGGGTTTTGGGGGGGGTTGGAAGAGGGGGAGGGGGAAAGGAGGAGTTCGTTGAGGGGAAAAAGGCGGGAAGATAAGGATAGGAGGAGGCTTGGGGTAAAAAGGCCTGAGAGGGTAGGAAAAGAGGTTTAAAGGGGGAAATGGAGAAAGAGGCCTGGGAAAAGGCAGAGGGAGTGAAGGCAATAGAGAGGATAGGAGAGGCTTCTGTGGGGCTAGCCCGAGGGAGAGAAGGGGATAGGACAGGAGGGGCTTCTGTGGGGCATGCCTTAGGCCAGGGGTGTCCAAACCTGGGAACTTTAAGACTTGTGGACTTCAACTCCCAGAATTCTGGGAGTTGAAGTCCACAAGTCTTAAAGTTCCCAAGTTTGGACACCCCTGCCTTACGCAGAGAAGGGGATAGGGCAGGAGGGGCCTCTGTGGGGCGTGCCTTAGGCAGAGAAGGGAATGGGACAGGAGGGGCTTCTGTGGGGCAAGCCTGAGAGAGAGAAGGGGATAGGAGAGGAGGGGCTTCTGTAAGGAAAGCCTGAGGGAGAGAAGGGGATAGAGGAGGAAAGGCTTCTGTGGGGGCCAGCCTGAGGGAGAGAAGGGAATAGGATAGGAGGGGCTTCTGTAAGGAAAGCCTGAGGGAGAGAAGGGGATGGGACAGGATAGGCTTCTGTGGGACAAGCCTGAGGGAGAGAAGGGGATAAGAGAGGAGGGGCTTCTGTAAGGAAAGCCTGAGGGAGAGAAGGGGCTAGAGGAGGAAAGGCTTCTGTGGGGGCCAGCCTGAGGGAGAGAAGGGAATGGGATAGGAGGGGCTTCTGTAAGGAAAGCCTGAGGGAGAGAAGGGGATGGGACAGGAGAGGCTTCTGTGGGACAAGCCTGAGGGAGAGAAGGGGATAGGATAGGAGGGGCTTCTGTAAGGCAAGCCTGAGGGAGAGAAGGGGATGGGACAAGATAGGCTTTTGCGGGGCCTGCCTGAGGCAGAGAAGAGGCTAGGATAGGAGAGGCTTTTGTGGGGCCAGCCTGAGGCAGAGAAGGGGATGGGACAGGAGAGCCTTCTGTGGGGCAAGCCTGAGGGCGAGAAGCTGATAGGATAAGAAAGGATTTAGAGAGATAAAAGAATGTTAGCTCAAGGGACACACTTGGGAGCTCTGTTGGAATAAAATGTCATTTGGAGAGGTTCTGTTTATATTGTATCCAGATAACCATCCCAGTTATTCCATTGCAACCTTCCCTTTCCCATTTTCAGTTTTTCTCCAAATTTCATGTCTATATATATGGCACAGAATTTCCCTGAGTCTCTGCACTTTCGCTTTCCCTTTCTCTAAAGATTTCTAAAAACATTTCAATATAATGTAATTTGGAGCACTTTAGAACTTATTAACTTCAGCCTGGTGTATGGATGATGGTATTTTGACAGGTCTTTTTTAAAGAGGAGGGCAGTGGTCCATTTTCTCCCAAGTGCTTTGAAAGGATAAACCACAGTTTAAATCAGGGATCCCCAGCCCCCGGTCCTTGGACTGACACTGGGCTGTGGCATGTCAGCGACTGGGCTGCACAAAGAGGTGAAGCCCCAAATGAGGGAGGCAGGCACCATGCCAAACCATGCCCTCTTTTGTACTTGGAAAAATCTTTCACCATAGAACCAGGCCCCAGTGGCCAACAGGTTGGAGGCCACTTGTCGAGATTGATAATTTTGGAGGCCACTTGTTGGAGGCCACTTGTCGAGATTGATAATTTTTAATACAAACAGTTCACTAAGTTTAATGCCAATAATTTAAACTATTTCTATGTTTTAATCTGTTGTATTTTGATACGGACTGTACACCGCCCCAAGTCCCTTTCGGGAGAGGGGGCGGTATATAAACGCTAATAAATAATAAATAATAAATAATAATTCCCTACATATATTCCCACGTATTTTAGTACTGTTAAAAATAATTGTAAAAAATTCCTTGGCGTACGATATAGGCAAAAAAAGAATGAACAGTCAAGTGAACATTTTGCCCCCATAGCTCGCAAGGTTTAAAAAGGATTTTGACCTTGACCCTGGCTCAAAAGCTGTTATCGGACCTGCCCCAATCTGACTTAGGAAAGAATGACATTGTCAACTCCACTGGGTTGAAGCAAAAAGTTATTTTAGTCAAAAGATGTTGACTGCAGTAAGGTCAAGATAGCTCTGGGTTTTTTAAGCCAAAAGATACAGAAAGGATTCCCCTCATCCCAGCCCACCCCCATGACCACTCTGTCTCCATCAATCAGAACTCATCAAGATGTTTTGAGAACTCTGAAATGTTTTGGAATAGTAGGCAATCTTTCTCAGGGTGCCTGGGCTTGGATTCTGGTGCAAACTGGTACTGAGGTTCTCTGGTCTTCGTCATCTGTCATTCCCTACTCCCTATTCTTAGCTTTTGTAGGGCTAAGAATTTGTGATTGACCCGAGTCAAAAAGAGAATTTCAGGACCGATTAAATTTTAGATCTAGTAGTGTTCCATGTGTCAAATGAATCATAATTGTTATTCTTGTATTGTGGCATGTTTGCTTATTCATTGTAATGCATACTTCTTCCTGTTTTTTCACATCTGCAACCATTTTATAAATAATTAAAATTTCAATTTTCTTTGAATCTTATAGACAAAGAAGATGCCAATGAGAGCACTCTGAACTGAGAATAAAAGCAACATTGAAAAGGAAAGCAAATCAAGCCAAAATCAAAATGTTTTCATTTCCTTCAGAAAACCACAAAGTTCTTCCTCAGCAACTGAGAGAGAAATGAGAGAAAATCAAGAAGAGATTTCAAGCTGCAAAAAGTAGAATATACAAAACACAAGCATACATTCCATGAAAGATCAAGGGAGATTATTTTTCATTCAGAAAAAGAGGTAAATTTCTGGAAGTTGATGAACAGAAAAAGGTAAATAAAGACAGTCATGTAGAGCAGACAGTAATACACACCTCGCAACGTGAGGAAAAAATGGTTTGAACCAAACTAAACAAGGGATTCTCCTTATTTTTGACCTCCTCTAATATCAGTTGTGGATAAGCTCCATACATGTGCCTATTGTTGGAAAAGCACAGATAGTACATCACAACTGATTATGCACGAGAGGATCTACACTGTCAAAAAAACCATAGAAATGCTGCAAATGTGACAAAAGGTTTAGTCTACACAGCTGTCTTTTGATTCATGGAAAGACACAGACGGGACAGATGCCCTGCAAATGCTCTCGCTGTGGTAAATGCTTTAGTAAGTACAGCAACTTTGTGGTACATCACAAGACTCACACCAAGGAGAAAGTGTGAGAGCATCCAGTTTTTGGGAAAAGTTTAATTAGAAATTCCTACCTCATGAGTCACCAGAGGACTCATAGAGAGAAATCCTTTGAATGTTCTGACTGTGGGAAAAATTTCAGTAAGAGGTCCAACCTGGTGATACACCAGAGGATTCACACAGGAGAGAAACCCTTTGAATGTCCTATTTGTGGGAAAAGTTTCATTCACAATTCCCACTTGGTGGTACACCAGCGGATTCACACAGGAGAGAAACCCTTTGAATGTCCTGATTGTGGGAAAGGTTTCAGTCACAATTCCCACTTGGTGGTACACCAGCGGATTCACACAGGAGAGAAACCCTTTGAATGTGCTGACTGTGGGAAATGTTTCAGTCAGAATTCCGACCTAGTGACACACCAGAGGACTCACACAGGAGAGAAACCCTTTGAATGTCCTGATTGTGGGAAACGTTTCAGTCACAATTCCAGCCTGGTGAAACACCAAAGGATTCACACAGGAGAGAAACCCTTTGAATGTGCTGACTGTGGGAAATGTTTCTGTCAGTTTTCCAGCCTGGTGACCCATCAGAGGACTCACACAGGAGAGAAACCCTTTGAATGTCCTGATTGTGGGAAAGGTTTCAGTCACAATTCCTGCCTGGTGATACACCAGAGAATTCACACAGGAGAGAAACCCTTTGAATGTGCTGACTGTGGGAAATGTTTCAGTCAGATTTCTAGCCTGGTGACACATCAGAGGACTCACACAGGAGAGAAACCCTTTGAATGTCCTGATTGTGGGAAAGGTTTCAGTCACAATTCCAGCCTTGTGATACACCAGAGAATTCACACAGGAGAGAAACCCTTTGAATGTGCTGACTGTGGGAAATGTTTCAGTCAGATTTCCAACCTGGTGACACACCAGAGGATTCACACAGGCGAGAAACCATATCAGTGTCCAAATTGTTTGAAAAGTTTCATTAGCAGTTCTAAGCTGGTGAAACATCAGAGGACACACACAGAAGATAAACGATATGAGTGTCCAGAGTGCGGGAAAAGTTTCAGTAAGAATTCCCAACTCATAACACACCAGAGGACTCACAACAGAGAAACCATATGAAAATCCTGAGTTTGGGAAACGTTTCAGTCAGAATTCCAGCCTGATAACTCATATACGTAGAAGAAAAACTCTATGAGTGTACAGAATGTTGGAAAAGTTTTAGTAGGAATTCCAGTCTGGTGATACACCAGAGAATTCACATAGGAGATAAACCATATGAGTGTCCATAGGGTGGGAAAAGTTTCAGTAAGAATTCCAGCCTAGGACACACCAGAGGACTCACACAGGAGAGAAGCCTTATGAGTGTCCAGAGTGTAGCAAAAGTTTCAGTCAGAATTCCAATCTGGTGACACATCAGAGAACTCACACAGGAGAGAAACCATATGAGTGTCCAGAGTGTGGGAAAAGTTTCAGTAAGAATTCCAGCCTAGTGACACACCAAAGGACTCACACAGGAGAGAAGCCTTTTGAGTGTCCAGAGTGTAGCAAAAGTTTCAGTCAGAATTCCAACCTGATGACACATCAGAGAACTCACACAGGAGAGAAACCATATGAGTGTCCAGAGTGTGGGAAAAGTTTCAGTAAGAATTCCAGCCTAGAGACACACCCGAGGACTCACACAGGAGAAAAAACATGAGTCTCCAGAGTGTGGGGAATGTTTCAGACTGAATTTCACCCTAGTCATACACCAGAGGACACAGCAGAGAAAAGGCATGAGTTTCTAGAGGGCAGGAAAAGTTTTAGTTAGTGTTTTAAGGTGCTGGACTGGCGCCTGTAGTCGTGCGCACATAGCTCCACTCATGCAAGTGTTAAGTCTTTAGAGTGTAGCTTTGCGCTCATTCAGGTTTCTCCGCATTCAGAGCCTTAGTGAGTTAGAAAAGCTGAGCTAGGGCTTACCTGTCTGATTGAGCTCCTCTCCCCGCTCTGCGCTTGGAGCATTGAGAGCAGGTAGCTTGGCAGCCTGGATGGTGGGGAGAGATAAAAGGGAATTGGGTCGCTCCAGCTCCACACAAGTGAAGCTTTTGGGCCGATGCTCGCATGAGTGGAGCTGTTCGTGTCCACCGGCCCACCTCATTCACAGCTTCGTTCCAAGTAGGTCACAATCCGTTTATGGAAGCTCAAGGGAGAGATCAGGAGGAGATTGAATGCTGGTGGGAGGCTTCATCAACACTTCCTCCTGGAATGGACATTTCCAAGTGGATGGCAGAGGCAGAAAACTCTGGAGAGCCCCCAGTGACTTTCCACTGCCTGCACAAGTTTGAGAAGGAGGACCACCGGACCACCAAATGCAAATCCAGTCATCCTGCCCAAAGGTGACCCTGGGATTTTACAAATAAGCCCACCAAACTGCCTTCAGGAGCCCACAAAGCAGCCCTGGAAAGAGTCAATATCATAGAGTTCACCCCATCCCCCATAGATGGTGAGATGAGTCCAACTAGCCCAGCAGAGGGTCCTGGGGAGAGTGACACCAATTCCAATAATGACTCCTTGTAAGTGCCCCAATCACTCTGGTGACACCCTACATGGAACTCGTAGTCCATGGAACTCGTAGACAAAAAGCCAACTTAGTGGCCCTTCTGGACTCAAGGTGCACCAGTTGCCTAGTCAACCATGCCCTGGTTGGGAAGCTGGAGATGAGATTCAGACCAGTCATGGTGTCGGTGGCATTTTGCCAGCTGGACAGATCTGCAGCAGGGGTGATTCTAGTGACATTCATCACTGAGCTGATAGAAATGCAGATGGGGGGGGGTGTCACACAAGGACCCAGTTTCATCATAGCGCTGGGTATGAAAAGACCCCTGATACTAGGATTAGCATGGCTACAGAAATAGGACCCCTATGTCAGCTGGAGGAAGTGGTGGCTTAAAATCCAGAGGACTAAAGCAAAAGGAGAGCTAGGAAGGGCCCCAAAGCCAAGGCAGGAGGTGGGGGCAGTAATGAAAGAAGGCTGACTCTCTCATTCTATAGTTGTACTGGGACTTGTAGGATGTGTTTAGCGAGGAGGGCTCAGATTAGCTCCCACCCCACTGTCCATCTGACCGCTCCATAGTACTCCTGCTAGGTGCTAAACTGCCTAAAACCAAACTTTATTCAATGACTGAAGATGGTTTGTTCTCTGAGCTTTTGGGTTGGTTTCTGAACGTTTTGTTACCAGACTAGGTAACATCTGCAGTGGAGTGTAGGGGATCTATTCAATGACTCCTAGGGAATTGGAGGACTTACGAGCTTTGATGGTTCATCTAATTGGCTCGACCCAGGGTGGCTGCCCAGTCCTGTTCCGGAAAAAAAACAGTCATCTATGGGTAGGCTATAGAGGGCTAAATGGTATACGTGTTCAGAACGTTTACCTGCTGCCCCTAAAGAAGGACATGATAGCACACCTGACGAAAGGGAAGATTTTTATCAAACTGTACTATAAGAAGCATATTACAGAGTCAGAATTAAAGAGGGTTGATTGAAAAACAGCATTTAATTGACCTTGACTGCAACAGGCTTATGACCTCACTTTGGATATGTTCGTTAAATGAACCATTGTGGACATTAAGTGAGGCATCACCTGATTGCTATGATTTCCTTTCTGTCTTCTCCATGAACTTTGCTTGGCTGGTTGGGAAGCATGCTAATGGCTAACACATGATGATGGGACAATTTGATGGTTTAAAATACAATGATTATTTGCAAAGCTGGTTTTTTTCCAATATCATCATAATCTTGAATGTTTACTACATGAGACAAATGGCAAGGCAGGACTACCTCTATTATACACAGGAACAAAAAGCCATGTGCAGTGGATGTCATTTGCTGGAAGCATCACAGGGAGGAAATAGTTGTTGTCGTACCCAGCTAGTGGAATACCCTGAAGGATCATGGTGAGAAAAAACGTTTCTGTTCTGTGAAGTCCCCTTTGTCTGAGACTGATGGAGGCGTTTGGGATTATGAGCACATAATAAGAATCCCTTTGTGAGCCTGAGCTCTTCCCAAGAAGCTCCCACGAGCAGCACAGCCACTTCTTAAAAGACTCCTCACCATGGTTTGGAAACTGTTGGTTGGTTGGAGAAGGCTGAAGGAGATGTGGATTCTACAGATCTGGAGTGAACAGATTCGATGTGTGATGAACGGACTTTGAAGTGAAGTTGGTTGTCACTGGGAAATGAACTTGCCATATCCAACTGGAAAACTATTTGGACTGGACTGTGGTGACAATGGATCGACAACAGAAGTTTATGATTTTGAGGAATACGACACAATAGTTGTTTTATTGTTCTCAACCAAAATATTAAGAAAAAGTTTTATTCGTAAGAATCAAACAAAGATATTTCATCCGGACAGATCACAGACAATGATTAAGGTAAATAAAAAGCCATTCTGGACTTTATACAAATTCAATGCAAAACTAAATTGTTAATGCTATTTTAACTTTGCTGTTTATTCACCTGTTAACCACTTTGCCTCTCTGTGTAGTAGATGGATGAAAGCCAAATTGTTTGTAAATAGAGGTAGAACTTTATAAATTTTGGGCCTGCTTCACAAGGGGAAGTAACTAATATTGCTCCGACATATGTATGAATACTCAAGTGGAGGGGATAGTATATGTAAATCTGTTTTTGCTTTCTTTTTAAACGTTGTGTCTATTCTTGCTTAGCTTTTAAAGCTTTGTGGGTTTTTTGGGAGTTTTATTTATATTAATTTTCTGAATAAAATATTCCCCCCCCCCCAAATCCACAAGAAGCAAGTTCATGGGGCTGCTCTTTACCTATCTTCTAAACTGCCTCTAAATTCATGGAAACATTGCACTATAGCAGTGATGGCGAACGTATGGCACGCGTGCCACAAGTGGCACACGGAGCCATTTGTCAGGGCACGCGAGGCGCTGCCCTGTCAGCTGGCCAGCGCGCATGCGCACGCTGGCCACCTCAGTTCACCTTTTTAAAAGCTAAGAGCCTCCCCCCCCCCCCCCCGAGGCTTCAGGGACCATCCCTGAAGCCTTCGGAATGCTTAAAACCACCCTCCGAGCAAACCGGAAGTGACTTCCGGGTTGCTCGGAGGGTCGTTTTAAGCGTTCCGAAGGCTTCAGGGACCGTCCGGAGGCTTCCCTGAAGCCTTCGGAGCGCTTAAAACGACCCTCCGAGCAACCTGGAAGTCACTTCCGGTTTGCTCGGAGGGTGGTTTTAAGCGCTCCGAAGGCTTTAGGGACTGTCCGAGGCTTTCCTGATGCCTTCGGAGTGTTTAAAACGACCCTCTGAGCAACCCGGAAGTCACTTCCGGTTTGCTCGGAGGGTGCTTTTAAGCGCTCCGAAGGCTTCAGGGAAGCCTCCGGGCAGTCCCTGAAGCCTCCGGGGGGTCGGGGGAGGCTCTTTTAGCCCTCCCCAGGCTCCTATAAAGCCCCTGGAGCCTGGGGAGGGCGAAAAAAGCATGTAAAAATGGGGAGGGGGGCGTGCGTTGTGCACGCATGTGCACTGGGGTGGTCGCGCGTTGCATTATGGGTGCGGCACGTCCGCACTCGACCCCCCTGCGCTCCCCCCACTTGTGGCACGCGAGCCAAAAAAGGTTCGCCATCACTGCACTATAGGCTTGGAAGGGACCTCGGAGGTCTTCTAGTCCAACCTGCTGTTCAAGGCAGGACACTGAAACCATCCCTCTCAAATGGTTCTCCAGCCTACTCTTGAAAACCTCCAGTTATGGAACACCCACAAAACCTGGAGGCAAGCTATTCCACTGATTAATTGCTCTGACAAAAAAAATACATCTTCTAGGTTGGGCCTCCTTTTAACTAGCTTCCACCCATTGCTTCTTATCCTGCCATCTGGTGCTCTAGAGAATAAGTCAATCTGCTCTTCTTTGTGTCAGATGCATAAGTCCTCGAAGACCGCTATCTTGTCCCTCCTATTGATCTTTTATCATCTTTGTTGCTCTTCTGTGCATATTTCCCAGTGTCTCAACATCTTTATATCATGGTGACCAGCACTCAACTGTTCTGACCGCCCGCCCCCCCAGCCTGTGAATAAACCAGAACACAGGATTGGCTGTTTGCCACTGTTTAATTACCAAGATAACGAATCCTTTGGCTGAGAGCCCAGACAACTCACTTTCAAATAGCGTAGCTTGGCAGCAACCCAGATAGTTAGTTCCAATGAACAACACAGATAGTCCAAACGAATAGACACGAGTAGAATATACAGACAGATTTTCTTCACTACTAATTGGAACGGTTGTTTCCTGCAAATGTCCCCTACCAACGTCTGAACTATAAACTCTCTTTGGAGGGGCCAATCCACAACCACCTGTGCTTAATTATCTTCTGTGAGTCTGCCTACAGAGTTGCTTCTTCCGTTTCTCAGCCCTTCTCAATCTAGCATCAGGGACAAACTGCCTTTGATCCTCCCCACTGCTCCATGCCTCAGGCGCCTCCTGGTAGCCAACCAACCTCTCTGGTCCATGCTCTGAGTCTGAACCCTGCCCAGGGTCCTCCACATCGTCCAGGGCAGACTCATATGGTTCCTCGCTATCCGAGTCCATCAGCAGCTCAACCGGATCCTGCTGGGCCACAACACTCAACTATGTATTCTAAGTGTGGTATTGCGTAAAGCAATTCTATCTTTTCTTGTTGTCTTGACATTATTCCTCTGTTGATGCAACCTAGGACTACATTGTCTTTTATTGGCAACTGCAGCACAATGCTGGCCAAGAGGTACTTGTCCACTTATCATGCACCCCAGGGATACATGGCCTGCCCTTTTGGACATCTCCCAGAGGCAGACCCCATTTTTATTGCACCCACAATTCTTTAACACAGTCTACAAAGTGTTAGGGTAGCAAAACAGAACAATTTGTCCCATTCCCTGTGACCAAGAAGCAGCCACCATATTGACACAGGCAGCCATGGCAAAACAACAGCTGCTTCCAGAAGTTCACTGCATGGCCTACGGATGAATCCCAGGAACAGTCAAAATAAAGGCTCTTTCCATAAGGCAGTCACACAGCCCAGAGATACATGCCCTGTCCTCTTTCCCCACATGAGATTCAGAGATCTTCAAAAGGTATGGAGGAGGCTGCGATGCCTGGTAGGGTGAGAGTCAGGCCTTTGGACTGCAGGGATCTAGTAGAAGTGGAAACCCTGTGGGGGGTGGGGAAAGGTCTATGGAACCATGTGGGGAGCCTATGGGGGACAACTGACCTACTGGGACCTGGGAGGAAGGGAAAGGCCCCGGAGGACCCAAGGGTGGGATTCTCCAAACTCTGAAGAAGCCACTGTTGAGCTTAACAATTTGCACATTCATTTGACGGCTTCATCGGGAAGAGCAGGGGGTGAGGGTAATTCAGCAAAATGATCAGCCAGTATTCAGATCAGGCCAATATTCAGTTTTCTCACCTACACTCTCAATGGGAGTTCAGAAATGAAATTGAAACCTCCAAACTCATCAACTTTTGCCTCATCTATATTTAGTTATATGTAATAAGGAAGGGGTGTCAAACTCAAGGCCCAGGGTGATTAAATCCGGCCCGCGGGGCTGTTGTGAAAACAGAGAAGGACTGGCCCATGGTGCCTCTGCCAGCATTTGCACTGGCAGAGGGTTGCAGGAGGCCATTGCAGCTGAAAATGGAGCTCGGGAGCCCATTTTTGTTGGCAAAGCACTTGGGCTTCCACAGGCGCCCCCAACACAAGTGACGTCAAGCTAGCTATGCCCACCCAGTCCACTTCCACCACAGCCCTCCATCCAGTTCAAACAGAACCATGATGCAGCCCTCAATGAAATCTAGTTTGACACCCCTGCGATAAGGAGTCATTTTGGCCAAAAGTACTATCCAAAGACTGGTCATTTGAAAGGCTCTCCCATGTGAGTCCTCTGGTGTTTCACTAGGTTTGAATTGAAATGGAAACTTTCCCCACAAATAGGGCATTCAGTGTTTTTCATGTGATCTCTGGTGTATCATCATGTTGGAATTCTGACAGAAACTTTTGCAACAAATAGGACACTCATACGGTTTATCCCCTGTGTGAATCCGCTGGTGTTTAACCAGACTGGAATTCTTGGTGAAACGTTTCTCATAGTCAGCACATTCAAAGCATTCTCTCCTGTGTGTATCATCTGGTGATTTGTGAGTTATAATTTTGTAATGAAACCTTTTCCACAGTCAAAACATTCAAAGGGTTTCTCTCCCGTGTGAGACTTCTGGTGTTTCATCAAGCTAGAATTCTGAGTGAAACCTTTGCTACAAACAGGACACTCATACGGTTTCGCTCCTATATGAGTTCTCTGGTGACTCATGAGGCAGAATTTTCTAATGAAACATTCCCCACAATATGGATACTGATATGATTTCTCTCCTATGCGAGTCCTCTGGTGTTGCTCCAGGCGGGAATTGGAACTGAAACTTGTCCCACAAACCGGACACTAGTACGGTTTCTCTCCTGTGTAAGTCCTCTGGTGTATCAACAGGCTGGGCTTGTGACTGAAACATTTCCCACAGTCAGGACATTCAAAGTATTTATCTCCCGTGTGAGTCCTCTGGTGTACCACCAAGTGGGAATTGTGACTGAAACCTTTCCCACAAACAGGACATTCAAAGGGTTTCTCTCCTGTGTGAGTCCTCTGGTGTATCACTAGGTAGGAATCCTGACTGAAACTTTTCCCACAGTCAGGACATTCAAAGGGTTTCTCTCCTGTGTGAGTCCTCTGGTGTATCACTAGGTAGGAATCCTGACTGAAACTTTTCCCACAAGCGGGACACTCAAAGGGTTTCTCTCCCCCTCCGAGGCCTCCCCCTTGGTAGGACACTTTGTCACCTTAAGTTGAGGGTCCTCTTCCCGAGGTAGTTGGCCCAGATGACTCTTCTGTGGTGGCATCTGGGGCCCTCTCTTTACCGCCGTGGCGATTGGTACACACGTTTGTTCTTCAGCAATTCCCTGCTCCGAGGCCTCCCCTTTGGTAGGACTCTTTGTCACCTTAAGTTGGGGATCCTCTTCCAGAGGTTGGTGGCCCAGATGCCAAGTTTGTCACTGTGTTAATTTTGTCAACTTGTGCTTATATTCTGATTTATACAGTAGAATGGATTGTTTCTTATCTGACAATGGTTAATGAGCATGTCTCATAATACGTCACACATTTTTTACTTTCCTTCTGATCTTCCGTTCGCCTGCCGAAGGAGGTGGGCAACATAGCTCTTGCCAAAATGTAAGATTTAGATAGTAAGATTTGTATTATTATTTTATTTTATATTAAAGTTGTTTATTAGAATATGTTCTCAGGTTTTATTTTCTGCTTATCTGGAAATATGCTGCTTGGAAAGCTGATGATTCACACCTCATTAATTCAGGGGGGAGAACTCTCTCTCCTTCACAAAGTTGACAGCAATGGTGGCAATTTATTGGCCCCCATGAGGAAAGGAACCTAGTTACATCTCTAAACATCGGAACCTCTTCATCACATTGGCCTGCTCTCCATCTCGCAGCTTCCCCCTTGGTAAACCCCTCTTCCATGGTGGAGATTGCTTCTCTGTAGGAAGGTGGGGTAAGAACCTGTTGGGGCATTGCAGGTGCACATTGTCCTGCCATGCCATCCCTTTGGTAAATCCTTCTTCCATGGTGGAGATTGTTTCTCTTAGGAAGGTGAGGTTTATGTGCCAAGGATCCCCCTGCTGGCTTGGAGGAGCTATGGGCCAAGTAGGTGCCCTCTGCTGGCTTGGAGCATTTTCCCATGTTGATGGCAAAGGAGGTGCCCAGTGGCATCTTATCCATCCATACTCTGGGGAAAAAACCCAATCTGGTGGTGCTTCATTCCACTGGTTGCAGCCCAATTTGTGGCTGGCAAGTGAAAGATGCTGGCCAAATCCCTTCTTGCTGCCTGGGTTGAAATTCCCATTTTGAAAGGGAATCTGTCTCCCACTCAGTTGCAGGGTAATAAGTCATTTCATTTATCGCTGTCTGGAAGGAGTCAAAATCTCCACTCCAGGTTTTTTTCAAACCCTTGCTTCCAAGCTGGGGGGAAGGAGGGGGAGCATGCACTCACGTTTAGTTGTCCGAAATGGTCCGGGAAGCCCATCAGAGATGATTGCGTGGGGACGGCTGGGATCTCCATTCCTTTCATCTTCTATTTCTTTTCCTCCCCTTCAGGCTGTTTCTCTTGCCAGCTGCAATAAATCTTGAAGCAGATACCTTTGCCTTTGAAGATAGCAGAGAAGCGTTCCATCTCAGCTTCTTATCACCAAAAGCTTACTCATAATTGTTCGCTGATATTTTACGCTGTCCCGGTCAGCGTTGGGAATTCAGCACCCCCATCACCAGCGCCCCCTTGAGAGGGGTGGTGGTGCTAGTGATTTATTTTAAAGGGAGAGTTGGAATAATGTCAGCGTTCCAAATACCATGCATGAAATCAATCAGAGACCAAGGCAGAATCATCCTTAAAGTTCCAATTTAATCATACAGGCATGTTGGCACGTCTATGGAATTCCAACTCTGTGTTAGCGTTCTAAGTACCATGTATGAAATAAATCATTGTCCAAGGCAGAATCTTCCTTAAAGTTCCCATTTATTCATAACAGACATGTTAGCACGGCTATGGAATTCCAACTCTGATCTGCATCCTGGAATTCCACCCAGTTGAAAGTTCATGATCTATCCCCACCCACAAATCCATCACATGTTCCAATCATCATCTTCCACGCTGGCATCTACACCCCTCTGCTTCCGGTCAGGTGTCAAGGTGCGGAGACAAAAGATGACCTTGAGCTTCTATAAAAGAATGACAACATACATTCCACAATCCTACTCCTTTCTACTCCCCCCTCCCAACTACTACACTAATGAAACAGCATAGAAAATTATAAGAAAGTGTGGCAGGCCAAAGATCCTAAAAAGAACATAACTACAGGCCTGACACTCTAATGTTCTTCCTGGAATTCCACCCAGTTGAAAGTTCATGATCTATCCCCACACCCCATAATCCATCACATGTTCCAATCATCATCTTCCACGCTGGCATCTACACCCCTCTGCTTCCGGTCAGGTGTCAAGGTGCGGAGACAAAAGATGACCTTGAGCTTCTAGAAAGAATCACAACAATACATTCTACAATCCTACTCCTTTCTATTCCACCCTCCCAACTACTACACTAATGAAACAGCATAGGAAAATAATAGAAAGTGTGGCAGGTCAAAGATCCTAAAAGAAACATAACTACAGGCCTGACACTTTTCCTTAAAGGACTAATTTATCTTTTTAAAAAAAATTCTTTGGGCAATCATTCTCAAAGAAAAAATCTCACCAGCTGGACTCACTTTCACTGCCTTCTTTCCGGAGCCGTCTCCAACTTTGTCAGCCTGGGGGCTGTCTGTTTACCACCGGCTTGGATAACTTCCCTTGGGTCGATCAGGGACTTTGCGGTGTCCCTGAGACCAACAAGGATTTGTCTCCCTGTCACCATCTCTTCAGGACGGTTTAGGTGCCTATGGACCGTGCAGCAGGTAAAAGAATCAACGGTGGTCTCGGACTGTCGAGACCGCACGTTGTGTCATCACGATGTTTGGCTCTCATCTCCGGGACCAGCACCCTCTTTGATGGAGTTCGGCAAAGACCTGGCCAAAACCAAGGTGAGGCAACAAAACCTGTGGATAGTGGACACCAATGGATGCCTCCTCGGCCAGGCAGCCTACCTCTGGAATGGCAGTGAGCAATGCCTAGGGGAGCTGACCAGATCCCATTGGGTCCAGGGTGGCCTCTGGGCAGAAGTAGGATTCAACCGGTTTAGATTCATTCGGCCAAACCAGTTGTTAAAATTCTGCCCAGTTCAGTGAACCCACCCATGTTTGGGGCATGAAAACAGCCAAAAAATGGCCCCAAAAATGGCCCATAAAACTTCCCAGAAACAGCCTGAAAAATGCCTCAAAACAGCCTGGAAATGGCCTAAAACTGGCCAAAAATGCCCCCCAAACCAGGCTGAAAACAGCCTGAAAAATGACCTGAAAAACAGTCCAAATATTGGTCCTAAAATGGTCCAAAACAGGCCAAAAAATGGCCCAAAAAACCTCCCAGCCTGAAAAACAGCCCAAAACCAAAAAAATGAGCCTGGAGATAGCCTGAAAAATGGCCAAAATGGGCCAAATAACATCCCAGAAAGTGCCTAAAAACTACCTTTTAAAAAGCTCAAAATAGCCCCAAAACAGCCAAAAACATCCCAAAATACAGGTCAGCCTGAAAACGGCCTCAAAACAGCCTGGAAAATCCCTCAGAAAATGCCCCCCAAATAGTCTGAAAAACGGCCCCAAACAGCCCAAAAACGGCCCGTAAATGGCCTGAAAAAAGGCCCAAAATGGCCAATATGACCTAAAAAACAACACAGAAACTGCCTAAAAAACGACCTAAAAACAGCTAAAAAGAGCTCAAACACAACTCAAAAGACAGCCTGGAAATATCCTGAAAAACAGATGGAAGCATTTGGGATTATGAGCGCACACAACGGAATTCTTTTGTGAACCCGAGCTCTTCCCAAGAAGCTCCCATGAGAAGCATAGCTACTTCTTAAAAGATTCCTCACTGTGGTTTGGAAACTGCTGGTTGGTTGGAGAAGGTTGAAAGAATTTGGAGAACAGATTCGATGTTTGATGAACCGGACTTTGAAGGGAAATTGGTTGTCACTGGGAAATGGACTTGCCATATCTAACTGGAAAACTATTTGGACTGGACGCTTTAGGGAAAATGGATCGAGAACAGAGGTTTATGATTTTGAGGAATAAGATACAATAGTTGTTTTATTGTTCTCAACCAAAGTATTAAGAAAAAGTTTTATTCGTAAGAATCAAACAAAGGTATTTCATCCCGGACAGATCACAGACAATGATTATGGTGACTTATAGTAAATAAAAAGCCATTTTGGACTTTATACAAATTAAATGCAAAACTTTGTTAATGTTTTGATGTTTTAACTTTGCTGTTGGTTCACTTGTTAACTACTTTTTAAATTTTGCTTTGCAAAGAGAGGGAACTAATATTGTTCCAATATATTCATGAATACTCAACTGAGGGTGGGTAATATATATAAATCTGTTTTTGTCTTCTTGAACCCCTTTTCCCTTCTATTTAAATGTGCCTATTGTTTTGTTTTTTACAATTTCTTTCTTTTTTTCAATTTGTAATTTAAATTAATTTTCCCGAATAATTTTTTTTTAAAGCCACTTTATGAGAAGCAAGTTCATGGGCTGCTCGATTTCTAACCCGCCTCTAAATTCATGGAAACCTAGCATTATAGTCTTGGAAGGGACGCTGGAGGTCTTCTAGTCCAACCTGCTGCTCAAGGTGGGAGCTTTATACCACCCCACTTAAACACTTGTCCAGCCGATTCTTCAAAATCTCCAGTGATGGAGCACCCACAATCCCGGAGGCAAGCTGTTGCATTCATTCATTGCTCTTACTGACAGACAATTTCTCTTTACTTCTAGGTTGGGCCTCATTTTAACAAGCTTCCACCCATTATTTTTTCTCCTGCCATCCGGTGCCCTTGAGAATAAGTCAATAAGTCCAACAAATAGGACACTCAAAAGGTTTGTCTCCTGTGTGAGTCCTCTGGTGTTTCACTAGGCTGGAGCTATAACTGAAACATTTACCACAAACAGAACATTCAAAGGGTTTCTCTCTTGTGTGAGTCCTCTGGTGTGTCACTAGGCTGGAGCTATAACTGAAACATTTACCACAAACAGAACATTCAAAGGGTTTCTCTCTTGTGTGAGTCCTCTGGTGTGTCACCAGGTTGGAATTCTGACTAAAACCTTTCCCACAAACAGGACATTCAAACGGTTTCTCTCCTGTGTGAGTCCTCTGGTGTATCACTAGCTCGGAATTCCAACTGAAACCTTTCTCACAGATAGGACATTTAAAGGGTTTCTCTCCTGTGTGAGTCCTCTGGTGTGTCACTAGGTGGGAATTGCGACTAAAACCTTTTGCACAGTCAGGACATTCAAAGGGTTTATTTCCTCTGTGTGTCTTCTGGTGACTGATGAGCTCGAATCTGCTAAGGAAACATTTCCCACAATATGGACACTGGTATGATTTCTGTCCTCTGTGAGTCCCCTCATGTTTCACCAGGTAGGAATTCTGACTGAAACTTTTCCTGCAATAGGAACATTCAAAGGGTTTCTCTCCTGTGTGAATCCTCTGGTGTACCACCAGGTGGGACTTGTGACTGAAGCATTTCTCACAATCAGGACATTTAAAGTGTTTCTCTCCTGTGTGAGTCCTCTGGTGAGTCACTAGGCTGGAGTTGCATCTGAAACTTTTCCCACAATCAGGACATTCAAAGGGTTTCTCTCCTGTGTGAATCCTCTGGTGTACCACCAGGTGGGACTTGTGACTAAAGCATTTCTCACAATCAGGACATTCAAAGGGCTTCTCTCCTGTGTGAATCCTCTGGTGTACCACCAAGTGGAACCTGTGACTGAAGCATTTCTCACAATCAGGACATGTAAAGGGTTTCTCTCCTGTGTGAGTCCTCTGGTGAGTCACTAGGCTGGAGTTGCATCTGAAACTTTTCCCACAATCAGGACATTCAAAGGGTTTCTCTCCTGTGTGAATCCTCTGGTGTACCACCAGGTGGGACTTGTGACTGAAGCATTTCTCACAATCAGGACATTTAAAGGGTTTCTCTCCTGTGTGAGTCCTCTGGTGAATCACTAGGCTGGAGTTGCATCTGAAACCTTTCCCACAATCAGGACATTTAAAAGTTTTCTGTCCTTTGTGAGTCCTCTGGTGTGTCACTAGATGAGAATTTCTAATGAAACCTTTTCCACAGTCAAGACATTCAAAGGGTTTCTCTCCTGTGTGAGACCTCTGGTGTCTCACTAGATGGGAATTTCTAATGAAACCTTTTCCACAGTCAGGACATTCAAAGGGTTTCTCTCCTGTGTGAGACCTCTGGTGTCTCACTAGATGGGAATTTCTAATGAAACCTTTTCCACAGTCAGGACATTCAAAGGGTTTCTCTCCTGTGTGAGTCCTCTGGTGTATCACTAGCTCGGAATTCCAACTGAAACCTTTCTCACAGATAGGACATTCAAAGGGTTTCTCTCCTGTGTGAGTCCTCTCATGTTTTACCAGGTTGGAATTCTGATTGAAACTTTTCCCACAAACTGGACACTCATATGGTTTCTCTCCTGTGTGAGTCCTCTGGTGTATCACCACGTTGTACCTCTTACTGAAACTTTTCCCACAGTCAGGACATTCAAAGGGCTTCTCTCCTGTGTGAGTCCTCTGGTGGTTCACCAGGTCAGAATTCTGACTGAAACTTTTCCCACAAAGAGCACATTCAAAGGGTTTCTCTCCTGTGTGAGTCGTCCGGTGTGTCACTAGGTGGGAATTTGCAATGAAACATTTTCCACAATCAGAACATTCATGTGGTTTCTTTTTTGTGTGCATCTTCTAGTATATTACTAGGCCGGAGATCAGACCAAAACTTTCCCCACCATCAGCGCACTCAAAGAGTTTATCCCTGCTGTGAATTCTCTAATGTATCACCAAGTTGCCAAGTTCAACTACATTAGGGACACTTGTAGGGACTCAAATATAAATCACGTGGCCATGGGCTGCAATAGTCATAAGTATGAAAAATGGTCATAAGTCAGTTTTTTCACTGGCGTTGTAACTTCAAACACTCAGTAAATGAACTGTTGTAAGTTGAGGACTACATATAATGTATCCTTTTGTTCCACATACTTCAAACTCTTTTCAGTTTGAAATCTCTTCTTGATCACCTGCTGGAGTAGGAGAAGAACGTTGGGGTTTTCTGAAGGAAATGGAGAATATTTTTATTTCTGGCTTGATTTGCTTTGCTTTTTAACGTTGCTTGTTATTCTCAGTTGTCCTGAGTGCTCTTATCCTCTATGCCTGTAAGATTCAAAAAAATGTGTAAGTGTTATTGTTTATAAAATGGTTTTTCAGAAGATATAGAAAAATGCAGAAGATGTAGAAAAAGAAAAATAACGTATTGTACATTAACAGTGGAAAGCAAATATGCCACAATGCTAACATAATCTTAGATTATGATTTATTTCACACATTGAAGATTACCGAGATCCAAGTTGACATTTGCATTCAACCACAAAATTCTCTTGTTGATTTGGGTCAATGCATATTCTTAGTACAGCAATTATTGGATAGAATCGCTGTAATTAGGATTAATACAACATAATAGAGAATAATAGAGTTGGAAGGGACCTTGAAGGACTTCTAGTCCAACCTTCTGCTCTACTATTTCAGACAACTGGCCGTCAAATCTGTTTTTGAAAGCCTCCAGTGATGGAGCACCCAAAACTTCTGAAGGCAAGATATTCAATTGATTGATTGCTGTAATCTCTCTTTTGTTAGTTTCCGTCCATTGTTTCTTTTGGTACTTTGGAAAATCGTTTGACTTTGTCTCTATAGGAGCCCCTCAAATATTGGAACACTGCTGTCATGTCTCCACTAGTCCTCATTATACTAGAAATACCCAATTCCTGTAGGCATTCTTTATATGTTTTAGCCTCCAGCACCCTGATTACCAAATATGAATTTTCTGTTTCAGATTTTACCAATACTTGTGACACTCCATTTAAATAATGGCCGATTTGGATCTCTAAGTTTATATTGCAAGGGAGAAAACAAGAATTTAAAATAAATTATTATAAGACGCTAAGGAAAGAGGCTTGGGTTTATCACATTTGAAATTGTACTTTGATCCTTGTTGTTTTGTCTGGCAAAAAGAGTGGGTGACTCTCCAAATTAAGAGGATACTTGAGCTAGAGGAATTAAGAATTTGATGGTACAACTATTTATGGAATGATACGGTTAGGGAATGATATAAAGGCAATGAATTTTGGAAATATAAAGAAGAGCTTTTTATAATTTATGGTGGGCATGTCACAAAGCAAAGAAAGATGAAAGAGTAAGATGAAAATCTTCATACAGAAGACTATTAAAGTGAATATGAAGAGAAAAGCTTAACGGATAAAGAACTTGGGAAATAATGAAACATTGATGTTATATCAATAGAAAAATGGAAGAATATTTTCATTCCCACAATGGATGAATGGCTGTGTAACCTGATAAAGTTAACAGAGATGGGTAAATTGACTGCTTTGATTAAAGAAAAGAACAGGAATAATTTTGCTTGTACGTGGAAACTGCTTTTGGATTTTGATCTTGAGATAGAGAAAAAATTGAAAATTTGATTTTGGGTATGGTTGATTAGATATGTTTGTTGTTATAGAACAAACTTTATATTATAGAACTACTTTATATTATCATATAAAAGTAAATAGTTGAGGTTTTATGTTAGAAGTCAATGCTTTTCTTTTTCTGTTAACCCTACACTTTCCTTGCTCCCCTTTTCATCCCTTCTTTTACCCTTATCTTCATTTTCCTTTGCACTTTTGTATTTTATATTTTGATCAATTAATAATTTTTTGTGAAGAAAAAGCCTAAATTCCTAGCACTCCAAAGGGTTATTATGAAATACGGTTTATCTGGAAGTTCCAGGGATAGATTATACAATTGTAGATATATGAATGCAGAGAAAAGTATAAATAAATAAATCTACAAATTTATATATCTGGAAAATCCATGTATTTTCAGCCTGAAAAATGTTCCAAAATGGTTACAATCAAACCTTTAAAGCTACTTTTAGAGATGTGGGGGCTTTAACTGATGAAATGATGCCTAAAGCCTCTGCAAGATTTGAAGCAAACATTTTGCCTATGGAAGTCCTGACATCTAAATAAGGTCGGAAAATACTTTCCACCACCACTCTGGTGACATTCCTATTGAAGCAGTCCTCACTTAATGACTACATTTGGGATTCACATGTGTCACTAAGCAGCCTGATCATGAAGCATGATATCACATGAGAGTGCCAAGTTACATCTGTTCCTCTGCAGTTGTGGGTTTTTAAAGGCAATTTCAGCAGACCCTGACTGGCAACTTCCTGCTGACATCCCAACCGATTTTGCTTGTCAGAAGCTAGCTGGGAAGATCACAAATGGGAAACAGGAGTGTGGGATGCTGCAACCATCATAAATGTGCACCGGTTAGTAGATACCAAATTGATGCAACTCCTTTTTCTGCACCTGCATAACCACAGGAACGATGACCACAGATTTCTGGACCAGGTCTGCATCTGCTTTTGCAGTGCCATAGTAACTTTGAAGGCTCATGTAACAAATTGTAAGCATGGCCCACCTATACAAACTGAACATCTGAAAAGGTCCTCAACAGAACCTTTTTAGTTGAACCCGGTTAATACATGGATGGGGCACCAATAGGAAATATCATCCATGTTGGCTAGACATGGAAGTAAAAAAATCAAAAAGACACAGTGGCAGATCAGTCCAATATTATTGCCAAGAAAACATAACAGGGTCCATAACAGAACAAAAGAGTTGAAATTGGAAATCTTCCAGTCTACAGAAGAGGAGGCCGAGGGGTGAAATGATAGCCGTCTTCCAATACCTGAGGGGCTGCCACAGAGAAGAGGGGCTCAACCTCTTCCCCAGAGCATCTGAAGTCAGAACGAGAAGCAATGGATGGAAACGAATCAAGGAGAGAAGCAACCCAGAAACAAGGAGACGTTTCCTGACTGTGAGAACAATTAACCGGTTTGCCTGCAGAAGTTGTGGATGCTCCATCACTGGAGGCTTTCAGGGAGAGACTGGACAGCCATGTGCCTGAAATGGAAAAGGTCTCCTGCTGGAGAAGGGGGCTGGACTAGATGACCTCAAAGATCCCTCTCAACTGTTATTCCACATTCTATCTAGTGGCTTCTCTGCTTCCCGGCCGTGGAGGGAACCAAAGAGCCCGAGTTGCTCCCGGATTCTCCTCCCACCTGCCCTCAACTCACCTCCCAGCTGCTGCTTGGAGCCTTGGAAGAGACGCCAGAGCCTCTCTGCCCGAAACTCTCCCCTCTCTTCCTGACTGTTTCGGAAGAGGAAGTTCCTCTGTGCTTCTCTTCCGTCCTTTCTAGCAATACAGTACTCGATAGTTTTAACTCTTTTAAGCTCAGCCACAGAGGTCGCTGTTGTACTGTTGGCTTTCCAACCCACAAGCTCCACTGTATGAGAGCCCAAAACCGGATGAGTGAATTCAATTTCAATTTCAATTTATTTGTGCTTCTAGACCGCCCCCTCTCCCAGAAGGGACTCGGGGCGGTGTACAGTCCATAGAGAATATCACAAAAATACAATAAAAAATTAAATATGTACAGTTTGGAGGAGATAAACGATATGAGTGTCCAGAGTGCGGGAAAAGTTTCAGTAAGAATTCCCAACTCATAACACACCAGAGGACTCACAACAGAGAAACCATATGAAAATCCTGAGTTTGGGAAACGTTTCAGTCAGAATTCCAGCCTGATAACTCATATACGTAGAAGAAAAACTATGAGTGTACAGAATGTTGGAAAAGTTTTAGTACGAATTCCAGCCTAGTGACACACCAAAGGACTCACACAGGAGAGAAACCATATGAGTGTCCAGAGTGTGGGAAAAGTTTCAGTAAGAATTCCAGCCTAGTGACACACCAGAGGACTCACACAGAAGAAAAAACATGAGTCTCCAGAGTGTGGGGAATGTTTCAGACTGAATTTCACCCTGGTCATATACCAGAGGACACAGCAGAGAAAAGGCATGAGTTTCTAGAGGGCAGGAAAAGTTTTAGTTAGTGTTTTAAGGTGCTGGACTGGCGCATGTAGTCGTGCGCACATAGCTTCACTCATGCAAGTGTGAAGTCTTTAGAGTGTAGCTTTGCGCTCATTCAGGTTTCTCAGCATTCAGAGCCTTAGTGAGTTAGAAAAGCTGAGCTAGGGCTTACCTGTCTGATTGAGCTCCTCTCCCCGCTCTGCTCTTGGAGCATTGAGAGCAGATAGCTTGGTAGCCTGGATGGTGGGGAGAGATAAAAGGGAATTGGGTTGCTCCAGCTCCACACGAGAGAAGCTTTTGGGCCGATGCTCGCATGAGTGGAGCTGTGCGTGTCTACCGGCCCACCTCATTCACAGCTTCGTTCCAAGTAGGTCACAGTCCGTTTATGGAAGCTCAAGGGAGAGATCAGGAGCAGATTGAATGCTGTTGGGAGGCTTCATCAACACTTCCTCCTGGAATGGACATTTCCAAGTGGATGGCAGAGGCAGAAAACTCTGGAGAGCCCCCAGTGACTTTCCACTGCCTGCACAAGTTTGAGAAGGAGGGCCACCAAATGCAAATCCAGTCATCCTGCCCAAAGGTGACCCTGGGATTTTACCAAGAAGCCCACCAAACTGCCTCCAGGAGCCCACAAAGCAGCCCTGGAAAGAGTCAATATCATAGAGTTCACCCCATCCCCCATAGATGGTGAGATGACTCCAACTAGCCCAGCAGAGGTCCTGGGAAGAGTGACACCGACTCCAATAATGACACCTTGTAAGTGCCCCAATCACTCTGGTGACAACCTACATGGAACTCGTAGTCCAATCCTCTGGACAAAAAGCCAACTTAGTGGCCCTTCTGGACTCAAGGTGCACCAGATGCCTAGTCAACCATGCCCTGGTTGGGAAGCTGGAGATGAGATTTAGACCAGTCATGGTGGCATTTTGCCAGCTGGACAGATCTGCAGCAGGGGTGATTCTAGTGACATTCATCACTGAGCGGATAGAAATGCAGATGGGGGGGGGTCACACAGGGACCCAGTTTCATCATAGCGCTGGGTATGAAAAGACCCCTGGTACTAGGATTAGCATGGCTACAGAGATGGGACCCCTATGTCAGCTGGAGGAAGTGGTGGCTTAAAATCCAGAGGACTAAAGCAAAAGGAGAGCTGGGAAGGGCCCCAAGGGCCCCAAAGCCAAGGCAGGAGGTGGGGGCAGTAACGAAAGAAGGCTGACTCTCTCATTCTATAGTTGTACTGGGACTTGTAGGGTGTGTTTAGCGAGGAGGGCTCAGAGGAGCTCCCACCCCACTGTCCATCTGACCGCTCCATAGTACTCCTGCTAGGTGCTAAACTGCCTAAAACCAAACTTTATTCAATGACTGAAGATAGTTTCTTCTCTGAGCTTTTGGGTTGGTTTCTGAACGTTTTGTTACCAGACTAGGTAACATCTGCAGTGGAGTGTAGGGGATCTATTCAATGACTCCTAGGAAATTGGAGGACTTACGAGCTTTGATGGTTCATCTAATTGGCTCGACCCAGAGTGGCTGCCCAGTCCTGTTCCGGAAAAAAACCAGTCATCTATGGGTAGGCTATAGAGAGCTAAATGGTATACATGTTCAGAACATTTACCTGCTGCCCCTAAAGAAGGACATGCTAGCACACCTGACGAAAGGGAAGATTTTTATCAAACTGGACTATAAGAAGCATATTACCGAGTCAGAATTAAAGAGGGTTGATTGAAAAACAGCATTTAATTGACCTTGACTGCAACAGGCTTATGACCTCATTTTGGATATGGTGTTAAATGAACCATTGTGGACATTAAGTGAGGCATCACCTGATTGCTATGATTTCATTTCTGTCTTCTCCATGAACTTTGCTTGGCTGGTTGGGAAGCATGCTAATGGCTAACACATGATGATGGGACAATTTGATGGCTTAAAATACAATGATTATTTGCAAAGCTGGTTTTTTCCAATATCATCATAATCTTGAATGTTTACTACATGAGACAAATGGCAAGGCAGGACTACCTCTATTATACACAGGAACAAAAAGCCATGTGCAGTGGATGTCATTTGCTGGAAGCATCACAGGGAGGAAATAGTTGTTGTCGTACCCAGCTAGTGGAATACCCTGAAGGATCATGGTGAGAAAAAATGTTTCTGTTCTGTGAAGTCCCCTTTGTCTGAGACTGATGGAGGCGTTTGGGATTATGAGCACATAAGAATCCCTTTGTGAGCCTGAGCTCTTCCCAAGAAGCTCCCATGGGGAGCACAGCCACTTCTTAAAAGACTCCTCACCATGGTTTCGAAACTGCTGGTTGGTTGGAGAAGGCTGAAGGAGATGTGGATTCTACAGATCTGGAGTGAACAGATTCGATGTGTGATGAACGGACTTTGAAGGGAAGTTGGTTGTCACTGGGAAATGGACTTGCCATATCCAACTGGAAAACTATTTGGACTGGACTGTGGTGACAATGGATCGACAACAGAGGTTTATGATTTTGAGGAATAAGACAAAATAGTTTTTATTGTTCTCAACCAAAATATTAAGAAAAAGTTTTATTCGTAAGAATCAAACAAAGATATTTCATGCCGGACAGATCACAGACAATGATTATGGTAAATAAAAAGTCATTCTGGACTTTATACAAATTCAATGCAAAACTAAATTGTTAATGCTATTTTAACTTTGCTGTTTATTCACCTGTTAACCACTTTGCCTCTCTGTGTAGTAGATGGATGAAAGTCAAATTGTTTGTAAATAGAGGTAGAACTTTATAAATTTTGGGCCTGCTTCACAAGGGAAGGTAACTAATATTGCTCCGACATATGTATGAATACTCAACTGGAGGGGATAGTATATGTAAATCTGTTTTTGCACATTTTTTTGCTTTCTTTTTAAACGTTGTGTCTATTCTTGCTTTCGTTTTAAAGCTTTGTGGGTTATTTTGGAGTTTTAGTTATATTAATTTTCTGAATAAAATATAATTACCAACATAACGAATCCTTTGGCTGAGAGCCCAGACAACTCACTTTCAAATAGCGTAGCTTGGTAGCAACCCAGATACTTCAAATGAACAACGCATAGTCCAAACGAATAGACACAAGTAGAATATACAGACAGATCTTCTTCACTACTAATTCCAACAGTTGTTTCCTGCAAATATCCCCTCCCAACGTCTCAGCTATAAACTCTCTTGGGGGGGAGGGGCAATCCACAACCACCTGTGCTTAATTATCTTCTGTGAGTCTGCCTACAGAGTTGCTGCTTCCGTTGCTCAGCCCTTCTCAATCTAGCATCAGGGACAAACTGCCTTTGATCCTCCCCACTGCTCCATGCCTCAGGCGCCTCCTGGTGGCCAACCAGCCTCTCTGGTCCCTGCTCTGAATCTGAACCCTGCCCAGGGTCCTCCACATCGTCCAGAGCATATGGTTCCTCGCTATCTGAGTCCATCAGCAGCTCAACCAGATCCTGCTGGGCCACAACACTCAACTATGTATTCTAAGTGTGGTATTGCGTAAAGCAATTCTATCTTTTCTTGTTGTTTTGACATTATTCCTCTGTTGATGGAACCTAGGACTACATTGGCTTTTATTGGAAACTGCAGCACAATGCTGGCCAAGAGGCACTTGTCCACTTATGATGCACCCCAGGGATACATGGCCTGCCCTTTTGGAGATCTCCCAGAGGCAGACCCCATTTTCATTTCACCCACAATTCCTTAACAGAGTCTACAAAGTGTTAAGGTAGCAAAACACAACAATTTGTCCCACTCCCAGTGACCAAGAAGTAGCCACCATATTGACACAGGCAGCCATGGCAAAACGACAGCTGCTTCCAGAAGTTCACTGCATGGCCTACGGATGAATCCCAGGAACAGTCAAAATAAAGGCTCTTTCCATAAGGCAGTCACACAGCCCAGAAATACATGCCCTGTCCTCTTTCCCCACATGAGATTCAGAGATCTTCAAAAGGTATGGAGGAGGCTGCGATGCCTGGTATGGTGGGAGTCAGGCCTTTGGACTGCAGGGATCCAGTAGAAGTGGAGACCCTGTGGGGGGTGGGGAAAGGTCTATGGAACCATGTGGGGAACCTATGGGGGACAACTGACCTATTGGGACCTGTGAGGAACGGAAAGGCCTAGGACAGTGATGGCGAACCTATGAGTTCACCTTTTTAAAAGCTATTTTTCACCTTACCCAGGCTCCAGAGGCTTTATAGGAGCCTGGGGAGGGCGAAAAGAGCCTCGCCCCCCCCCCCGGAGGCTTCAGGGACCATCCGGAGGCTTCCCTGAAGCCTTCGGAACGCTTAAAACCACCCTCCGAGCAACCCGGAAGTGACTTCCGGGTTGCTCGGAGGTTCGTTTTAAGTGCTCCGAAGGCTTCATGGAAGCCTCCGGACGGTCCCTGAAGCCTCCGGGGGGGGGGCAGGGGAGGCTCTTTTTGCCCTCTCCAGGCTCCTATAAAGCCTCTGGAGCCTGGGGAGGGCGAAAAAAGCATGTAAAAATGTTGTGCGCACTGGGGGATCGTGCGTTGCATTATGGGTGCGGCATGCCCGCACACGCCCCCCCCCGCGCTCACCCCACTTGTGGCACGGGAGCCAAAAATGTTTGCCATCGCTGGCCTAGGAGGACCCAAGGGTGGGATTCTCCAAACTCTGAAGAAGCCACTGTTGAGCTTAACAATTTGCATATTCATTTGATGGCTTCATCGGGAAGAGCAGGGGGTGAGGGTAATTCAGCAAAATGATCAGCCAGTATTCAGATCAGGCCAATATTCAGTTTTTTCACCTACACTCTCAACGGTAGTTCAGAAATGAAATTCAAACCTTCTCCAAACTCATCAACTTTTGCCTCATCTATATTTAGTTATATGTAATAAGGAAGGGGTGTCAAACTCAAGGCCCAGGGTGATTAAATCCGGCCCGCGGGGCTGTTGTGAAAACAGAGAAGGACTGGCCCATGGTGCCTCTGCCAGCATTTGCACTGGCAGAGGGTTGCAGGAGGCCATTGCAGCTGAAAATGGAGCTCGGGAGCCCATTTTTGTTGGCAAAGCACTTGGGCTTCCACAGGCGCCCCCAACACAAGTGACGTCAAGCTAGCTATGCCCACCCAGTCCACTTCCACCACAGCCCTCCATCCAGTTCAAACAGAACCATGATGCAGCCCTCAATGAAATCTAGTTTGACACCCCTGCGATAAGGAGTCATTTTGGCCAAAAGTACTATCCAAAGACTGGTCATTTGAAAGGCTCTCCCACGCGAGTCCTCTGGTGTTTCACTAGGTTTGAATTGAAATGGAAACTTTCCCCACAAATAGGGCATTCAGTGTTTTTCATGTGATCTCTGGTGTATCAGCATGTTGGAATTCTGACTGAAACTTTTGCAACAAACAGGACACTCATACGGTTTCTCCCCTGTGTGAGTCCGCTGGTGTTTAACCAGACTGGAATTCTTGGTGAAACGTTTCCCACAGTCAGCACATTCAAAAGCATTCTCTCCTGTGTGTATCATCTGGTGATTTGTGAGTTATAATTTTGTAATGAAATCTTTTCCACAGTCAAGACATTCAAAGGGTTTCTCTCCCGTGTGAGACTTCTGGTGTTTCATCAAGCTAGAATTCTGAGTGAAACCTTTGCCACAAACAGGACACTCATACGGTTTCGCTCCTATATGAGTTCTCTGGTGACTCATGAGGTAGAATTTTCTAATGAAACATTCCCCACAATATGGACACTGATATGATTTCTCTCCTGTGTGAGTCCTCTGGTGTTGCACCAGGCGGGAATTGGAACTGAAACTTGTCCCACAAACCAGACACTCATACGGTTTATCTCCTGTGTGAGTCCTCTGGTGTATCAACAGGCTGGACTTGTGACTGAAACATTTCCCACAGTCAGGACATTCAAAGTGTTTCTCTCCTGTGTGAGTCCTCTGGTGCACCACCAGGTGGGAATTGTGACTGAAACCTAACCCACAAACAGGACATTCAAAGGGTTTCTCTCCTGTGTGAATCCGCTGGTGTACCACCAAGTGGGAATTGTGACCGAAACTTTTCCCACAAACAGGACATTCAAAGGGTTTCTCTCCTGTGTGAGTCCTCTGGTGTATCACCAAGTTGGCCCTCCTACTAAAACTTTTCCCACAGTCAGGACATTCGAAAGGTTTCTCTCCTGTGTGAGTCCTCTGGTGTATCACCAAGTTGGACCTCTTACTGAAACTTTTCCCACAGTCAGGACATTCGAAAGGTTTCTCTCCGGTGTGAGTCCTCTGGTGTATCGCTATGTAGGAATTCTGACTAAAACTTTTCCCACAGTCAGGACATTCAAAGGGTTTCTCTCCTGTGTGAGTCCTCTGGTGTATCACTAGGTTAAAATTATTACTGAAACCTTTCCCACAGTCAGGACATTCAAAGGGTTTCTCCCCTGTGTGAGTCCTCTGGTGTATCACCAGGTGGGACCTCTTACTGAAACTTTTCCCACAGTCAGGACATTCAAAGGGTTTCTCTCCTGTGTGAGTCCTCTGGTGTATCACTAGATTGGAATTCTGACTGAAACCTTTCCCACAGATAGGACATTCAAAGGGTTTCTCTCCTGTGTGAGTCCTCTGGTGTATCACTAAGTGGGAATTCTGACTGAAATCTTTCCCACAGTCAGGACATTCAAAGGGTTTCTCTCCTGTGTGAGTCCTCTGGTGTTTCACTAGGTGGGAATTCTGACTGAAACCTTTCCCACAGTCAGGACATTCAAACGGTTTCTCTCCTGTGTGAGTCCTCTGGTGTATCACTAGGTGGGAATTCTTGCTGAAACTTTTCCCACAGTCAGGACATTCAAAGGGTTTCTCTCCCGTGTGAGTTCTCTCGTGTACCAACAAGTGGGAATTGTGACTGAAACTTTTCCCACCAACAGGACATTCAAAGGGTTTCTCTCCTGTGTGAATCCGCTGGTGTACCACCAAGTGGGATTTGTGACCGAAACCTTTCCCACAAACAGGACATTCAAAGGGTTTCTCTCCTGTGTGAATCCTCTGGTGTATCACCAGGTTGGACCTCTTACTGAAACTTTTCCCACAGTCAGGACATTCGAAAGGTTTCTCTCCTGTGTGAGTCCTCTGGTGTACCACCAGGTTGGACCTGATACTGAAACTTTTCCCACAGTCAGGACATTCAAAAGGTTTCTCTCCTGTATGAGTCCTCTGGTGTCTCACTAGGTGGAAATTATTACTGAAAGCTTTCCCACATACAGTACATTCAAAGGGTTTCTCTCCTGTGTGAGTCCTCTGGTGTTTCACTAGGTGGGAGTTCTGATTGAACCCTGTCCCACAGTCAGGACATTCAAAGGGTTTCTCTCCTGTGTGAGTCCTCTGGTGTATCACCAAGTTGCCCCTCTTACTGAAACTTTTCCCACAGTCAGGACATTCGAAAGGTTTCTCTCCTGTGTGAGTCCTCTGGTGTATCACCAAGTTGGACCTCTTAATGAAACTTTTCCCACAGTCAGGACATTCGAAAGGTTTCTCTCCGGTGTGAGTCCTCTGGTGTATCGCTATGTAGGATTTCTGACTGAAACTTTTCCCACAGTCAGGACATTCAAAGGGTTTCTCTCCTGTGTGAGTCCTCTGGTGTATCGCTAGGTTAAAATTATTACTGAAACCTTTCCCACAGTCAGGACATTCAAAGGGTTTCTCCCCTGTGTGAGTCCTCTGGTGTATCACTAAGTGGGAATTCTGACTGAAATCTTTCCCACAGTCAGGACATTCAAAGGGTTTCTCTCCTGTGTGAGTCCTCTGGTGTTTCACTAGGTGGGAATTCTGACTGAAACCTTTCCCACAGTCAGGACATTCAAACGGTTTCTCTCCTGTGTGAGTCCTCTGGTGTATCACTAGGTGGGAATTCTTGCTGAAACTTTTCCCACAGTCAGGACATTCAAAGGGTTTCTCTCCCGTGTGAGTTCTCTCGTGTACCAACAAGTGGGAATTGTGACTGAAACTTTTCCCACCAACAGGACATTCAAAGGGTTTCTCTCCTGTGTGAATCCGCTGGTGTACCACCAAGTGGGATTTGTGACCGAAACTTTTCCCACAAACAGGACATTCAAAGGGTTTCTCTCCTGTGTGAATCCTCTGGTGTATCACCAGGTTGGACCTCTTACTGAAACTTTTCCCACAGTCAGGACATTCGAAAGGTTTCTCTCCTGTGTGAGTCCTCTGGTGTACCACCAGGTTGGACCTGATACTGAAACTTTTCCCACAGTCAGGACATTCAAAAGGTTTCTCTCCTGTATGAGTCCTCTGGTGTCTCACTAGGTGGAAATTATTACTGAAAGCTTTCCCACATACAGTACATTCAAAGGGTTTCTCTCCTGTGTGAGTCCTCTGGTGTTTCACTAGGTGGGAGTTCTGATTGAACCCTGTCCCACAGTCAGGACATTCAAAGGGTTTCTCTCCTGTGTGAGTCCTCTGGTGTATCACCAAGTTGCCCCTCTTACTGAAACTTTTCCCACAGTCTGGACATTCGAAAGGTTTCTCTCCTGTGTGAGTCCTCTGGTGTATCACCAAGTTGGACCTCTTATTGAAACTTTTTCCACAATCAGGACATTCGAAAGGTTTCTCTCCTGTGTGAGTCCTCTGGTGTATCGCTAGGTTAAAATTATTACTGAAACCTTTCCCACAGTCAGGACATTCAAAGGGTTTCTCCCCTGTGTGAGTCCTCTGGTGTATCACTAAGTGGGAATTCTGACTGAAATCTTTCCCACAGTCAGGACATTCAAAGGGTTTCTCTCCTGTGTGAGTCCTCTGGTGTTTCACTAGGTGGGAATTTTGACTGAAACCTTTCCCACAGTCAGGACATTCAAACGGTTTCTCTCCTGTGTGAGTCCTCTGGTGTATCACTAGGTGGGAATTCTTGCTGAAACTTTTCCCACAGTCAGGACATTCAAAGGGTTTCTCTCCCGTGTGAGTTCTCTCGTGTACCAACAAGTGGGAATTGTGACTGAAACTTTTCCCACCAACAGGACATTCAAAGGGTTTCTCTCCTGTGTGAATCCGCTGGTGTACCACCAAGTGGGATTTGTGACCGAAACTTTTCCCACAAACAGGACATTCAAAGGGTTTCTCTCCTGTGTGAATCCTCTGGTGTATCACCAGGTTGGACCTCTTACTGAAACTTTTCCCACAGTCAGGACATTCGAAAGGTTTCTCTCCTGTGTGAGTCCTCTGGTGTACCACCAGGTTGGACCTGATACTGAAACTTTTCCCACAGTCAGGACATTCAAAAGGTTTCTCTCCTGTATGAGTCCTCTGGTGTCTCACTAGGTGGAAATTATTACTGAAAGCTTTCCCACATACAGTACATTCAAAGGGTTTCTCTCCTGTGTGAGTCCTCTGGTGTTTCACTAGGTGGGAGTTCTGATTGAACCCTGTCCCACAGTCAGGACATTCAAAGGGTTTCTCTCCTGTGTGAGTCCTCTGGTGTATCACCAAGTTGCCCCTCTTACTGAAACTTTTCCCACAGTCTGGACATTCGAAAGGTTTCTCTCCTGTGTGAGTCCTCTGGTGTATCACCAAGTTGGACCTCTTATTGAAACTTTTTCCGCAGTCAGGACATTCGAAAGGTTTCTCTCCTGTGTGAGTCCTCTGGTGCATCAGGAGGGAATTTGCAGTAAAATATTTCCCGCATTCAGGACACTCATATGATTTCTTTTTTGTGAGCATCATCTAGTGTATCACCAGGCCGGAGTTCAGACTGAAACTTTTGTCACAATCAGGATTCTCCCTGGTGTGAGTTCTCTAACGTATCACCAAGTTGCCAAGCTCACTTCATTGGGAGCACATGTAGGGCTCCTCTCCTATGTGGGTCCTTCTATGAACCAACCACAAGGAGCAGTTCTGACTGAAGCTTTGGCCACATTAGTATTGCTTTTCTCCAGTGTGGATCGTTTTGTGCACACTCAGTTGTGATTTGAAATACGTACATTGCCCACAATAGCCATGTCTGTGGAGCTGCCAAAGGGGTTCATGTGACAATGGGACTGCTGCTATAGTCATAAGTGTGAAGAATGGTCATAAGTCAGGTTTTTCAGTGACATTGTCACTTCGAATAGTTACTAAATGAACTGTTATAAGCCGAGGACTACCTGTAATGTATCCTTGTGTTCCGTATACTCTACTTTTTCCAGTTTGAAATCTCTTCTTGATTACGTGCTGGGGAAGGAGGAGAATTTTGGGGTTTTCTGAAGGAAATAGATAATATTTTTATTTCTGGCTTGATTTGCTTTCCTTTTTAACGTTGCTTGTTATTTTCAGTTGTCTGGAGTTCTGTTATTGGCATCCTCTTTCCCTGTAAGATTCAAAGTAATTGATTATAAAATGGTTGCAGAAGATGTAAAAAAGAAAATGAAAACCATATATATTAAAGGTAAAGAAGAAATATTCCACAATGCTAAAATAACCTTAGATTAATTATGATTTATTTGACACATTGAAGATTACGGAGATCCAAGTTCACCTTTGCATTCAACCATGAAATTCTCTTGTTGACATGGTCAATACAAATTCTTAGTATAGCAATTATTGGCTGGAATCGCTGTCATTAAGATGAATACAATATATAACAGAATAATAGAGTGGGAAGGGACCTTAAAGGTCTTCTAGTCGAGCTTCCGGTGGCTCCGTGGTTCTTGGAAGACGCTCCTTTAGGAGCGCCAGCCCAAGATTGAGTAGCAAACTGCTGGGACAGCGTTAATCAGCTGTCTAACAGTTTGAAAATCCCCCCCCCCCGAAAAGAGGGGGAGAGGAGCTTCCTGACTCAGGATAGAGATTCCTAGCAACCGCAGAAATAACTCTGTGGTGTGAAAGGTTTGATCTCTCCAGGGAGTCGGGCATTCTCCTTGCCTCGGGACTCGACTGCTGTTTGCAGAACAAAAGGCTACGTCCACACTTGTTGCTCTACCGGTTAATCTACATTTGAACAAAACACAAGCAGAGCAAACCATGAGATCTACTTAACAGCAAGTATAAACCTTAACTCCTTAGTTTATACTTCCTTCTATAAATTAAGCGAAGTTAAAGAACATGGCGCCGAGATAACGGGTGTGGTGTGAAACGAAAGTGAAGCAGGAAGTAGAATAACACTAAGTGCCTGCTAACGCAGTGGGAAGACTTGAGAGAATAACTGGACTTTTCAGGCTGAATATCAGTTGTAAAAAAGCCCGATTTGAACACTTTGAGATGGCTTCTAGACAAGCTAAAGGAAACGCTTCCAAAAGTGCAGGTAATTCGCCCGCACAGGGGCAAAAATTACAGGTTTTATTACCCCCGGGGGAAACACAACCACAAACTCTGACACTGGAGGCTTTGCAGAAAGCACTAAAAGATCAAGCAGTTGCTCTGGAGGGGAAAATCTCAAACGCTTTTAAAGACGTTTTGGAGGAAATATCTGGAATCAAAGACTTAGTTCAAACATGTAACCAAGAGATAAGAGAGGACATTGTTGATGCACTTAAAGGATTATTTGGGTAGGCAGCATCCCTTGATGAGAAAGTGGAAAAAATTAGTGAGTCTAATATAAAGTTGGAGAATAAGCTCACGGAGGTACAAAGCAACATTGACAACTCTGAGGCGGAACTTACAATGATACAATATAGGTCCATGGAATTTGCCCTGAGGATAAGGGGTTTGAAAGAACACTCTCAAGAGAATTTAAGAGAAATTTTTGCTGATGCTTTTGCCCAATTAATCAGGGAAACAAAAGTCGAATGTGCCTGGCAATTGGACAAAATTTATCGTGTCAACTCATGGACTGCCAGACAAAGACAATTGCCAAGATATATTGTAATCAACTTTGTTTCCAGGAAAATTAGGAACGCAATACTACAAGCAACCTATAAAAGCAAATTACAAGTGGCAGATCAAGAAGTGATAGTACTTAAAGAAATTCCCCCCAAAATGCTGAGATCCAGAAAGGACTATGCGTTTCTAGTGGATGAACTTAAAAGCCGTCAGATTCAATTTAGATGGGAGGCTCCAGTAGGACTGGTGGTGAACCATCTGGGAGAAAGACATCGACTTAACACAGTTTGGAAAGCAAGAGATTTCTACAGTAGAGTATTAAAGGCAGGATGTCCTCCATCCCCAGGACCCAAAGAAAGGAAAGATACAGAAGACCCCAGGCAGCAAGGCTCGCAGACACAAGCTGGGGCTGTGAGCTTACTGGAGGAGACAGAAGGAATTATGGAACAAAGACAAACCCGGGCAGTTACTAAACGTAAAGAGCAAGAACTAAAGCTTCAACAAATTCAGATATCAGAAGCTGTGGGGGGAGCGAGACCGAAGGTGAAATCTCATGAAGATTTTCAGGCAGCTCTTAAAAAGCTTCAACGTGCTGAAGATGACAACTAAATTTCTAACTTGGAACGTTAATGGTTTAAACTCACCACAAAAAAGGAAAAAAATATTTCATTACCTGAAACAATTTAAAAATGACGTAATTTGCCTACAAGAAACACACATCAGAACACAAGATCAGAAATATTTGATGAATCCAAAATTGGGACCACATTTCGCTGCATCTGCTCCGGAGAAGAAAAATGGTATAGTTATATATTTAAGAAGGGATTTAAAGGCTGAATTAATTGAAGCTGATCCACAAGGAAGATATATTGCAATTGAATTACTAACAGAAGGCAAGAAAATACTTTTAATAGGAGTATATGCTCCCAATCAACAACAAGAAATTTTTTTTTAAGTTGCTTCATACTAAATTAATACAATGGGGTTATAGATCATGTGTTCTATTGCGCGACTGGAATGGAGTACTGGATCCAGTTCATGACAAAAAGAGGCTCATACAAAGTACCTGAACACGATCAAGACTACCTAAATCTTTTTTTGATATGGTAGATGATTTTGAGCTGAGAGATATCTGGAGAGAGCGAAATGCTACAGAACGGGATTTTACCTTTTTTTCAGATAGGCATCAATCCTTATCTAGAATTGACTTTATATTAATTACAAATGATCTTTTTTCTAGGGTAAAGAAGACTAAGATATGCTCGAGAACTTTAAGAGATCACAACCCGGTTTGGATAGAAGTTAAAAACGAAGAGCGACCAAGGAGATCATGGAGACTGAATGAAAATCTATTTAGATATGAGAAAAATGTTATGGAATGTAAAAAATTATTGAAATAATATTTTGTTTTTAATATGTGTAAAGGGACACCTATGGATATGGTTTGGGATGCAAGTAAGGCATACATGAGGGGTGTTTTAATGAATTTGAATAACATCCATAGATACGAACAAGAAAAGAAACGTAAGGAACTAGAAGCAGAGATTAAAAAGAAGGAACATGAGTTAACATCCAAGCCACATGATAAAAAGATAAAAGAGATAATTAGCTTGCTGCGAGGGCAGTTTAACATGTTGTTATCAGACCAGTTACTAACCTTCTATATGCTAAGCATAACACCTTTTGTAATGCCAACAAACCAGGCAGATGGTTATCATATATGCTAAGGAAAAAACAAAGATCTCGTATAATAGAAAGAGTACAGTATAAAGGTAAAGAAGTTTTTCAACAGGATATGATTAAAAAGGCTTTTTTAGAATTTTACACAAGATTGTACGCTGGTGACAAAATACAAGGTTTAGATATTGATAGATATTTGGAGAAAGAGAAAATCTCTATACTTACAGACCAGCAAAGAGCAGGACTGAATCAACCTGTAACCATAGAAGAGATTCTTCTGGCAATTAAACAGTTAAAAATGGGTAAGGTTCCAGGCACAGATGGCTTGCCTGCAGTCTATTATAAAAAGCTACAACTAGAGATGGTGGAACCTCTCAAAGAATTATTTAACAAAATACAAGTGGAAGGCAGAGTTCCACCATCCTGGAGAACTGCTTTTATTTCTCTGATCCCTAAAGAGGAACAGGATCCTACCCAGCCAAAAAACTATAGACCCATCTCACTACTTAACACAGACTATAAAATTTTTGCTAAAATATTGGTAAACAGGTTGATGCCAATCATGCAACCATTGATTCATAATGATCAGTCTGGTTTTATACAAGGCAGACAAATGAAAAGCAATGTAAGACAAATCATTAATATAATGGAATATCTGGAAAAGAACAACCAGGTCCCGGCAGTGCTCTTATTTTTAGATGCGGAGAAAGCATTTGATCAAGTTAATTGGCAATTTTTAATAAAAATCTTACAAAAGATGCAGTTTGGAGAGCATTTTATACAATCTATTACAGCAATATACCAGAAACAGACAGGTCAAATTATAGTTAATGGAGGTCTAACAGAATCTTTCCAAATCGAGAAAGGAACAAGACAGGGATGTCCCCTGTCTCCCTTATTATTTATCTTAACCTTGGAGTTGTTGTTGAATAGAATACGTGGGTCCGATGAGCTTCGAGGAATTAGGATCAGACAGTATGAATACAGAGTAAGAGCATTTGCGGACGACCTGGTTGTAACTTTAACCCAGCCGGGGGAATCTGCTATAGGCTTAATGGATGTAATTAATCAATATGGCCAAGTATCTGGGTTTAAATAAATTTAGGAAAGACAAAGATGATAGTTAAAAACATATAAATCAAAAAGAAGAACTACAAAGAGCAACAGGATGCGAGATAGTAAAAAAGGTCGAATACTTAGGAATCTACATTACAACCTCGAATGGGAAACTATATAAATATAACTATGAACCACTATGGCAAAAAATACAGATAGAAATGAACAAGTGGGAAAAATTACAACTGTCCTGGTTGGGAAGGATAGCAGCAGTTAAAATGAACGTCTTGCCTAAATTTTTATTCCTTTTTCAAACGGTGCCAATACTTAAAAAAGACACAAACCTGGAAGAATGGCAGAAAGGTATTAATAAATTTGTTTGGGCAGGGAAGAAACCGAGAATAAAACTTAAAATAATGCAAGATATACGTGAAAGAGGAGGTTTGAAAATGCCTAACTTAAAATTATATTATGAAGCAGTAGTTTTAACAACAATTAGTGACTGGATTAATCTAACAGAGGATAGAATATTGAATGTTGAGGGTTATGATTTGCTATATGGCTGGCATGCTTACTTAATATATAATAAAAAAGTAGACAACATCTTTAAAAGCCATATCTTAAGGAATGCTTTGCTGCGTGTTTTGAAAAAATATCAATATAAACTAAATGACAAGATACCTATATGGGGGGTGCCCAGACACGCAATAGAGAATATAAGTATAAAACAAAAACAAGATGTGACTACATATAGAGAACTTCTCAGTATGGATAGAGGTGTGCTGCAGTTGAAATCTTTGGATGTATTAAGAGACGAAAGGATAATTCAAACGTGGTTCCAGTATGGACAGCTGCAGGCTAGATGGCAAAAAGATCAGAAAATTGGTATTATTCAAAATGAGGATAACTTGGTAAAGCAAAGTAGAGACCAGGGTCTAATGCACATAAAAAGGTTGTATAATGTATTAATAGAAATAGACTCCGAAACAGAGTTAGTCAAAGATTGCATGATAAAGTGGGCACAAAACTTTGAGGAACCAATAATGATGGAAACATGGGAAAAGATCTGGGTAAAAAATGTAAAATTCACACAAGCTCAGAATTTGAGAGAAAATTTTTATAAAATGTTTTATAGATGGCACCTTGATCCCAAAAAACTAGCGTGTATGTACCCAAACTTACAATCCAAGTGTTGGAGATGTGATAGTGCTGATGCCACGTATTACCACATTTGGTGGACCTGTAAAAAAGTTAAAGCATTCTGGATAAAAATATGGTGGATCATTCAAAATATTTTGAAAAAGAGGATAAAATTCCTGCCCCAGTTGTTCTTGTTAGGTATAGTTCCAGATTCTACTGTTATAGAAACTAACTTGATTTTGAATCTAACGACGGCAGCAAGATTGTTGATGGCGCAATATTGGAAGAAGGAAGAGTTGCCTACTATACAAGAATGGACACTAAAAGTAGTAAACCTAGCTGAGATGGCCAAAATATCAGCGTATTTGAAGGACCACTCAGATGAAAAATATAAGCTGGACTGGAAAAAATGGATTGATTATATTCAAAAGAAATACCAGACTAAAAAGCTTCAATTAGATTATGAATGAAGGCATAAGAAATATTACAAATTATTCAAAGTTAGTAGGAGAAAGCGGGAGTTAAAGCACAAGAATGGTTGAATGTTAAAATTAGTTAGCTTATGTTAGCATATGTTTGTCAAATGATTTTACCCTGTAATTTGCTCTGGGAGGTCAGGGGGTGGGAGGGATAGAGACGGGGTAGGGTTGGGGGGAGAGGGAGGGGAGGGAGAAAACAATTGTAAAACTCATTAAAATTTTAATTTAAAAAAAAAAAAAGGTCTTCTAGTCCAACCCTCTGCTCTACCATTTCAGAAGTGGCCGTCAAATCTCTTTTTGGAAGCCTCCCGTGATGGAGCATCCAAAACTTCTGAAGGCAAGCTATTCCATTGGTTGATTGCTGTAATCGTTAGGATTTATTTTTTTGGAGTATGTTTTTATTATTTTTACATTTAAAACAATGCAGTACCGCAAAGTCGAAGTGAACATACATTCACATTATATACAACTAGTCTCAACCATTAACTATTAGCTAACTTAATACATTGTCTATCCTTCTGTCCAATCACAATATATACAGTTTGTTCCAGTCTTGTCACCTTGTCCTATACCAATCATAAAATCTGTTCCAGACTTCAAAATATTCTGATTCCCCTTTATTTTTAAGTTCAAGAGTGAGCCTATCTGCTTCCGCACAGGCCAAGACTTTTCTGATTATATCTAGCTCTGTTGGTGTTTTTTCTTTTTTCCAATATTGTGCATAAGTTATGCGTGCCGCAGTTAGTACATGTACAATTAGATAAAGGGTATCTTTCTTAAACTTTTCCGGTATTATACCTAGGAGAAAAATTTCTGGTTTGAACAGAATTTGGCCTCCCACCATTTGTTCTAACCATGATTGAATCATTTTCCAATATTTTTTTGCCTCATTGCATGTCCACCACATATGATAAAAAGTGCCTGGTGTTTTTTTTACACTTACAACAAATTGGGGCCAGATTTTTAAACATTTTGGAGAGCGGTGTTGAGGGGGAGATGCCATCTGTAGAACATCTTATAAAGATTTTCTTTATACACCGTAGCCAATGTTACTTTCCGATTAAGTATCCAAAGTTTTTCCCACTTAGCCAATTCCACATTATAACCGAATTTTTTCACTCAGGCGACCATAGTTTCTTTGACATGTTCCTCCTCTAGCTTATGTTCCAACAAAAATGTATATAACACTTTGATCAACTAGTTTTCTGTCTGTATCAAAAGTTTATCTAATATTGTGTGATTTTGGCAATACCTTCCTTCTTCCTAACCTGTGCAAACCTTGATGGTATCTGTAAATAAGACCACCATTCTACTTGGAATTTTCTTTTTTAGTTATAGGTTGCATCTCTCTTTGATTAGTTTCCATCCATGGGTTTTTTTTTTGGGGGGGGGGTACTTTGGAAAATAAATGGACTTGTCTTTGTCTTCACAGGAGCCCCTCAAATATTGGAACACTGTTGTCATGTCTCGGCTAGTCCTTCTCATTAGACTAGACATGCCCAATTCCTATAACCATTCTTTGTACGTTTTAACCTCCAGCACCCTAATTACCAAAAATACATTTTCTGTTTTAGACTTTACAAATACTTGTAAGTGATACTCCATTTAAACAGTGGCAGATGGAGATCTCTGAGTTTATATAACAAGGGTTAAAACCAAGAATTAAATATAAATTATTTCAAGACCTAAGGAACGAGGAGATTGTGTTTACCAGATTGCTACTTCGATCCTTAGAAGAGCCGCCAGAGCACCTCAGCACGTCTCTCTCCCCTCGTCTTCAGTGAGTGTTTCGGAAGAGGAAGTTCCTCTGTGCTCCTTTTTTCTACCCCTTCTAGCAATTCAAAACTCGATGGTTTTAACTCCTTTAAGATCAACCGGAGAAGCCGCTATTGTACTTCCGTGAGTGTTTCGGAAGAGGAAGTTCCTCTGTTCCTTTTTTCCCCATCCTTTCTAGCAATTCAATACTCTATGGTTTTAACTCCTTTAAGGTGAACCGGAGAGGCCGCTATTGTACTGTTGTCTTTACGGTCACAGATGCTGCCATCTCCTGATAGGAGGCCAAAAAACAGGCTTGTCCCATCTCTAACAACGGCATTGGCCAGACCCTGTCACTGATTATGTGCTATCAATCATGTTCAGACTCCTAGCAACCTATATTTGCAGCTGAGCCAAGCGAAATATAAGAAGTACTTTAAGACTGCTATCACATCACTCCGGTCCTTCTCTCTTGTTACCCAATTGCTACAATTGTTCATCGTATGTTTTACCCACCAATCCCCTACATGACTTTGTTCTTCTTCTCTGCACTCTTTCTACGGCCTAAACACTTTTGTATCCTGGTGACCAAAACTGGATGCAGTATTCAAAGTGTAGTCTTACTACAGTATAACACAGTACTAACATTTTATATGATCTTGATACCATCCCTGTAATGCTGCAGAGGAAGACTGTATTGACTTTTTCGGCAATTACAGCGCACTCTGATTGTTTCTAGGTCCCTGACATAATTCCTGCTCTTGAGCCAAGTACAACCGCTTCTATAGATGTGCATTTCGCTTTTCTTGCCTCAGTGTAAGACCTTTCTTTTCTCACCACTGAATTGCATTTTACTGGAAAGGCTCAGTGACCACATGTGTCAAGATCCTTCTTTAGAGGCTTATCCTCTAAAGCAGTGATGGCAGACCTTTTCGGGGATGCGACCCGGAACAGAAGCTGCCAAGTGGGCATGCAAGAGTCGGGAAATGAACTTCCTCTTTCTGACACATGCATGTGCACCAGCCAGCTTGTCTTCCGGTTACTGGCGTGCACAACAATCAGCTGGCCATTGCCCATGCGCACAACGGAAACCAGAAGACCAGCTCTTCCGGTTTCTGGGATTGCCACACACGTTAAGAAAAGCTGATTGTCAAACATGTATGTGCGCCACAAATCCAGGAGAGGAAAGGGCGGTGCTGCATGTGCCAGCCGACATAGTTCCGCATTCGGGCACATGTGCTATAGGTTTGCCATCACTGGTCCAAAGTATTGGCTGTTCCCTGCAACTGGGTGTCACCTGCAAATTTGATGAGTTCTCTTTTAATCTCTTCATCTAAGACAGGGGTGTCCAAACTTGGCAACTTTAAGACTTGTGGACTTCAACTCCCAGCAGAGCTGGCTGGGGAATTCTGGGAGTTGAAGTCCACAAGTCTTAAAGTTGCCAAGTTTGGACACCCCTGATCTAAGAATTCATGTTTGAACAAACTATACATAGTAGATGAGGCATTCAAGCTGTTGTCCCAAACATCCTTTTCAAGGTGCAACTGATGAGGTGCCGGTGGCCTTTTGCCAGCTGGACAGATATGTACAAGGGGGGATTCCAGTGATGTTTGTCACCGAGCTGATGGAAATGCTGATGGGGGCACACAGTGACCCAGTTTCATCATAGCACTGGGTATGGTATCCCCAGTGGCAATCCTCCAAGGGAAGGCGATGGGGCTGCCCAGTTGGATGTATGCCCCAAGGAGCGTGAGGCCCCCGGATATGGACAGCTGCCCCAACGTGGTATTGGTCCAGGACGCAGGGCAAGAGATGGGACGAATCAGAGAATGGTGGAGGAGTTCATTGGCAACCGCTGGTGCGGGACCCTGCTACCGACATCGAATCTGTCTGGCAGCTCTTTGACGTGGTGGCGGGAGAAGTGCCTGTCTGAAGGTGATGATGACGGGGAATGGAGCTATTCCACCACCCCTGGCAGTCAAACAATAGAGCTGCTTTGGGAAAGGTTTGGTGAGGCCACTTTTTGTAACATTGGGTCCTGACAGCATTGGGAGTTGGGAGAGAAGGCAGCAGCCACACTGAAGGCCCTGTAGCAGTTCAGTCAACAGCCGGTGGGTCCACCCACCCAGTTCTGCTTGGCCAGACTGGAGCTCCGGCTAGACAATGGTCATGGTAGGTCTCAGGAGACCCAAGTGGTGAGGACCAGCACCCTCTTTGATGGAGTTTGGCAAAGACCTGGCCAAAACCAAGGTGAGGCAACGAAACCTGTGGATAGTGGACACCAATGGATGCCTCTTGGCTAGGCAGCCCACCTCTGGAATGGCAGTGAACAATGCCTAGGGGAGCTGACCATTTTAGGACCACTTTTTGGACTGTTTTTCAGGTCATTTTTCAGGCTGTTTTCAGCCTGGTTTTTGGAGCATTTGTGGCCAGTTTTAGGCCATTTCCAGTCCAAAAAGTGGTCCTAAAATGGTCCAAAAAATGGCCCAAAAAAACCTCCCAGCCTGAAAAACAGCCAAAAACCATTTTAAAAAAACGAACCTGGAAATGGCCTGAAAAATGGCCAAAATGGCCCAAATAACATCCCAGAAAGTGCCTAAAAACTACCTTTAAAAAAGCTCAAAATGGCCCAAAGAACATCCCAGAAAGTGCCTAAAAAACTACCCAAAAAAGGTCCAAAATGGCCCAAAGAACAGCCCAGAAATGGCCCCCAAAACAGCCAAAAACATCCCAAAATACAGCCTGACAACAGTCTGAAAACGGGCCCAAAATAGCCTGGAAAATCCCTCAGAAAATCCCCCCAAAATAGTCTGAAAAACAGCCCCAAACAGCCCAAAAACATCCCGTAAATGGCCTGAAAAAAGGCCCAAAACGGCCAATATGACCCAAAAAACAACACAGAAACTGCCTAAAAAACGACCTAAAAACAGCTAAAAAGAGCTCAAACACAACTCAAAAGACAGCCTGGAAATATCCTGAAAAACAGATGGAAGCATTTGGGATTATGAGCGCACACAACGGAATTCTTTTGTGAACCCGAGCTCTTCCCAAGAAGATCCCATGAGAAGCATAGCTACTTCTTAAAAGATTCCTCACTGTGGTTTGGAAACTGCTGGTTGGTTGGAGAAGGTTGAAAGAATTTGGAGAACAGATTCGATGTGTGATGAACCGGACTTTGAAGGGAAATTGGTTGTCACTGGGAAATGGACTTGCCATATCTAACTGGAAAACTATTTAGACTGAACTCTTTGGGGAAAATGGATCGACAACAGAGGTTTATGATTTTGAGGAATAAGACACAATAGTTGGTTTTATTGTTCTCAACCAAAATATTAAGAAAAAGTTTTATTCGTAAGAATCAAACAAAGGTATTTCATCCCAGATAGATCACAGACAATGATTATGGTGACTTATGGTAAATAAAAAGCCATTTTGGACTTTATACAAATTAAATGCAAAACTTTGTAAATGCTTTGATGTTTTAACTTTGCTGTTGGTTCACTTGTTAACCACTTTTTAAATTCTGCTTTGCAAGGAGGAAGCTAATTGTTCCAATATATTAATGAATAATCAACGGGTGTGTGTGTGTGTGTGGATAATATATATATAAATCTGTTTTTGTCTTCTTGAACTCCCTTTTTCACTTCTATTTAAATGTGCCTATTGTTTTGTTTTTTACAATTTCTTTCTTTTTTTCAGTTTGTAATTTAAAGTAATTTTCCCAAATAATTTTTTTTAAAGCCACTTTACGAGAAGCAAGTTCAAGGGCTGCTCAATTTCTAACCTGCCTCTAAATTCATGGAAACCTAGCATTATAGTCTTGGAAGGGACCCTGGAGATCTTCTAGTCCAACCTGCTGCTCAAGGCGGGAGCTTTATACCACGCCATTTAAACGGTTGTCCAGCCTATTCTTCAAAATCTCCAGTGATGGAACACCCACAAAGGCAAACTATTGCATTCATTCATTGCTCTTACTGACAGTCAATTTCTCTTTACTTCTAGGTTGAGCCTCATTTAAACAAGCTTCCACCCATTATTTGCCCTTTTGGAGATCTCCCAAACACAGCCAGCGTTTTCAGTGCACCCACAACTCCGTAACACAGTCTACAAAGTGTTAAGGTAGCAAAATAGAACAGTTTGTCCAACTACCACACAACAGTGGACCAGAAGCAGCCACCATATTGACATAGAGGGAGCCATGGCAAAATGGCAGCTGCTTCCACAAGTCTGTTGCATGGCCTAGGGATTAATACCGAGCACAGTCAAAGTAACGGCTGCTTCGTTAACATAGTCACAGAGGCAAGAGATGCATATCCTGCCCTCTTCCCCACATGAGGTTCAGAGATCTTCAAAAGGTACGGAGGAGGAAGAGGCTGTGACGCCTGGTAGGGAGGGAGTCAGGCCTAATTATTGCAGGTTTCCAGTAAAGTGGGAGCCCTGTGGGGGAGGGAAAGGCCTATTGGGACCATGTGGAGACTCTATGGTGGAAGGAAAGACCTGTGAGGGAGGGAAAGGCTCAGGAGAAACCAAATGTTTGGATAAGGAAGCCTTTGTAAGTCAGTCCTGGGCCAGCCCTAGGCCTCCAAGAGCTTCCCCAACTCTGAGGTAGCCACTGTTGCGCTTAACAACTTGCACATTCATTTGACGGCTCCATCAGGGAGAGAAGGGGGTGGCGGTAATTCAACAAGGTAATCTCACCGTCCGTTACAACATGCAACCAAATTTGGCAGGCCCCATTACAGTTGCATCTTGAGAATCACTTGTATCATAGCTGGGGAATTATGGCACTCATAATCTGGAGGACAACAAGATACAAGATGGAAACTCCACATGGTGGAATTCCAAAATCAATATAAAACACCCACCACCAAAATAATAATTCCATTATTTCTGAACAACCTTTATCAAGTAAGAGTTTCCACTTTATTCTCTCCACCTACTGGTCTAAATCTGAGATGTGTCCGAGTTCAAAGAGTCGATTTCTCATCTACACTCTCAATGAGAGATCAGGAATGAAATTCAAGCCTTCGCTTAATTCATCAACTTTTGCCTCCTGTGGATCTTTTTGTGTGCAATAAGGGAAGATTTATGCCTGAAGTAACATCAACACTGGACTTTGGAAAGCTTTCTCCCATGTGAGTCCTCTGGTGTTTCTCCAGGATTGAATTTAAATGGAAACGTTTCCCACAATCAGGACATCCAGAGGGTTTCTCTTCTACAGTGTCTCGTGAATGGCCATTTCTAATGAATTTTTCCCACAGTCAGGGCATTCAAAATGTTTCCTGTGAGTCCTCTGCTGTAATACCATATTGGAATTCTGACTGAAACATTTGCCAGAAACAGGACACTAACATGGTTACTCTCCTGTGTGAGTCCTCTGGTGTATCATCATGTTGGAATTCTGACTGAAACTTTTGCCACAAACAGGACACTCATATGGTTTCTCTCCTGTGTGAGTCCTCTGGTGTATCATCATGTTGGAATTCTGACTGAAACTTTTGCCACAAACAGGACACTCATACGGTTTCTCTCCTGTGTGAGTCCTTTGGTGTGTCACCAGGCTGGAAGTATGACTAAAATTTTTCCCACAGACAGGACATTCAAAAGGTTTATCTCCTGTATGGATCCTTTGGTGACTTGTGAGCTGGAATTTTCTAATGAAACTTTTCCCACAATCAGGACATTCAAAGTGTTTCCCTCCTGTGTGAGTCCTCTGGTGTATCTCCAGATTGGAACTTTGACTGAAACGTTTTTCATAATAAGGGCATTCAAAGTGTTTCTCTGCTGTGTGTGTCTTCTGGTGTGTTACCAGGCTGGAATTATGACTGAAACGTTTTTCACAATCAGGACATTCAAAGGGTTTCTCTCCTGTGTGAGACCTCTGGTGTGTCACGAGGTAGTAATTTTTAATGAAACGTTTTCCACAAACTGAACATTCAAATGGTTTCTCTCCTGTATGAATCCTCTGGTGTATCACCAGGCGGCAATTGTGACTAAAACTTTTACCACAGAAAGGGCATTCAAAGGGTTTGTCTCCTGTGTGTGTCTTCTGGTGACTCGTGAGCTGAAATTTTTTAATGAAACTTTCACCACAATATGGACACTGATATGATTTTTCTCCTGTATGAATCCTCTGGTGTTTCACCAGGTTGGAATTGTCACTGAAACTTTTCCCACAAACTGGACACTCATACGGTTTCTCTCCTATGTGAGTCCTCTGGTGTGTCATTAGGTGGGAATTGTGACTGAAGCTTTTCCCACAAAGAGCACATTCAAACGGTTTCTCTCCTGTGTGAGTCCTCTGGTGTGTCATTAGGTGGGAATTCTGATCGAAACTTTTCCCACAAAGAGAACATTCAAACAATTTCTCTCCTGTGTGAGACCGCCGGTGTATCACCAGCTGGGAATTCTGATCAAAACTTTTCCCACAAAGGGCATATTCAAACGGTTTATCTCCTGTATGAATCCTCTGATGAATCATGAGCTGGGATTTCTTAATGAAACATTTCCCACAATCAGGACATTGATAGGGTTTCTCTCCTGTGTGAGTTCTTTGGTGTACCACAAGGTGGGATTTCTGACTGAAACTTTTCCCACAATCAGGACATTCAAATGGTTTCTCTCCTGTGTGAATCCTCTGGTGTTTCATCAAGTTGGAATTCAAACTGAAACATTTACCACAATTAGGACATTCAAAGGGTTTCTCTCCTGTGTGAGTCCTTTGATGAATCACCATGTTGGAATTCTTACTGAAACATTTCCCACAATCAGGACATTCAAAGGGTTTTTCTCCTGTGTGAGTCCTCTGGTGTATCACCAACTTAGAATTTCCATTGAAACATTTCCCACAATTAGGACACTCATATGATTTCTTTTTTGTGTGCATCTTCTAGCATATCACCAGTCCAGAGTTTTGACCGAAACTTTACCCACAATCAGAGCATTCAAAGGGTTTGCCATTGATGTGAGTTCTCTAATATGTCACCAAGTTGCCATTCTCACTATACTGGGAGCACTTGTAGGGCTTCTCTCCTGCGTCATAATTGTCATAAATGTGAATTAGCTGTCAAGCATCCAAATATAAAACATATGACCATGGGGATGCTGCACTAGTCATAAGTGCGAAAAATGGTCATAAGTCAGTTTTTTTCAGTGGCATTGTAACTTCAAACAATTACTAAACTATTGTAAGTCGAGAACTACCTGTAATGTATCCTTGTGTTCCGTGTACTCTACTATTTCCAGTTCAAAATCTCTTCTTGATCACTTGCTGGAGAAGAAGAATTGTGTGGTTTTCTGAAGGAAATGGAAAATATTTTGTTGATTTGCTTTCCTTTTTAACGTTGCTTGTCATTCTCAGTTGTCCGGAGTACTCTTAGAGGCATCTTCTTTGTCTGTAAGATTCAAAGAAAAGTATAACTTTCGTTGTTTATTATATGGTTGCAGAAGATATAAAAAAAAGAAAAAAGAAAACCATATCCATTAAAGGTAAAAAGGAAGCGATATCCAAGTTCACATTTGCATTCAACCGTGAATACAAATTCCTAGTACAGCAATTATTGGATAGAATCGCTGTAATTAAGATGAATACAACATATAACAGAATAATAGAGTTGGAAGGGACCTTCTAGTCCAACCCTCTGCTCTACCATTTCAGAAGTGGCCGTCAAATCTCTTTTTGAAAGCCTCCAGTGATGGAGCTGTCCAAAATGTATGAAGGCATTTATGAAGGCAATGTATTCCATTGGTTGGTTGCTGTAATCATTAGGAATTTTCTCTTTAGTTCTAGTTTGCTTCTCTGTTTGGTTAGTTTCCATCCGTTGTTTCTTTTGATACTTTGGAAAATAGTTTGACTTTTCTTTGTCTTTATAGGAGCCCCTCAAATATTGGAACACTGCTGTCCTGTCTCAGCTAGTCCTTCTCATTAGCTCATACACATACCTAATTCCTGCAACCATTCGTATGTTTTAGCCTCCAGCACCCTAATTACCAAAGATGCATTTTCTGTTCCAGATTTTACTAATACTTGTAAGTGATACTCCATTTAAACAATGGCAGCTGGAGATCTCTACATTTACGGTATATTGCAAGGTGTGGGTGGGAAACAAGAATTAAATATAAATTATTACAAGACAGTAAGGAAAGAGGAAGTTGGGTTTTCTAGATTTCAAATTGTACTTTGTTGTTTTGCCTGGCAAAAAGAATAGGTGACTCTCCAAATTAAGGGGTTACTTGAGCTAGATGGCCATGAATTAGAATTTTGATGGCACAGCTATTTATGCCATGATATGGTTAGGGAATGATATAAAGGCAATGGATTTTGGAAATGTAAAGAACTTTTTATCATTTATAGCAATAGCCCTTAGACCAGTGTTTCTCAACCTTGGCGACTTTAAGTCCTGTGGACTTCAACTCCCAGAATTCCCCAGCCAGCTGGCTGGGGGATTCTGGGAGTTGAAGTCCACAGGACTTAAAGTTGTCAAGGTTGAGAAACACTGCCTTAGACTGATATATTGCTTCCAGTGCATTACAGCTCTCTCTATAGAGTCAGCATATTGCCCCCAATAATCTGGGTCCTCATTTTACTGACTTTGGAAGGATGGAAGGCTGAGTGACCCTTGAGCCTGGTGAGATTCAAACTACCGAATGGCAGGCAGCTGGCAGTCAACAAAAGTAACCTGCTGTTTCAATCAGCTGGCCTGGCACTTTCTTAGTTTTTTACCTCCCGGGGATTCATTTTATTTTAATTGGGTTTGGGGTTTTAATTGGGATGTTTTTAGGGTTAGAATATATTTATTTCTTATACAGTCTATCTCCCCCTCCAAATGTATTTTAAATGTATTTTATTGTTATGACTGTATTTTATTTGCATTGACTGTACACCGCCCCGAGTCCCTTGTTGGGAGAGGGGGCGGTCTAAAAATCTAAGAAATAATAAATAAATAAATAAATAAATAAATAAATAAATAAATAAATAAATAAATAAATAAATAAATACTGCATTCTAACCACTGCGCCCCCTCTTTATGGTGGACGTGTGACAAATATTGGAAAAAGAAATACAGAAGACTATTAAAGTGAATATAAAGATAAAACCAGTTAGGTTTTTTTTAGGCTTAATAAATAAAGAATGTAAAAAAAACAATGGACTTCTGTATTTTATATTTGGATTAATTAATAAAGGTTTTGTGGGGGGGAAAGGAAACTCTTAGCACTTCAAAGTTATGATGAAAAATATTTGGAAGTGCTGGGGATAGATTATACAATTGTAGATATATGCATAGAGAGAAAAATAGAAATAAACACATCTACAAAATTATATATCTGGAAAATCCATGTTTTCAGCCTGAAAAAATGTCCCAAAATGATTTGTCAAACCTTCTGTCCTAACTTTAGAGATATGTGGCTTTCACTGATGAAATGATGCCTAAAGCCTCTGAAAGAAGCAATGGGTAGAAACTAATCAAGGAGAGAAGCAACTTAGAACTGAGGAGAAACTTCCTGACAGTTGGAACAATTAATCAGTGGAACAGCTTGCCTCCAGAAGTTGTGAATGCTCCAACACTGGAAGTCTTTAAGATGATGTTGGATAGCCATTTGTCTGGAATGGTATAAGGTTTCCTGCCTAGGCAGGGGGTTGGACTAGAAGGTCCCTTCCAACTCTGCTATTGTATTGTATTGTGTTGTGTTGTGTTGTGTTGTGTTGTGTTGTGTTGTGTTGTGTTGTGTTGTGTTGTATTGTATTGTATTGTATTGTATTGTATTGTATTGTATTGTATTGTATTGTATTGTATTGTATTGTATTGTATTGTATTGTATTGTATTGTATTGTATTGTTGTATTGTATTGTATTGTATTGTATTGTATTGTATTGTATTGTATTGTATTGTATTGTATTGTATTGTATTGTATTGTATTGTATTGTATTGTATTGTATTGTATTGTATTGTATTGTATTGTATTGTATTGTATTGTATTGTATTATTGTATTGTATTGTATTGTATTGTATTGTATTGTATTGTATTGTATTGTATTGTATTGTATTGTATTGTATTGTATTGTATTGTATTGTATTGTATTGTATTGTATTGTATTGTATTGTATTGTATTGTATTGTATTGTATTGTATTGTATTGTATTGTATTGTATTGTATTGTATTGTATTGTATTGTATTGTATTGTATTGTATTGTATTGTATTGTATTGTATTGTATTGTATTGTATTGTATTGTATTGTATTGTATTGTATTGTATTGTATTGTATTGTATTGTATTGTATTGTATTGTATTGTATTGTATTGTATTGTATTGTATTGTATTGTATTGTATTGTATTGTATTGTATTGTATTGTATTGTATTGTATTGTATTGTATTGTATTGTATTGTATTGTATTGTATTGTATAAGATTTGAAGCATCTGTTTTGCCCATGGAGGTCCTGAGCTCCAGAACAGAAAATACTTTCAACAACCCCTCTAGTTACATTCCCATTGAAGCAGTTCTCACTTACTGACTGCATTTGGGACTGGTACCTGTGTCACTAAGCAGCCTGATCATGAAGCATGATGTCACCTGATAGTGCCAACTTACATCTGTTCCTCTGCAGTTGTGGGTTGTTAAAGGCAATTTCAACGGACCCTGACTGGCAACTTCCTGCTGGCATCCCCACTGAGTTTGCTTGTCAGAAGCTAGTTGGGAAGGTCACAAATGCGGATCAGGAGTGTGGGATCGCCACAACCATCATAAAAGTGCAGCGGTTGGTAGAATCCAAATTGGTGCAACTCCTTTTCCTGCACCTTCCTAACCATAGGAACTGCTGACTTGTTCAGGTCATTGAAGAAGGAGGACCACAGGTTTCTGAACCACGTCTGCATCTGCTTTTGCAGTGCCAATAGTAACTTGGAAGGCTCATGAAACAAATGGTAAGCAAGGAGCACCTATACAAACTGAACATCACAAAACGTTCTCCATAGGACCTTTTTAGTTGAACCTGGGGCACCAATAGGAAATATCCTGCTTGTCGGTTAGACATGGAAGTAAAAAAAATCAAAAAGACATAGTAGCAGAGTTGTCTAATATTATTGCCAAGACAGCATAACCGGGTCAATTATACTGGACAATATATACTAAGAGAAAAGACACGAAAGAGCAACAAACATATTTGGGGACTTGAGGTTAAAACATAAAAAGAGGGTTGCAGGAATTGGGTTTGTCTAGATATAGAAGGAGGAGGGGTGAAATGATTTGGATGGGGCACCAATAGGAAATATCCTGCTTGTTGGCTAGACATGGAAGTAAAAAAAATCAAAAAGACACAGTGGCAGATCAGTCCAATATTATTGCCAAGAAAACATAACAGGGTCCATAACAGAAGAAAAGAGTTGAAATTGGAAATCTTCCAGTCTACAGAAGAGGAGGCCGAGGGGTGAAATGATAGCCGTCTTCCAATACCTGAGGGGATGCCACAGAGAAGAGGGGCTCAACCTCTTCCCCAGAGCATCTGAAGTCAGAACGAGAAGCAATGGATGGAAACGAATCAAGGAGAGAAGCAACCCAGAAACAAGGAGACGTTTCCTGACTGTGAGAACAATTAACCGGTTTGCCTGCAGAAGTTGTGGATGCTCCATCGCTGGAGGCTTTCAGGAAGAGACTGGACAGCCATATGCCTGAAATGGAAAAGGTCTCCTGCTGGAGAAGGGGGCTGGACTAGATGACCTCAAAGATCCCTTCTGTTATTCTATATTCTAGTCGCTTCTCTGCTTCCACCCTGTGGAGGGAACCAAACAGCCTGAGTTGCTCCCAGATTCTTCTCCTACTTGCCCTCAACTCACCTGCCAGGTCTCCCTTTGACCCTGGAAAGAGGCGTGAGACCCTCTCTGCACGCCACCCTCCTCCCGTGAGTAATCCGGAAGAGGAAGTTCCTCTGTGCTTCTCCTGTTTCCATTCTTTCTCACAATAAGTACTCAATGGTTTTAACTCCTTGAAGTTCAACCAGAAAGGCCGCTATTGTACTGTTGGCCTTCCAGTCACAGATGCTGCCTGACAGGAGGCCAAAAAACAGGCTTGTCCCATGGCATTGGCCAGAGCTTCTCACTGACAACATGCTATCAAGTCATTTTCAGACTCCTGGCACCCTATCATTGCAGTTGAGCCAAGTGAAATACTGGAATGTGTACTTGTGACGCTTGTGAAGATTAGCTACATGCTGAGCAAGTTCATGAACTTCTTACAAAGTTAGAATATGAGTTGGAAGGGACCAAGTCTCAAAGCAGGACACCCACCTGCATCAAGTGAAATGTGTAAATGTTTTTGTTGTTCTCTGCACTCTTTCTAGAATCTGAACACCTTTTTTTGTTATCTTGGTGACCAAAACTGGATGCAGTATCCAAAGTGTAGTCTCACCAACACAGCGTAACACAGTAGTAACACTTCGTGACACTATCCCTGTGATGCTGCAGGACTGAATTAACTTTTTTGCCAGTTACATCAAACTACTAGCTCAGTCCTAGTGGACAACCATCTAAATATGACCCAGCAGTGTGGAGCAGCTGCCAAAAAAGCCAACACAGTTCTAGGCTGCATCAACAGAGGGATAGAATCAAGATCACGTGAAATGTTAATACCACTTTATAATGCCTTGGTAAGGCCACACTTGGAATATTGCATTCAGTTCTGGTCGCCACAATGTAAAAAAGATGTGGAGACTCTAGAAAGAGTGCAGAGAAGAGCAACAAAGATGATTAGGGGACTGGAGACTAAAACATATGAAGAACGGTTGCAGGAACTAGGTATGTCTAGCTTAAGAGAAAGAAGGACTAGGGGAGACATGATAGCAGTGTTCCAATATGTCAGGGGTTGCCACAAAGAAGAGGGAGTCAAACTATTCTCCAAGGCACCTGAGGGTAGAACAAGAAGCAATGGGTGGAAACTAATCAAGGAGAGAAGCAACTTAGAACTGAGGAGAAATTTCCTGACAGTTAGAACAATTAATCAGTGGAACAGCTTGCCTCCAGGAGTTGTGAATGCCCCAACACTGGAAGTCTTTAAGAAGATGTTGGATAGCCATTTGTCTGAAATGGTATAGGGTTTCCTGCCTAGGCAGGGGGTTGGACTAGAAGACCTCCAAGGTCCCTTCCAACTCTACTATTGTATTGTATTGTATTGTATTGTATTGTATATGTGAATGTTTCTACATCTCTGTCGCAGTTACTGTTCTTGAGCCAGGTGCAACCTCTTCTATAGATGTGCATTTAGCTTTTCTTGCCTAAGGGTAAGACCTTTCTTTTCTCACCACTGAATTGCATTTTACTGGAAAGAGCCCAGTGACCACATGTGTCAAGATCCTTCTGTGTCTTGGGCTTATCCTCTAAAGCACAGGTGTCAAACTTGATTGCATCATGTGATGTATTTTACTTTGTGGAGCTGGGTGTGTGTGTGGCCTACACATGACACATCCAGCTTGTGGACCTCCACTTTGACACCCCTGTAAAGTGTTGGCTATTCCCCGCAACTGGGTGTCATCTGTAAATTTGATGAGTTCCCTTCCAATCTCTTCATCTAAGCCATGTATGAACAAACTGGATATTCTAGGTGTAGCACTCAAGCTGCTGTCCCCAAAGATGCTTTTCAACACCCACGTTTTGCAGGAGGAGAGTTCCACAGTTACCAGCAAGGTGTCAACAGAAATCCTGAGGGCTGTGTGCTTCTCCCAAGGCTTGTCTTTGTGAGACTCCAAACAGTAGGGAGCTTCAGTGCAGCGTCAATTAGCAACCAAATAGAGGTGCCAACTGGTACAGAGATGAAAATAAGTAACAGCTGCTTGAAACCTCTCTGCCCTAAACAGGTAAATATGTTGCTGCCAATCAAACAGGAAGGAAACACTATACCTTATGCCTTCCCCTTGATTTTCAAGATCCCCCTCCATGAAAAATCTCTTTTTGAAAAAAAATATTGCAAATGCTGATAGCAGTTAGGATGCATGAAATGCCCTCATTTAGGCTGGCATTGTGATGTAGAGCTTTGTTGTGGTGTCCGATGTCTCCTGTGCCTAATTTCGTTTTATCCTTGGAGAACATGTAGCTCTTGGTGGAAAGGGGGAATTACGGTAAGTTGCAGCTTCATTTTACAGATGAAAACCCTTAAAACAGGAGAAGGGAGGCAGGAAATGGATCCTCCTACTCAAAACAAGGGATTCTCCCTATTTTTGCTAGAAGAGCCCCTTGAGTCTATGAGAGACCGAAACACCAATGGGTGAAAAGTGACTGGCCCTTTTGCAGACTGAGTCAATTTTGTATTTCAATGCAATTCGTTAGTCAGGAAAGGTGTCATCAGGCTCCTCTTGACAGATTTGATAGTGTATCCAGTAAATCGCAACTTCTAATGCCAGGGTGAAGGATGGTGGGTGTTGTGTAGTCCACTGACATCTGCAGCACTTTCTTTCCTACCTTAAATAGCGATGAATTCCTAATTCTTAAACTGGGTCCTTGTTTTGGGTCTTTTGGCCTTCCCTTGAGGGGGTGGCGGTCTTTTGCGGTCCTCGGTTGGGGGACTTTGGCATAGCTCGGGGGCGCCCCAGTCGCCCCCTCCCTGCAGCTCTTCAGTGAAGGGGTTAAAAGAGAACTTTTGCGCCCAGAGAGGAGGGAGGAAAGGGGGAAAAGGGGAGGTGGGAACCCAGTTTCCTTCCCCTCTCTGATCTCCAGACGTCTCTTACGCCAAGTGCTGCGGAGATCCCCTCTCGGGGAGGGGCGGTCAAGGGCCGCCAGGTGGGCAGGGACGCTGGGAGAGGGGGAGGGGTTGGGGGAGGGGAAAGGAGGAGGGGGGGAATCCCCAGGTGCGGGAAGGGGAGGAGGGATTCCTTGGGGGAGGGAGGGAGAGCGAGGTGGGGTTTCCCCAGTTGCGCCCCCTCCCCTTCCCAGTCTCCGCCTTTCCTTGCAAGGTTTTCTGCTCCGTGGGAACCGCTGCGCCGCCGCTTCTCCTCCTTCTCCTCCTCGGTTGCTGCTCCTGCGAACGGCTCTCCGACTCCCCTTAAAATCCTCCCTCCCATTCTCCCCCCCCACCTTCCCCGCAGCCCAACATTTGGTGCAGACGGGCTCCCGGTGGGAGGCCGCCTGGTGTTGGGGGAGGTTGGGCACCACCGTTCCCACGTTCCGCTGTGGCTGCTGGGGAGGATCCGCCTCCCAGGGTCTGGAGGGGAGGAAGAGGATCTGGGCTCAGAGGGATCGTGGCTGGAGGGGCTCCCTCCGAGGGCGTGAACCCTGCTAGGAGGAGCCCAATGGCATCTGAAGGTGGGCTTGCTTTGAGATGCACCACCTGAATCTGCCTCTCTGACCTGCCCAGATTCCCTTTCGGGTGGCGGCTGAATCCCCGTTTCTCTGTCCCCGTGTAAGGGAACAGCCCTGTCTGCGGACATTTTCAATTTTTATTTCTTTTATGGGTTGTATAATCTACCCTGAAAAAGAAGCCCTCTGCTCTTTTTACAAACAGCTGTGCAAAATGATCAAGAGGCTTCTGTGATGTATTTAGAAAGATAAAAGATTCTCAGGTCAAGGGCCTGGGAGCTCTAATTTTTTTTCCCTGTGCATAAGACACTGCTTTTTTCTTTAAAATGTTTACTTGAAAATGGCGGGGCGTCTTATACACAGAAAGCCGCACATGGCAGGTTAGTCTCTATCTTGTATGCAGCTCCATCATTCTTCTCTATTGTGGTTGTTTCCTGTATCACATTTCCATTCTAGGTTTCATCTCTATTGTTCCTGTGATGGAGGAGAAGAGAAGCCTCCTGAAGCCTCCGGAGGGAGAAAAACGGCCCAAACGGCCAACCTACAAGCCCCTTCCCAAACTTCCGGTTTGCGTATTGGGATGTTTTTCGCCCTCCCCAGGCTCCTAGGGCGAAAAACAGACCTACTGGGCCCTCCGGAAGTCAGAAAAGGAGCAGTTTCCAGCCTGGGGGTGGGGGAGGCCATTTTCTCCCTCCCCAGGCTCCAAGAAAGCTGTGTGCACATGCGGGGGGGGGGGGTTGTCACACACGCATGCACAGGGGGCACATCGTTGGTGGCATTAAATTATGGGTGTGGGGCATACAAGTGTGCAAGACAGCATGAAAGTTCCTTGGCGTAAGATACAGGCAAAACAAAGAATGAACATTTTGCCCCCATAGTGCTCCAGTTTTAAAAAGGACCTTAACCTTGACCCTGGCTCAAAAGCAGTTGTCAGGCCTGCCCCAATCTGATCCCTTAGGAAAGAAAGACCCTCAACTCCACTGGGTTGAAGCAAAAAGTTATTTTAGTAAAAAGATGTTGGCTGCAGTTAAGATCAGGCTAGCTCTGGATTTGGTACATCAAAAGATACAGGAAGGAATCCCCTCATCCCAGTCCTCCCCCGTGACCAGTCTGTCTCCATCAATCGGAACTCACCAAGATGTTTTTGAGAACTCTGAGATGTTTTGGGGCAATAGGCGTTTTTTCTCAGGGTGCCTGGCCTTTGATTCTGGTGCAAACTGGTAACGCTCTTTTACAAGTGTGTATGTATGCCTTAGGCGTTGAGTCATGCCGGCCACATGACCACGGAGACCTATATATTCGGACCACACTGGCTCTTTGGCTTTGAAACAGAGATGAGCACCGCCCCCTAGAGTCGAGAACGACTAGCACATATGTGCGAGGGGAACTTTTACCTTTACCTTATATTTGTATTTCCCTCTATATGCATATATTTACAACTGTATTACCTATCCTCAGCACTTCCAGATATATTTGATGATAACTGTTTGTAGGACTAAGAATTTGTGATTGACTCAAGTCAAAAAGAGAATTTCAGCACTGAATGGATATCTGAACTTGGATCTCGGGAGTCTTCCATGTGTCAAATGAATCATAATTAAGAGGTTATTCTTGTACTGTGGAATGTTTGCTTATTCATTGTAATGCATACTTTTTTTTCTTTTTTTTCACATCTTCTGCATCCGTTTTATAAACAATTAAGGTTATACTTTTCTCTGAATCTTTTAGATAAAGAGCATGGCAATAAGAGCACTCTGGACGACTGAGAATAACTGTGGGAACAAGGTCGCCATGGTATATGTGCAGATCAGTTTTCCTGATTGGAACACATATATGGAATTTGGGACTGGAATAAATTGAGTAGTAAATGCGGGTTGAGATGGATGCCCACTGGGAGGTCCCAAATTAGAAAGCTGTGCTTACAAAGCTAAAGTAATATCGAAACCATCTTAACAGGGACTTTCAAACTGAGGAAGTTACTAGCTGCATAGGAAACACGTGGTAAAAGCGCTTAAGCAGGTATAGCTAAAAATAACCATATAAGGTAGAAGTGCTTCGTTGTAACCATATGTAACCAATAATAAATTAGGATGCTTTTATTTCCTTATCGGCTCTTAATAAAAGCAGGCTTCAGATAACGTTCTGGGCCACTCATGCATCTAGGAACCTTGTGTGTTGTCTTCATTATGAGTGGCCCACTCTTTGCGGGGGGGGGGGGGGGGAAACCCGCAAATAACAAGCAACATTGAAATGGGAAACAAATCAAGCCAGAAATCAAAATCTGTAGAGATTCTTAAGTCCTCCAGGTCATAGTTGTCCCAAAGGTGCTTTTTCAGGAAGCAACTGAACTTTGTCTTTTTCTTTTGAAGACGTTTGGCTTCTCATCCAAGAAATTTTTTCAACTCTGCAGATGAACAGCTGCCGACAAGAAATATAAATACTTCCATTCCCCGCTATCCTGTCAGAGCTGAAGAAGCTCCTTGGAGAAGCAAAATGTCTTCAAATGAAAAAAACAAGGAAATCCAGGTGCCTCCTGAAAAAGCACCTTCAGGACAACATAGAAGTCTACCTAGCCAGCAGTTCTGTGTGTGCTTCAGCATCGTTACAGATGGTGGCCAGCCCCACTGCTACCTGGAGGGAGATATATATGGACTTCATTATGGAGCTGCCGGAGAGTGCCAGAATCACTGATTTGGGTCAATAAAGACTTATTTTCTAAGCAAGCCCACTTTGTGATGTGCCCTAGAATCCCAATAAGATGTTTGTGTACAAAGCTTAGGGTAGGAATAATGTCTGTGTTTGTCTCTTCATAGGATTAATCCTTCTGGAGGGTCGGCATGTCATGGTTGATTTGCAGCCTGCTCGCAACCGGACAACAATAACAGGAGGGAGGAAGGAAGGCATTGAATTTAAGGGTGGTTTGGGAGAGGAAATCTGGAATGCAAATGTGCCATCTGGAAGCCCGAGACAGTTCCAACCCCAAGATCATCAGCGCTGGGAAACATCCAAGGAAGGCAGATCGTTCTCAAAACAACACAGGTGCAACTGACTGGTGTACAAAGGGCAGTGGGAGATCCAGAGGGGAAAAGAGGAATTTATCTTATGATTTTCACATGCAAAATGTTAGAACGGCAAAAGCGAGCAAGAGCTCAGCCCACCCGAGGCGACTTTGCAAGAGGTACCTGCCTGAAAAGGAGAGGCAGTAGTTGAATTGGCTGGGGCATAGTGGAGGCCACCTTGGACTTCTGGAGGAAAGACATAAAATAAATCTAACAAACAAAGAATATTTAGTATTTCAGGATTGTTAGGATTGGTGCAGGATCTGTTGATACAATTGTCTTTCTATGGCCCTTTGGGCTACAGTATTGCAACTGCAGGGCACAAGCGCTGGTGTGCAATCCGAGCGCTGCAATTTCCCACGGGCCCCGCTGTGCCTGGGGATGTTTTTTGGGGGTGCAGCTGGTTCCTCCTCCCCCCATTATCCCGAGGCAGGGTCGGGTGAACCTCCCTCCCCCCCACCCCACTCGCCCAGTCCAGCACCTCTGCCTGCATTTTTTCCTATCTCCCACCCTTTCCTTCCCATTGTTCTCTCCCCCCCTCCCATTCGCCCACCAGATTTATAAAAACAGGCGTGGCCTCCAGGCTGCAAAGTTGAATGCTTCGATTCCTTCCGGTCTATTTTTGGGGAGTTTTCCCCCTCTCTTCCCCCCCACCCCTTTCCTCCGTCGGTTCCAAAAAATTTCGCCATTTCGGTGTGTGGGGCTTGGTGGTGGGGAGGTCATGTGACTGAGTGTGCATGAGTGATGTCAAGTTGGCCACGCCCACTCAGTCACATGCCCCCCCATTAGGCACTCCTACAGAACCAGTAGTAAACAAATTTTAAAACCCACCATTGAAGGAGAGGTCCAACACAACCAGACTTGCAAGATTTTCTTATTATTCAGTCTCAATAAAAAAGTGTTAAGTGTCTTCCTGTAGAGTTTATTTCTTGGTCTGGTCTATCCACTGGGGTTGACACTGAGAGCCCTTTCATGACTGGAACTTTATGTCATGAAGGGTGTCCCCATTCCTAGTCCAGCAACACCTTCACCCCTACAGCACACTAGATGGCAAGTCTGCCCTTTTGGCTAGCTGCTTTGCTAACATCCTGCCATCAAAAGTCTAGGCCAGAGGGATGCCGGGACAAATGGGTAATAAACCTGTATGATGTTGTGTGCAGTGACGTGAGGTGAGGTTTAGGGCTAGTGAGGCACTGACACAGTGGTGGGCTTCAAATTTTTTTAGACTTGTGGACTTCAACTCCCAGAATTCCACAGCAAGGCATGCTCAGTTCTGATTTAAAGCGACATCATTTGTTTTTCTCCTTTGCTAAAGAAGTTTCCTTTTTTCATTTTCATTTTCTTCTCCCTTCCCCTCCTTCCCCCCTCCCTCCCCCTCTCTTAAACACACACACACACACAAACACAGAGAAGTTGGATTGGACTATCTCTCCTACCCCCTTCCCTCTCTCACTCACTCTCAAACAAACACACACATACACACAAAAGTTGGATGGGATATCTTTTCCAGTGGCTTGAAAGCAGCTCCTCAGCCATCCCCCCCCATTCCCCTGCTGCCTTCCCCAAACACTTCCACCATTGCAAATGCAGCCTGCTGTCTGGGTGGGAAATGCCTGGAACGCAATAAAGCCCACCCACTCACCTCTTGCTAGCAGGCTAGGGCGAGAGGAGAGGCAGAGAAACCAAAGGGGAGCCAATCCGAGCCTTCCAAAAGAAAGAGGCTGGGGGAAAGTGTGTGTGCTACAGCATGGCTCTTTGCCTGGCTTCCTGCCTCCTCCTGTGTTCTCAGTGTTCACTTGTGCTCCCCCTCCTCAAGTGTAGTTTGATTGCAGGTGGAGCCACGTTGCCTTTTCAAACTTGTAATCAGTGAAGCTGGGCTGGATTTTTATATAGTTTTATCCAGCTGTTTGTGTGTGAGAGAGAAATGGATGGGGGCCTGGGGAGGAAGTCACTACACTTGGGGAGGGAGAGCACCAGTGAGGAGACCACAGGAGGAGGTAGGAAGCCAGGCAAAGAGCTATGCTGTAGCACACACACTTTCCCCCAGCCCCGGAAGGATCCACTATGTAAAAATCCAGCCCAGCTTCACTGATTACAGGTTTGAAAAGGCAATGTGGCTCTGCCTGCAATCAACTACACTTGGGGAGGGAGAGCACAAGCAAGCCAGGGTCCTTCCCTCCAGCCTTTGCCCAAAGCCCCACACAGCACCAGGAGGATGAAGTTTGAATTCCTCCCCCTCCCTCCAACCCACACATACCTTTTCCAGCTGCTTCAGAGAGGACTTCAACTCTGCTCTTGCCTCGGGTCCTCTGAAGAAGGCCCGCCCAAACGAGCACCCTCTACTATGAGGCAGGAGAACTGCATGCCTCACCTAGTCTGAATTTTTAGGCGTTTTATGATCACTCAGCACAAGAAACACGTTCCACACAGCAGGCTGCATTTTTTTCTTTTCATGATGAGAGTGGTAAGGCTGTGCCTCACTTGCCTCACCTTACTGCACATCACTGGTTGTGTGGGGATTCATGAGGGGAGAATGAAAACTGAAGAACAGGTCATTGTGACACCGGTTTGTGCCAAGCATCTTCAAGGTTGTTTGCCCTGAGTGTGGAAAGTTACCATCCCAAACAACAGTGTTCCCAAAACATCCTGGCGGCATGTCATTGGCTGGGTTTGGGGACTGGTCATGGGGGGAGGGATGGGAATGAAGGAAATACTTTTGTATTGATGCACTGGAAACTCATATTCTGCCTGACTTTACTGCAACCAGCATCTTTTAATAACAATATCTTCACCAAAATGTGGGGGATGGGGCAGTAGCAGGCCTCCGCCCCAGAGGCTATTTCTACTGGCTCATCTTCAGGTGGTTCTCAGTTCTTTCGTGCCTCTTGCATTCACGAGGTCCAGTTCTACATTCGTCGCTAGCTGGTACCAGTCGTGGATTTGCTCTGGTATTCCATGAGGCAAGCAGGTATGGTACTGCTCCCGGTTCAAGCGATCTCGGAAGTAGTACACCAGCAGTCACTCTGGCCAGTATCTCAGCCTCCGAGTGAGTCTTCGGAATTCACAGATGTATTTGATTACTGGCCTGGTGCTGTCTGATGGCTTGGATCTTAGATTCCGCTCATCGGACTTGTGTGTTGACTCCAAACTTGGCTCTGAGTTTCCTCAAGAAAGTGTTGGGGTCTCCCAAGCTGGGCGCTCCTTTGTCATACAGGTCTATCACTCACTCAGCAACTTCTCCTTCCAGGTTTGCCAGAAGAGCATTCATGCAAGCCACATCATCGAAATAAGCTGGGCCATAGTGATCTAGGTGAGCCCATACCTGGTTCAGGAAGAAGGCGAGCTTCTCTGGGCTCCCTTCAAACATAGTCTTGATGGCGGGGGGCTCAATGGGATCTTGGGTTGTCCAATACCCTGGTTGCCACCCCACACCGGGAGGTGCTTGCCAGGGTTGAGCACTGGTGACCACTGGTTGAGTGCATGGCTGGCTGGTGGCTCCATGCAGCTGGGCTGCCACCCGCAGGGCCCTAGCCGCGTCCCGTTCAGGTCAAGAATAAGAAGGCCCAGGAAAGTTGGCTGGCCCTGAGGCAGTGGCTCCCCGTGGGGTAATGGAAAGATTGCTGAAGGTTGGGTGGGTCCCATGATAATGGCCCCATCATGCCACACCAATTCTCCACCCCAACAAGCTCTCTCTCAGTGCCTCATGGGCAACCTGGGGCATCTGCTGTATTGACTCCCCGCATCTCCATCCCACTGAACTTCTCTCTTAGCTGCTCAACTGATAGGCTGCAGCAGGCTACCAAATATCTCCACTCCATCAACTCTTCCCACTCCGCTGGCCTCTTTGCTCTCCATTTCGATCTCCTGTTGAGCACCGCTCCAGCAGAAAGTAGTGGGAACTCAGCTTCAACCGCCTTTGGCACTGCACCCCAGTAGAGCTTCTTGCCAGCCCTGTCGGGATTCCCCAGCTGCTCCCCCCCCCTCCTCCACTGGCTGCTTGGCTTTCTCTGCTTGGATCAGCCACACCTGGGTCCAGGAGTCTGCCTGGCCTGCTGCTGGGGTTTCTTTCATTGGGCTCGCTATCGCTTTGGTGGCCTGTTCCCTCTAATCTCCATACTAGACATCTTGCCCTGGATCTTCACAGCCCCTCCTCGCCCTCCGAAGGCACTGGCTAAGCTGTGGGAGACCAGAGGTTACCTGATTCTCTTTTGAGAGAGCTGGTTTAATGTCAACGTCCTGACTGACGATCCCAACCAAAGCAAGCACTCCCAACATCTCAGTGCAAAACTTTATTGAGTACATCATTTCGGCACTACTGAAGGCAAAACCAGCTCTACCCAATTCCCACGCAAACCCACGTCGTTCAATACAACATTCTGCCCTTCCCCCTTACAGTGCAAGTCATATCATCCAATTGTTTTTCTTATGAAAAAGTGTCTCTGGGGTCAGCTAACAATTGCAGACGTGTCCTTGGTCTCACGCCTCTCCTCCTCAAAGTTTGGAGTTCATATTCCTTCTCACCCTTCCCTTCTTCCATACCTATTGGCAAGCAGAGAAGTGAAAATGGTTGCAATAGTATGTGCGCTTTGAGCTTGACAGTCAGCTCAAGGGAGTGATCAGGAGGAGATTAAATGCTGGGACGAGGCTTCATCCAGACCACCCTATAGAAATTAATGCAAGACTAGATTATTAACAAAGGGCTTTGATATTTTAACTTTGCTGTTGATTCACTTATTAACAACTTTGCCTCTCTATGAAGTAGAGAGATGAAGATCTAAGTCAGTGGTAATCAACCTGGTCCCTACCGCCCACTAGTGGGTGTTCCAGCTTTCATGGTGGGCGGTAGGGGTTTTGCTGTAATTCTGCTTTATAAATTTTATAAAGTTACTTCCCTACTTTATAAATCACCATTACTGTGGAACCGGTGGGCGGTTAGAAAATTTTGCTACTAACGGAGATACAAAAGTGAGTGGTAGGTATCACTGGCCATCGGGGGCGAGCAACCCAGGAGTAGGGCCTTCTCTGTGATGGGCCCAGCCCTCTGGAATGACCTCCCCCCAGATATCAGGATAACGACGGATCTCCGCTCCTTCCGCACGAAACTCAAGACCCACCTGTTCCAACTAGCCGGCCTGGCTTAATCAGAACTTCTAACCTCCCTGGCAATTTTAAACTGTATATTTAAATCTTTTGGGTATTTTAATTGTTTTAATTGTATTAATTTTATTGTTATTTATTTTAACTTTGTGGCTTTTACTTTTTGTATTGTTAATTGTTGATGTATTTACCTCCTCCATGCCACATGCCTTTATATTTGATTGTACGTCGCCCCGAGTCCCTTTGCGGAGAGGGCGCGACTGATAAATTGAATCAAAATAAATAAATAAATAAATAAGTATAAAAAGGTTGACTACCCCAGATCTAAGTGGTGGTAAATAGAGGTAGAACTTCCTAAATTTTGGGCCTGCTTTACAAGGGGAGGAAAACAGAGATGGGATTCAGCCAGTTGTCTCCGGTTCGGACGAACCGGTAGCGGCAGCTGCCTGAGGCTCTTCCCTCCCACCCCCACCCTGCTGCCGTAAAGTGCTAGCACTGCACATGCGCAGAAGGCCGTGAGCATGCGCAGACGAGACGCATGCACTCACATTTGCGAAATGGCAGGGAAGGTAAGTAAATCCCACCTCAGGAGGAAACTAATACTGCTCCGATACATTTATGAATAATCAAATGAGGGAGATAATATATGTAAATCTGTTTTTGTCTTTTGATCCACATGTCTTCTTTCTAGCCTTGTTTTATTTTTTAAAAAATCGTTTTCTTTTTGGAGCTTGTAATTTATATTAATTTTCTGAATATTTCTTTTTTTAGAAAAGCCAATTTCACACCCATTACTTCTTGTCCTACCGTTTGGTGTACAAACCTGCAATGTGTTGACTAAAAAAGATCAGGCCGGTATTCAGAGTCTATTTCTCACCAACATTCTCACCGGGAGATCAGAAATGACATTCAAGCCTTCTCCAAATTCATCAACTTTTGCCTCATGTGAAATTTCTTGTATGCAATAAAGAGTTATTTAGGCCTAAAGAACTATTCCACAGAGCGGTCTCCCCCATGTGATTCCTCTGGTTTTTCACCAGGTTTGAATTGAAATGGAAACATTTCCCACAATCAGGACATCCAAAATGTTTCTCTCCTGTGCAAATCCTCTGCTGTATCACCATATTGGAATTCTGACTGAAATATTTGGCAAAAACGGGACACTAATACGATTTCTCTCCTGTGTGTATCCTCTGGTGAGTTGCGAGCTGTAATTTTCTAATGAAACTTTTTCCACAATCAGGACATTCAAAGTGTTTCCCTCCTGTGTGAGTCCTCTTGTGTATTTGCAGGCTGGAATTGTATCTGAAACGTTTTTCACAATCGGGACATTCAAAGGGTTTCTCTCCTGTGTGAGTCCTCTGGTGTATCACGAGGTAGTAATTTGTACTGAAACTTTTTCCGCAAACAGGACATTCAAACGGTTTCTCTCCTGTGTGAGTCCTCTGGTGTATTACCAGGCTATAATTGTGACTGAAACATTTTTCACAATCAGGACACTCGAAGGGTTTCTCTCCTGTGTGAATTCTCTGGTGTATCACCAGGCGGGAATTCTGACGGAAAGTTTTCCCACAAAGAGCACATTCAAAGGGTTTCTCCGCTATGTGAGTCCTCTGGTGACTCATAAGCTGGGGTTTTCCAATGAAACATTTCTCACAATCAGGACACTGAAAGGGCTTGTCTCCTGTGTGAGCCTTCTGGTGCATCACCAGCTTGGAATTCTCACTGAAACCTTTCCCACAATCAGAACATTCAAATGGTTTCTCTCCTGTATGAGTCCTCTGGTGAATAACCAGTCGGGAATTGTGAGTAAAATGTTTTCCACAGAAATGGCATTCAAAGGGTTTGTCTGTGTGTGTCCTCTGATGAATCATGAGTTGCAATTTTTTAATGAAACTTTCTCCACAATACGTGCAATGATATGATTTCTCTCCTGTATGAGTCCTCCGGTGTTTCAGTAGATTGGAATTATGACTGAAACTTTTCCAACAAACAGCACATTCAAACGGTTTCTCTCCTGTGTGAGTTCTCTGGTGTATCACCAGCTTGGAATTCTCACTGAAACATTTCCCACAATCAGGACATTCAAAGGGTTTCTCTCCTGTGTGAGTCCTCTGGTGAATCACCAGTTGAGAATTCAGTCTGAAACTTTTCCCACAAAGAGCACACCCAAATGGTTTCTCTCCTGAGTGAATCCTCTGGTGATTAATAAGATGGGTTTTTCTAATGAAACATTTCCCACAATCAGGACATTGAAAGGGTTTCAGTCCTGTGTGAGTCCTCTGGTGCATTACCAGGCTGGAATTGTGACTGAAACGTTTATCACAATCAGGACATTCAAAGGGTTTCAGTCCTGTGTGAGCTCTCTGGTGTATCACCAAGTGGGCATTCTGACGGAAAGTTTTTGCACAAAGAGCACATTCAAAGGGTTTCTCTCCTGTGTGAATCCTCTGGTGATTAATAAGATGGGGTTTTCTAATGAAACATTTCCCACAATCAGGACATTCAAAGAGTTTCTCTCCTGTGTGAGTCCTCTGGTGTATCATCAGCTGGGATTTCTGACTGAAACATTTCCCACAATCAGGACATTCAAAGGGTTTCTCTCCTGTGTGAGTCCTCTGGTGTATCACCAGGCGGGAATTGTGACTAAAGCTTTTCCCACAGAAAGGGCATTCAAACAGTTTGTCCATTGTAACTCCGAAAGGTCACTAAATGAATTGTTGTAAGTTGAGGACTACCTGTAATCTGTACTTGTGTTCCACATACTCTACTCTTTTCAGTTTGAAATCTCTTCTTGATCACCTGCTGGAGAAGAAGAATTGTGTGGTTTTCTGAAGGAAATGGAAATATTTTGATTTCTGGGTTGATTTCTTTCCTTTTTAATGTTGCTTGTTATTTTTAGTTGTCCGAAGTGCTCTTATTGGCATCCTCTTTGTCTACAAGATTCATAGAAAAGAGTAACTTGTATTGCTTATAAAATGGTTGCAGAAGATGTGAAAAAAGAAAAAGCATGTACATTAAAGGTAAAAAGCAAATATGCCACAATTGCAAAATAATCTTAGGTTAATTATGATTTTATTTAGTACATTAAAGGTTACTGAGATCCAAGTTCACATTTGCACTCAACCATGAAATTCTCTTGTTGACTTGGGTCAATACAAATTCTTAATACAGCAATTATTGGATAGAATCGCTGTTATTAAGATGAATACAACATACAACACAATAATAAGAGTTGGAAGGGACCTTGAAGGTTTTCTAGTCTAATCCTCTGCTCAACTGATAGACGTTTTTTTTCAGACAATTGTCCGTCTAACTTCTTTTTGAAAGCCGCCAGTGATGGAGTATCCAAAACGTCTGTCGGCAAGCTATTCCATTGGTTGATTGTTGTTAATCATTAGGGATTTTCTCTTTAGTTCTAGGTTGCTTCTCTCTTTGATTAGTTTCCATCCATTGTTTTTCTTTCTTTCTTTGGAAAATAGTTTGATTTGTCTTTGTAGGAGCCCCTCCAATATTGGAACACTGCTATTATGTCTCGGCTACTCCTTCTCATTACACTATACATACCCAATTCCTCTAACCATTCTTTGTATGTTTTAGCCTCCAGCATCCTAATTACCAAAGATGCATTTTCTGTGTCAGACTTTATCAATACTTGTAAGTGATACTCCATTTAAATAATGGCAGATGGAGATCTCTAAGTTTATATTACAAGGGATAAAAGCAAGAATTAAATTATTCCAAGACGCTAAGGAAAGAGGAGGTTGGGTTTGCCAGATTTCCAATTGTACTTTGATGCTTGTTGTTTTGTCTGTCAAAGAGTGGGTGACTCTCCAAACTAAGAGGTTACCACTAGTTCAGTGGGCCATGAATTAGATTTTGAAGGCAGAATTATTTATGGTATATGGTTAGGGAATGATATAGAGGCAATGAATTTTGGAAATATAAAGAAGAGGTTTTTTTTATCATTTATGGTGTGCAGGTCACAAAGCAAAGAAATGTTGGAGTAAGATCCACATCTTAATAAAGAAGACCATTAAAGTGAATATAAAGATAAAAGCTTAATGGATAAAGAACTTGAAAGAAAAGGAACATTGATGTTATATCAATGGAAAAATGGAAGGACCCTTTTAGTTGAACCGGGTTAATACATGGATTACATGGAGGGGGCACCAATAGGAAATATCCTGCTTGTTGGCCAAACATGGAAGTAAAAAAATCAAAAAGACACAGTGGCAGATCAGTCCAATATTATGGCCAAGAAAACATAACAGGGTCCATAACAGAACAAAAGAGTTGAAATTGGAAATCTTCCAGTCTACAGAAGAGGAGGCCGAGGGGTGAAATGATAGCCGTCTTCCAATACCTGACGGGCTGCCACAAAGAAGAGGGGCTCAACCTCTTCCCCAGAGCATCTGAAGTCAGAACGAGAAGCAATGGATGGAAACGAACCAAGGAGAGAAGCAACCCAGAAACAAGGAGACGTTTCCTGACTGTGAGAACAATTAACCGGTTTCCCTGCAGAAGTTGTGGATGCTCCATCACTGGAGGCTTTCAGGAAGAGACTGGACAGCCATGTGCCTGAAATGGAAAAGGTCTCCTGCTGGAGAAGGGGGCTGGACTAGATGACCTCAAAGATCCCTCCCAACTGTTATTCCACATTCTATCTAGTTGCTTCTCTGCTTCCAGGCCGTGGTGGGAACCAAAGAGCCTGAGTCGCTCCCGCATTATCCTCCCACCTGCCCTCAACTCACCTGCCAGCTGCTGATTCGATCCTCCGAAGAGCCTCTCTGCACGAAACTCTCCCCTCTCTTCCGTAAATATTCCGGAAGAGGAAGTTCCTCTGTGCTCCTTTTTCCATCTAGCAATTCTGTACTCGATGGTTTTAACTCCTTTGCACTCAACCACTGAGGTGGTACTGGTGGCTTTCCAGGCACAGATGCTGCCATCTCGCGATAGGAATCCGAAAAACAGGCCTATCCCATCTCTACCGATAGAATTGGCCAGATCCTCTCACTTATTTCATGCTATCATCAATCATTTTCAGACTCCTGGCAATCTTTCTTTGCAGCCAAGCCAAGTGAAATAATGAAATGTGTACTTAGCTTGGGAAGATTAGCTGTATGCTTCCTCTTTTCTGTGTCAGTCCTTCAAATACTGAAAGACTGCTATCACATCACCCCTAGTCCTTCTCTGTGTTATCCATTTCCTACAATTGTTCATTGTATGTTTTATCCCCCAGTCTCTTAAATGTCTTTGTTCTTCTTCTCTGCACTCTTTCTACAGTCTGAAGACCTTTTTTGTATCCTGGTCGCCAAACCTGGATGCCGTATCCGAAGTGTAGTCTTACCAATACAACATAAAACAGTTAATCGGAGAGGCCGCTATTGTACTGTTGGCTCTTCAGTCACAGATGCTGCCATCTCCTGATAGGAGGCTAAAAAACAGGCTTGTCCCATCTCTACCAATGGGATTGGCCAGATCCTCTCACTGATTAAGTGCTATCAGTCATGTTCAGACTCCTAGCAACCTATATTTGCAGCTGAGCCAAGCGAAATATAATAATTACTGAAAAACTGTGATCACATCACTCCAGTTTTTCTCTCTGTTAACCAATTCCTACAATTGTACATTGTATGTTTTACCTTCCAGTCCTCTTCATTACTTTGTTCTTCTTCTCTGCATTCTTTCTACGGCCTAAACACTTTTGTATCCTGGTGACCAAAACTGGATGCAGTATTCAAAGTGTAGTCTTACTAATACAGTATAACACAGTACTAACACTTTATATGATCTTGATACCATCCCTGTAATGCTGCAGAGGAGGACTGGATTGACTTTTTCGGCAATTACAGCACACTCTGATTGTTTCTAGGTCCCTGTCACAATTCCTGCTCTTGATCCAGTCACAACTTCTTCTATCGATGGGCATTTAGCTTTTCTTGCCTAAGTGTAAGAGCTATTGGCTAGTCCCCCACAACTGGGTGTCATCTGCAAATTTGATGACTTCCCTTTCAATCTTTCAAGGAGAAATTTCCTGACAGAACAATTAATCAGTGGAACAGCTTGCCTCCAGAAGTTGTGAATGCCCCAACACTGGAAGTCTTTAAGAAGATGTTGGATAGCTATTTGTCTGAAACGGTATAGGGTTTCCTGCCTAGGCAGGGGGTTGGACTAGAAGACCTCCAAGGTCCCTTCCAACTCTACTATTGTATTGTATTGTATCTCTTCATCTCAGTCATGCATGAACAAACTATATATACTAGAAGTGGTATTCAAGCTGTTGTCTTTTCAAAATGCAATTGATGAGGTGCTGGTGGCCTTTTGCCAGCTGGACAGATATCTAGCAGGGGACATTCCAGTGACATTAATCACTGAACTGATAGAAATGCAGAAAAAGGCGCCTACAGAGACTATCAATCCTCAAGCTGATCTGGCCAAACCATGTTGAGGCTTCAGTGCTGCCACACTGGGGCAAGGGATAGGGAGGGGGGATTAGAGATCGCTGGGGTTGTGTAGTCAAAATAAAATACTTTCACGTGCCCCAATCCTCAAAATGCAATGTGAGCGCCCCTGCAAAAGTGCTTTGCCCCTGCATGCACATTCTCTGCACATGCGCACACACATTCTCTGCACATGCACGCACACACCCGCGCACACATGTGCTCCCCCTGCCCCTGTTTTGGCTTCCAGGTTGGTGTAGGAAGCTTTAGAGGCCCAAAATGGGGCACGGGGTGTGTGTGTGTATCACGATCTCCACAGTCCGTCCGTCCCCCAGCGTGCCCTAGCTTCCTCCTGCATTCCTGCCTCCCGTGACTTCCCCAATCTTTGCAGTTTCTCTCCCCCACCCCAGCATGTCCTAGCTTCCTCCTGTATTCCTGCCATGGAGAGGCACCTGCGGATATCGGGGAAGGCATAGGCAGCAGAAATGTAGGAGAAAGGGGTGTGTGTGTGTGTGTGTGTGTGAAAATGTGTGATCCCCCCAGTGCGCATGCGCGCACTACAGGAGCAACCCCCCATTTTTTGCATGCTTTTTTTGCCCTCCCCAGGCTCCAGAGGCTTTATAGGAGCCTGGAGAGGGCGAAAACAGCCTCCCCCCCCCCCCCGGAAGCCCTCTGGAGGCTTCAGGGACCTTCAGGACGCTTCCTTGAAGCCTCTGGAGCAGTGAAAACGAACCTCCGAGCAAACCGGAAGTGACTTCCGGTTTGCTCGGAGGGTCGTTTTGAGCGCTCCGAAGGCTTGAGGGACTTTCAGGACGCTTCCCTGAAGCCTCCAGAGCAGTCAAAACAGTCAAAACGACCCTCCGAGCAAACCGGAAGTCTGTTCCCAAACTTCCTGTTTGCCCGTAGGGCCGTTTTTTTGCGCTCCTGAGGCTTCAGGGAAGCTCATGAAGCCTCCGGAGGGCCTCGGGGGGGGGGGGGAGGCTCTTTTCGCCCAGCCGAGGCTCCTATAAAGGCTCTGGAGCCCGGGGAGGGCGAAAAATGGCTTTTAAAAAGGGTGAACTCAGCTGGCCAGCGTGCCAGAACTCATAAGTAGACAAATGATATGAGATTCTAGAGTGTGGGAAAACTCCGTTAGCATTCTAAGCTGCTGAAACACCACTGGAGAGAAACCATCAATCTCCGGATTGTGTGATAAATTTCACTCATAATTCCAACCTGGTGACAGACTAGAGGACGCACATCAGGGAGAAACTGTATTGATGCCCTGATTGTGGGAAATGTTTCAGACGGAATTCCAACCTGGGTCATACACCAGGGGACTCACAGGGAAGGGAAGCCGTATGGGTGTCGAGAACGTGGGGAAAGTATCAGTCAGAATTCTGACCTGGTGGTACACCGGAGCAACAGTCTCTAACCTTTGCAACTTGGCGGCCCGGCACTGGGGAGAGAGAGAGACCAGGACGTGCAATTGGTGACCTGAGAGAAGAGAAGCCTTTGGGGTGCAGTTTTGTGCTCCTTCAGGCTTCTCTGCACCCAAAGCTTTTGCAAAGGGATAGAAACCCTTAAGCAGCACGAGGTCACTCCCCCAAAGCCTTTCGTCCATTTGCAAGAGCTTTTAGCCTGGATAAGAGAAGCCTGTGGGGGTACATCCTCGTGTTCCTTTAGACTCACTGAGTCTGCCAAGACACTCCAAAAGTGGATCCAGTGTCTTGAACAGGCAGCTTTGGTGAGTCAGCAAAGCTTGTCTCATTCAGTTCTACCTCACTACTCTGCTTTTGGAGCATCAGGAGGAAAAAGCTTAGGAGATGAGGCAAAAGTAGATGAGTTTAGAGAAGGCTTGAATTTCATTTCTGACTTCCCATTGGGAGTGTAGGTAAGAAATTGACTCTGAATTCTGGCCTGATTCTTTTTAGACAACACACCTCAAGATTAAACCTATAATTGGAGGCAAAAAATGGAAAATGTTACTTTGATAAAGTACCGTATTTTTCAGAGTATAAGATGCACTCCCCCACCCCAAAAGAGCGTGGAAATGTTAGTGCGCCTTATACACCGAATACAGCCATTTTTGGCCTCCCGAAGCCCCTCTGCCCCATATTTGTGAAAAATGGGCGAAAAACAGGCTGTTTTTCACCAAAATGGGGGCGTTTTTGCCTCCCCTCCCAGAAGCACTCTGCAGGCTTCAGCAGAGCTGGGGAGAGGGAAAAATGCCCCCCTTTTGGTGAAAAATGTCAAAAAATGGGCCGTTTTTCACCAAAACGGGGTTGTTTTTGCCTCCCCCCCGAAGATCTCTGCCGGCTTTAGCAGGGCTGGGGGAAGGGGAAATTGCCCCCATTTTGGTGAAAAATGGGGGTGGTTTTGCCTTACCCCAGCCCTGCTGAAGCCTGCAGAGTGCTCCCGGGGGCCGGAGAAGACCGAAACTTTTTTTTTCTTACCTCTTCGAAATCTTGGTGTGTCTTATACACTGGTGCGTCTTATAGTCCAAAAAAATATGGTACCTGTTTCTGGTGATCAGCAGATGTTTCTGGATATTTCCTTTTTGCAGTTGTGGAATTCCTCAAAAAGGCTTTTGGGTGGTGTTTTTTTGTATATTGAATTCCCACAGATGGAGTTTCTGTCTTCTACCTATGTGTCCTCCAGATTTTGAGTGCCAGAATTCTCCAGCCACCATACAAGTAGTCCTCGAGTTGTAATGAGGCCTGCCAGTTATGGTTGCATGTTGCAATGACCGTTAAATGAGACTGCTTTCCTTAACTAACCCCACCTCTTCTCCTCCTGATAAAGCTGTTAAACAAATGTGTGAGTTGTTAAGCAGAACAATGACTATCTCAGGGTTGGAGGCATAGCAATAAAGTAGAATAAAATATGGATTAAAATATAAGAATGAAGACGTGGCATAAAAGGGAGAGTTGGAAGCTTGCTTAAAGGGACAGGGAAATGTCATCAGCCTTCAACCATAACATGTTCCAGCAAATGTCCCTATTTCAAAAGTCCAAAACCACAAGGTTCAATTAAAGTTCGTTAATGGCACGTAGTCCATACCTGTAACAAAAGGAGAAGTAAGACCCCCATCTCCTTATAAGGCTTTTTCCTCAAGGTAACCAATAAGAAATGAATTAAGTGTTTCCGTGTTACACTGTCTTTGAGAATGTATAAGAATGCGTGCTTCGATAATGAAGGTCGTTCAGAAATTCATAACGTTAGCCATGGGCTAACTTTTCTGAACCGGGCTGCCAAATAAACTTTTCCTGTATCCTGAGAAGTCTAAAGCCTGTCAATTTCTGCAACAGCAAAGTCCCAGGCTTTCATTCCAAAGTCCTCCCCTACCCCAACTGTGAGGTCCCCCTAGAATTTTCCCTCCCCCCCTGGGTCCCAACAGGCTTTTTCACTCCCACTCGGTCCCTGCAGTCCTTAGGCCTGACTGCCACCCCAACAGGCCTCACAGACTCCTCCTCCTTCCTTTTCAAGATCTCTGAATCTCACGTTGGGAAAAATGGGCAAGCCACTCATCCCTGGCCGGTATGACTTGTGTCGTGAAGCGACTGCTGTTTTCATTGTGCCCGGGATTCATCCCTGGGCCATGCGGTGGACTTGTGGAAGCAGCAGCCATTTTACCACGGCTGCCTCAGGGCCAAAATGTCAGCTGATTTTGGGTCATTGTCATGTGAGACGTTAAGGAATTGTGGGTGCATTGAAAATGACAGCTGGCTCTGGGAGATCTTCAAAATGTAACTGTACAATGGGTGATAGGGGTGTGGGGAGTTGGACCAGTGAAAGACCCAGTGGAAAAAAAGCAGTGTAAAATTTCACCTGTAGGGGCTGTTCTGCCTTGCAGATGCGCCTGATGGAGAAGAGCTGTAGAGTTGATATTGAGTTGAGGAGAAAAGGGATTGTGGTTTTGATCCCAGCATCTCCAGGTTTATTAGCAACTCCTGCGAGGATCTCTGTTTCTTCGAAGTGCCTGTGTGTTACCCTTTGATGGCTGCTGGGTGACCATATTGCTGACATACGTGTTGCATCCCTCTTGGTGGTGGCAATTTGAGGGGAAAAAATGTACACTGGAAAATGTTTCATTTTTAAAAATGCATTGAATAAGAATCCTCAATAGCTTTTGACAAGGAAAAATATGGGTATTGTCAGTGTGGCTATGAACTGTAGGAAGTTAAATCCCACCCCCTCTCCGATAAAATAACGGGGAAGATTACATTTCTCTGGATAAGAAATGGAGAAACATGTTTTTAGGCAGGAAGCAGACTCACTCTTAATAGCCCCCACCTTTGTCAATGGGCCATCAAAATGCCTGAGCCAGGCTATTCTACATAACAAAGATCTCCCCCTTCAGCTCCAGGGTGATGGGATTAAGGCATGATAGTATTCGCCCTTTACCCATCTCACGAGTTGCAGCTGATCAGGAGGAAATGGGGATTTTGCAGTAACCTTCCCCTGCCACACCCACCAAGCCATGCCATGTCTTGCCACTAAGCCACACCCACAGAAACGGTAGTAAATCATTTGCACCCCACCACTGCCGTGCACATGATGTCAATAGAGGACTTTGCTTGGGAGGCAGCCAAAGTGAGATGTATCACCATGGCCCTGGAAGGGACCACAGCAGATTGGATGGTCACTCTTCATGATGATATGCCCCCCCCCCCCCAGTTGAGGGATTACAACCAGTTTATGATAGCGCTCTGCATGTGGTTCAAAGACCCTCTGGCTGAACGCAAGATTAGGGCTAGGAAGATGACCATAAATCAGTAGCAGAATATACCCAGGAGTTTCGTGAGTTGGCCTGCCACATGCATGGCTGGCCCCCAGAAGTCCTGATGGAGTGCTACAAAGATGGGCTTAGCGAAGACATCGATCAGAACTGCATCTCCCGGGGAGCCCTCAAGACCTTCAGTGCTGGTATGTGTTGGTAGCCGAGGTGGAAATCAATCTGGCTAGAGACCAGCAGTGTGGAAGCCGGTAGTTGGAAGAAGCCTTTCCCCTCTACCCTTAAAGAGGGCCCAAGAGCTGCCAAAGGCAGGCCAGCAATCAAACCGAGGTCCAAGGCATGCTTCAAGTGTGGGAAGGAGGGTCACCTCACCAAGCCAAACTTCAAGCTGACAACTGCTGGGGGCAGGAAGCCCGAGAAGCAGCCAGTCAAGAACCGCGAAACAGCACTGAAAGGGGTAGAGATCATTGAATTTTCCCTTCCTGGTCAGGAGCTGTGAACTCTGGCCACCCGGGAGGAGAGTGAGACCGACTCTGATGATGACCCCTGGTAAGTCAGCATGTGGCCCCCATGACTATCCCAGGGGAGCTGCGGGTACCCTCGTCTGCTGCCCAGGGGAAGATGCTAGACCTTGTGGACTTAGTGTGCACGAGATGCGTGATCAGCCCTGAGGTGGTGTAAAAACTGGGACTGAGACTGAGAACACTGAAGGTGCCCAGAGCATTTTGCTAGCTGGATGCGTCGGCAGCTGAGGGAAGCCCAGCTCACTTTGTAACCCAACCAGTGGAGATGTGGATGGGGGATCACCAAACTGAGTTGGTTTGTAGCCCCCGGAATGGAGCAACCCCTTTTGCTTGGATTACCCTGGCTCCAAAAATGGAACCCTCGTGTGAATTGGAGGAAGGGGCTTTTACAAATCCATTCCATACAGGCGAGAAGAAGTGGGGGCCAAACTCCACCTAAAGCCTAAAGGTTACAAAGGAGCTAGGGCCTGCGGCGAGCAAGCACCTAGATGGTGAGGAGAAAATTCCAAAATACTGGGACTTCAGGGAGGCATTCAGTGAGAGGGGCTCGGATGTGCTCCCATCCCACAGACTGCAAAATAGAAATCCTCCCGGGGGTGAAAGTCCCTAAGCCAAAGATCTACTTGATGACCCTGTGAGACCAGGAGGAGCCGCAAGCCTTTATTGACAAAAATCTAAAGCGGAACTTCATCCAACCAGCTAGGCCACGAGTGGCTGCCCCTGTGTTGTTTCGTGAGAAAAAGGATCCATGAGGAAATATGGCAGTCATAATCTGGAGGACAACAAGGTAGAAGACGGAAACTCCCTATGGTGGAGTTTCACAATAAATATATGCTACCCAGAAACAGTTACTTCGCCTTTATCAAATAAGACATTCCAATTTTTTCCCCTCTCCAAGTACAGGTCTAAGCTTGTACAGAGCCTGTTTCTCATCTACACTCTCAACGAAAGTTCAGAAATGAAATTCAAACCTTCTCCAAACTCATCAACTTTTCTCTCCTGTGTGTGTCCTCTGGTGATTTGTGAGCTGCAATTTTGTAATGAAACTTTCCCGACAATCAGGGCATTCCAATGGTTTCTTGCCTGTGTGAGTCCTCTGATGTATCTCCATGTGGGACCTCTGATGGAATTTTTTGCCACAAACAGAACACTCATACGGTTTCTCTCCTGTTGTGAGTCCTCTGGTGTCTCATCAGGTGACAATTCCGTCTGAAACCTTTCCCACAAATAGGACATTCGAAGGGTTTCTCTCCTGTGTGAGTCCTCTGGTGTCTCATCAGGTGACAATTCCGCCTGAAACCTTTCCCACAAATAGGACATTCGAAGGGTTTCTCTCCTGTGTGAGTCCTCTGGTGTCTCATCAGGTGAGAATTCCGCCTGAAACCTTTCCCACAAATAGGACATTCGAAGGGTTTCTCTCCTGTGTGAGTCCTCTGGTGTCCCATCAGGTGACAATTCCGTCTGAAACCTTTCCCACAAATAGGACATTCGAAGGGTTTCTCTCCTGTGTGAGTCCTCTGGTGTGTCACCAGTTCATCATTCCGACTGAAACTTTTCCAACAAATAGCACATTGAAATGGTTTCTCTCCTGTGTGAGTCGTCTGGTGTCTCACCAGTGTGAAATTGTGAGCGAAACTTTTTCCACAAACTGGACACTCATATGGTTTCTCTCCTGTGTGAGTCCTCTGGTGTGTCACCAGTTCATCATTCTGACTGAAACTTTTCCCACAGTCAGGACATTCGAAGGGTTTCTCTCCTGTGTGAGTCCTCTGGTGTCTCATCAGGTGACAATTCAGTCTGAAACCTTTCCCACAAATAGGACATTCGAAGGGTTTCTCTCCTGTGTGAGTCCTCTGGTGTGTCACCAGTTCATCATTCCGACTGAAACTTTTCCCACAGTCAGGACATTCAAAGGGTTTCTCTCCTGTGTGAGTCCTCTGGTGTTTCACTAGGTGGGCATTCTGACTGAAACCTTTCCCACAAAGAACACATTGAAATGGTTTCTCTCCTGTGTGAGTCCTCTGGTGTGTCATCAGGCCACAATTCTGTTTGAAACCTTTCCCACAAATAGCACATTGAAATGGTTTCTCTCCTGTGTGAGTCCTCTGGTGTACCACCAGGTGGGATTTCTGACTGAAACTTTTCCCACAAAGAGCACATTCAAACGGTTTCTCTCTTGTGTGTGTCCTGTGATGACTGATGACCTCGGATTTTCTAATGAAACGTTTCCCACAATCAGGACATTCAAAGAGTTTCTCTCCTGTGTGGGTCTTCTGGTGAAGCACTAGGCTGTTGTTGTGTCTGAAACTTTTCCCACAAAGAGCACATTCAAAGGGTTTCTCTCCTGTGTGAATCCTCTGGTGATGCACAAGGTGGGACTTCTGACTGAAACTGTTCCCACATGCAGGACATTCAAAGGGTTTCTCTCCCGTGTGCATCCTCTGGTGCATCACAAGGAAGGAATTTGCAGTGAAACCTCTCCCACAATCAGAACACTCATATGATTTCTTTTTTGTGTGCATCCTCTTGTGTATCACCAGGCAGGAGTTCAGACCAAAATTTTCCCCACAATCAGCACAAACAAAAGGTTTGTCCCTGGTGTGAGTTCTCTAATGTATCACCAAGTTGCTATGCTTACTACACTGGGGGCTTCTCTTCTATGTGGGTCCTTCCATGAACCACAAGGGAGCTGTTCTGGCTTACTTCAAACAGTTACTAAATGAACTGTGATAAGTCGAGGACTATCTGTAATGTATCCTTATGTTCTGCATACTCTACGTTTTCCAGTTTCAAATCTCTTCCTGATCACTTGCTGGGGAAGGAGAAGAATGTTGGGATTTTCTGAAGGAAATGGAAAATATTTTGATTTCTGGCTTGATTTGCTTTCCTTTTTAACGTTGCTTGTTATTCTAAGTTGTCCGGAATGCTCTAATTGCAGTCTTGTTTGTCTATATGATTCAAAGAAAAGAATAACTTTCATTGGCTATAAATTGGTTGCATAGGATGTGAAAAAAGAAAACCATGTACATTAAAGGTAAAAAGAAAACATGCCACAATGCTAAAAGAACATGTTAGATTAATTAGGAATTTCCATCCATTCTTTCTTTTGGTACTTTGGAAAATAGTTTGACTTTTCTTTGTCTTTGTAGGAGCCCCTCAAATATTGAAACACTGCTGTCATGTCTCCACTAGTCCTTCTCATTAGACTAAGGTAAAGGTTCCCCTTGTACATATGTGCTAGTCGTTCCCGACTCTAGGGGGCAGTGCTCATCTCCATTTCAAAGTCAAAGAGCCAGCGATGTCCGAAGACCTCTCCGTGGTCATGTGGCCGGAGGCACACGGAACACTGTTACCTTCCCACCAAAGGTGGTTCCTATTTTTCTACTTGCATTTTTACATGCTTTCAAACTGCTAGGTTGGCAGAAGCTGGGACAAGTAACGGGAGCTCACCTCATTATATGGCACTAGGGATTCGAACCACCAAACTGCCGACCTTTTGATCGACAAGCTCAGCGTCTTAGCCTCTGAGCCACTGCATCCCTTCTCATTAGACTAGGCATACCCAATTCGTGTAACCATTCTTTGTATGTTTTAGCCTCCAGCACCCTAATTACCAAAGATACATTTTCTGTTTCAGACTTCACCAATACTTGTGATACTTGATTTAAACAACGGCAGATGGAGATCTCTACGTTTATATTGCAAGAATGAAATATAAATTATTGCAAGACGCTAAGGAAAGAGGCGGCTTGGGTTTATCAGATTTGTACTGATGAAATTGTACTTTGATCCTTGGCAAAAAGAGTGGGTGACTCTTCAAATTAATTTTACATGAGCTAAAGGGCCATGAATTAAGATTTTGATGGCATGACTATTTATGGTATGATATGGTTAGGGAATGATATAAAGGCAATGAATTTTGGAAATATAAAGAAAAGTTTTCTATAATTTATGGTGGGCATGTCACAAAGCAAAGAAATGTTGGAGTAAGATCCACATCTTAATAGAAGACTATTAAAGTGAATATAAAATAAAACCAGATAGTTTATTTCAGGCTTAATGGATAAAGAACTTTAAAAAAAATGAAACGTAGATGTTATATATGTTGATGGAGGCAGGAATACAAATTTTGTTTCTACATGGAAACCACTTTTGGACTTTGTTCTTGAGACAGAAAAAAAATGAGTTTGATTTTGGCTTTTGTTGATGAGACTGCTGATATGGAAATGGCTAGTTTATATTATCATATAAAAGTAAACAGTTGAGGTTTTATATTAGTATATATTGTATCATATCATATCATATTAGTGCACCAAAAGAAGTTGGAAATCAATGCTTTTTTCTTTTCCCCTTAACCCTACACTTTTATCGCTCCCCCTTTTCCTCCCTTCTACCATTATTTTCATTTTTCTTTGCACTTCTTTATTTTATATTTTGATCAATTAATACCTGATTGGCGGTTGGATCCACCTCCCGGAATACCACCAATCAGCTGTTCCAGGATGCGGGGATTGCTGCCGCCCATTGGTGCCGCTTCCACCCATCGCTGCTGCCACTTATTGCCACTTCTGTGCACCCCATTTTCGGGGTCCATGCATCCCATTTTTGGCTTCTGTGAGCCCATTTTCGGCCTCCAAACATCCCGTTTTTGGCCCGTTCCAGGCTGCCACCACCTTTCCCCACCGCCTGAAACGGGCTGTGCGGAGACAGAAAACACGAAGTGGGGAAACCAAAAGCGGGATGGGCAGTGGCCGAAAATGGAGTGTGTGGAGGCGGCAATAGGTGGCAGCGCCGATGGGCGCCAGCAATCCCCGCAGCCTGGAACAGCTGGTTGTAGGTATTCTGGGAGGCAGATCCAACCGCCAGTTGCTTGTGCTAAATCAGGCTGTGCTGAAGCTGACCAGATTGTTTGCTGTTTGCTGCAAGGAGGCAAATTGCTGGGAGGCAGAGGCAGGTTTTCTTTTCTTGTTTTCCTCCCCAAAACCTAGGTATGTCTTATAGTCAGGAGCGTCTTATAGTCTGAAAAATATGGTACTTCTTGGTAAGCTAGAAAAAAGTGGGATAGACGGCATCTCCACCAGATGATTCGTAACTGGCTAACAAATCATACTCAACGAGTAGTCCTTAATGGGTCTACGTCTACATGGAGGGAAGTAAGCAGTGGGGTACCACAAGGTTCCATCTTAGGCCCAGTACTCTTCAATATCTCCATTAAACAACTTAATAGCGGGAATAGAAGGGGAACTTACCAAATTTGCAGATGATACTAAGCTGGCAGGAATAGCCACCACCATAGAAGATAGGCTCAAGATCCATCTGGATCTTGACAGATTTGAACACTGGGCCCTATCTAACAAAATTAAATTCAATGTAGAGAAAAGTAAACTCCTACGCTCAGGCAAGAAAAACCAAAAGTTCACCTATAGACTGGGTGAAACCAGGCTTAATAGCAGTAACTGTGAGAGGGATCTTGGCGTCTTAGAGGACAATTAAATACAAGCTAACAGTGTGTGGCGGCAGCCAAAAAAGCCAATGCAATCCTAAATTGTATTAACAGAGGGAAAAATCAAGATCAAGTGAGGACCTAATACCACTCTATAAAGCCTTAGTAAGATCACTCCTAGAATACTGTCCACTTTTGGTCATGACAGTAAAAAAAAAGATATTGAGACACTAGAAAAAGTACAGACAAGACCAACCAAAATGATTAGGAGGCTGGAGATGAAAACATATGAAGAACGGGTACAGGAACTGGGCATGGCTGCTCTAGTGAAGAGAAGAATCAGGGGAGACATGAAAGCAGTCTTCCAATATTTGGGGAGCTGCCACAGAGAGGAGGGGGCCAAACTATTTTCCAAGGCAACCAAAGGCCAGACAAGGAATAATGGATGGAAACTGTCGAATGAGAGATTCAACCTAGAAATAAGAAGAAATTTTCTGACAGTGAGAACAACCAACCAATGGAACAGCTTCCCTTCGGAAGTTGTGGGAGCTTCATCACTGGAAGAGACTGGACTGCCATTGGTCAGAAATGGTGTAGGATCTCCTGTTTGAGCGGGGGAGGGGGGGTTGGACTAGATCCCCTCCCAACTCTGATAATCTGTCTGTCTAATAACAAGGCCAATAACAGAACAACAGAAAGGGGTCTTGGAAATCTTCTATCTAGTCCAATCTGTTGCTTAAGCAGAAGGTCCTGAAGAAACTGACATCTTTGTCGTACAAAAGGCGAGAACAGAATTAGATATATACTATACTGGACTTAGTACTAAGAGAGAAGACATGAAACGCAACCAACATATTTGGGGGTTTGAGGCGAAAACATACAAAGATGGTTGCAGGAATTGGGTATGTCTAGTCTATGGAATAGGATGGGTGAAATGATAGCCGTCTTCCAATACCTGAGGGGCTGCCACAAAGAAGAGGGGCTCAACCTCTTCCCCAGAGCATCTGAAGTCAGAACGAGAAGCAATGGATGGAAACGAATCATGGAGAGAAGCAACCCAGAAACAAGGAGACCTTTCCTGACTGTGAGAACAATTAACCGGTTTGCCTGCAGAAGTTGTGGATGCTCCATCACTGGAGGCTTTCAGGGAGAGACTGGACAGCCATGTGCCTGAAATGGAAAAGGTCTCCTGCTGGAGAAGGGGGCTGGACTAGATGACCTCAAAGATCCCTCCCAACTGTTATTCCACATTCTATCTAGTTGCTTCTCTGCTTCCAGGCCGTGGAGGGAACCAAACAGCCCGAGTTGCTCCCGGATTCTCCTCCCACCTGCCCTCAACTCACCTCCCAGCTGCTGCTTCGAGTCTCGGAAGAGGCGCAAGTGCCTCTCTGCACGAAAAATGTGCTCTGTGAGGATTCCGGAAGAGGAGGTTCCTCTGTGCTTCTCTCCTGCTTCCATCCTTTCTAGCAATACAGTACTCGATGATTTTAACTCCTTTAAACTCAGCCACAGAAGGCCGCTATTGTACTGTTGGCTTTCCAGTTACAAATGCTGCCATCTCCTGATAGGAGGTCGAAAAACAGGGTTGAGTCTTGCTGTGTGGTGGTAATGAAGTGGCTTTGGTCAATTCCTATTATGGCTTAATGGCTTTGTCCTTGTTTGGATCTGAGTGAGGAGGACTAATCCCATCACCCTGGAGCTGAAGCTCTTTTGTGTTGCAGATGAGATGTCTTTTGTCTTTCTGGGGCTATTAACAAAGGTGGGGGCTGCTTTCCAAGAGCATGCTTCTCCTTTTCTCATCCAGGGAGGTATAATAGTCTGCCTTTTTAATTATTTCCTAGATTTCTTTTTTCTAGGAAAGGGTGGGGTTATTTTTCTACAACCCCTTTGCAACAACAGAGTTACATGGTCAAGTTTAAAATGAAATTAAGCACAGGAGACATGGGGCACCACAACAAAGCTCTACATCGTTTGGTTACAAGATTGGCATGATAAAATCTTGTAACCCATAATGCTATGCACATGACCCCAGCATGCATGTGCGCATGACCAGCGCTCCCCCCCATTTTTGGCGTGTTTTGTCCCCCCCCCTCCCCTGGCTCTGGGAGGCTTTATTTTCATTTTTCTTTGCACTTCTATATTTTATATTTTGATCAATTAATAATTTTTTGTGAACAAAACCCTCAAATTCTTAGCACTGCAAAGGGTTTCTGTGAAATATATCTGGAAGTGACGGGGATAGATTATACAATTGTAGATATATACATTCAGAGAAAAATAGAAATAAACAAACCTACAAACTTATATATTTGGAAAATCTATGTGTTTTCAGCCCAAAAAGTATTCCAAAATTATTACTCTTATGTACTATAGTTTTTCCTCTGGTCCGTTGACTAGGGGGAACTGTCCTCGTTCCTGATTGGTTACCTGTTTGACAGGCGCTGTATATAAAGAGCTCAGCTGTTGCCATTTAGCTGAGATGCGCGAAATGTGAAGTGCCGCGTTTGGCAACCTGTTAGAATTAAACTGTTAAATGACTTGAAGTCCTGGCTCACCTCCGTTTGTCCACCTGTGTTCTCCCAGCTAGAACATTGGCGACGAAGGTGGGATCTCTGAGGCAGAGACCAGGAAGAGCTGTTGAAAGTCACTAATCTACGAGCTGAGTCACTAGAGCTGGAATTCCCACAGGGGAATCACTCGACGAGAAGTCGAGCGAGTCACATTCACTACGAACACTACCTCTGATTAGTCGACACAGAGAGAAGTATTACCTCAGAATGGCTTCAATGAACACATTAGCCGTTTTTAACGCGGCCACAGAGACTTGGAACGCATACATTTCCCGATTTGAGTGTTTTTTAGAAGCCAATGACTATACCAACCTAACTGAATAGCAGAAGAAGTCATGCTTCCTAAATTTGTGTGGCACGGAGATGTTCAATCTTACGGGAACTCTAGTAGCTCCGCACTCTGTCCACACTGTGTCCTGCGATGTGTTAATGACAAAGTTAAAAAATCACTATGCCCAAGGTGCTGGGGCGGACTGAAAGGGGATGGCCTTCTAACCCACTGGGCACCAAATGGCAACCTTTTACCACCAGGCAACACGAATTATCCTCCCAGCAGGGTTGCCTCCTGTAGGGAGGCAGAGTAGTCATCCCGGCCTCCCTGCGAGAAGCGGTGCTGAAAACACTTCACGACGGCCACCCGGGCATAGTCTGGATGAAATCACTGGGCCGGAGCTATGCTTGGTGGCTGGACCAGGACATTGCTCGATGGGTTGCTGGCTGTTCACAGCGTGTCCCAAAGCCCCGATCCAGAATTGGGAACAGCCAAGGGCTCCGTGGTCCAGGGTACATATGGACTTAGCGGGCCCGATTAAGGGCCAAAATTTTATTGTAATTGTTGATGCTTTCTCTAAATGGGTTGAGATATCGTTATTATCTACAACAACAGCCCCTGCCATAATCAAAGTATTAAGGCGGATATTCGCGACCCTTGGATTACCAGATTTAGTCGTATCAGACAATGGGCCCCAGTTTACTGCAGCCATACTAGCCAATTTCTTTGCCTGGTTAGGGGTCTGACACACATTTGTAGTCCTGTTCAACCCGGCTGCCAATGGCCTGGCGGAATGCGCGGTCTGAACAGCAAAAGAGGCGTTAGCTAGGTTTGACCCCCTCAATTGGCAGGAAGACATAGATAAGTATTTATTGTGGCAGCATGCCACCCCATGTACCATGACCAACAAAAGTCCAGCTGAGTTATTAATGGGTCGGCGCATTAGGACAACGTTAGATAGACTGCACCCAGAATATGCCCCTGTAAGGCCCTTAGACTCTCACAGTCAACTCAAGGGGTTCACAATAAACACACCGGTCTATGTAAGAAATTACTCTGGCCACCCATTATGGGTCCCTAGCATAGTCAAAAAAATAACGGGCCCATGCTCGTACCTGATAGAGGTAGAGGACGGCAGGGTATGGAGGCACCATATCAACCAACTAAGAAATCCACACGGGTCCTGTTGGAGCAAGCACAGCAGCATATCCTCGTCCCCATGTTAACAAAGGAACCGGACCATGCCATTCAGGATTAGGTAACAATCTATACATTACTTGTGGCTGAGGATGACTTGTTCTATGGCCAAAGTGATTATCCACTGGAGTAGATATTTTTTTTATATTAAAATGATTTAATGTAAATAGAACTTTGTTCAGCCATTCCTGTTTCCCAGGAAGGCCTACAGGGTTTCCCCCTTTTTGTTTATGTTTTTCCAAAGCTGATTTTAGGGTGTGATTAGCTCGTTCGACAATAGCCTGCCCTGTGGAATTATAGGGAATGCCAAAAATGTGTTTAACTTGCCATTTCTCACAAAATTCAGCAAAGAGTTTACTACAATATGCTGGACCATTATCTGTTTTTAAAGTAGAGGGTAGGCCCATAACAGCAAATGTACGAATACAATGATTTATAACATGTTTTGTGGCCTCTCCTTTTTGCGGAGTAGCTCAGATGAAATTAGAAGAAGTATCAATTGTAACATGAAGATATTTCCAGGGGGCAAAAGGAACGAAGGAGTTACATATGCCCCTGGGAGAGAACAAACAACCTGACAAACATACAAACTATCAGAGATAATATTTAAAGCTATATTTGGAAAAGTCTGTAAGGCCAAAATCACAGCTGCCAACTCAGCTCGCTGAGCAGATTTTTGTGGCGGTGTTACTTTAGTCACCCATTTCCCTTGTTCCATCCAGGCAGCTGCATCCCATTGAGGGCCGCCATCTGTAAAGATGGTGAGTGCTTCAACTATCGGAGTAGATGGAATCCCTGATTGGACCTTAATGTCAACTTGATTAAAAGCTAGCAGGCGTGGATCAGAAACCCTTCCTACAAAATCTGTAAATGCCGCTTGCAATGCAGGAGATAAACTAACCATTCGTTCCCAATCTTTCAAAGGAAGAGGCACCACAATATTAACCAGATCTTGCCCTATGAGTATTTTACATCGCTCTCTTCCCTTGAATAGTAGTTCTGCATACATGTGAGCTGGTGTACTAATTGTATGTCCTGGACTATGTGAAAGATATAACCACTCTATAATTAATAAAGAACTTTTAGTCTTGCCCTATAGTGTAAGTTCTTGAGCTATGACAGCTGTAGGTTTTTTCTGAGTGGGAATGAAGATGACAGTTAAAGGCGTATTTTCCTGACATCTATCCACCCAGACTAATTTTAATGCATTGTTTATTTGGTCAAATACTTCCTTCTGCGCTGCTGTCTATTGTATTAAATCAGAAGGATTATCTCTTAGTTTTAATGCACCAAATAAAGGGCTAAGTATACTGGTAGGAACCTAAAAGCTGTTGTAATTTAACATATGACAATGTATCTATTTTTAATTGAGGAATTTGTGGGTGTGAATAAGTCTGTAATAGCTTATGACCTAAATAAAGAAAAGGTTCTTTAACTCGTACCTTTTCTGGTGCTATTTGCAATCCATAAGCTGCAAGATCGTGAGTCAATTCAGGTAACCAATTTAAAGGAATCTTTGGTGCCAATACTAAAATGTCATCCATGTAATGATAAACTACAGCCTGAGGATATCTTTTCCTAAAAGGTTCTAAAGCTCTAGATACAAAGTACTGACATAATATTGGACTATTCAGCACACCTTAAGGTAAAACTGTCCATTGATATCTTTCTGTTGGCTTTTCTGAATTTATAACTGGGACAGTAAAGGCAAAAAGAGGTTTATCCTTTTTTCATAATGGAATTGTGAAAAAACAATCCTTTAGGTCAATCACCATAACTTGATACTAGAGGATCTTGGTATCATATTTGGATTTGGTGTAACACATTGAAGTGGCCCCATTGGTGTTAATATGGCATTTATAGCACGGAGGTCATGAAGAAGTCTCCATTTGCCAGATTTCTTTTTTATTACGAAAACTGGTGTGTTAAACGGACTAGTGGTAGGTTCAATGTGTTTTGCAGCTAATTGTTCTTTTACTAATTCTTGTAATGCTGTAAGTTTCTCTTGTGTCAAAGGCCATTGTTCAATCCATACAGGTGTAGTAGATCACCATTCCTAAGGAAGAGCAGTAGGGGGAGCCATATTACCACTTAATCATGAATAATTAAGTCTGCTTTTGGTCTGGCACCTTGGCCCCCACCCGGCCCATTACCTCTATAGGTGCTCCCACCTGGAGCTTGACATTGCTGTTTAAAATGTCCAGGTTTTTTGCAATTAAAACAATTTCCTTTGGGCTTACCAAAGTGCCCGTTTTGTAATGCAACTGCTAAGGCATCCATTTGAAAAGCATGTGTGCCTATGTCTGAACATGCCTTCAACATTTCTGCTAAAGTTTATTCCCCTTTATTTATAATAGACATCAAAGCTTTACGACAGTCTGCATTAGCATGTTCATAAGCTAGTCGTTTCATTAATTCCCCGCTAGCTTCCTCATTATCAATTTGCCGTTGGATAGCTTCTTGTAATTTATCAATAAAATCAGAATAAGCCTCTCCTGCACCTTGACGTATGGATGAAAAAGATTTACTAGGTTTTCCTGACACTGGCACTCTTGTGCATGAAACTTCTGCGGAGCTGACAGTCGTCGTCCCCCCCCCTCACGAAATATTGGGAGTGAAGTTCACTGTGGTGCACCTGGGATCGTCCGGCCGAATGAGTATGAGAGATCAAGTCAGGGTCACCAGATGCTGGTAACGTAGAAAAGCAGATGTAGACAGGAGTAAGATTATCATGGGAAGGCACCCACTGGGAAGGCACTCTGATGGGAAGCCCCCACACAGAGCACTGTTCGCAGCTCCCTTTTATTGTTAAACTTCTCAGAATAGTAAAAGGTCATTGGACATTGGCAACTATTGATTGGTTTACAGATGCATGCTTTTCCTCATGGACACCTCATGGACACTTCATGATGAAGATACGTGACCCATATGTAATGATTGACTGCTGCATGGAATGTGTCTACATGTAAATTCAACGTACCTTCTTGTAAGCAAAAAGGATTAAGAGAAAGGAATGTGGACTTTCACTGATTTAATCAGTGTGGTTTGCCAACTACTGATTAACCAATTAACCCCACAGAAACAACTGTTTTGCCCATAAAAGTCCTGAGATCTAAGTAAGGGCAGAAAATACTTTCCACAACTACTCTGTTGAAATTTCCATTAAAGCAGTTCTCACTTACTGACTGCATTTGGGGCTTGCATGTGTCACTAAGCAGCCTGATCATGAAGCATGATGTCACCTGACAGTGCCTACTTACATCTGTTCCTCTGCAGTTGTGGGTTGTTAAAGGCAATTTCACCGGACCCTGACTGGCAACTTCCTGCTGGCATCCCCACTGAGTTTGCTGGTCAGAAGCAAGTTGGGAAGGTTACAAATGGGGATCAGGAGTGTGGGATGCTGCAACCACCATAAATGTCCGCTGGCTGGCAGAACCCAAATTGGTGCAACTCCTTTTCCTGCATATTCATAACCACAGAAACTGCTGACTTGTTCAGGTCACTGAAGAAGTGTTAGGAGGACCACAGATTTCTGGACCACGTCTTCAGCTGCTTTTGCAGTGCCATGGTAAAAGGCACTGTAAAAGCCAACTAAAAAGGTCAATAGGACCTTTTTAGTTGAACCTGATTAATACATGGATGGGGCCCCAATAGGAAATATCATGCTTGTTGGATAGACATGGAAGTAAAAAAATCAAAGACACAGTGGCAGATCAATCCAACATCATTGCCAAGAAAACATAACAGTACAGTGCAGACAGTACATTCAAAAGGTTTATCTCCTGTGTGGATCCTCTGGTGTTTCCCCAGGTTGGAATTATCAACGAAACTTTTTCCACAATACAGACACTCTTATGGTATCTCTCCTCTGTGAGTCCTCTGGTGTGTCATCAGGCTGGATTTGTGACTGAAACCTTTCCCACAGTCAGGACATTGAAAGGGTTTCTCTCCTGTGTGAGTCCTCTGGTGTATCACTAGGTGGGACTTTAAACTGAAACATTTCCCACAATCAGGACATTCAAAGGGTTTCTCTCCTGTGTGAGTCCTCTGGTGTCTCACCACATAGGCATTATTACTAAAGCTTTTCCCACAAATAGGACATTCAAAGGGTTTCTCTCCTTTGTGAGTCCTCTGGTGTGTCACCAGATCATAATTTCGACTGAAACCTTTCCCACAATCAGGACATTCAAAGGGTTTCTCTCCTGTGTGAGTCCTCTGGTGTCTCACCAGATTGGAATTATTACTAAAGCTTTTCCCACAAATAGGACATTTAAGGGGTTTCTTTCCAGTGTGAGTCCTCTGGTGTGTCATCAGGTTGGAATTTTGACTGAAACCTTTCCCACAAATAGGACATTCAAAGGGTTTATCTCCTGTATGAGTCCTCTGGTGTATCATCAGGCTGTATTTGTGACTGAAACCTTTCCCACAAGTAGGGCATTCAAAAGGTTTCTGTCCTGTGTGAGTCCTCTGGTGTCTCACCAGATAGGAAATATTACAAAAGCTTTTCCCACAAATAGGACATTCAAACGGTTTATCTCCTGTGTGAATACTGTGGTGTGTCATTAGGTGGGAATTTTGACTGAAACCTTTCCCACAATCAGGACATTCAAAGGGTTTCTCTCCTGTGTGAATACTATGGTGTGTCATTAGGTGGGAATTTTGACTGAAACTTTTCCCACAATTAGGACATTTGAAGGGTTTCTCTCCTGTGTGAGTCCTCTGGTGTATCACTCGGTGGGAATTTTGACTGAAACCTTTCCCACAATCAGGACATTCGAAAGGTTTCTCTCCTGTGTGAGTCCTCTGGTGTATCACCAAGTTAGAATTGTCACTGAAACTTTTCCCACAGATAGGACATTCAAAGGGTTTCTCTCCTGTATGAGTCCTCTGGTGTTTCCTCACGGTGCAATTATGACTGAAACCTTTCCCACAGATAGGACATTCAAAAGGTTTCTCTCCTGCATGAGTCCTCTGGTGTGTCACCAGGTTGGAATTTTGACTGAAACTTTTCCCACAATCAGGACATTCAAAGGGTTTCTCTCCTGTGTGAGTCCTCTGGTGTGACATTAGGCTGGATTTGTGCCTGAAATCTTTCCCACAGTCAGGACATTCAAAGGGTTTTTCTCCTGTGTGAGTCCTCTGGTGTTTCAATAGGCAGGAATTCTGACTGAAACCTTTTCCACAGTCAGGACATTCAAAGGGTTTCTCTCCTGTGTGAGTCCTCTGATGTATCACTAGGTTGGCATTCTGACTGAAACCTTTCCCACAGATAGGACATTCGAAAGGTTTTTCTCCTGTGTGACTCCTCTGGTGTCTCACCAGATAGGAATTATTACTAAAGCTTTTGCCACAATCAGGACATTCATATGATTTCTTTTTTGTGTGCATCCTCTAGTATATTACTAGGCCGGTGTTTAGAGTGAAACTTTTCCCACAATCAGGATTCTCCCTGGTGTGAGTTCTCTAATGTATCACCATTTTGCCATGCTCACTTCGTTGGGAGCACATGTAGGGCTCCTCTCCTATGTGGGTCCTTCCATGAACCACAAGGGAAGAGTTCTGACTAAAGCTTTGGCCACATTTGTATTGCTTTTCTCCAGTGTGTATCATTTCGTGCACACTCAGTTGTGATTTGAAATACGCACTTTAACCACAAAAGCCATTTCTATGGAGCTGCAAAACAGGATCACGTGACCCTAAAACAGGGCAACCGTCATGTGAGTTAGCTGCAAGGATTCAAAAATAAAATCACGTAACCATGGGGCTGCTGCAATAGTCGTAAGTGTGAAAAATGGTCATCAGTCAGGTTTTTCAGTGGCATTTTCACTTCGAATGGCTACTAAACAAACAGTGATAAGCCGAGGATTACTTGTAATGTATCCATACTCTACTTTTTCCAGTTTGAAATCTCTTCTTGATTACCTGCTGGGGAAAGAGGAGAATTTTGTGGGTTTCTGAAGGAAATGGAAATGTTTTGATTTCTGGCTTGATTGACTTTCCTTTTTAACATTGCTTGTTATTCTCCGTTGTTTGGAGTTATCTTATTGGCATCCTCTTTGCCTGTAAGATTCAAAGAAATTGTTTATAAAATGGTTGCAGAAGATGTAAAAAAGAAAACTATATACATTAAAGGTAAAAAGGAAATATTCCACAATGCTAAAATAACCTTAGATTAATGATGATTTATTTGACGTATTGAAAATTACAGAGATCCAAGTTCACATTTGCACTCAACCATGAAATTCTCTGGTTGACTTGAATCAATACAAATTCTTAGAATAGCAATTATTGGATAGAATTGCTGTAATTAAGATGAATATAAATATAATAGAATAATAGAGTGGGAAGGGACCTTAAAGGTCTTCTAGTCCAACTCTCTGCTCTACCATTTTAGAAGTGGACTTCGAATCTCTTTTTGGAAGCCTCCAGTGATGGAGCACCCAAAACGTCTGAAGGCAAGCTATTCCATTGGTTGATTGCTGTAATCGTTAGGAATTTTCTTTTTAGCTATAGGTTGCTTCTCCCTTTGGTTAGTTTCCATCCATCGTTTCTTTTGGTACTTTGGAGAATAAATGGACGTTTTTGTCTTCATAGGAGCCCCTCAAATATTGGAATACTGTTGTCATGTCTCCACTCGTCCTTCTCATTAGACTAGACATGCCCAATTCCTATAACCATTCTTTGTATGTTTTAACCTCCAGCACCCTAATTACCAAAAATACATTTTCTGTTTTAGACTTTACAAATACTTGTAAGTGATACTCCATTTAAACAGTGGCAGATGGAGATCTCTGAGTTTATATAACAAGGGATAAAACCAAGAATTAAATATAAATTATTCCAAGACGCTAAGGAAAGAGGAGGTTGGGTTTACCAGATTTGAAATTGTACTTTGATGCTTGTTTTGTCTGGCAAAAAGAGTGGGTGACTCTCCAAATTAAGAGGTTACATGAGCTAGAGGGCCATGAATTAAGATTTTGATGGCATGACTATTTATGGCATGATATGGTTAGGGAATGCTATAAAAGCATTGAATTTTGGAAATACAAAGAAGAGCTTTTTATAATTTATGGTGGGCATGTCACAAAGCAAAGAAATGGACTAAGATACATCTTAATAGAAGACTTAATAGGATTAATGGATAAAGAACTTTTAAAAAATGAAACACAGTTGTTATATATGTTGATTGAGGCAGGACTATTTTGTGCACAAAAATGGAAGAATATTTTCATTCCCACAATGGACGAATGGCTGCAAAAGCTGATAGAGTTAGCAGAGATGGGTAAATTGACTGCTTTGATTAAAGAAAAGAATAGATAGGTTTGTTGTTATAAAAGTGGCTAGTTTATATTATCTTATGAAAGTAAATAGTTGAGGTTTTATGTTAGCACCTTATTCTAGTGCACCAAAAAGAGTCAGAATTCAATGCTTTTCTTTTCCTTATCCCCTTAACCCTACACTTATCTCGCTCCCCCTTTTCCTCCCTTCTACCATTATTTTCATTTTTCTTTGCACTTCTATATTTTATATTTTGATGAATTAATAATTTTTTCGTGAACGAAACCCCCAAATTCTTAGCACTGCAAAGGGTTTCTGTGAAATATATCTGGAAGTGATGGGGATAGATTATACAATTGTAGATATATGCATTCAGAGAAAAATAGAAATAAACAAACCTACAAACGTATATATTTGGAAAATCTATGTGTTTTCAGCCCAACAAGTATTCCAAAATTGTTACAGTCAAACCTTTCGATACTTTCAGAGATGTGGGGGCCTTAACTGATGAAATGATGCCTAAAGCCTCTGCAAGATTTGAAACAACCGTTTTGCCCATGAAAGTAAGGGCAGAAAATACTTTCCACAACTACTCTGTTGACATTCCCATTGAAGCAGTCCCCACTTACTGACTGCATTTGGGACTTGCATGTGTCACTAAGCAGCTTGATCATGAAGCATGATGTCACCTGACAGTGCCAACTTACATCTGTTCTTCTGCAGTTGTGGGTTGTTAAAGGCAATTTCACTGGACCCTGACTGGCAACTTCCTGCTGGCATCCCCACTGAGTTTGTCAGAAAGGTAGTTGGGAAGGTCACAAATGGGGATCAGGAGTGTAGGATGCTGCAACCATCATAAATGTCCGCTGGCTGGGAGAACCCAAATTGGTGCAACTCCTTTTCCTGCATATTCATAACCACAGGAACTGCTGACTTGTTCAGGTCACTGAAGAAATGTTAGGAGGCCCACAGATTTCTGGACCACGTCTGCAGTTGCTTTTGCAGTGCCATAGTAAAAGGCACTGTAAAAGCCAACTAAAAAGGTCAACAGAACCTTTTTAGTTGAACCTGGTTAATACATGGATGGGGCACCAATAGGAAATATCCTGCTTGTTGGCTAGACATGGAAGTAAAAAAATCAAAAAGACACAGTGGCAGATCAGTCCAATATTATTGCCAAGAAAACATAACAGGGTCCATAACAGAAGAAAAGAGTTGAAATTGGAAATCTTCCAGTCTACAGAAGAGGAGGCCGAGGGGTGAAATGATAGCCGTCTTCCAATACCTGAGGGGCTGCCACAAAGAAGAGGGGCTCAACCTCTTCCCCAGAGCATCTGAAGTCAGAACGAGAAGCAATGGATGGAAACGAACCAAGGAGAGAAGCAACCCAGAAACAAGGAGACCTTTCCTGACTGTGACAACAATTAACCGGTTTGCCTGCAGAAGTTGTGGATGCTCCATCACTGGAGGCTTTCAGGAAGAGACTGGACAGCCATGTGCCTGAAATGTAAAAGGTCTTCTGCTGGAGAAGGGGGCTGGACTAGATGACCTCAAAGCTCCCTCCCAACTGTTATTCCACATTCTATCTAGTTGCTTCTCTGCTTCCAGGCCGTGGAGGGAACCAAAGAGCCCGAGTCGCTCCCGGATTCTCCTCCCACCTGCCCTCAACTCACCTCCCAGCTGCAGCTTTGAGCCTTGGAAGAGCCGCCAGAGCCTCTCTGCACGAAACTTTCCCCTCTCTTCCGTGATTGTTTGGAAGAGGAAGTTCCTCTGTGCTCCTTTTTCCATTCTTTCTAGCAATACAATACTCAATGGTTTTAACTCCTTTAAGGTCAACCGGAGGGGCTGCTATTGTACTGTTGGCTCTTCAGTCGCAGGTGCTGCCATCTCCTGATAGGAGGTTGAAAAACAGGCTTGTCCCATCTTTACCAATTGGCATTGGCCAGATCCTCTCACTGATTATGTGCCATCAATCATTTTCAGACTCCTAGCAACCTATATTTGCAGCTGAGCTGTTGGAAAAAATGTCCTTCTGGGCTCTGCTCCAAGTGGGGAAAAAGACACTGGAGGCATGGAGGCTGCTTAAAAAGATGGTTTATTTTTTTTTCATTTTTAAAAATTTTTAAACATAAAAGACATTAAATGTTTTTCATCCATTACATACAGCATGTCGTTTGGTTACAAATGTTTTTGCATCCATATATTCGATTACATATACAATCACAGTTTTTCCATCCAATATAACCAAAAACCTCACTTTCCTTGTACAGCATATGTTCACTTACGATTAATATTTCTTTCTTTTCAATAAGCTTAATTCTCTTACATTCTTGATTGTCTGCTTAACAACAACGTACCTTTATGCAATCATTGTCTCATTTTAAATATTTTTACAGTATAAAAGAATTTACCAAGTGTTTATGTTTATATATCTTTCGCTACTTTCAACAGGATATCTTTATAGTATGCACTTAGAGTTATATATTATATTACCAATCTTCTATCAAATGTACATTGGTTCATTTATTATCTTTATCCTTCATTTTATAACAAAAAATTCTAAATTATTCATATATATGTCAGTGTTTCATTGTATTATTGTTAGTCTAAGACGATTATTGTGTTTTTGCTTTTCTCCTTCAGTTAAAACATTGTATCGTTATTAGTCTATTTAACAACTGATGAAAGAAATGTCCTTCTGGGTTCGGCTCCAAGTGGGGAAAAAGACACTGGAGACATGGAGGCTGCTTGGAAAGATGGTTTTAATGGTGGACAGGACCACATGGCCTGAGTCCTGAACAGAAAAGGTGATCGCATGCTTCAATGTTGTGGAGAAGAAGAGAAAGGCCGATGGAGGGGCTTGCTAGGCTTTTTATAACCTATTCAGTCCGACCTCTCTGTTTCCTGTTCCTGTGTAAGAAATGTATTCTGATTGGTTGTCAGACTCACATGGGCCCATGCAGGGGCAACACTCTAGGCTGAGTCCAGGTTTGGTTGAATTCTCAGAGTTCTCAGATGCCATGTGGTCAGTTGAGTAAAGGCTTATATTATCATGCCTTCATTCCCATCCCCCTGGAGCTGAAGGGGAGAACTCTTTATTATGTAAAGGGATTGGATTGGTCTTCTTAACGGCCCATTGACAAAGTGGGCGGAGGCAGGAAGCTACAGGGAGCTATTCTCAATTTAAAACATGTTTCTTCCTTTTCACATCCAGGGAAATATAATATTCTGCCTTATCAATATTTCCTAGGATATTTCATTTTTCTGGGAGAGGGCTGGGTGATAACTTCCTACACAACATTATTGTATTCTCACTTTTCTCCTTCAATTAAAACATAAGTAAAACATTTTTCATGTTCAGGTTCTTTTTTCCAGCCACTGATAAAACAAATCCCATATCTTATAAAATTGCTCGTCTTCTTTTCTCTAATTTCAAATGTCAATTTGCTCGTTTCAGCGCACTCCATTATCTTTCAAATAACTTTTGGTATCATTTCGTTTTTCCAGTTTTTTTGCAAATACAATTCTAGCTGCTGTTAAAATGTTTAGAATCAAACTTTGTTGTAAATTTCTGGTATGATTCCCAGTAAAAAGATCTCTGGTTTGAGGTCTATGTGTTTATGTATCATTTTCTCCAACCACATGTGGATTTTAGTCCAGTATCTTTTAGCTTCAATACAAGTCCACCACATGTGGTAGTATGAACCCGGTATCTGATGACATTTCCAACACTTTTCCGATTTATTCTTGGACATTCTTGCAATTCTCGTTGGGGATAGATGCCACCTGTAGAACATCTTATACAAATTTTCTCTATATGCAGTTGACATTGTCATTTTATAATTTTGAGACCACAGTTTCTGCCATTTTTCTAAATCTATCCCATACACAAAATTCCCCCCCCCCAAGCTATCATAGTTTCTTTAACTTGTTCCTCTTGTAATTTAGCCACAGAGATAACAGGTCCATCCCACCTGACTGAGGGTCCAGCACCGCCTGAACTGCACAGGTCTGGGCGAGCCACCAGAAAGCCCGCCTACCTGCATGACTACATTACAAGCTGGACGAACCCAACTAAGAGGGGAGAGTGTTACATACTGACAATCAGTATGATAGTTTCCACCAAGGTCCTCTGTTCCGGCAGGAACAGTATTCGAATCTAATTGGTTGAAGGGTCTGACAGAGCCCTATAAAAGGGCTGCTGCCAGACAGAGTCTTTGCTGGATTGTACATAGTTGTCACTTAATAAAGAGCTGTCGTTTGCTGAAGCCTGAGTCTGCCTCATCCATTCACCAAATCTAACAATAATATTCTGCCTTTTCAATATTTCCTAGGATGTTTCATTTTTCTAGGAGAGGGCTGGGTGCTAACTTCCTACAGTGTGGCTGTAATTGCCTAAAAAGACAATTCAGTCCTCGCCTGCAGCATCACAGGGATAGTCAAAAAGTCACATGAAGTGTTAGTATTGTGTTATACTGTATTAGTAAGACTACACTTTGAATACTGCATCCAGTTTTGGTCACCAGGATACAAAGTATTTAGACTGTAGAAAGAGTGCAGAGAAGAACAAAGTCATGTAGGGGATTGGTGGGTAAAACATACAATGTATAATTGTAGGAATTGGGTAACAGAGAGAAAAACCGGATAATGTGATAGCAGTTTTTCAGTAATTATTATATTTCGCTTAGGGTTCCCAGGTGTCCACTATTTGAGCCGACAGTCCACTTTTTTCACATTATGTTCACTATTTTTTTTCACAAAATAGTGGACATTTTTTTTATTCAAAAGCTTTATGATGAAATGGTACGTAATCTAAAGCTGTACAGTCTAAGAGAATAAGGATAGGAGAATCGCGTTTTTGTCTTTTTTTTTTTCATAAGTTAGAATGAGACAAAGATCGAATATCCATTGAAACCCCCCACCCCGTCCGCTATTTTTTGGAAGCAGACCTGGCAACCCTAATTTCACTTAGCTCAGCTGCACAAATATAGGTTGCTAGGAGTCTGAAAATGATTGATAGCACATAATCAGTGAGAGGATCTGTCCAATGCCATTGGTAGAGATGGACAAGCCTGTTTTTCAGCCTCCTATCAGGAGATGGCAGCACCTGCGACTGAAGAGCCAACAGTACAATAGCGGCCTCTCCGATTGACCTTAAAGGAGTTAAAACCATTGAGTATTGTATTGCTAGAAAGAATGGAAAAAGGAGCACAGAGGAACTTCCTCTTCTGAAACACTCACGGAAGAGAGGGGAGAGTTTCGTGCAGAGAGGCTCTGGCGGCTCTTCCGAGGCTCCAAGCAGCAGCTGGGAGGTGAGTTGAGGGCAGGTGGGAGGAGAATCCGGGAGCAACTCGGGCTGTTTGGTTCCCTCCACGGCCTGGAAGCAGAGAAGCAACTAGATAGAATGTGGAATAACAGTTGAGAGGGATCTTTGAGGTCATCTAGTCCAGCCCCCTTCTCCAGCAGGAGACCTTTTACATTTCAGGCACATGGCTGTCCAGTCTCTCCCTGAAAGCCTCCAGTGATGGAGCATCCACAACTCCTGTAGGCAAACCGGTTAATTGTTGTCACAGTCAGGAAAGGTCTCCTTGTTTCTGGGTTGCTTCTCTCCTTGATTCGTTTCCATCCATTGCTTCTCGTTCTGACTTCAGATGCTCTGGGGAAGAGGTTGAGCCCCTCTTCTTTGTGGCAGCCCCTCAGGTATTGGAAGACGGCTATCATTTCACCCCTCGGCCTCCTCTTCTGTAGACTGGAAGATTTCCAATTTCAACTCTTTTCTTCTGTTATGGACCCTGTTATGTTTTCTTGGCAATAATATTGGACTGATCTGCCACTGTGTCTTTTTGATTTTTTTACTTCCATGTCTAGCCAACAAGCAGGATATTTCCTATTGGTGCCCCATCCATGTATTAACCAGGTTCAACTAAAAAGGTCCTATTGACCTTTTTGTTTGGCTTTTACTGTGCCTTTTTCTATGGCACTGCAAAAGCAGCTGCAGACGTGGTCCAGAAATCTGTGGCCTCCTAACATTTCTTCAGTGACCTGAACAAGTCAGCAGTTCCTGTGGTTATGAATATGCAGGAAAAGGAGTTTCACCAATTTGGGCTCTGCCAGCCAGCGGACATTTATGATGGTTGAAGCATCCCACACTCCTGATCCCCATTTGTGACCTTCCCAACCTGCTTCTGACAAGCAAACTCAGTGGGGAAGCCAGCAGGAAGTTGCCAGTCAGGGTCCGGTGAAATTGCCTTTAACAACCCACAACTGCAGAGGAACAGATGTAAGTTGGCACTGTCAGGTGACATCATGCTTCATGATCAAGCTGCTTAGTGACACATGGAAGTCCCAAATGCAGTCAGTAAGTGGGGACTGCTTCAATGGGAATGTCAACAGAGTAGTTGTGGAAAGTATTTTCTGCCCTTACTTTGATCTCAGGACTTTCATGGGCAAAACGGTTGTTTCAAATCTTGCAGAGGCTTTAGGCATCATTTCACCAGTTAAGGCCCCCACATCTCTGAAAGTATCGAAAGGTTTGACTGTAACAATTTTGGAATACTTGTTGGGCTGAAAACACATAGATTTTCCAAATATATAAGTTTGTAGGTTTGTTTATTTCTATTTTTCTCTGAATGCATATATCTACAATTGTATAATCTATCCCCGTCACTTCCAGATATATTTCACAGATTTGCAGTGCTAAGAATTTGGGGTGTTTTGTTCACAAAAAAATTATTAATTGATCAAAATATAAAATATAGAAGTGCAAAGAAAAATGAAAATAATGGTAGAAGGGAGGAAAAGGGGAAGCGAGATAAGTGTAGGGTTAAGGGGATAAGGAAAAGAAAAGCATTGAATTCTGACTCCTTTTGGTGCACTAGAATAAGGTGCTAACATAAAACCTCAACTATTTACTAAACTAGCCACTTTTATAACAACAAACTTATCTAATCTACAGAACTCAAAATCAAACTATATTTTTTCTCTATCTCAAGATCAAAGTCCAAAAGGAGTTTCCACGTACAAACAAATTATTCCTATTCTTTTCTTTAATCAAAGCAGTCAATTTACCCATCTCTGCTAACTCTATCAGCTTTTGCAGCCATTCGTCCATTGTAGGAATGAAAATATTCTTCCATTTTTGGGCAGAAAGTATTCCTGCCTCAATCAACATATATAACAACTGTGTTTCATTTTTTAAAGTTCTTTATCCATTAATCCTAAAATAATCCTGGTTTTATTTTATTTTATATTTATTTTATATTCACTTTAATAGTCTTCTATTAAGATGTGTATCTTACTCCATTTCTTTGCTTTGTGACATGCCCACCATAAATTATAAAAAGCTCTTCTTTGTATTTCCAAAATTCAATGCTTTTATAGCATTCCCTAACCATATCATGCCATAAATAGTCATGCCATCAAAATCTTAATTCATGGCCCTCTAGCTCATGTAACCTCTTAATTTGGAGAGTCACCCACTCTTTTTGCCAGACAAAACAAGCATCAAAGTACAATTTGAAATCTGGTAAACCCAACCCCCTCTTTTCTTAGCCTCTTGGAATAATTTATATTTAATGCTTGGTTTTAACCCTTGTTATATAAACTTAGAGATCTCCATCTGCCGCTGTTTAAATGGAGTATCACTTACAAGTATTTTTTTTTGAATAATCTTTATTGGTTATACATTTTCTTTTTGACAAGACATACAAATACAACTTTAAACATACAACCCGCCCCCCTCAGTTATTATTAACAACTGCTTTAACTTCTCCAGTTTTAAGCCCCTGCTGTTCTCTTTGTCGCCCACATATACCATAAGTTCCAGCTAAGATAATGTTCCGTTTCTCCTTTGTCCCTCAGCCAACCCGTCATTCTGTCCATTTCTGCACATTCATAAATCTTTTTAAGTATGACTTCTGATGGTATGGTAGTAGATTTCCAAAATTGTTCATATGTTATTCTTGCGGCCACAATTATATGAAGGCTCAAATGCCATATATTTATTTATTTTATTTATTATTCATATTTATAGACCGCCCCCTCTCCCAAAAGGGACTCGGGGCGGTGTACAGTCACTAAAATGCGTTATAAAATACATACATAAAACAGTTAAATAATTAAATACGTAGGTGGAGGAGGTTGCAAGACTGTATATAGAATAATAAATATAGTACATTAAAGGCTCTAATAACCCAAGAGTTAAAATATTACCCAAAATTACCCATTAAAATATATCCATCGGGAGGTAAAAACTAAGAATGTGCCAGGCCAGCTAATCGAAACAGGTGAGTCTTCAATTTTTGACGGAAGGAACGGAAGTCAGTGGTAGTTCTAATGTCGGGGGGGAGGTCATTCCAGAGGGTTGGGCCCATCACAGAGAAGGTCCTACCCCTAGGCGTCGCCCGCTGGCACTGCCTAGTGGATGGCACCAGTAGTAGTCCCTCCCTGTGAGAGCGGATTGGTCGTAGGGATGTGTGCGGGAGGATACGATCCCGCAGGTAACTGGGTCCTGTGCCATGGAGCGCTTTAAAGATGGTAATCAATACCTTGAAACGCACCCGAAAAACCACAGGTAGCCAGTGCAGCTCGCGCAGGAGAGGTGTCACGTGGGAGTATCTTGAGCTCCCCATAATCACCCGCGCGGCTGCGTTCTGGACTAGCTGTAGTCTTCGGATGCGTACCAAGGGAAGCCCCATGTAGAGGGCATTGCAGTAGTCCAGGCGAGACGTCACCAGCGCATGAGTGACCGTGCGTAGGGCATCCCGGTCCAGTAGGGGGCGCAATTGATGCACCAGGCGAACCTGGTGGAACGCCCCCTTGCCACGGCTGCCACATGGTCATTCATAGACAGCCGGGCATCTAGGAGGACGCCCAAATTGCGCGCCCGCTCCACAGGGGGGAGTTGTTCACCCGCTATGGCCAGCGATGGAGTTAGCTGGCTGAACCGGGGTGCCGGTAGCCACAGCCACTCAGTCTTGGAGGGGTTGAGTTTGAGTCTGTTGTCCCCCATCCAGACCCCGACGGCTTCCAAACACCGGGACATCACTTCGACAGCCTCGTTGGGGTGGTTTGGGGTTGAGATGTACAGCTGCGTATCATCAGCGTACAGATGGTATTCAACCCCAAAACCACGGATGATCTCCCCCAGCGGCTTCACATATGCATTGAACAGGAGGGGCGAGAGGACCGACCCCTGCGGCACCCCACAAGAGAGTGGCCTCAGGGTCGACCTCTGCCCCCCTATCAACACACATTGCATCCGGTCAGAGAGGTAGGAGCCGAACCACCGTAGAACGGTGCCTCCGACTCCCATCCCCCCCAGCCGGCGCAATAGGATACCATGGTCGATGGTATCAAAAGCCGCTGAGAGGTCTAATAGGACCAGGATAGAGGAACAACCTCTATCTCTGGCCCTCCAGAGATCATCAACCAACGCGACCAAGGCTGTCTCCGTGCTGTGCCCGGGTCGGAAACCGGACTGGCGTGAGTCTAGATATTCGGATTCATCGAGGTGTCGCGGAAATTGCTGCGCCACCACATTCTCAACAACCTTCGCCAAAAAGGGAAGGTTGGAGACTGGACGGTAATTAGCTAGTTCCGTTGGGTCCAGTGAAGGCTTCTTGAGCAGGGGCCTCACCACCGCCTCTTTCAAGGCGGTTGGCAAGGATCCCTCACCCAACGAAGCGTTCACCAGGCCCAGAAGCCAGCCTCGTGTCGTCTCCCAGGATGCCAGTACCAGCCAGGAGGGACACGGGTCCATTGAACATGTGGTGGGTCGCAGCCGTCCACGTAACCTGTCCAAATCCTCGGGGGCAACAGAGTCAAACTCCTCCCAGAGTGGTCTCACAAGACTCGCTGTTGACGGTTCGTCCGGTCCACTGAAGGGGGCCCATCCGCTCCGGATCTGAGTGACTTTGTCCTGCAGATATTCCCCAAACTCCTCTGCTCTTCCCTGCAGGGGTGCCCCCCGCGTCCTCTGTGATAGGAGGGAGCGGGTCACCCGAAACAGGGCGGCAGGGCGGTTATCGGCGGACGCAATAAGGGCGGCACAATGTCTACGTTTGGCCGCCCTTAATGCCACAAGGTAAGTCCGCAAGTAGGCTCTTACCTGTGCTCGATCAGATTCGGAGCGTGAGGACCTCCACCTGCTCTCTAGACGTCTCCTGTGGCGTTTCATCACCCTCAGCTCCTCAGTAAACCAAGGAGCCCGGGTGGAACGCTGCCGCAGGAGACGTCGCAAAGGCGCAACCCGGTCCAAGGCCCCAGCCGCCGCCCTATTCCAGGCGGCCGCTAGGTCCTCCGACCGGGAGCGGGTCAGGGCTATAGGTATTGGCCCAAGCTCCGTCTGGAATCTATCCGGTTCCATCAGGTGCCTGGGGCGGTACCAGCTTAGACAGTCTGGTTCCGCCTCCTCGCGGTGGGAGGTAGCACCAGGGAAGTTCAGCCAGAGAGATGAGTGATCAGACCATGACAGGGGCGTGATGACTAAATCCCCCATTCCCAGATCACTCGTCCACTGCTCAGATATGAAAACAAGGTCCAGTGTGTGACCACCTTCGTGAGTGGGGCCCTGAACTAATTGGGTCAGGTCCATGGCCGTCATGGAAGCCATGAACTCCCGAGCCACCTCAGAAGCCTCTCCCGTCGACGGCAAGTTGAAATCCCCCATAACCAGAAGCTTGGGGGTCTCAACTGCCGTTTCCGAGATCAGCTCGAGGAGCTCGGGCAGGGCTGCTGATGCATAGCGAGGAGCCAAGTATACAATCAGCAAGCCCCACTGCCTCCCTGGGCCCCATTTCACACCAAGGGACTCACACCCGGGTAAAATATAGATTTACTCATGTTTTCTGGTTTTATGCTTAGTAATAAAGTCTCGGGTTTCCATTCCATACTTGTCTCGGTAACCTCTCTTAGCCAGTTTTAATTACAAGTATTTGTAAAGTCTAAAACAGAAAATGTATTTTTGGTAATTAGGGTGCTGGAGGTTAAAACGTACAAAGAATGGTTATAGGAATTGGGCATGTCTAGTCTAAATTGCAGGACTAGTGGAGACATGACAACAGTATTCCAATATTTGAGGGGCTCCTATGAAGAGAAAGACAAGTCAATTTATTTTCCAAAGTACCAAAAGAAACGATGGATGGAAACTAACCAAAGAAAGAAGCAACCTATAACTAAAAAGAAAATTCCTAACGATTACAGCAATCAACCAATGGAATAGGTTGCCTTTAGAAGTTTTGGGTGCTCCATCACTGGAGGCTTCCAAAAAGAGATTTGACGGCCACTTCTGAAATGGTAGAGCAGAGGGTTGGACTAGAAGACCTTTAAGATCCCTTCCCACTCTATTATTCTATTATATTCATCTTAATTACAGCGATTCTATCCAATAATTTCTATTCTAAGAATTTGTGTTGACTCAAGTCAACAAGAGAATTTCATGGTTGAATGCAAATGTGAACTTGGATCTCTGTAATCTTTTTTTTTTATAATAATTTTTATTGTTTTTGTCTTTTCATCACATATTACAATCTTTATATCAACAGTTTGTACAATGTTACATCGTCGTATCTATATATGTTTTCCTCTCTTTACCATATATTACAATCATTATGTCATCTGATCTATACATTTTTATGATATTTTACATATTTACCTACTTTATATACAGTTCTATGTTTATTTATGTATAATTTATAATTTGTATTCCAGATTCTTTCCCAATCCGCTAGATCTATATTATAACCAAAGTTTTTGGCCCATGCTATTATACAGCCTTTGACTATTTCTTCTTCTAAATTTATTTCTAGCAAATATTTATACATTTTCGTTATAAATTTGTTTTCTGGGCCAATTAAGATTTTGTCTATTTGTTGCAGTTCTGTATATATTCCATATTCTTTTACATCTTTTTTGTATCTTGATTGTAATTGGAGGTATGGCCACCAATCTATATTTATATTATTCTCTTTTAGTTCTTGATTCGTTTTCAGATTCCCCTGGTTATCTAGAATTTCACTATACCTAACCATTTTTGATAGATCTAGCGTATTGGGGTGTGTCATAGCTTCCATGGTGGAAAGCCATGTCGGTATTTTAATGTAGTGTTTTGCTTTAATTTTGTTCCAGACCTGTATTAATGCTTCTCTGATATAATGTGTATGGAAGTATTTTTGTTTCTTTTTACTCTCTTCCCATAGGAAAAAGTGCCATTCTGTTTGCAGGTTTGCTAATATTCTTCTGTTTTTTAAATTTATCTAGTCTTTGATCCAAATTAGTGCTGCTGCGTTATAGTAGAGTTCCCAGTCAGGTAGCCCCATACCACCTCTGCTTCTATCGTCCTGTAATGCTTTCAGTTTTATCCTAGCTTTTTTCCCTTGCCAGATGAATTTTAGTATTATTTTGTTCAGTTCAGTAAAAAAAAAATTCTCTAGTTTTATGGGGATAGTTTGAAATAGATATAGGAATCTTACATACATACATACAATAGTAGAGTTGGAAGGGACCTTGGAGGTCTTCTAGTCCAACCCCCTGCCTAGGCAGGAAACCCTATACCGTTCCAGACAAATGGCTATCCAACATCTTCTTAAAGACTTCCAGTGTTGGGGCATTCACAACTTCTGGAGGCAAGCTGTTCCACTGATTAATTGTTCTAACTGTCAGGAAGTTTCTCCTCAGTTCTAAGTTGCTTCTCTCCTTGATTAGTTTCCACCCATTGCTTCTTGTTCTGTCCTCAGGTGCCTTGGAGAATAGCTTGACTCCCTCTTCTTTATGGCAACCCCTGAGATATTGGAACACTGCTATCATGTCTCCCCTAGTCCTTCTTTCTCTTAAGCTAGACATACCTAGTTCCTGCAACCGTTCTTCATATGTTTTAGTCTCCAGTCCCCTAATCATCTTTGTTGCTCTTCTCTGCACTCTTTCTAAAGTCTCCACATCTTTTTTACATCGTGGCGACCAGAACTGAATGCAGTATTCCAAGTGTGGCCTTACCAAGGCATTATAAAGTGGTATTAACACTTCACGTGATCTTGATTCTATCCCTCTGTTGATGCAGCCTAGAACTGTGTTGGCTTTTTTGGCAGCTGCTGCACACTGCACACTGCAGGCTCATATTTAAATGGTTGTCCACTAGAACTCCAAGATCCCTCTCACAGTTACTACTATTGAGCACGGTACCACCTATACTGTACCTGTGCATTCCGTTTTTGTTGCCTAAATGTAGAACCTTACTCTTTTCACCACCACTCTTTTCTTCAATGTGTCAAAGAAATCATAATTATTCTAAGGTTATTTTAGCATTGTGGAATATTTCTTTTTTACCTTTAATATATATGGTTTTCTTTTTCTTTTTTACATCTTCTGCAACCATTTTATAATCAATTACTTTGAATCTTACAGGGAAAGAGGATGCCAATAACAGAACTCCAGACAACTGAAAATAACAAGCAACGTTAAAAAGGAAAGCAAACCAAGCCAGAAATCAAAACATTTTCATTTCCTTCAGAAACCCACAAAATTCTCCTTCTTCCCCAGCAGGTGATCAAGAAGAGATTTCGAACTGGAGAAAGTAGAGTATGCGGAACACAAGGATACATTACAAGTAGTCCTCAGCTTATGACTGTTTAGTAGCCATTCGAAGTGACAATGCCACTGAAAAACCTGACTGATGACCATTTTTCACACTGATGACTATTACAGCAGCCCCATGGTCACGTGATTTATTTTTGAATCCTTGGCAGCTAACTCACATTTATGACAGTTGCCCTGTTTTAGGGTCATGTGATCCCGTTTTGCAGCTCCACAGACGTTTCTATTTTGGGCAAAGTGCGTATTTCAAATCACAATTGAGTGTGCACGAAATGATCCACGTTGGAGAAAAGCAATACTAATGTGGCCAAAGCTTTAGTCAGAACTGCTCCCTTGTGGTTCATGGAAGGACCCCCATAGGGGAGGAGTCCTACATGTGCTCCCAATGAAGTGAGCATGGCAACTTGGTGATACATTAGAGAACTCACACCAGGGAGAAACCCTTTGAATGCACTGACTGTGGGAAAAGTTTCAGTCTAAACACCAGCCTGGTAATATACTAGAGGATTCACACAAAAATGAAATCATATGAATGTCCTGATTGTGGCAAAAGCTTTAGTAATAATTCCTATCTGGTGAGACACCAGAAGACTCACGCAGGAGAGAAACCTTTTGAATGTCCTGATTGTGGGAAAAGTTTCAGTCGGAATGATGATCTGGTGACACACCAGAGGACTCACACAGGAAAGAAACCTTTTGAATGTCCTGATTGTGGGAAAAGTTTCAGTCGGAATGATGATCTGGTGACACACCAGAGGACACACACAGGAAAGAAACCCTTTGAATGTCCTGACTGTGGGAAAGGTTTTAGTCGGAATGCCCACCTAGTGGAACACCAGAGGTCTCACACAGGAGAGAAACCTTTCGAATGTCCTGAGTGTGGGAAAGGTTTCAGTCGGAATGCCAGCCTAGTGATACACCAGAGGACTCACACAGGAGAGAAACCCTTTGAATGTCCTGACTGTGGGAAAGGTTTCAGTCACAAATCCAGCCTGATGACACACCAGAGTATTCACACAGGAGAGAAACCCTTCAAATGTCCTAATTGTGGGAAAGGTTTCAGTCAGAATTGTGATCTGGTGAAACACCAGAGGACTCATACAGGAGAGAAACCCTTTGAATGCCCTAATTGTGGGAAACGTTTCAGTCAGAATTATGATCTGGTGAGACACCAGAGGACTCACACAGGAGAGAAACCCTTTGAATGTCCAGACTGTGGGAAAAGTTTCAGTCGGAATCATGATCTGGTGACACACCAGAGGACTCACACAGGAAAGAAACCCTTTGAATGTCCTGACTGTGGGAAAGGTTTCAGTCACAAATCCAGCCTAGTGAAACACCAGTGGACTCACGCAGGAAAGAAACCCTTTGAGTGTCCTGACTGTGGGAAAGGTTTCGGTCACAAATCCATCCTGATGACACACCAGAGGACTCACACAGGAGAGAAACCCTTCAAATGTCCTAATTGTGGGAAAGGTTTCAGTCAGAATTATGATCTGGTGATACACCAGAGGACTCACACAGGAGAGAAACCCTTTGAATGCCGTAATTGTGGGAAAGGTTTCAGTCAGAATTCCTCCTTAGTGAAACACCAGAGGACTCACACAGGAGAGAAACCCTTTGAATGCCCTAATTGTGGGAAAGGTTTCAGTCAGAATTCCTCCTTAGTGAAACACCAGTGGACTCACACAGGAGAGAAACCCTTTGAATGTCCTGATTGTGGGAAATGTTTCAGTCACAAATCCAACCTGATGACACACCAGAGGACTCACACAGGAAAGAAACCCTTTGAATGTCCTGAGTGTGGGAAAGGTTTCAGTGACAATTCTAACTTGGTGAAACACCAGAGGACTCACACAGGAGAGAAACCCTTCGAATGTCCTACCTGTGGGAAAAGTTTCAGTGACAATTCTAACTTGGTGATACACCAGAGGACTCACACAGGAGAGAAACCCTTCGAATGTCCTACCTGTGGGAAAAGTTTCAGTGACAATTCTAACTTGGTGAAACACCAGAGGACTCACACAGGGGAGAAACCTTTCGAATGTCCTGATTGTGGGAAAGGTTTCAGTCAGAATTTCTGCCTTGTGAGACACCAGAGGACTCACACAGGAGAGAAACCCTTTGAATGTCCTGACTGTGGGAAAAGCTTCAGTCACAAATCCAACCTGATGACACACCAAAGGACTCACACGAGAGGAACCGTGTAAGTTCCTGTTAGTGGCAAGAGTTGAACTCTGACTCATTTCAGATTTAGACCAGTAGGTGGAGAGAAAAAAGTGAAAACTCTTTCTTGATAAAGGTTGTTCAGAAATTGTGGAATTGCTCAAAAAGGCTTTTGGGTGGTAGGTGTTTTATATTGATTTTGGAATTCCACCATGTGGAGTTTCCGTCTCCTATCTTGTTGTCCTCCATATTATGAGTGCCATAATTCCCCAGCCATGATACAACTAATCCTCAAAATACAACTGTAATGGGGCCTGCCAACTTTGGTTGCATGTTGTAACAGTGGTTAAGTGAGATTACCTTGTTGAATTACCGCCACCCCCTTCTCTCCCTGATGAAGCCGTCAAATGAATGTGCAAGTCATTAAGCGCAACAGCGGCTACCTCAGAGTTTGGGGAAGCTCTTGGAGGCCTAGGGCTCAGGCCTGACTTACAAAGGCTTCCTTATCCAAACATTTGGTTCCTCCTGAGACTTTCCCTCCCTCACAGTTCCCCGTAGGTCTTTCCTTCCACCATAGTGAGGCAGGACATAAAGTGAAACTTGGCGATAAGAGTGAGATGAGACCTGAAATGAAGCAAATGAGTCTGGTAGAAAAACAGGAAGATTAAATGTCAAGCCTCAAAACTCACACCGGCCGCAGGTTCAGTTAAAGTTCAGTTAAAGTTCAGTCAACCACAAATACTTTATTGGAAAGTTAGACGCTTCCTGCAAATTAACTGTGACCCCAACCTGAAAAGGGGAAACAAGATGTTTATCTGCTTCTTGCATAGTAACAGCAATTTACCAATTAGTGAAGACATAATGTATTTCCGTGTTAGGCTGTTTTTGAGGAACATATAAGAACTCCCTTCTCCATAAGGAGTTTGTTTAGATATACAAATGGCTGTCTTGCCTATCTTGCTCTGAACCTTGGTACCAACTGAAGTTACTTCTTTTGATTCCGCACTCAGTCCCTTAATTTTCTGCAACAATAGAGTCTCCATATGGTCCCCATAGGCCTCTCCATCCCTCACAGGTCTTTCCTTCCACCATAGAGTCTCCACATGGTCCCCATAGGCCTCTCCATCCCTCAGAGTTCTTTCTTTCCACCATAGAATCTACACATGGTCCCCATAGGCCTCTCCATCCATTACAGGTATTTCCTTCCACCATAGAGTCTCCACATGGTCTCCATAGGCCTTTCCCTCCCCCACAGGGCCCCCACTTTACTGGAACCCTGCAATACTTAGGCCTGACTCCCTCCCTACCAGGCGTCACAGCCTCTTCCTCCTCCATACCTTTTGAAGATCTCTGAACCTCATGTGGGGAAGAGGGCAGGATATGCATCTCTTGCCTGTGTGACTGTGTCAACGAAGCAGCCGTTACTTTGACTGTGCTCGGTATTAATCCCTAGGCCATGCAATAGACTTGTGGAAGCAGCTGCCATTTTGCCATGGCTCCCTCTATGTCAATATGGTGGCTGCTTCTGGTTCACTGTTGTGTTGTAGTTGGGCAAACTGTTCTATTTTGCTACCTTAACTCTTTGTAGACTGTGTTACGGAGTTGTGGATGCACTGAAAATGCTGGCTGTGTCTGGGAGATCTCTAAAAGGGCAAATAATGGGTGGAATCTTGTTAAAATGAGGCCTAACCTAGAAGTAAAGAGAAATTGACTGTCAGTAAGAGCAATGAATCAATGCAATAGCTTGCCTCCAGGGATTGTGGGTGCTCCACACTGGAGATTTTGAAGAATAGGCTGGACAACCATTTAAGTGGGGTGATATAAAGCTCCTGCCTTGAGCAGCAGGTTGGACTAGAAGACCTCCAGGGTCCCTTCCAAGACTATAATGCTAGGTTTCCATGAATTTAGAGGCGGGTTAGAAATAGAGCAGCCCATGAACTTGCTTCTCGTAAAGTGGCTTAAAAAAAATTATTCAGAAAATTAATTTAAATTACAAACTCAACAAAAGAAAGAAATTAAAACAAAACAAAACAATAGACACAACATTTAAATAGGGAAAAAGGAGTTCAAGAAGACAAAAACAGATTTATATATATCACCATAATCATTGTCTCTGATCTGTCCAGGATGAAATATCTTTGTTTGATTCTTACGAATAAAACTTTTTCTTAATATTTTGGTTGAGAACAATAAAACCAACTATTGTGTCTTATTCCTCAAAATCATAAACCTCTGTTGTTGATCCATTTTCCCCAAAGAGTCCAGTCCAAATAGTTTTCCAGTTGGATATGGCAAGTCCATTTCCCAGTGACAACCAACTTCCCTTCAAAGTCCGTTCATCACACATCAAATCTGTTAACTCCAAATCTGTAGAATCCACATCTCCTTCAGCCTTCTCCAACCAACCAACAGTTTCCAAACCATGGTGAGGAGTCTTTTAAGAAGTGGCTGTGCTCCCCATGGGAGCTTCTTGGGAAGAGCTCAGGCTCACAAAGGAATTTCTTTGTGTACGGTCATAATCCCAAATGCTTCCATCAGTTTTTCAGGCCATTTCCAGGCTGTTTTTGAGCCGTATTTTGGTCATTTTTAGGCATTTTCTGGGGTGTTTGGGGGAAATTTTTCAGGCCGTTTATGAGCTGGTTTTTTGGCTGTTTTTGGCCATCTTTTAGGCCATTTTTCGGCTGTTGTCAGGCTCTATTTTGGGACATTTTTGGCTGTTTTTCGGGCATTTTCTGGGCTGCTTTTGGGCTGTTTTTCAGGTTGTTTCCAGGGTGGTTTTTGGCCCATTTGTGGCCTGTTTTCAGCGTTTTTCAGACAATTTCTGGGGATGGTTTTGGGCTAATTTTTGAGCCATTTTTCAGGCAGTTTCTGGGAGGGCTTTTGGCCATTTTGTGGACTTTTTTGCCGTTTTGGGGGACATTTCCAAGCTGTTTTTCAGGTGGGGGTGTGGCCAGCCAGTGGTCGAATTAGCCAGTTCACCAAACTGGGCAGAATTTTAATAACTGGTTTGCCCGAACCAATCCGAACCTGCTGAATCCCACCTCTGCCCAGAGGCCACCCTGAAGTCAATGGAATCTGGTCAGCTCCACTAGGTACACTGCTCACTGTGTAGATGACATTAGGGCCAAATTACAGAAGACAGAGGGGGCACCAGGAAAGGCGATCTCTGAACTTGTGGAATTAGCATACACAGTGTGTACTAACTGGTCTCAAACCTCAGGGAAGAAAGAACTTCAAAGGGCAAGAAGAAATGCAATTTTTCTCCTCCGGACTCTTAGACAGGAAGAGCAGGAGGCCAGGGGTGTAACTGCCAGAAGAATTGTATGAGGAGGTGATTTATGGGGACAGGTAGTTAGAATCCCAGGCCCGATCAGAGGAACCGGCCCTCCAGTTGGCAAAAGGGAAGAGGGTTAATATCTACACAGACAATAAATATGCATTTGGAGTTTTACTTGCTCATGGGGCTATTTGGAAAGAAAGGGGTACGCTCACTGCCCGGGGAGGGGGGAGGAATCAAACATGGGCCACAGATCATAGAATTACTGGAAGCTGTACACTTCCCTCACGAGGTTGCAGTCATGCATGTCAGCAGTCATTCCAACAACGACACCTTGGTGGCAAAGGGAAATAGGGCAGCAGACAAGGCAGAAAAAGAGGCCTCTCAGCTGGTCCCTGCACAGGTCTGTCCCCTGATCCCCTACCAGTTGGAAACATCCCTGTCCAAACCATCCTACACTAAAGAGGAAGAAAAATGGGCTCAAGAACTGGGAACCACTTGGTCCCAGGACGGGTGGTAGAAGTTAGGACAAAGGGTGGTAGGTGCCTAAGATTCCCCTAAGACTGTGATGCCACAGGTGGTATGCACAGCCATTTGCCAGGGCATGCGAGGCGTTGCCCTGCACTGGCCAGCTGACTTTGGCCTTTTGAGGCCATTTTTCGCTCTCCGGAGTACATTCCCGAAATTCCGGTTTGCCCTTAGGGCCAGTTTTTCGCGCTCCGGAGGCTTTAGGGAAGCTCCTGAAGCCTCTGGAGGGCCTCGGGGGGGGGGGGCAGGGGAGGCTGTTTTTGACCTCCCTAGGCTCCTATAAAGCCTCCCGGAGCCTGGGGAGGTGGGGGACAAAGCACGCCAAAAATGGGGGGGGAGCGCTGGTCATGCGCACATGCATGCTGGGGTCATGTGCATAGCATTATGGTGCTGGAAGAAATATCTTTCTGGGATCGGCTCCAAGTGTGGAAAAAGACACTGGAGACATGGAGGCTGCTTGGAAAGATGGTTTTAATGGTGGACAGGACCACATGGCTTAAGTCTTGAACAGAAAAGGTGATCACATGCTTCAATGTTGGGAAGAAGAGAAGGAAGGAAGAGAAGCTGAGTCCCTGGTTTTATGCCCTCTCTGGCCTTTGATCTTGAGCTTGTCTTCTGATTGGTTGTCAGACTCCCATGGGGCCATGCAGGGGCAACTCTCTAGGCTGCGTTTTGAGTCCAGGTTTGGTTGAGTTCTCAGATGCCATGTGGGGAGTTGGGTAAAGGGCCAATGTTATCATGCCTTAATCCCATCCCCCTGGAGCTGAAGGGGAGAACTCTTTATTATGTAAAGTGAACTAGCTCAGGCTTTAATGGCTCATTGACAAAGAGGGATGGGCAGGAAGCTGCAGGAAGCTATTCTGTCTTTATAATGTTTCTTCCTTTTCACATCCAGAGAAATATTCTGCCTTTTCAATATTTCCTAGGATATTTCATTTTTCTGGGAGGGGGCTGGGTGATAATTTTCCACAATGGGTTACAAGATTTTATCATGCCAATCTTGTAACCAAGCGATGTAGAGCCATTTGTTGTGGTGTCTCCTGTGCTTAATTTCATTTTAAACTTGAGGACCATGTAACTCTGTTGTTGCAAAGTGGTTGTAGAAAAATAACCCCACCCTTTCCTAGAAAAATGAAATCTAGGAAATAATTAAAAAGGCAGACTATTATACCTCCCTGGATGAGAAAAGGAGAAACATGCTCTTGGAAAGCAGCCCCCACCTTTTTTAATAGCCCCAGAAAGACAAAAGACATCTCATCTGCAACACAAAAGAGCTTCAGCTCCAGGGTGATGGGATTAGCCCTCCTCACTCAGATCCAAACAAGGACAAAGCCATTAAGCCATAATAGGAATTGACCAAAGCCCCTTCATTACCACCACACAGCAAGACTCAACCCTGTTTTTCGGCCTCCTATCAGGAGATGGCAGCATTTGTAACTGGAAAGCCAACAGTACAATAGCGGCCTCTGTGGCTGAGTGTAAAGGAGTTAAAACCGTCGAGTACTGTATTGCTAGAAAGGATGGAAGCAGGAGAGAAGCACAGAGGAACTTCCTCTTCCGGAATACTCGCGGAGCACATTTTTCGTGCAGAGAGGCTCTTGCATCTCTTCCGAGGCTCAAAGCTGCAGCTGGGAGGTGAGTTGAGGGCAGGTGGGAGGAGAATCCGGGAGCAACTCGGGCTGTTTGGTTCCCTCTACGGCCTGGAAGCAGAGAAGCAACTAGATAGAATGTGGAATAACAGTTGGGAGGGAACTTTGAGGTCATCTAGTCCAGCTCCCTTCTCCAGCAGGAGACCTTTTCCATTTCAGGCACATGGCTGTCCAGTCTCTTCCTGAAAGCCTCCAGTGATGGAGCATCCACAACTTCTGCAGGCAAACCGGTTAATTGTTCTCACAGTCAGGAAACGTCTCCTTGTTTCTGGGTTGCTTCTCTCCTTGATTCGTTTCCATCCATTGCTTCTCGTTCTGACTTCAGATGCTCTGGGGAAGAGGTTGAGCCCCTCTTCTTTGTGGCAGCCCCTCAGGTATTGGAAGACGGCTATCATTTCACCCATCCTATTCCATAGACTAGACGTACCCAATTCCTGCAACCATCTTTGTATGTTTTCGCCTCAAACCCCCAAATATGTTGGTTGTGTTTCATGTCTTCTCTCTTAGTACTAAGTCCAGTATAGTATATATCTAATTCTGTTCTCGCCTTTTGTACGACAAAGATGTCAGTTTCCTCAGGACCTTCTGCTTAAGCAACAGATTGGACTAGATAGAAGATTTCCAAGACCCCTTTCTGTTGTTCTGTTATTGGCCCTGTTATTAGACAGACAGATTATCAGAGTTGGGAGGGGATCTAGTCCAACCCCCCTCCCCCGCTCAAACAGGAGGTCCTGCACCATTTCTGACCAATGGCAGTCCAGTCTCTTCCAGTGATGAAGCTCCCACAACTTCCAAAGGGAAGCTGTTCCATTGGTTGGTTGTTCTCACTGTCAGAAAATTTCTTCTTATTTCTAGGTTGAATCTCTCATTCGACAGTTTCCATCCATTATTCCTTGTCTGGCCTTTGGGTGCCTTGGAAAATAGTTTGGCCCCCTCCTCTCTGTGGCAGCTCCCCAAATATTGGAAGACTGCTATCATGTCTCCCCTGATTCTTCTCTTCACTAGAGCAGCCATGCCCAGTTCCTGTACCCGTTCTTCATATGTTTTCATCTCCAGCCTCCTAATCATTTTGGTTGGTCTTATCTACTTTTTCTAGAGTCTCAATATCTTTTTTTTTACTGTCATGACCAAAAGTGGACAGTACTCTAGGAGTGATCTTACTAAGGCTTTATAGAGTGGTATTAGGTCCTCACCTGATCTTGATTGTATCCCTCTGTTAATACAATTTAGGATTGCATTGGCTTTTTTGGCTGCCGCCACACATTGTTGGCTTGTATTTAATTGTCCTCTAAGACTCCAAGATCCCTCTCACAGTTACTGCTATTAAGCCTGGTTTCACCCAGTTTATGTGTGTACTTTTGGTTTTTCTTGCCTGAGCGTAGGAGTTTACTTTTCTCTACATTGAATTTAATCCTGGAACAGCTGATTGGTGGTATTCCGGGAGGTCGATCCAACCGCCAATCAGGTATTAATTGATCAAAATATATAATAAAGAAGTGCAAAGAAAAATGAAAATAATGGTAGAAGGGAGGAAAAGGGGGAGCGATAAAAGTGTACGGTTAAGGGGAAAAGAAAAAAGCATTGATTTCCAACTTCTTTTGGTGCACTAATATGATATGATATGATACAATATATACTAATATAAAACCTCAACTGTTTACTTTTATATGATAATATAAACTAGCCATTTCCATATCAGCAGTCTCATCAACAAAAGCCAAAATCAAACTCATTTTTTTTCTGTCTCAAGAACAAAGTCCAAAAGTGGTTTCCATGTAGAAACAAAATTAGTATTCCTGCCTCCATCAACATATATAACATCTACATTTCATTTTTTTAAAGTTCTTTATCCATTAAGCCTGAAATAAACTATCTGGTTGTATTTTATATTCACTTTAATAGTCTTCTATTAAGATGTGCATCTTACTCCAACATTTCTTTGCTTTGTGACATGCCCACCATAAATTATAGAAAACTCTTCTTTATATTTCCAAAATTCATTGCCTTTATATCATTCCCTAACCATATCATACCATAAATAGTTGTACCATCAAAATCTTAATTCATGGCCCTTTAGCTCATGTAAAATTAATTTGAAGAGTCACCCACTCTTTTTGCCAAGGATCAAAGTACAATTTCATCAGTACAAATCTGATAAACACAAGCCGCCTCTTTCCTTAGTGTCTTGCAATAATTTATATTTCATTCTTGCAATATAAACTTAGAGATCTCCATCTGCCGTTGTTTAAATCAAGTATCACAAGTATTGGTGAAGTCTGAAACAGAAAATGCATCTTTGGTAATTAGGGTGCTGGAGGCTAAAACATACAAAGAATGGTTACACGAATTGGGTATGCCTAGTCTAATGAGAAGGGATGCAGTGGCTCAGAGGCTAAGACGCTGAGCTTGTCGATCAAAAGGTCGGCAGTTTGGTGGTTCGAATCCCTAGTGCCATATAATGAGATGAGCTCCCGTTACTTGTCCCAGCTTCTGCCAACCTAGCAGTTTGAAAGCATGTAAAAATGCAAGTAGAAAAATAGGAACCACCTTTGGTGGGAAGGTAACAGTGTTCCGTGTGCCTCCGGCCACATGACCACGGAGAGGTCTTCGGACATCGCTGGCTCTTCGACTTTGAAATGGAGATGAGCACTGCCCCCTAGAGTCGGGAACGACTAGCACATATGTACAAGGGGAACCTTTACCTTAGTCTAATGAGAAGGACTAGTGGAGACATGACAGCAGTGTTTCAATATTTGAGGGGCTCCTACAAAGACAAAGAAAAGTCAAACTATTTTCCAAAGTACCAAAAGAAAGAATGGATGGAAACTCCTAATTAATCTAACATGTTCTTTTAGCATTGTGGCATGTTTTCTTTTTACCTTTAATGTACATGGTTTTCTTTTTTCACATCCTGTGCAACCAATTTATAGCCAATGAAAGTTATTCTTTTCTTTGAATCATATAGACAAACAAGACTGCAATTAGAGCATTCTGGACAACTTAGAATAACAAGCAACGTTAAAAAGGAAAGCAAATCAAGCCAGAAATCAAAATATTTTCCATTTCCTTCAGAAAATCCCAACATTCTTCTCCTTCCCCAGCAAGTGATCAGGAAGAGATTTGAAACTGGAAAACGTAGAGTATGCAGAACATAAGGATACATTACAGATAGTCCTCGACTTATCACAGTTCATTTAGTAACTGTTTGAAGTAAGCCAGAACAGCTCCCTTGTGGTTCATGGAAGGACCCACATAGAAGAGAAGCCCCCAGTGTAGTAAGCATAGCAACTTGGTGATACATTAGAGAACTCACACCAGGGACAAACCCTTTGCTTGTGCTGATTGTGGGGAAAATTTTGATCTGAACTCCTGCCTGGTGATACACAAGAGGATGCACACAAAAAAGAAATCATATGAGTGTTCTGATTGTGGGAGAGGTTTCACTGCAAATTCCTTCCTTGTGAAACACCAGAGGATGCACACGGGAGAGAAACCCTTTGAATGTCCTGAATGTGGGAACAGTTTCACTCAGAAGTCCCACCTTGTGCATCACCAGAGGATTCACACAGGAGAGAAACCCTTTGAATGTTCCTATTGCAGGAAAAGTTTCAATCACAAGTCCCACCTATTGGTACACCAGAGGATTCACACAGGGGAAAAACCCTTTGAATGTGCTCTTTGTGGGAAAAGTTTCAGACACAACAACAGCCTAGTGCTTCACCAGAAGACTCACACAGGAGAGAAACACTTTGAATGTCCTGATTGTGGGAAAAGTTTCATTAGAAAATCCGAGGTCATCAGTCATCACAGGACACACACAAGAGAGAAACCGTTTGGATGTGCTCTTTGTGGGAAAAGTTTCAGTCAGAAATCCCACCTGGTGGTACACCAGAAGACTCACACAGGAGAGAAACTCTTTAAATGTCCTGATTGTGGGAAAAGTTTCATTAGAAAATCCGAGGTCATCAGTCATCACAGGACACACACAAGAGAGAAACCATATGAGTGTCCAGTTTGTGGAAAAAGTTTCGCTCACAATTCCACCCTGGTGAGACACCAGACGACTCACACAGGAGAGAAACCATATCAATGTGTTCTTTGTGGGAAAAGTTTCAGTCACAGTTCCCAACTGATGAATCACAGGAGGACTCACACAGGAGAGAAACCATTTCAATGTGCTATTTGTGGGAAAAGTTTCAGTCAGAATAATGAACTGGTGACACACCAGAGGATTCACACAGGAGAGAAACCCTTCGAATGTCCTATTTGTGGGAAAGGTTTCAGACGGAATTGTCACCTGATGAGACACCAGAGGACTCACACAGAAGAGAAACCCTTCAAATGTCCTATTTGTGGGAAAGGTTTTAGACAGAATTGTCACCTGATGAGACACCAGATGACTCACACAGGAGAGAAACCGTATGAGTGTTCTGTTTGTGGCAAAAAATTCCGTCGGAGGTCCCACATGGAGATACATCAGAGGACTCACACAGGCAAGAAACCATTGGAATGCCCTGATTGTCGGGAAAGTTTCATTACAAAATTGCAGCTCACAAATCACCAGAGGACACACACAGGAGAGAAAAGTTGATGAGTTTGGAGAAGGTTTGAATTTCATTTCTGAACTTTCGTTAAGAGTGTAGATGAGAAATAGACTCTGTAGAAGCTTAGACCTGTACTTGGAGAGGGGAAAAAATTGGAATGTGTTATTTGATAAAGGCGAAGTAACTGTTTCTGGGTAGCATATATTTATTGTGAAACTCCACCATAGGGAGTTTCCGTCTTCTACCTTGTTGTCCTCCAGATTATGACTGCCATATTTCCTCATGGATCCTTTTTCTCACGAAACAACACAGGGGCAGCCACTCGTGGCCTAGCTGGTTGGATGAAGCCCCGCTTTAGATTTTTGTCAATAAAGGCTTGCGGCTCCTCCTGGTCTCACAGGGTCATCAAGTAGATCTTTGACTTAGGGCAGTGATGGCGAACCTATGGCACGCGTGCCACAAGTGGCACGCGGAGCCATTTATCAGGGCACATGAGGCGCTCCCTGTCAGCTGGCCAGCGCGCATGTGCGCGCTGGTCAGCTGAATTCACCTTTTTAAAAGCTATTTTTCGCCCTCCCCAGGCTCCAGAGGCTTTATTAGGAGCCTGGGGAGGGCAAAAAGAGCCCCCCACCGGAGGCTTCAGGGACCGTCCGGAGGCTTCCCTGAAACCTTCGGAACGCTTAAAACCACCCTCCGAGCAAACCGGAAGTGACTTCCGGTTTGCTCGGAGGGTCGTTTTAAGTGTTCTGAAGGCTTCAGGGACCGTCCGGAGGCTTCCCTGACGCCTTCGGAGTGCTTAAAACCACCCTCCAAGCAAACCAGAAGTCACTTCCGGTTTGCTCCGAGGGTCGTTTTAAGTGTTCCGAAGGCTTCAGGGACCATCCGGAGGCTTCCCTGACGCCTTCGGAGCGCTTAAAACCACCCTCCGAGCAACCCGGAAGTGACTTCCGGTTTGCTCGGAGGGTGGTTTTAAGCGTTCTGAAGGCTTCAGGAAAGCCTCCGGACGGTCCCTGAAGCCTCCTTGGGGGTCCGGGAGGGTGGGGGAGGCTCTTTTCTCACCCTCCCCAGGCTCCTATAAAGCCTCTGGAGCCTGGGGAGGGCAAAAAAAGCATGTAAAAATGGAGGGGTGTCCCGCGTTGTGCGTGCATGCGCACTGGGGTGGTCGCGCATTGCATTATGGGTGCGGCACGCCCGCACATGACCCCCCTGCGCTCTCCCCACTTGTGGCATGCGAGCCAAAAAAGGTTCGCCATCGCTGGCTTAGGGACTTTCAACCCCAGGAGGATTTCTATTTTGCAGTCTTTGGGATGGGAGCACATCCGAGCCCCTCTCGCTGAATGCCTCCCTGAAGTCCCAGTATTTTGGAATTTTCTCCTCACCATCTAGGCGCTTGCTCGCCGCAGGCCCTAGCTCCCTTGTAACCTTGGCTTTAGGTGGAGTTTGGCCCCCACTTCTTCTCGCCTGTATGGAATGGATTTGTAAAAGCCCCTTCCTCCAATTCACACGAGGGTTCCATTTTTGGAGCCAGCGTAATCCAAGCAAAAGGGGTTGCTCCATTCCGGGGGCTACAAACCAACTCAGTTCAGTGATCCCCCATCCACATCTCCACTGGTTTGGGTACAAAGTGAGCTGGGCCTCCCTCAGCTGCCGACGCATCCAGCTAGCAAAATGCTCTGGGCACCTTCAGTGTTCTCAGTCTCAGTCCCAGTTTTTCCACCACCTCAGGGCTGATCACGCATCTCGTGCACACTAAGTCCACAAGGTCTAGCATCTTCCCCTGGGCAGCAGATCCCTGGGCAGCAGCTCCCCTGGGATGGTCATGGGGGCCACATGCTGACTTACCAGGGGTCATCATCAGAGTCGGTCTCACTCTCCTCCCGGGTGGCCAGAGTTCACAGCTTCTGGCCAGGAAGAGAAAATTCAACGATCTCTACCCCTTTCAGTGCTGTTTCGCAGTTCTTGACTGGCTGCTTCTCGGGCTTCCTGCCCCCAGTAGTTGTCAGCTTGGAGTTTGGCTTGGTGAGGTGACCCTCCTTCCCACACTTGAAGCATGCCTTGGATCTCGGTTTGATTGCTGGCCTGCCTTTGGCAGCTCTTGGGCCCTCTTTAAGGGCAGAGGCGGAAGGCTTGCTCCAACTACCGGCTTCCACACTGCTGGTCTCTTACAAGATTGATTTCCACCTCGGCTACCAACACATACCAGCACAGAAGGTCTTGAGGGCTCCCTGGGAGATGCAGCTCTGATCAATGTCTTCATTAAGCCCATCTTTGTAGCACTCCATCAGGACTTCTGGGGGCCAGCCATGCATGTGGCAGGCCAACTCACGAAACTCTGGGTATATTCTGCTACTGATTTATGGTCATCTTCCTAGCCCTAACCTTGCGTTCAGCCAGAGGGTCTTTGAACCACGTGCAGAGCGCTATCATAAACTGGTTGTAATCCCTCAGCTGGGGGGGCATATCGTCATGAAGAGTGACCATCCAATCTGCTGTGGTCCCTTCCAGGGCCATGGTGATACATCTCACTTTGGCTGCCTCCCAAGCAAAGTCCTCTATTGACATCATGTACACAGCAGTGGTGGGTTGCAAATGATTTACTACTGTTTCTGTGGGTGTGGCTTAGTGGCATGACATGGCATGGCTTGGTGGGTGTGGCAGGGGAAGGATACTGTAAAATCTCCATTCCCACCCCACTCCAGAGGAAGGTTACTGCAAAATCCCCATTTCCTCCTGATCAGCTGGGACTCGGGAGGCAAAGAATAGATGAGGGCGGGGCCAGTCAGAGGTGGTATTTACCGTTATCCGAACTACTCAAAATTTCCTCTACCGGTTCTCCAGAACTGGTCAGAACCTGCTGAATACCACCTCTGGTGCCCGGTCTCCACGGTAGAGGTGATGTCCTCTGTGGATTGACCATGATTGTAGATTCCACCTAATGTCAGACTGCCCCAGTCAGATCACTTAGGAAAGAAAAACCCTTGACTCCATTTCGGTGAAGTTACATTTACAAAAGAGATGGTGGATGCAGTAAAGTCAGACACAATCTGAGTTTCCCATGCATCAAGTATTTCCTTCATTCCCATCCTCTCCCCATGACCAGTCCAAACTCAACCAATGAGATGCTGCCAGGATGTTTTGGGAATGTTGAGATGTTTGGGCCAGTAACTTACTACACTCAGGGCCTGAGCCTTGAAGATGTCTGGCATGAACCAGTGTCACGATGATCTGCTTCCCCTTCTGAATTCCCACACAGCATGCATACAGGTTTATCGCTCATTTGTCCCCTGCATCCCTCCCTACTAGTCTTTTGATGGGAAATCTCCGAGATGCTCCTGCTGGGCTAAGGGCTTTAACAACTACAGTGAAACACTGGGTGAAATCCACATACGAGCGCATAGGCTTCCTTCTCTCAGATAGCTCATTGTCTCTCATTCTCAGAGAATTTGCGGAAGGTGCAAGAACATGGCTGTAATTTTCACTTTATGTTCTTCTGAAGCAACGCCACCCACTCAATCTGGTCAGCTATCCTCCCCACATGCCTTCTCTTCAATAGCCTATACATACCTGGCTCCTTTAACCCATCATATAATTTTAGCTTCCAGAGCTTTTATCATCTTTATAGCTTTCCAGAATCTCAACACATTTTCTTGCATGGTTACCAGAACCAGGTGCAGTATTCTAAGTGTGATCACAAGCATGGGGTTAAGTGGTCCCATCTCTTTTGCTCTTTTGGCAGATACAGCACACTACTGGCATATCAGAGGTGGTATTCAGCAGGTTCTGACCAGTTCTGGAGAACCGGTAGCGGAAATTTTGAGTAGTTCAGAGAACCGGTAAATACCACCTCTGTCTGGTCCCACCCCCATCTATTCTCTGCCTCCTGAGTCCCAGCTGATCGGGAGGGAATGGAGATTTTACAGTATCCTTCTGCCATGCCCACCAAGCTATGCCACGCCCACCAAGCCACGCCCACAGAACTGGTAGTAAAAAAAATAATAATCCCACCACTGTGGCATATATTTATCCACCAGAAATCCTAAATCCCTCTCATACTTACTACCATTGAGGCAGTACTATGTTTTTTATACTTGTGCATTTGGTTTTTGTTGCCTAAGGGCAGGATCTTACTTTTCTCACCCACTAAATTGCATTTTGTTAGGCCAATCTCAAGTCTGTCAAGATCCTTTTGGGTCTTGAGCCTATCTTTGAAAATGTTGGCTCTTCCCCCAAATTTGATGTAGTCTGCAAATTTGATCAGTTCCCCTTTTATCCCTTCATCTAAATTTGTGAAGATGTTGAAAAGTGCTGAGCCCAAGACCAATCCTTAAAGTACCCAACTGCATGTTTTCCTCAGAGTAGATGCAGTTCCATAGTGGATTACCCACCGAGTATGGTTGGTCAACCAACTGCAAATCCAACTGATGGTGGTACTGTGTCTCCCGCATTGTTCTACCCTACCAAGAAATTGTGGTGTACTTTGCCAAATGTTTTGCTGAAGTCCAAGAATGCTATCTCCAAAGCATTTATCTCATCCATAATTTATTCAAAAAAATGCAGATCACATCATCAGAGGCACAGAGCGGCTGGACTGATGTAGGGTTGAAATTGAAAAAATTAAATTTATCACCAGGAAGAACGGAAGTTGAGGAAGACAGATTGGTCATAGAGATGCAAAATGTACAAGAGACAGATTACCAGTAGCTGAACAAATGTAGGATGTTAGAAACCCACTGTCTGGAGAGGAAGCAAGACTTTATGTTGCCTTTTTATTATTAAATTTATTTATTATTAAAACTTCTTGCATATCTCGCAGTTTGAGGTAACACTGAGCGTCTTACGTTGCCCTATTGTTTATAGCAAAATTGACAATACCCATATTTTTCCTTGTCAAAAGCTATTGAGGATTCTTACTCAATGCATTTTTAAAACGGAAACATTTTCCAGTGTACTTTTTCCCCCCTCAAATTGCCACCATCAAGAGGGATGCAACACGTATGTCAGCAATATGGTCACCCAGCAGCCATCAAAGGGTAACACACAGGCACTTCGAAGAAACAGAGATCCTTGCAGGAGTTGCTAATAAACCTGGAGATGCTGGGATCAAAACCACAATCCCTTTTCTCCTCAACTCAATATTCCTACAGCTCTTCTCCATCAGGCTCATCTGCAAGGCAGAAGAGCCCCTACAGGTGAAATTCTACACTGCTTTTTTTCCACTGGGTCTTTCACTGGTCCAACTCCCCACACCCCTATCACCCATTGTAGTTACATTTTGAAGATCTCCCAGAGCCAGCTGTCATTTTCAATGCACCCACAATTCCTTAACGTCTGCACAGTGTTTAAGTAGCAAAACAGAGCAGTTTCTCCCTCTCTCACATGACAATGAACCAAAAGCAGCTGACATTTTGGCCCTGAGGCAGCCGATGAATCCCAGGCACAATGAAAAAAGCAGTTGCTTCACGACACAAGCCATACCGGCCAGAGATGAGTGGCTTGCCCATTTTTCCCAACTTGAGATTCAGAGATCTTGAAAAGGCAAGGAGGAGGAGGAGTCTGTGAGGCCTGTTGGGGTGGCAGTCAGGCCTAAGGACTGCAGGGACCGAGTGGGAGTGAAAAAGCCTGTTGGGACCCAGGGTGGGAGGGAAAATCCGAAGGGGACCTCACAGTTGGGGTAGGGGAGGACTTTGGAATGAAAGCCTGGGACTTTGCTATGCCTCCAACCCTGAGATAGTCATTGTTCTGCTTAACAACTCACACAGGAGGAGAAAAGGTGGGGTTAGTTATAATGCCTTGGTAAGGAATACTGCATTCAGTTTTGGTCGCCATGATGTAGAAAAGATGTGGAGACTCTAGGAAGAGTGCAGAGAAGAGCAACAAAGATGATTAGGGGACTGGAGGCTAAAACATATGAAGAATGGTTGCAGGAACTGGGTATGTCTAGAAAGCCAACACTACAATAGCGATCTCTGTGGCTGAGCTTAAAGGAGTTAAAACCACCGAGTACTTGACTGTATTGCTAGAAAGGATGGAAGGAGAGGAGAAGCACAAGAGGAACTTACTCTTCCGGAACACTAACGGAAGACAAGGGAAGAGTGGGCAGAGAGGCTCTGGTGACTCTTCCAAGGCCCGATGCATCAGCTGGAAGGTCAGTTGAGGGCAGGTGGGAGGAGAATCCGGGAGCTACCCAGGCTGTTTGGTTCCCTCCATGGTGTGGAAGCAGAGAAGCAACTAGATAGAATATGGAATGACACTTGGAAGGGATTTTTGAGGTCATCTAGTCCAGCCCCCTGCTCCAGCAGGAGACCTTTTCCATTTCAGGCACATGGCTATCCAGTCTCTTCCTGAAAGCCTCCAGTGATGAAGTATCCACAACTTCTGCAGGCAAACCGGTTAATTGTTCTCAGAGCCAGGAAACGTCTCCTTGTTTCTAGGTTGCTTCTCTCCTTGGTTCGTTTCCATCCACGGTTTCTCGTTCTGACTTCAGTTTGGAGTTGCACCAATTTGGGTTCTGCATCCCAGACTTAGGATCCCCATTTGTGACCTTCCCAGTTGGCTTCTGACAAGCAAAATCAGTGGGGATGCCATCAAGATGTTCCAAGCCAGGGTCAGGTGAAATTGTCTTTAACAACCCACAACTGCAGAGGAACAGATAAGTTGGCAATATCAGGTGACATCATGCTTCCTGATGAGGCTGCTTAGTGACACAGATGCCAGTCCCAAATGCAATCAGTGAGGACTGCTTCAATAGGAATGTCACCAGAGTGATGGTGGACCATATTTTCTGCCCTTATTTGGATCTCAGAACTTCCACGGGCAAAACTGGTGCTTCACAACTTGCAGAGGTTTTAGGCATCATTTCATCAGTTAAAGCCCCTCTAAAAGTAGCTCGAAAAGTTTGAATGTAACCATTTTGGGACGTTTTTCAGGCTGAAAACACATCGATTTTCCAAATGTATAAATTTGTAGGTTTGTTTATTTCTATTTTTCTCTGAATCCATATATCTGCAATTGTATAATCTATCCCCATCACGTCCACATACTGTATGGTTCATAATAACCCTTTGCAGTACTAAGAATATGGTTTATTTAATTCTTTCCTTAGAGTCTTGCAATAATTTAAATTTTAATTATTGGGTTTGTCTCCTGCTTGAGTACAGAGTTGGACCAGAAGACCTTCAAGGTCCCTTCCAATTCTATTATTCTGTTATATGTTGTATTCATCTTAATTACAAAGATTCTATCCAATAATTGCTGTACTAATAATGTGTATTGGCCCAAGTCAACAAGAGAATTTCGTGGTTGAATGCAAATGTGAACTTGGATCTCTGTAATCTTCAATGTGTCAAATGAATCATAATTTTTGCACCTTTTATAAACAATAAAAGTTACTCTTTTCTTTCAATCTTACAGGCAAAGCGGATGCCAATAAGAGCACTCAGGACAACTGAGAATAACAAGCAATGTTAAAAAGGAAAGCAAATCAAGCCAGAAATAAAAATATTCTCTATTTCCTTCAGAAAACCCCAAAATTCTTCTCCAGCAGGTGATCAAGAAGAGATTTTAAACTGAAAAGAGTTTGAAGTATGTGGAACAAAAGGATACATTACATGTAGTCCTCGGCTTATCACTGTTTGTTTAGTAGCCATTCGAAGTGACAATGCCACTGAAAAACCTGACTGATGACCATTATTCACACTTATGACTATTGCAGCAGCTCCATGGTCACATGATTTATTTTTGAATCCTTGGCAGCTAACTCACATTTATGACAGTTGCCCTGTTTTAGGGTCATGTGATCCCCTTTTGCAGCTCCACAGACGTGGCTATTGCGGGCAAAGTGCGTATTTCAAATCACAACTGAATATTCACGAAATGATCCACATTGAAGAAAAGCAATACTAATGTGGCCAAAGCTTTAGTCAGAACAGCTTCCTTGTGGTTCATGGAAGGACCCCCATAGGAGAGGAGAACTCACACCAGGGAGAAACCCTTTGAATGCTCTGATTGTGGGAAAAGTTTCGGGCGGAACTCCGGCCTGGTGTTACACAAGAGGATGCACACAAAAAAGAAATCATATGAATGTTAAGATTGCAGGAAATATTTCAGCAAGAATTCCAACCTGGTGATTCACCAGAGGACTCACACAGGAGAGAAACCATATGAGTGTCCTGTTTGTGGGAGAGGTTTCAGTCACAATTTCAACATGATGTTGCACCAGAGGACTCACATAGGAGAGAAACCATATAAGTGTCCTATTGGTGGCAAAGGTTTCAGTCAGAATTCCAACATGGTAATACATCAGAGAACTCACACAAGAAAGCAACGCTTTGAATGTCCTGACTGTGGGGAAAGTTTCAGTGAGAATTCCAAGCTGGTGATACACCAGAGAGCTCACACGGGAGAGAAACCCTTTGAATGTGCTCTTTGTGGGAAAAGTTTCAGTCTCAATTCCAATCTGGTGAAACACCAGAGGATTCATACACGAGTGAAATCATATCAGTGTCCATATTGTGGGGAAAGTTTCAAGAGAAAATTCCAGCTCATGAGACACCAGAAGACACACACAGGAGAGAAATCCTTCGAATGTACTGATTGTGGGAAAAGCTTCAAGTACAATTGTAACCTGGTACACCAGAGAACTCACACAGGAGAGAGACCATTTGAATGTCCTGTTTGTGGAAAATGTTTCATCAAAAATTACAACCTCTTGAAACACCAGAGGTCTCATTCAGGAGAGAAACCCTTTGAATGTCCTGATTTTGAAAAAACGTTTCAGTCACAAATGCAACCTGGTAATACACCAGAGAACACACACCGCAGAGAAACCATTTGAATGTCTTTATTGTGAGAAATGTTTCAGTCAAAGTTCCAACCTGGAGATACACCAGAGGACTCACACAGGAGGGAAACACTTTGATTGTCCTGATTGTGGAAAAAGTTTCATTAAAAAATACCAGCTCACAAGGCACCAGAGGATACATACCGGAAATAAACCTTTTGAATGTCCTGATTGTGGGAAATGTTTCAGAACAAATTCCTTCCTGGTTATACACCAAAGGACTCACACAGGAGAGAAACCATATGGGTGTCCTGTTTGTGGCAAGCATTTCAGTCAGCCTTCCAACATGGTAGTACACCAGAGGATTCACACAAGAGAGAGACCACATTAGTGTCCTGTTTGTGGCAAATGTTTCAGTCAGAATTCCAACATGGTGATACACCAGAGGACTCACAGAGGAGAGAGACACTTTGAATACCTTGATTGTGGGAAAAGTTTCATTAAAAATGTCACTGCGTTTATTTGGTTTGCCAGCTGTGCCTACATTTTGAGTTATACGGCAGAATGAACTGTCTCTTATCAGCAATGATTCACTGCGCATGTCATACATTCCACATACCTTCTTTACCTTCTTTCCTTTGTCCGTCTGCTAAGGCAGACAGGAACACTCTGCCAAGATGTGATTATTAGCTTAGCAAGTTTGTATTTTCACTTTCTTTACAATAAAATGTTTTTCTTAGATTATGCCTCGGGTTTATTTTTCTTATTTCAAAAATATGCTTCAGGGATATGCCAAGATCCATCCTCATTAATTTCCAGGGCGGAATTCACACCCTGACAAACGGTAGCAAGATGATGGTTAATTTATGGCTCTTCCTTGCTTGTTATTTTTGAAGATAAACGCCTAGGCTAATTAAGACAGAATGATTTATCTAGCGACCGAGGAACACTGATTTAAATCACTTCTAAGATTCTGAAGAAGAAGAAAAGCTTAGAATACATTCCGATAGCTCCAGCCTCTCCGATGGAGAACAGAAAAGTATTTTACACAGATTTGCAACTCTTGAACTCATGGGGCGATGTGGTGGGAGCACATCCGAGCCCCACTCACTGAATGCCTCCCTGAAGTCCCAGTATTTTGGAATTTTCTCCTCACCATCTAGGCACTTGCTCGCCGCAGGCCCTAGCTCCCTCGTAACTTTGGCTTTAGGTGGAGTTTTGGCCCCCACTTCTTCTCGCCTGTATGGAATGGGTTTATACAATACAATAGCAGAGTTGGAAGGGACCTTGGAGGTCTTCTAGTCCAATCCCCTGCCTAGGCAGGAAACCCTATACCATTTCAGCAAATGGCTATCCAACATCTTCTTAAAGACTTACAGTGTTGGGGCATTCACAACTTCTGGAGGCAAGCTGTTCCACTGATTAATTGTTCTCACTGTCAGGAAGTTTCTCCTCAGTTCTGTTGCTTCTTTCCTTGATTAGTTTCCACCCATTGCTTCTTGTTCTACCCTCAGGTGCCTTGGAAAATAGTTTGACTCCCTCTTCTTTGTGGCAACCCCTGAGATATTGGAACACTGCTATCATGTCTCCCCTAGTCCTTCTTTCTATTAAACTAGACATACCCAGGTCCTACCCAAGGGGCAATCGTTCTTCATATGTTTTAGTCTCCAGTCCCCTAATCATCTTTGTTGCTCTTCTCTGCACTCTTTCTAGAGTCTTCACATCTTTTCTACATCGTGGTGACCAAAACTGAATGCATTATTCCAAATGTGGCCTTACTAAGGCATTATAAAGTGGTATTAACACTTCATGTGATCTTGATTCTATCCCTCTGTTGATGCAGCCTAGAACTGTGTTGGCTTTTTGGGCAGCTGCTGCACACTGCTGGCTCATATTTAAATGGTTGTCCACTAGGACTCCAAGATCCCTTTCACAGTTACTACTACTGAGCAAGGTACCACCTATACTGTACCTGTGCATGTCATTTTTGTTGCCTAAATGTAGAACCTTACTCTTTTCACCATTGAATTTCATTTTATTAGATAGTGCCCAATGTTCAAGTTTGTCAAGATCCTTCTGTATCTTTAGCCTATCTTCTGAAGTGTTGGCTATTCTGCAAATTTGATGAGTTCCCCATTTATTCCCTTATCCAAATCATTGATGAAGATGTTGAAGAGTACTGGGCCCAAAACAGAGCCTTGGTATACTATACTGCATACCTCCCTCCATGTAGATGCAGTTCCATTGAGGACTACACGTTGAGTGCGGTTGGTCAGCCATGTCACTGCGTTAATTGTTTGCTAGCCGAGCTGAAGAGTTACTGCGCAGGTCATAGGCCCTTATCAGAAATGATTTACTGCGCATGCTTTTTAACACATTTCATATACATCACACATTCCAGAGACTTCTTTACTTTTGATCTTCTGTTCGTCTGCCAAGAAGATGGAAGATAATTGCTCTTGGCAAAATGTAACAATTAGATAGATTTGTTTATTTTCTTATTTTCATATTAAATGTTTTGTTTTAATTAGAACTTGTTATTGGATCTTACTTTTGTTTTTTTCTGAAGATATGCTGTTTGGAAAGCCGTCGATTCTAGACCTCGTTAGCTCAGGGTGAAATTTCCCCTGACAATAATGGCAGCAGAAAGGATGGCTATAATTTACGGTTTTTCCTTCCAAGTTATCTTCAAGAGATAAGTCTAATTAACCATGCCAAGGAAGAAAAAGAAAAGAGGCAAAGGTGAAGCATGTTCAGAGGGATCCCTTCCCTCTGACACAGAAGTGGAGGATTTCTCAAGCTGGCTTCCAAAGCACCAAATTTCTTCAACAGCCGGGCCAAAAGAAGAATCTGCTGTGGGGGAAACTTTTCAACAAGAGGGAACCGCTCCAAGACAGAGGTCAGTCATTTTTACTTCTGATTATGCACATTCCCAAATATCTCCAAGAGATTATGAAACGCTCGGGGCTAAACCAAAGTGTTCCACGCTGCCAGAGCAAATTCACTCCCAAACTCTTGAAGATTATGAAACAATTGATGTCTGGCCAAACCTCTCGCAGCAACGGCCGGCAGAGAAAAATCACCCCCACGCAAAAAGTGAAACTTATGAATCCTTCTCAGGCCCTGGGGAAGATATGAAAAGCTATCGTGACCAGATAGACTTTTTTGAAAAACAGGTTTTTCAAGCTAGAAAACACTATGAAAGATTAGAGGCAAGTAGGAGGGGTTTCCCCATTTCCAAAATGTCTGAGGACGCCATCTTGCCTTCTTCTCTACAACCTAAGACAAACCCCCTGGTGAAAAAAGTGTCAGGCAAATCAGAACAGAGAGATATGTACACGTCACCGAGGTCATGTGATCTCCTCTATTCTACTACTTATGCCACGCATGCAAAAACTTTGCAGCCAAGAAGTGAAGCTGCACTGCCACCTCATTGCGAAAATTTATTAGAGCAACAATTAAAGGAATTACAACAGACTTGGACAGACCTATCTATAAGTCGTCCAGATGATCAAGCAACAAAGCAAATGCCTCCAAAGGTTAAATCTTCAACTCCCCCTGGTGGTGTTGGATTTTCCCTAGATGGAACAAGGCAAAACCAAAGGCAAAGGCCAGCTCCAGTACGAGCTTTTCAACCTGCACAGCAAGTTGTTCAAATGCCCTCAGCAGGCATTTTCTGTCACTCCTTTGACTGGTGAGTCAAAATTAAAGGAGTCAGGACAGAATTATAAAGCCTGGGTCAGTGAGATTGCACTCTTGCTTCGCAAAGAAGGTACCCATTGCATGGTGTTTAATCCTCCTGCCCAACCATGGTCTCCTGCAATAAGAGACCTAGAGACTAGGGCTTGCACAACATTGTTGATGTCCATGGATACTGAATTGCAGGTTACCTTTCCACCTGATGCAACAGCCCAACAAATTTGGGCTATTTTGGAAGATTGCTACAGGCCCATTTCAATTGAATCTTCATGTTTACTCATGTCTGAGTTCCATGGTTCAAAGTTGAAACCTGGTGAACAAATTGGTAGACATTTGACCAAACTGAAAAGAATGAGAAGTGAATTGAGAGAAAGTGGCCATGTTATTGATGATATCCAAATGATTAGCATCATCATTAACTCATTGAATTATGAATAGAAAGATTCCATTGCAAAGATTAACAACATGCCTATTGCTCAATGCACTGTTAATCACATATGCAGACTTTTAATTGAGGAGGAAGCTATCAAATTAGCTACACCACATCTGCAACGACCCCCAGCGTCAAAAGCTCCAGCTAGACGTCCCTTCCGAGGAAGAGGCTACGCTCCAAGGATGCCAAGATGCTACATCTGCAACCGTATGGGACATGACACCCGGGATTGTCCCCAACGAGTTCCAGCTCCCGTCACATACCAGCCCAGAGGAACAGACTCCAGAGGCAGAGGTAGAGGTGGAAGACAAGGTCGTCGTGGTCCAAGGCGTGATCCACAAGCTCCACTCGCAACATTGGCCATAACCAACGTTCCACAACCTGATCCAAAGTACGACAGACGTCTTTTGTGGACTTTAGATAGTGGAGCAGCTTTACATGTTACCCACAAAAAGGAATTTTTCACAGAGATGGGCGAACCAGAGCCCGAATATCGAGAATTGTACTCCTTCTCCAACCACACTTGTAAGGGCATGGGAAAAGGAACTGTTTACATTGAAGAGCTCGATACATTCATCCCTGATGTTTATTACATACCTTCAGCAACCAGTAATTTGCTTAGCCAAAGTCACTTGTCTAGAGAGTTAAAGTTCTAGGTTCACCACCTCGAGAAAGCAAGTTACATAGTTAAAGATGGAGATATTGTTGCTGAAACCATGCTGATTGGTGGTGTTTATTACTTAAAGCCAAAAGCACAGGCAAGTACGCAAACTCCAAAAAGGGACAGCACGGGCCCAGAGAGAGTTGGTTCAGAGAGAGAACCCATTGCTACTCCAAAGGCTCCTAAAGCCAACAAACAGAGAAAAAGGAAGCAGGTTGCTCAGAGCAAGCCTGAGGTTCCTCATGAAACTGTTAATGTTGAAAATTCACTAACTGGTAAACCTTTGCATTCCAGGTGTATCCACAAGTGGCATAGAAGATTGGGGCACGCCAGTTTCCGTATTCTTAGAAAGATGCCGGAGTTTGCAAAAGTTTTGGATCTAAAGGGGTGTAAGGTGTTTTTGGATTGTGCAGTTTGCAGGAAAGCTAAATCCAAGGCAGTTGCAATTCCCAAACACGCTACACGCCTGTCAACACGCATTTTTGATTTGGTACACACTGACATAGAGGGTCCTTTCCCACCATCATTTGGTGGTAGAAAGTATTTTCTAACAATTGTAGATAATCATTCTAGATATGGATTTGTATATCCTATTAGAGAGAAATCTGAGACCTTTCAGATCTTTAAAGACTTTGCAGCTTTTGTTTCTACACAATACCAAGTTTGCATCGCCAGAATCCAGAGCGACCGTGGTGCAGAATTCATGTCTCAGCGTTTCCAGGACTGGATGCATAAGAATGGAATTCTTCATCAGACATCCGCTCCATATACACCGGCTCATAACGGAGTCGTAGAAAGAAGACAAGGGGTTCTACAAACCATGATGCGTTGTTTCCTAGAAGATGCCAATCTCGGTAGCATATACTGGGGTGAAGCAATCAAATATGCAAATTACATTGTCAACCGTACTTGGAGCAGTGTAATCAAACTCCTTTCTACATGATGTATGGCTACAAGCCTGATCTCAAGAACCTCCACATTTTTGGTTCATACGCTATGGTGAACATTCCCTTAACTCAAAGAAGAAAGGGAGGTCCAGTAGCAAAGAGACTGAGATTTATGGGTATTGATGATAACTCAAAATGGTGCAAATTTATTGATCCTAAACATGTAATTGTCATTTCACAATCTGCTAATTTTGAGGAAGATATTGACTGGTCCAGGATTCATTCCAATGATGCTGGAGTTTATTTTCCTAGAGATGGTGTTGCAGATGCCCTGCAGCCTGATGACAATTTACAGGCAGATATTCCTTCTACCAGTTCTTCACAACCTGATGTTCCGTCTTCGCAAGCCGCAGATGCTGATGCTAGCGACAAACGTGAGGACGAGGACGAAGAAGAAGAAGAATGGACTGTTGTTCCGAGATGTTCCAAGAGGGTCACAAAAGGAATCCCTCCACAACGATATTCATGGCAACTGGCAAAAACACCCTTGCCTTTGATTTGCAACGTTACTCTTCCTCCTGAGACATTCACACAAATCAAGCAGCTTCCTGATTCAGAGCAAGACAAATGGTATGATGCAATGCAGGATGAAATGGACAGTTTAAAGAAACTTAATGTATTTACACCTGCAAAACCTCCAGCAAACAAGAAAGTCATTGGCACTCGATGGGTTTACAGAATCAAGAAGAAACCGAATGGTGAGTCTTTGTACAAAGCCAGACTTGTAGCTCAGGGTTTCGCTCAACGTTATCCTGAGGACTACACAAACACTTACTCACCAACAGTTAGAACTGAAAGTGTAAAAATTGCTTTAACCACTATTCTTGGTTTAGAAGTTTTCCAATTTGATGTGGACACAGCTTATCTACATGCAGACCTAGATGAAGAAATCTACATGAGAAGCCCTCCAGGATTCCGAAAGCAAGAAGGGGATACCTGGTTCCTGAACGAAAGTCTTTATGGTCTGAAACAGTCAGGTTTAATGTGGTACTTATGTCTTACTGACAAACTAAATTCAATGGGCTTTATTAAATCCGAAACTGATGAATGCGTGTTCACAAAAAGATCTAACAATGCATATGAGATAATTCTTGTTTATGTTGATGATATTGTCTACATTGGTCCAAATAAGAAAATGAGTGAGATTTTTGCTAAAAGTTTGCAGAGATACTTCACACTAAAATCTTTAGGACACATTAGCACTTATTTAGGTGTTCAAATTGAAAAGACACAGAAGGGGTTTAGTCTTTCTCAAGAGGAGAAAATTGACCACATTTTGCATCATTGCAACATGAAAGATGCTAACACAACAAAGACACCCATGCAAACAGATTTTCACAACTTAACACATGAACCAAGTCCTGAGTTCAAGGATCAAACACTTTATCGTTCAGTCATTGGGTCACTGTTATACATTAGTAGTTGGACCAGACCCGACATTGCACTTAGTGTTAATCTTTTATCACGACACGTAGGTAAGGCAACACAATTTCATTGGACATGCATTAAGAAGTTATTGAAATACCTGAAACACACTAAACACATGAAGTTATTGCTAGAACCAACAAATACTGATAATGCAAAGTTATGTTGTTATGCCGATTCTGATTGGGCAAGTGATAGGAAATCACGCAAAAGAACTTCTGGTTACATGATGTTCCTGAATGGATATCCTGTTTACTGGCAAGTGAGAAAACAGAGTTTTGTTTCATGTTCATCTACTGAAGCTGAATATGCTTGTGTTTCAGATGCTTTTAATTCTCTAACGTGATTATGGTGATATATATAAATCTGTTTTTTTCCCTTCTTTCCCTTCTATTTAAATGTTGTGTCTATTGTTTTGTTTTGTTTTAATTTCTTTCTTTTTTTGAATTTGTAATTTAAATTAATTTTCCCGAATATTTTTTTTAAAGCAACTTTACGAGAAGCAAGTTCATGGGCTGCTCGATTTCTAACCCGCCTATAAATTCATGGAAACCTAGCATTATAATCTTGGAAGGGACCCTGGAGGTCTTCTAGTCCAACCTGCTGCTCAAGGCGGGAGCTTTATACCACCCCACTTAAATGGTTGTCCAGCCTATTCTTCAAAATCTCCAGTGATGAAACACCCACAATCCCTGGAGGCAAGCTGTTGCATTAATTCATTGCTCTTACTGACAGACAAATTCTCTTTACTTCTAGGTTGGGCCTCATTTTAACAAGATTCCACCCATTATTTGTTTTCCTGCCATCCAGTGCCTGTTATTGGATGGTGCAGCACAAAAGTGGCAGAAGTGGTATTTGTCCACTTATCATGCACCCCGGGGATACATGGCTTGCCCTTTTGGAGATCTCCCAGACACAGCCAGCATTTTCAATGCACCCACAACTCCATAACACAGTTTACAAAGTGTTAAGGTAGCAAAATAAAACAGTTTGTCCAACTGCCACACAACAGTGGACCAGAAGCAGCCACCATTTTCACATAGAGGGAGCCATGGCAAAATGGCAGCTGCTTCCACAAGTCTATTGCATGGCCTAGGGATTAATACCGAGCACAGTCAAAGTAACGGCAGCTTCGTTGACACAGTCACACAGGCAAGAGATGCATATCCTGCCCTCTTCCCCACATGAGGTTCAGAGATCTTCAAAAGGTATGGAGGAAGAAGAGGCTGTGATACCTGGTAGGAAGGGAGTCAGGCCTAAGTATTGCAGGCTTCCAGTAAAGTGGGAGCTTTGTGGGGGAGGGAAAGGCCTATGGGGACCATGTGAAGACTCTATGGTGGAAAGAAAGACCTGTGAGGGAGGGAAAGGCCTATGGGGACCATGTGGAGACACTATGGTGGAAGGAAAGATCTGTGGGGGAGGGAAAGGCCTATGGGGACCATGTGGAGACTCTATGGTGGAAGGAAAGACCTCTGAGGGACGGAGAGGCTTATGGGGACCATGTGGAGACTCTAGGGTGGAAGGAAAGACCTGTGGGGGAGGGAAAGGCCTATGGGGACCATATGGAGACTAGGGTGGAAGGAAAGACCTGTGGGGAGGGAAAGGCCTATGGGGATCATATGGAGACTCTATTGTGGCAGAAAATTAAGGGTCTGAGTTCGGGATCAAAAGAAGTAACTTTATTTGGTACCAAGGTTCAGAGCAAGATAGGCAAGACAGCCATTTGTATATCTAAACAAACTCCTTATGGAGAAGGGAGTTCTTATATGTTCCTCAAAAACAGCCTAACACGGAAATACATTATGTCTTCGATAATTGGTAAGTTGCTGTTACTATGCAAGAAGCAGATAAACATCTTGTTTCCCCTTTTCAGGTTGGGGTCACAGTTAATTTGCAGGAAGCGTCTAAGTTTCCAATAAAGTATTTGTGGTTTACTGAACTTTAACTGAACCTGCGGCAGGTGTGAGTTTTGAGGCTTGACATTTAATCTTCCTGTTTTTCTACCAGACTCAGAAAGTGTTCCTTCTCTTTATTCTGCTTCATTTCAAGTCTTGTCTCACTCTTATGTCCAAGTTTCACTTTATGTCCTGCCTCACTATGGTGGAAGGAAAGACCTACGGGGAACTGTGAGGGAGGGAAAGGCTCAGGAGGAACCAAATGTTTGGATAAGGAAGCCTTTGTAAGTCAGGCCTGGGCCTGCACTAGGTAGCCGCTGTTGCGCTTAATGACTTGCACATTCATTTGACAGCTTCATCAGGGAGAGAAGGGGGTGGCGGTAATTCAGCAAGGTAATCTCACTTAACCACTGTTACAACATGCAACCAAAGTTGGCAGGCCCCATTACAGTTGCATCTTGAGGATTAGTTGTATCATGGCTGGGGAATTATGGCACTCATAATCTGGAGGACAACAAGATAGGAGACGGAAACTCCACATGGTGGAATTCCAAAATCAATATAAAACACCCATCACCCAAAAGCGTTTTTGAGCAATTCCACAATTTCTGAACAATCTTTATCTAGCAAGAGTTTCCACTTTTTTCTCTCCACCTACTGGTCTAAATCTAAGATGCATCAGAGTTCAAAGAGTCAATTTCTAATGAATTTTCCCCAGTCAGGGCATTCAAAATATGTTTCCTCTCCTGCGAGTCTGCTGGTGTATCACCATATTGGAATTCTGACTGAAACATTTGCCAGGAACAGGACACTAGCATGGTTACTCTCCTGTGTGAGTCCTCTCGGGTATCATCAGGCTGGATTTGTGACTGAGACCTTTCCCACAAGTAGGACATTCAAAGGGTTACTCTCCTGTCTGAGTCTTCTGGTTTCTCACCAGGTAGGAATTATTAGTAAAGCTTTCCCCACATATAGGACATTCAAGGAGTTTCTCTCCTGTGCGAGTCCTCTGGTGTGTCACTAGGTTGGAATTTTGACTGAAACCTTTCCCACAAATAGGACATTCAAAGGGTTTCTCTTCTGTATGAGTCCATTGGTGTTTCACTAAGCAGGAATTCTGAGTGAAACCTTTCCCACAAATAGGACATTCAAAGGGTTTCTTTCCCATGTGAGTCCACTGGTGTATCACCAGATGATAATTCAGACTGAAACTTTCCCCACAATTAGGTCATTTGAATAGTTTCTCTCCTGGGTGAGTCCTCTGGTGTTTCACTAGGCTGGATTTGTGACTGAAACCTTTCCCACAGTCAGGACATTCAAAGGGTTTCTTTCCTATGTGAGTCCTCTGGTGTGTCACCAGATCATGATTCCGACTGAAACTTTTCCCACAGTTTGGACATTCAAAGGGTTTCTCTCCTGTGTGAGTCCTCTGGTGTATCACCAGATCATAATTCTGACTGAAACTTTTCCCACAATTAGGGCATTCAAAGGGTTTCTCTCCTGTATGAGTCCTCTGGTGTCTCACCAGATCATAATTCTGACTGAAACTTTTCCCACAATTAGGACATTTGAAGGGCTTCTCTCCTGTGTGAATCCTCTGGTGTGTCATCAGGATGGATTTGTGACTGAAACCTTTCCCACAATCAGGACATTCAAAGGGTTTCTTTCCTGCGTGAGTCCTCTGATGTTTCACTAAGCTGGATTTGTGACTGAAACCTTTCCCACAGTCAGGACATTCAAAGGGTTTCTTTCCTGTTTGAGTCCTCTGGTGTGTCACCAGATCATGATTCCGACTGAAACTTTTCCCACAGTCAGGACATTCAAAGGGTTTCTCTCCTGTGTGAGTCCTCTGATGTCTCACCAGATCATAATTCTGACTGAAACTTTTCCCACACTTAGGGCATTCAAAGGGTTTCTCTCCTGTGTGAGTCCTCTGGTGTCTCACCAGATCATAATTCTGACTGAAACTTTTCCCACAATTAGGACATTTGAAGGGTTTCTCTCCTGTGTGAGTACTCTGGTGTGTTATCAGGCTGGATTTGTGACTGAAACCTTTCCCACAGTCAGGACATTCAAAGGGTTTCTCTCCTGTGTGAATCCTCTGGTGTATCACTAGGCTGGCATTCCGACTGAAACCTTTCCCACAGTCTGGACATTTGAAAGGTTTCTCTCCTGTGTGAGTCCTCTGGTGTTCAACTAGGTGGGCATTCTGATTGAAATCTTTCCCACAGTTAGGACATTTGAAGGGTTTCTCTCCTGTGTGAGTCCTCTGGTGCATCATCAGGCTGGATTTGTGACTGAAACCTTTCTCACAGTCAGGACATTCAAAGGGTTTCTTTCCTGTGTGAGTCCTCTGGTGTGCCAGAAGATCATCATTCCGACTGAAACTTTTCCCACAGTCAGGACATTCAAAGGGTTTCTTTCCTGTGTGCGTCCTCTGGTGTGTCAACAGATCATCATTCCGACTGAAACTTTTCCCACAGTCAGGACATTCAAAGGGTTTCTCTCCTGTGTGAGTCCTCTGGTGTCTCACTAGGGAGGAATTCTGACTGAAACCTTTCCCACAGATAGGACATTCGAAAGGTTTCTCTCCTGCATGAGTCTTCTGGTGTCTCACCAGGTTGCAATTATTACTAAAGCTTTTCCCACAGTCAGGACATTCGAAAGGTTTCTCTCCTGTGTGAGTCCTCTGGTGTTCCACTAGGTGGGCATTCTGACTGAAATCTTTCCCACAGTTAGGACATTCGAAGGGTTTCTCTCCTGTGTGAGTCCTCTGGTGCGTCATCAGGCTGGATTTGTGACTGAAACCTTTCCCACAGTCAGGACATTCAAAGGGTTTCTCTCCTGTGTGAGTCCTCTGGTGTCTCACTAGGGAGGAATTCTGACTGAAACCTTTCCCACAGATAGGACATTCGAAAGGTTTCTCTCCTGTGTGAGTCTTCTGGTGTCTCACCAGGTTGCAATTATTACTAAAGCTTTTGCCACAGTCAGGAGATTCGAAAGGTTTCTCTCCTGTGTGAGTCCTCTGGTGTTCCACTAGGTGGGCATTCTGACTGAAATATTTCCCACAGTTAGGACATTTGAAGGGTTTCTCTCCTGTGTGAGTCCTCTGGTGCGTCATCAGGCTGGATTTATGACTGAAACCTTTCCCACAGTCAGGACATTCAAACGGTTCCTTTCCTGTGTGAGTCCTCTGGTGTATCACCAGGTCGGCAGTCTTGCTGAAATATTTCCCGCAATCAGAACATTCATATGATTTCTTTTTTGTGTGCATCCTCTAACATATTACGAGGCCAGTGTTTAGACTGAAACTTCTCCCACAGTCAGCGCATTCAAAGGGTTTCTCCCTGGTGTGAGTTCTCTAATATATAACCAAGTTGCCATGCTCACTTCGTTGGGAGCACATGTAGGGCTCCTCTTCTATGTGGGTCCTTCCATGAACCACAAGGGAAGAGTTCTGACTAAAGCTTTGGCCACATTAGTATTGCTTTTCTCCAATGTGGATCATTTCGTGCACACTCAGTTGTGATTTGAAATACGCACTTTGCCCGCAATAGCCACACCTGTGGAGCTACAAAACAGGATCACATGACCCTAAAACAGGGCAACCGTCATAAATGTGAGTTAGCTGCCAAGGATTCAAAAATAAATCACGTGAACATGGGGCTGCTGCAATAGTTGTAAGTGTGAAAAATGGTCATCAGTCAGGTTTTTCAGTGGCATTGTCACATCGAATGGCTACTAAACAAACAGTCATAAGCCGACGACTACCTGTAATGTATCCTTGTGTTCCACATACTTCAAACTCTTTTCAGTTCGAAATCTCTACTTGATCACCTGCTGGGGAAGAAGGAGAATTTTGTGAGTTTCTGAAGGAAATGGAAATGTTTTGATTTTTGGCTTGATTTGCTTTCCTTTTTAACGTTGCTTGTTATTCTCAGTTGTTTGGAGTTCTCTTATTGGCATCCTCTTTGCCTGTAAGATTCAAAGAAATTGTTTATAAAATGGTTGCAGAAGATGTAAAAAAGAAAACTATATACATTAAAGGTAAAAAGGAAATATTCCACAATGCCTAAATAACCTTAGATTAATTATGATTTATTTGACACATTGAAGATTACGGAGATCCAAGTTCACATTTGCATTCAACCATGAAATTCTCTTGTTGACTTGAGTCATCACAAAATCTTAGAATAGCAATTATTGGATAGAATCGCTGTAATTAAGATGAATACAATATATAACAGAATAATAGAGTGGGAAGGAACCTTAAAGGTCTTCTAGTCCAACTCTCTGCTCTACCATTTCAGAAGTGGACTTTGAATCTCTTTTTGGAAGCCTCCAGTGATGGAGCACCCAAAACGTCTGAAGGCAAGCTATTCCATTGGTTGATTGCTGTAATCATTAGGAATTTTCTTTTTAGTTATAGGTTGCTTCTCCCTTTGGTTAGTTTCCATCCATCGTTTCTTTTGGTACTTTGGAAAATAAATTGACTTGTCTTTGTCTTCATAGGAGCCCCTCAAACATTGGAATACTGTTATCATGTCTCCACCAGTCCTTCCTATTAGACTAGACATGCCCAATTCCTATAACCATTCTTTGTACGTTTTAACCTCCAGCACCCTAATTACCAAAAATACATTTTCTGTTTTACACTTTACAAAAACATGTAAGTGATACTCCATTTAAACAGTGGCAGATGGAGATATCTAAGTTTATATTATAAGGGATAAAACCAAGAATTAAATATAAATTATTCCAAGATGATAAGGAAAGAGGAGGTTGGGTTTACCAGATTTGAAATTGTACTTTGATGCTTGTTTTGTCTGGCAAAAAGAGTGGGGACTCTCCAAATTAAGAGGTTACATGAGCTAGAGGGCCATGAATTAAGATTTTGACTATTTATGGCATGATATGGTTAGGGAATGCTATAAAAGCATTGAATTTTGGAAATATAAAGAGGAGTTTTTTATTATTTATGGTGGGTATGTCACAAAGCAAAGAAATGGAGTAAGATACACATCTTAATAGAAGAATATAAAATAAAGTGAATATAAAATAAAACCAGGATTATTTTAGGCTTAATGGATAAAGAACTTTTAAAAAATGAAACACAGTTATTATATATGTTGATTGAGGCAGGAATACTTTCTGCCCAAAAATGGAAGAATATTTTCATTCCCACAATGGACGAATGGCTGCAAAAGCTGATAGCAGAGATGGGTAAATTGACTGCTTTGATTAAAGAAAAGAATAGGAATAATTTGTTTGTACGTGGAAACTCCTTTTGGACTTTGATCTTGAGATAGAGAAAGAATATAGTTTGATTTTGAGTTCTGTAGATTAGATAGGTTTGTTGTTATAAAAGTGGCTAGTTTATATTATGTAAATAGTTGAGGTTTTATGTTAGCACCTTATTCTAGTGCACCAAAAGGAGTCAGAATTCAATGCTTTTCTTTTCCTTACCCCCTTAACCCTAAACTTACCTCACTCCCCCTATTCCTCCCTTCTACCATTATTTTCATTTTTCTTTGCACTTCTGTTCTTCTGCAGTTGTGGGTTGTTAAAGGCAATTTCACTGGACCCTGACTGGCAACTTCCTGCTGGCTTCCCCACTGAGTTTGCTTCTCAGAAGCTAGTTGGGAAGGTCACAAATGGGGATCAGGAGTGTGGGATGCTGCAACCATCATAAATGTCTGCTGGTTGCCAGAACCCAAATTGGTGCAACTCCTTTTCCTGCATATTCATAACCACAGGAACTGCTGACTTGTTCAGGTCACTGAAGAAGTGTTAGGAGGCCCACAGATTTCTGGACCACGTCTGCAGCTGCTTTTACAGTGCCATAGTAAAAGGCACTGTAAAAGCCAACTAAAAAGGTCAATAGGACCTTTTTAGTTGAACCTGGTTAATACATGGATGGGGCACCAATAGGAAATACTGTGCATGTAGGCTAGACATGGAAGTAAAAAAATCAAAAAGACACAGTAGCAGATCAGTCCAATATTATTGCCAAGAAAACATAACAGGATCCATAACAGAAGAAAAGAGTTGAAATTGGAAATCTTCCAGTCTACAGAAGAGGAGGCCGAGGGGTGAAATGATAGCCATCTTCCAATACCTGAGGGGCTGCCACAAAGAAGAGGGGCTCAACCTCTTCCCCAGAGCATCTGAAGTCAGAACGAGAAGCAATGGATGGAAACGAATCAAGGAGAGAAGCAACCCAGAAACAAGGAGACATTTCCTGACTGTGAGAACAATTAACCGGTTTGCCTGCAGAAGTTGTGGATGCTCCATCACTGGAGGCTTTCAGGAAGAGACTGGACAGCCATGTGCCTGAAATGTAAAAGGTCTCCTGCTGGAGAAGGGGGCTGGACTAGATGACCTCAAAGCTCCCTCCCAACTGTTATTCCACATTCTATCTAGTTGCTTCTCTGCTTCCAGGCCGTGGAGGGAACCAAAGAGCCTGAGTTGCTCCCGGATTCTCCTCCCACCTGCCCTCAACTCACCTCCCAGCTGCTGCTTGGAGCCTCGGAAGAGCCGCCAGAGCCTCTCTGCACGAAACTCTCACCTCTCTTCCGTAATTGTTTCGGAAGAGGAAGTTCCTCTGTTCTTCGCTTCTTCCGTCCTTTCTAGCAATACTATACTCGATGGTTTTAACTCCTTTAAGGTAAATCGGAGAGGCCGCTATTGTACTGTTAGCTCTTCAGTCGCAGATGCTCCCATCTCCTGATAGGAGGCTGAAAAACAGGCTTGTCCTATCTAACTATGGCATTGGCCAGATCCTCTCACTGATTATGTGCTATCAATCATTTTCAGACTCCTAGCAACCTATATTTGCAGCTGAGCTAAGCCAAATATAATAGTTACTGAAAAACTGCTATCACATCACTCCGGTTTTTCTCTCTGTTACCCAATTCCTACAATTGTACATTGTATGTTTTACCCACCAATCCCCTTCATGACTTTGTTCTTCTCTGCACTCTTCTACAGTCTAAATACTTCTGTATCCTGGTGACCAAAACTGGATGCAATATTCAAAGTGTAGTCTTACTAATACAGTATAATACAGTACTAACACTTCATGTGACTTTTTTTACTATCCCTGTGATGCTGCAGGCGAGGACTGAATTGTCTTTTTAGGCAATTACAGCACACTGTAGGAAGTTAGCACCCAGCCCTCTCCTAGAAAAATGAAATATCCTAGGAAATATTGAAAAGGCAGAATATTATTGTTAGATTTGGTGAATGGATGAGGCAGACTCAGGCTTCAGCAAACGACAGCTCTTTATTAAGTGACAACTATGTACAATCCAGCAAAGACTCTGTCTGGCAGCAGCCCTTTTATAGGGCTCTGTCAGACCCTTCGACCAATTAGATTCGAATACTGTTCCTGCCGGAACAGAGGACCTTGGTGGAAATTATCATACTGATTTTCAGTATGTAACACTCTCCCCTCTTAGTTGGGTTCGTCCAGCTTGTAACGTAGTCACACAGGTAGGCGGGCTTTCTGGTGGCTCGCCAGACCTGTGCAGTTCAGTCGGTGCTGGACCCTCAGTAAGGTTGGATGGACCTGTTATCTCTGTGGCTTCGCCTGGTGGAAGCTCCTGGAGTTTCTGGAGCTGGTTCACTCGGACTTCGCTGCGGCCCTACAACTTCATCAGATAAGTACCCTGGTACTTTTGGGCTTGAGAAGTCTGTGGAAGGAGTGAATTCGTGCTCCTTTTGGGTAGGGCTTTGGCTAACTCGTGCAGGAGTTACCTCTGGTTGCCTAAGGTTGGATTGGGAGAGGCGGCCACAGAGTTGGTCAGTGTGCTGCCTCCAAGTTCGACCGTCCTCGAGCTCCAATTGACCATGAGCGAGGTCTGATAATGCCTGTAATCATGGCAGGAATCCAGAGCCCCCCCCCCCAGGATAGTTGTGGGCGTAAACTCGATCCCCTACGCTAAAGTGTGTAAGTTTGCCAGTCAAATCTGGGGGCGTCACCGCGGAGTAGTTTGGGTTTAGCCGGTCTAAGCGCGATCTTAGCCTGCGACCCAGTGGTGGGTTTCAAAATTTTTTGGAACCTACTCTGTGGGTATGGCCTGCTTTTTGGGAGTGGCTTGCTGGCCATGTGACCGGGTGGAGTGGCTTGCCGGCCATGTGATTGGGTGGGAGTGGCTTGCTGGCCATGTGACCGGGTGGGAGTGGCTTGCTGGCCATGTGACCGGGTGCGAGTAGCTTGCCGGCCATGTGACTGGGTGGGAGTGGCTTGCCAGCCATGTGACCAGGTGGGAGTGGCTTGCTGGCCATATGACCAGGTGGGAGTGGCTTGCCGGCCATGTGACCAGGTGGGAGTGGCCAAGATGATGTCAGCATTCCCAGTCAAGATAGAGGTATAAATTACACAGAAAAGAAAGAGGCATCCATACACCTGAATTTAACTTCAAAGCAGTGGCAACAACTTAAATTCATTAAATAATAATGTTTGTTAGGGCTATGCACTGTTTTTGAATATATAGGAATGTAAAGCCCACAGCATCTACTTGGTACTTTTTAAAGCAGCGGCATCTTTTTTCTGGATTCATGAAATATCTACTTTAAAGAGTTGTGTGTGGGGTACTATATTTACAGACTTGTATTCTCTTCAGTACTTTGTTTGGAACAGAATCCAAAGTACCATGCAGTCCTAGCATTTGTACTAAAGCCAGGCAAGTTATTTTACAGGGCTCTGAGAACTCCTCCAGATCTGGTCAATGAAGCAGAAGTTCCAAAGTACTCCCACAACTTTCCAATGCTTTGAAATCCCACCAAATGATTTATACAGGCCTATTTCATACTTTCTTCTATATGGCGATCAGGGTGGTTTTACATATGGTTCACAGGTGGTCTATTTCCCAAGTACTTAGAGGGCCAAGAACTGCCTTTCCTAGATTGCAGCTTTAGCTTCCTTTAATGTTAACGCACCTTCAGGCCATTCAAATATAGACTAGCTCTTATGCTGGAACCATATCACATGCTTTATATATTAATATCATATTCAATGTAATCAATATAGCTAAAAACACAGGCGGCAGTTAAGAGTAGTTTGTAACAAAACATGGGCAATAAACAAAAAGTTGATTCACCACCACCCCCCTATTTTAGCTTGTTTCTGTCTTATCTAATATTTTCCTGCAATTTTTCCATAATCCAGACTACTAAAAAGAGTTCTACATAATGATAGTTTTAAAATAAGTTTGATGTCCAACAGATTTCCTACTTATTAATATGAACAGGTTCTGGCCTGTTGCTTTAAAAAAATAAATTCATAAATATATCCCCAATAAAAAAGAATAATATGTTGGAGTACTGAAAAACTCAGCCAAATGGGAAAATCCAAAGAAAAAAATATTGGACTTCCTGCTAAGAAGTAACAATTTATATATAGTATGCACAATTCTTTTAGTTAAATTATTGCTGAACAATTTATAATAATTGTATCAAAGTATTATTCTATTTGCCACCACTACCCTACTTCCTAGATGTTCACTATTGCTTCTCCCCCCCACCCAAGATTTAAGGGCATGTGAAACAGTTTTGATGAAAGTTGCGTGACATGAAACTTCTCTCCTTTGAAATAAGGTTTGGTTTTAATTCTCCAATGAATCAAAAGGAATGTTTCACGCTTCCTTGTTACACACCATTTGTTTTAGCTTTCCATGGCTCTCCCCAAAACAAACCAAGGAAGATAAAACCAAAGAAATCTAAAACTGTTGTGCACAGCTTTGCACTAAATTATCTGTATAGTAAGCCAAAAATAGTTTAAGATTATAATTAGCCCACCTGTTTCCTCCATTAACATGCAAATACATTTTTCTTGTTCAGAGACTGCATGAGAGTTTTCCCAGTCCTTGCAAAATATCACACATCCACATTTATTTATTTATTTATTTATTTATTTATTTATTTATTTATTATTAGCGTTTATATACCGCCCCCTCTCCCGAAAGGGAGACATAAAGGGAGCCGCAGCTCCTCTGTGAATGGGGGCGGCGGAGTTTGGCTTCTCTCTGCCATTTAAAGGCAGCCCTGAATCCCAACTTTTTTCCTCTCCTTCCATTTACAGATGAGCTGTGGCTCCCTTTATGCCCACCCCCGCACCCTCCCTCCCGAGGGTCGAAGCGCCTGAAAGGAACAGGCAGGCTGCCACAGCTTTACCGAGAAGACATTTCTGAGAAGATAAACTTCTCCGGTCCGGCTGCACCCGAGCTGGTGGAGCGCCCGTGCGATCGGAGCGACCATGCAGCTCACCTCACTGGCTGTCTCCCTGGCGATGGGCCGGCAGTTGCGGGAGCCCCACCAGCTTGGGTGCAGCCGGACTGGAGAAGTTTCTCTTCTCAGAAATGTTTTCTCAGTGTAGCGTCTCAGGGAGGTGGCCAGGGGGAGCATAAAGGGAGCGCAGCTCCCCTGTGAATGGGAGCGGCGGAGTTTGGCTTCTCTCTACCATTTAAAAGCAGCAGCAGGGAGAATCCCAACTTTTTTCCTCTCCTTCCATTCAGAGCGGAACTGTTCCAGCCTCACACACACACACACACACATGCTTCCCCAGTAAACCTAACCTTCGCGCTCTTATCCATGCTCTCCTCGGCTCCTCATGACTGCAATAGATGTCCAGAATCGACTTTTGGGGCTAGGGTTTCCAGCCCCCGCTGCTTCTGGATGTCTATTGCCATCGCAAGGAGCCGAGGAGAGCGTGGAGAAGAGTGTGAAGGTTCTTGGCGCTCCGGTGAGCCGCAAAAGTGGTTGGGAGAGGAGCACGGCTTGGTTTAGCCTCCCTGGACATCGCAGCAGCAGCCCCAAGTGCGTCGATCTCGCCATTTTTTGAATCGGGGCATGGTGCAAGAGGGGGGGAGTGAAGACCTTTTTCAGCTGGCACAAAGGACTTCCCCGGACTTGCTTTAGTGAGCACGGGCCCGCACCCCCACCACCGCCAATCCGGAAAAGGTCTTTACTCCCTCTCTCTTGCAGCACGCCCCGAAGCAAAAAATGCCGAGGACTTGCAAGGTCCCCGAACTTGGGCCGGCCGTGCTGCTTAAGCTCCCGCCACCGTCCACAACCCCGCGCTTTCTGGCGGCCCTGCGGCCCTGCGCTATAAGCGAGCCAGGGATCCTTGCAAGGCCGCAAAAGGTCACTGGACTTGCTTACAGTGCAGGGCCATGGCAGCCCCCGCCCCACACTTAGTTACTTACCTCCTCGGAATCAGCAGGCAGCAATACAGAGCCAAACAGGAAAAAAGGTAAGTTGGTTTAGATAGGGTTCTTAGAGGCGGGCGGGGCAATTTGTGAGGTAGCCAATCAGTGAGCGGTGGGCGGGGCTACGATAGTGCAGAGGGGGGGAAGTGAGTAATGGAGTGGCTTCTGGACGGGTTGGGGTGAGCGAGCGAGCGAGTGAGCAATATGGCCGGGGCAGGAACTTACTTCTGGGTCCATTGACCAACTGGTTCGGCCGATCCGGTGCGAATCGGCAGAAACCCACCACTGCCGCGACCCATTAGAAGCTTGGAGGGGCTTCTCCCGGTGGTAGCACTTGGCGTGAGGTGCTGAATGAGGAGGAATTGATCAACCCGTGTTTGCCAATCTCCCGACCTCATCCTAGATAGGGCTTCTTTAGCGAATCTCACCATTCTCTCTGCCTGTCCATTACTGGCCAGATGTATGGAAAGATGGTTTAATGGTGGTGAGGAGGACATGGCTTGAGTCCTGAACAGAAAAGTTGATCACATGCTTCAATGTTGAGTGAAGAAGAAGAGACGAGAGGAAGGGGCTTGCTGGGATTTTTATAATCTGTTCAACGTATAAAAAATACTTTTGTTTCAAATTTACTTATGCACAAGTTTCTTCTAGTTCTTTCAGAAATGGAGGGTTCTATCTTTTCTTTACCTTCCCTTGCCCAAAATATTTCTCACAGACATTGTAGAGAAAAAGTCAATGTCCTTGAGTTGTTATCAGTCTCCACAAAGCAGCTGCAAACCCTCCAACTTCAGTAGAATCAAGGAAAGTAAGACAGAGGATACATTGTTTCAGAAGAAAAAAAGACCAAGTTCTGGCTTCTGAGTGGCAGATTCAATTTTTTTTTCTTATTCGTTTCAGGCTTAAAAAACAAAACAAAAATCTCTAAGTGTCTTTAATAAAATTTAATAAACAGTAGGGGGAAGAATTGTTAAGATAAAAAACGGGTTTTAGTTCAGCCAAAAAATAAGGTAACAAGAAGTAGGGGGGGGGAAAAAAAACAATTCATTCACTTAAGCGGAGAAACGGGAAGCGTTACGCTCACTTCAATCCACAAAACATTGTTACATAGAAAAAAGAGACAAAAAACTTTCTAAGGCAGTCCAATTAAGATAAATTTCGCCGCTTTGTTCTTAGCTTAAAGGACAAATTTATCTTTAAAAACTTTCTTTTCTTTTCAAAGAAAAGAAAAAAAACCCTCACCAAATAGACTCACTTTCACTTTCACTGCCTTTCCTCCGGAGCCGTCTCCGACTATGTCAGCCTGGGGGCTGTCTGTTTACCGCCGATTTGAAGAGCTTCCCTTGGGTCAAACAGGGACCTTGCGATGTCCCTGTGACCAGCAAGGATTTGTCTCCCTTTCACCGTCTCTTCGGGAAGGCGTACGTCCATGTGAATCAACGGCGGTCTCGTACTATCGAGACCGCATGTTGTGTTGTTGCGACGTCTGGCTCTCGAATCTCACTTTAATAGTCTTCTATTAAGATGTGTATCTTACTCCATTCCTTTGCTTTGTGACATGCTCACCATAAATTATAAAAAGCTCTTCTTTATATTTCCAAAATTCAATGCTTTTATAGCATTCCCTAACCATATCATGCCATAAATAGTCATGCCATCAAAATCTTAATTCATGGCCCTCTAGCTCATGTAACCTCTTAATTTGGAGAGTCACCCACTCTTTTTGCCAGACAAAACAAGCATCAAAGTACAATTTCAAATCTGGTAAACCCAACCTCCTCTTTCCTTAGCATCTTGGAATAATTTATATTTAATTCTTGGTTTTATCCCTTGTAATATAAACTTAGAGATCTCCATCTGCCATTGTTTAGATGGAGTATCACTTACAAGTTTTTGTAAAGTATAAAACAGAAAATGTATTTTTGGTAATTTGGGTGCTGGAGGTTAAAACGTACAAAGAATGGTTATAGGAATTGGGCATGTCTAGTCTAATGAGAAGGACGAGTGGAGACATGACAACAGTGTTCCAATATTTGAGGGGCTCCTATGAAGACAAAGACAAGTCCATTTATTTTCCAAAGTACCAAAAGAAACGATGGATGGAAACTAACCAAAGGGAGAAGCAACCTATAACTAAAAAGAAAATTCCTAACGATTACAGCAATCAACCAATGGAATAGCTTGCCTTCAAAAGTTTTGGGTGCTCCGTCAATGGAGGCTTCCAAAAAGAGATTCGAAGTCCACTTCTGAAATGGTAGAACAGAAAGTTGGACTAGAAGACCTTTAAGGTCCCTTCCCGCTCTATTTTTCTGTTATATATTATATTCATCTTAATTACAGCGATTCTATCCAATAATTGCTATTCTAAGAATCTGTATAGACTCAAGTCAACCAGAGAATTTCATGGTTGAGTGCAAATGTGAACTTGGATCTCCGTAATCTTCCATGGGTCAAATAAATCATCATTAATCTAAGGTTATTTTAGCATTGTGGAATATTTCCTTTTACCTTTAATGTAAATAGTTTTCTTTTTTACATCTTCTGCAACCATTTTATAAACAATTTCTTTGAATCTTACAGGCAAAGAGAATGCCAATAAGAGAACTCCAAACAACTGAGAATAACAAACAACGTTAAAAAGGAAAGCAAATCAAGCCAAAAATCAAAACATTTCCATTTCCTTCAGAAACTCACAAAATTCTCCTTCTTCCCCAGCAGGTGATCAAGTAGAGATTTCGAACTGGAAAAAGTAGAGTATGCAATACACAAGGATATGAATGTCCTGACTGTGGGAAAAGTTTTCAGTCAGAATTCCTGCCTAGTGAAACACCAGAGGATTCACACAGGAGAGAAACCCCTTGAATGTCCTGATTATGGGAAAGGTTTCAGTCAAAATTATGATCTGGTGAGACACCAGAGGACTCTCAAAGGAAAAAAACTATGAGTGTCTGGATTGTGGAAAAAGTTTCATTGATAATTCCAGCCTGGTGACATACCAGAGGACTCACACAGGAGAGTAACCATGCTAGTGTCCTGTTCCTGACAAATGTTTCAGTCAGAATTCCAATATGGTGATACACCAGAGGACTCACAGGAGAGGAAACACGTTGAATGTCCTGACTGGGAAAAAATCATTAGAAATCGACTCTTTGAAATCTGACACATCTCAGATTTAGACCAGTAGGTGGAGAGAAAAAAGTGGAAACTCTTGCTTCACAAAGGTTGTTCAGAAATTGTGGAATTGCTCAAAAAGGCTTTTGGGTGATGGGTGTTTTAAATTGATTTTGGAATTCCACCATGTGGAGTTTCCATCTTGTATCTTCTTGTCCTCCAGATTATGAGCGCCATAATTCCCCAGCCATGATACAACTAATCCTCAAGATGCAACTGTAATGGGGCCTGCCAACTTTGGTTGCATGTTGTAACGGTGGTTAAGTGAGATTATCTTGCTGAATTACCGCCACCCCCTTCTCTCCCTGATGAAGCCGTCAAATGAATGTGCAAGTCATTAAGCGCAACAGCGGCTACCTAGGGCAGGCTCAGGCCTGACTTACAAAGGCTTCCTTATCCAAACATTTGGTTCCTCCTAAGACTTTCCCTCCCTCACAGTTCCCCGTAGGTCTTTCCTTCCACCATAGTGAGGCAGGACATAAAGTGAAACTTGGATATAAGAGTGAGACGAGACTTGAAATGAAGCAGAATAAAGTGAAGGAACACTTTCTAAGCCTGGTAGAAAAACAGGAAGATTAAATGTCAAGCCTCAAAACTCACACCTACCGCAGGTTCAGTTAAAGTTCAGTTAAAGTTCAGTCAACCACAAATACTTTATTGGAAACTTAGACGCTTCCTGCAAATTAACTGTGACCCCAACCTGAAAAGGGGAAACAAGATGTTTATCTGCTTCTTGCCTAGTAACAGCAACTTACCAATTAGCAAAGATATAATCTATTTCCGTGTTAGGCTGTTTTTGAGGAACATATAAGAACGCATGTCTCCAGAAAGAGTTTGTTTAGATGTACAAATGGCTGTCTTGCCTATCTTGCTCTGAACCTTGGTACCAAATAAAGTTACTTCTTTTGATCCCGAACTCTGAGTCCTTAATTTTCTGCAACAATAGAGTCTCCCCATGGTCCCCATAGGCCTCTCCATCCCTCACAGGTCTTTCCTTTCACCATAGAGCAGGGGTGTCCAAACTTTCTTCAAAGAGGGCCAGATTGGATGAAGTGAACATGCTGGAGGGCCTAACATTTTTCCGAACATTCTTTGAACAATTACAATTAAATGCAAATGAATTATTTTATGCCAAGTTAATTGCAAATGGCATACTTTTCATTTCATAACTCTCCCCCCCCCCTTTACCTCACTCGCCCCATTCAAACACCCGGGAAGAGCAGCTTCTCTCTCATTCCGGCAGAAGAGCTCCGGGGTTTTTTGGGGGGTGGGGGTGGGAGTAAATCCTTTTCCCTTCAGACGAGGAGTTTAGTCAATCCGGCATCTCTTTTCCCTTCCTCAATGATAGCCTTGCCTCCCTATTTGCTTTGAAGGAATTGGGGCGGTGGGTGGGGGGGATACAAAACACAGAGGGGAAAATACACGCACACACTCCCGGAAGACAGGAAAAAGGCTGGCGGGGACCGAACAGGCAACCCCGGAGCAGAGCCACCTCAAAAGAAAGTCGTCAAAGCGGGTCCGCGCACGCATCCACACGGACATTTTAGGTCCGGCGCAGCAAGAGGGCGGCGGGAGGCGCGGGGAAATAAGCCGGTCCTTGGGAAAGCTTTGTTGACTTCCGGAGCCGTCCCTTGCCGAGCGAGCGGACGGAGCGGCGCATGTGCCCCATCTCCACAGAACAGGCGGGCATCGCGCTCGGTCTCGCCGCTCAACCAGCAGAGAGACTTGAGGCGGGCTCTTTCCTTTGCGGCTGCCCGGCGGAGAGGACGTGCCGGCCGGCAGAGCATCGCGGCAGCCCTCCCTTTTTTTTTCTCTAACACCCCCCCCTCCAACATCTCCCCGCCGCCGCATCATTTCATCTGGGAGGGATTGGCTTGGCACCTTTTGTTTGACGGAGGCGAAGTGTGAGCGCGCGCGAGAAAAAGAGGTGGTGGGAGAGAAATTTGAAAGGTCTTCTGCTTGCCGCCCTCAATCGGAAGGGAGGGCCGTGGGCAGGCCGCATTTACATAGAGCAGGGAGGGCTGTTAAAGGGCCGTATTAAACCGCCCCCCGGGCCGCAAATGGCCCGCAGACCGGACTTTGGACATGCCTGCCATAGAGTCTCCACATGGACCCCATAGGCCTCTCCATCCCTCACAGGTCTTTCCTTTCACCATAGATTCTCCACATGGTCCCCATAGGCCTTTCCCTCCCCCACAGGTCTTTCCTTCCACCATAGAGTCTCCATATCATCCCCATAGGCCTTTCCCTCCCTCACAGGTATTTCCTTCCACCATAGAGTCTCCACATGGTCCTCATAGGCCTTTCCCTCCCCCACAGGGCCCCCACTTTACTGGAACCCTGCAATACTTAGGCCTGACTCCCTCCCTACCAGGCGTCACAGCCTCTTCCTCTTCCATACCTTTTGAAGATCTCTGAACCTCATGTGGGGAAGAGGGCAGGATATGCATCTCTTGCCTGTGTGACTGTGTCAACGAAGCAGCCATTACTTTGACTGTGCTCTGTATTAATCCCTAGGCCATGCAATAGACGTGTGGAAGCAGCTGCCATTTTGCCATGTCTGCCTCTATGTCAATATGGTGGCTGCTTCTGGTTCACTGTTGTGTGGTAGTTGGACAAACTGTTCTATTTTGCTACCTTAACACTTTGTAGACAGTGTTACGGAGTTGTGGGTGCACTGAAAATGCTGGCTGTGTCTACAGGGAAAGGTCAAAAGCCACAAGTCCCCACTCATACAAACAATCCATTTCCTCAGAATGAAAGTCTGAAGCTCAGATGGAAATGTGTAAAGTGTGTGTTATTTGGAGGATACTGGATCTTGAAAGCTGCAGTCTTGAATTTGAAGCTGGAATAGCAGGAACAGCTGAATGGATAGATTTTGTGGGGAGGAAGAAGGTCCAGTTTGGTGGTCACCGGCCTAGAGCCTAAGAGACACTCATTTCCTGTCTTGCTTTAGGCACAAAGCCATCTAAGAAACCTTGGCCTGTCCTGTCCTCTCAGGGGAAAAGAACGTGCCAAGGAAACTGCAGGGAAGTGGGAGTGCAGGATAACCCCCAAAAGCCTACTTTTGCAACTCAGCAAACCTTGAAGAGTGAAGCCTGACCAACTTACCTTCTCAAGATTCGTGAGGTGCTGTGCCATAAACATTTATGAAGTTCTTGTTTGTGTGCACAGCCTATATATGATTTCCAGCTTCATCTTATTAATAGAATAATGAAACAATGGACAATAACTAGAAACATCTATCCTCCTTGCTTCTACACCACTTCTAGATATGAGAATTTATTCATTGTCTCTGATCTTGTTGTCCCCAAAACTGGGCTCTTGCTTGGTGTCGAAGCCGATAAGTCACCAGACACAAGGTGTGATACAGAATTATACTTTTATTTTGATACCAAGATATAAGGAGCCCAGTTTGAAAAGCTAACCAAGGACCAAGTCCCTGCCAAAAACATACCAGTTAGTGGCTAGAGTAGATGTCCGTCATGTCCCTGGACTTTGTCAGTGATAAAGGGAACTCCAGGCTCCAAGAAATAGCAGGAACTCTCATTTCCAAAGGAAAAGGGAGCACAGTCTGAGCCCACTTTGTTGCTGCTAGGCCAAAGTGGGAATTTGGGTGCTGCAGATTGGCTTTTCCATGGTCCCTTCATAGAGATTCCTCTCTGTTTGTTAATGTGCAGCTGTGGCCAAGCAGAGAAAGTGACCTTGTTTCTGTAGAGTTTATATGTGGAAGGGGAAATGTTTTGAGTGGTTTTGATATCCTCATGCTTTTTCTGAGGAGGGCTTTTGGTCAATTCCATTTGCCACCCTTGCCATGGTCCCCCATCCTTTCCCCCACTGGAGTGCCCTCCTCTCAAATGTAGTCCGGGTGATATCCTTCCTTCTGTCCAACTTGGGTTTGGGTTTAGGGGATAGACTGGTTTCAGGGAGGTGAAGGACACAATATATGCGACGATGGTGATGAGAGGAGCGGACTAGCTCAGGTCTCACTTTGTTTGGTGTTGCAGAGGACCCCAAACCATGGGCCCTGATGCTTCCTCCCTCCTCAAGATCCCTAACAACTCCAGGATCCCACCCCCTTCTTGGGTGGGAGTAGGCAACTGGCCTAAGTTCACAACAGGCTAAGCGGTTGTTCAGGACCCTTTCCACCAGCAGGGCACACACAAATACCAAACACAGCCATAGAGGACTCATGCCTGCCAATTTGAAAATAAGTCAGGGTAGTTTGATGGGTCTAGGGCTGAGAGGGAGATGATCTCTTCAGCATGAAAATCAGGAACCTCACTTCCTCCTCCTGGGGTTCAGGTTCAAGGAGTTCAGTCCAAATTCTCACTCTCAGTTGGACAGTCCATACACCCAGGAGAACAGTCACAGCTATAGCTGTGTATTGCAGTCCTACCATTCCTCGAAATGGGCCAAGTCAGCAAAAGTCAAGAGGAAGGTGTTGAAATGCGAATTAGAGGTGGCCTTTCATTTGAAAAGAAACTTGAGTCCCAAGTCTCCATCCCCCTGTGGTTTTGGGATCACAGTTCACTGTTCCGGCACCTCCTGGTCTGGGCACTTCTTTACGTGGGAATGATGGCTCCATGAGGACAGGCCTTTCCCCTTCAGGGTAGTATATGTGGTCAGCAGCACTTGGAATGGGCTTTCCACTTCTCCTGGAACAGGGAGTCGAGCCGCCACAATTTCACTAGGACCCAGTCTCCTGGTTGAAAGGGATGCACTGGATGGCCCAGGCCCAAGGGTTCGTTTTCGGCATGTAACGAGAAAGAGAATTCAGGACCCCCAGCAAGCTAGCTCACATACTGATGGAGGGTCTCCTCCCCCACCAAATGCACAGCCTCCCCACCTACTATATAGAACTGATAGGCATGTCCATACAGGAGTTCAAAGGGGCTAAGGACATTATGTTTTCGTGGGGCAATTCTGAGCTGTAGCAAAGCTGTGGGAATGGCCTGCAGCCAGTGCAGCTGGGCTTCCTGAGAGAGTGTGGATACCGGCTACTTCTTTAGCTTTGTTTGTATGGCATGGAAAAGCCTCAACCCATCCAGAAAAAGTACACACAAATCCAAGAGATCTCTAAATACCAGTTTCTGGAGAAATTCAGTGAAATCAACTGTATTTTTCGGAGTATAAGACACACCTCCCCCCCTAAAAGAGTGTGAAAATGTTGGTGTGCCTTATACACTGAATGCAGCCATTTTTGTCCTCCTGAAGCCCTGCCCCCGCATACCGTTTTTGTGAAAAATGGGCAAAAAATGGACCCCCTTTTCACCCCTGCAGGTCTCAGCAGGGCTGGAGGAAGGGAAAAATGCCCCCGTTTTGGTGAAAAATGGGGACGTTTTTGCCTTACCCCAGCCCTGCTGAAGCCTGCAGAGTCCTGCTGGGGGCTGGGGTAGACCAAAACTTTTTTTCTTACTTACCTTTTCAAAATCTTGGTGCATCTTATACACCGGTGCATCTTATACAGTAATAGTGGACACCAATGGATGTCCCCTCGGCAAGCCCGCCCACCTCTGGCATGGCAGTGAGCAGTGTGCCTAGTGGAGCTGACCAGATTCCATTGGGTCCAGGGTGGCCTCTGGGCAGAGGTGGGATTCAGCAGGTTCAGATTGGTTCGGATTGGTTTGGGCAAACCAGTTATTAAAATTCTGCCCAGTTCGGTGAACTGGCTAATTTGACCACTGGCTGGCCCTACCCACACCCATTTTGGGCCTGAAAAACAGCTTGGAAATGTCCCCCAAAATGGCCAAAAGCCCTCCCATAAACTGCCTGAAAAATGGCCCAAAAAGTAGCCCCAAACCATCCCCAAAAATTGTCTGAAAAACGGCTGAAAACAGGCCACAAATGGGCCTAAAACCACCCTGGAAACAACCTGAAAAACAGCCCAAAAGCAGCCCAGAAAATGCCTGAAAAACAGCCAAAAATGTCACAAATTACAGCCTGAAACAGCCGCAAAATGACCTAAAAGATGGCCAAAAAACAGCCAAAAAACCAGCTTGTAAATGGCCTGAAAAATTTCCCATAAACACCCCAGAAACTGCCTAAAAATGACCCAAATATGGCTCAAAAAGCCTGGAAATGGCCTGAAAAACTGATGGAAGCATTTGGGATTATGAGCGCAAAAAAAGGAATCTCTTTGTGAGCCTGAGCTCTTCCCAAGAAGCTCCCATGTGGAGCACAGCCACTTCTTAAAAGATTCCTCACCATGGTTTGGAAACCGCTGGTTGGTTGTGGAAGGCTGAAGATGTGGATTCTACAGATTTGGAATGAACAGATTTGATGTGTGATGAATGGACTTTGAAGGGAAGTTGGTTGTCACTGGGAAATGGACTTGCCATATCTAACTGGAAAACTATTTGGACTGGACTCTTTGGGGAAAATGGATCGACAACAGAGGTTTATGATTTTGAGGAATAAAACACAATAGTTGTTTTATTGTTCTCAACCAAAATATTAAGAAAAAGTTTTATTTGTAAGAATCAAACAAAGATATTTCATCCCGGACAGATCAGAGACAATGATTATGGTGATATATATAAATCTGTTTTTGTCTTCTTGAACTCCTTTTTCCCTATTTAAATGTTGTGTCTATTGTTTTGTTTTGTTTTAATTTCTTTCTTTTTTTGAGTCTGTAATTTAAATTAATTTTCCCGAATATTTTTTTTTGAAGCCACTTTACGAGAACCAAGTTCATGGACTGCTCGATTTCTAACCCGCCTCTAAATTCATGGAAACCTAGCATTATAGTCTTGGAAGGGACCCTGGAGGTCTTCTAGTCCAACCTGCTGCTCAAGGCTTTATACCACCCCACTTAAACGGTTGTCCAGCCTATTCTTCAAAATCTCCAGTGATGGAACACCCACAATCCCTGGAGGCAAGCTATTGCATTCATTCATTGCTCTTACTGACAGTCAATTTCACTTTACTTCTAGGTTGGGCCTCATTTTAACAAGCTTCCACCCATTATTTGTTTTCCTGCCATCCGGTGCCCTTGAGAATAAGTCAATCCGCTCTTCTTTGTGTCAGACGCACAAGTACTGGAAGCTCACGTCCCTCGTAATGATCCTTTATCACCTTTGTTGCTCTTCTCTGCACACTTTCCAGGCTCTCAAAAACTTTTTTGTATCATGGTGACCAGAACTGGACACAGTATTCTGAGTGTGGTATCATCGATATTATACAATTCTCTCTCTTCTTGTTGTCTTGACATTATTCCTTTTGATGCAGCCTAGGACTGCATTGGCTTTTATTGGCAGCTGCAGCACAAAACTGGCACAAGTGGTATTTGTCCACTTATCATGCACTCCAGGGATACATGGCTTACCCTTTTGGAGATCTCCCAGACACAGCGAGCATTTTCAGTGCATCCACAACTCTGTGACACAGTCTACAAAGAGTTAAGGTAGCAAAATAGAACAGTTTGTCCAACTACCACATAACAGTGAACCAGAAGCAGCCACCATATTGACATAGAGGGAGCCATGGCAAAATGGCAGCTGCTTCCACAAGTCTATTGCATGGCCTAGGGATTAATACCGAGCACAGTCAAAGTAACGGCAGCTTCGTTGACACAGTCACACAGGCAAGAGATGCATATCCTGCCCTCTTCCCCACATGAGATCTTCAAAAACTATGGAGGAGGAAGAGGCTGTGACGCCTGATAGGGAGTCAGGCCTACGTATTGCAGGGTTCTAGTAAAGTGGGGGCCCTGTGGGGGAGGGAAAGGCCTATGGGGACTATGTGGAGACTCTAGTGTGGAAGGAAAGACCTGTGGGGGATGGAAAGGCCTATGGGGACCATGTGGAGACTCTATGGTGGAAGGAAAGACCTGTAATGGATGGAGAGGCCTATGGGGACCATGTGGAGACTCTATGGTGGAAGGAAAGACCTGTGAGGGATGGAGAGGCCTATGGGGTCCATGTGGAGACTCTAGGGTGGAAGGAAAGACCTGTGAGGGATGGAGAGGCCTCTGGGGACCATATGGAGACTCTATTGTTGCAGAAAATTAAGGGACTGAGTTCGGGATCAAAAGAAGTAACTTTAGTTGGTACCAAGGTTCAGAGCAAGATAGGCAAGACAGCCATTTGTATATCTAAACAAACTCCTTATGGAGAAGGGAGTTCTTATATGTTCCTCAAAAACAGCCTAACACGGAAATACATTATGTCTTCACTAATTGGTAAGTTGTGGTTACTAGGCAAGAAGCAGATAAACATCTTGTTTCCTCTTTTCAGGTTGGGGTCACAGTTAACTTGCAGGAAGCGTCTAATTTTCCAATGAAGTATTTATTTGTGGTTGACTGAACTTTAACTGAATTAACTGAACCTGCGGCAGGTGTGAGTCTTGAGGCTTGACATATAATCTTCCTGTTTTTCTACCAGACTCATTCTGCTTCATTTCAGGTCTCATCTCACTCTTATATCCAAGTTTCACTTTATGTCCTGCCTCACTATGGTGGAAGGAAAGACCTACGGGGAACTGTGAGGGAGGGAAAGTCTCAGGAGGAATCAAATGTTTGGAAAAGAAAGCCTTTGTAAGTCAGGCCTGGGCCTGCACTAGGTAGCCGCTGTTGCGCTTAATGACTTGCACATTCATTTGACGGCTTCATCAGGGAGAGAAGGGGGTGGCGGTAATTCAGCAAGATAATCTCACTTAACCACTTTACAACATGCAACCAAAGTTGGCAGGCCCCATTACAGTTGTATCTTGAGGATTACTTGTATCATGGCTGGGGAATTATGGCACTCATAATCTGGAGGACAACAAGATAGAAGATGGGAACTCCACATGGTGGAATTTCAAAATCAATATAAAACACCCACCACCCAAAAGCGTTTTTGAGCAATTCCACAATTTCTGAACAATCTTTATCAAGCAAGAGTTTTCACTTTATTCTCTCCACCTACTGGTCTAAATCTGAGATGCATCAGTGTTCAAAGAGTCAATTTCTAATGAATTTTCCCCAGTCAGGGCATTCAAAATGTGTTTCCTCTCCTGCGAGTCTGCTGGTGTATCACCATATTGGAATTCTGACTGAAACATTTGCCAGGAACAGGACACTAGCATGGTTGCTCTCCTGTGTACGTCCTCTGGTGTATCATCAGGCTGGATTTGTGACTGATACCTTTCCCACAAGTAGGACATTCAAAGGGTTACTCTCCTGTGTGAGTCTTCTGGTGTCTCACCAGGTAGGAATTATTATTAAAGCTTTCCCCACAAATAGGACATTCAAGGGGTTTCTTTCTTGTGTGAGTCCACTGGTGTGTCACCAGGTTGGAATTTTAACTGAAACCTTTCCCACAAATAGGACATTCAAAGGGTTTCTTTCCTGTGTGAGTCCACTGGTGTGTCCCCAGATCATAATTCCGACTGAAACTTTTCCCAAAATCAGGACATTCAAAGGGTTTCTATCTTGTTTGAGTCCGCTGGTGTGTCACTAGGTTGGAACTTTGACTGAAACTTTTCCCACAATCAGGACATTCAAAGAGTTTCTTTCCTGTGTGACTCCTCTGGTGTATCACCAGATGATAATTCCAACTGAAACTTTCCCCACAATTAGGTCATTCGAATAGTTTCTCTCCTTTGTGACTCCTCTGGTGTATCACCAGATCATAATTCTGACGGAAAATTTTCCCACAATTAGGACATTGAAAGAGTTTTTCTCCTGTGTGAGTCCTCTGGTGTCTCACCAGATCATAATTCTGACTGAAACATTTCCCACAATTAGGATATTTGAAGGGTTTCTCTCCTGTGTGAGTCCTCTGGTGTGTCATCAGGATGGGTTTGTGACTGAAACCTTTCCCACAGTCAGACACTCAAAGGGTTTCTTTCCTGCGTGAGTCCTCTGGTGTTTCACTAGGCTGGATTTATGACTGAAACCTTTCCCACAGTAAGGACATTCAAAGGGTTTCTTTCCTGTGTGAGTCATCTGGTGTGTCAACAGGCCATGATTCCGACTGAAACTTTTCCCACAGTCTGGACATTCAAAGGGTTTATCTCCTGTGTGAGTCCTTTGATGTCTCACCAGATCATAATTCTGACTGAAACTTTTCCCACACTTAGGGCATTCAAAGGGTTTCTCTCCTGTGTGAGTCCTCTGGTGTTTCACCAGATCACAATTCTGACTGAAACTTTTCCCACAATTAGGACATTTGAAGGGTTTCTCTCCTGTGTGAGTACTCTGGTGTGTTATCAGGCTGGATTTGTGACTGAAACCTTTCCCACAGTCAGGACATTCAAAGGGTTTCTCTCCTGTGTGAATCCTCTGGTGTCTCACCAGATCATAATTCTGACTGAAACTTTTCCCACAATTAGGACATTCGAAGGGTTTCTCTCCTGTGTGAGTCCTCTGGTGTGCCATCAGGCTGGATTTGTGACTGAAACTTTTCCCACAGTCAGGACATTCAAAGGGTTTCTTTCCTGTGTGAGTCCTCTGCTGTGCCACCAGACCATCATTCCGACTAAAACTTTCCCCACAGTCAGGACATTCAAAGGGTTTCTCTCCAGTGTGAGTCCTCTGGTGTCTCACCAGATCATAATTCTGACTGAAACTTTTTCCACAATTAGGACATTTGAAGGATTTCTCTCCTGTGTGACTACTCTGGTGCGTTATCAGGCTGGATTTGTGACTGAAACCTTTCCCACAGTCAGGACATTCAAAGGGTTTCTCTCCTGTGTGAATCCTCTGGTGTATCACTAGGCTGGCATTCCGACTGAAACCTTTCCCACAGTCAGGACATTCGAAAAGTTTCTCTCCTGTGTGAGTCCTCTGGTGTTCCACTAGGTGGGCATTCTGACTGAAATCTTTCCCACATTTAGGACATTCGAAGGGTTTCTCTCCTGTGTGAGTCCTCTGGTGCATCATGAGGCTGGATTTGTGACTGAAACCTTTCCCACAGTCAGGACATTCAAAGGATTTCTCTCCTGTGTGAGTCCTCTGGTGTTTCACTAGGCAGGAATTCTGACTGAAACCTTTCCCACAGTCAGGACATTCAAAGGGTTTCTCTCCTGTGTGAGTCCTGTGGTGTCTTACTAGGGAGGAATTCTGACTGAAACCTTTCCCACAGATAGGACATTCGAAAGGTTTCTCTCCTGCATGAGTCTTCTGGTGTCTCACTCGGTTGCAATTATTACTAAAGCTTTTGCCACAGTCAGGACATTTGAAAGGTTTCTCTCCTGTGTGAGTCCTCTGGTGTTCCACTAGGTGGGCAATCTGACTGAAATCTTTCCCACAGTTAGGACATTCGAAGGGTTTCTCTCCTGTGTGAGTCCTCTGGTGCGTCATCAGGCTGGATTTGTGACTGAAACCTTTCCCACAGTCAGGACATTCAAAGGGTTTCTCTCCTGTGTGAGTCCTCTGGTGTGTCACTAGGGAGGAATTCTGACTGAAACATTTCCCACAGATAGGACATTCGAAAGGTTTCTCTCCTGCGTGAGTCTTCTGGTATCTCACCAGGTTGCAATTATTACTAAAGCTTTTGCCACAGTCAGGAGATTCGAAAGGTTTCTCTCCTGTGTGAGTCCTCTGGTGTTCCACTAGGTGGGCATTCTGACTGAAATCTTTCCCACAGTTAGGACATTCGAAGGATTTCTCTCCTGTGTGAGTCGTCTGGTGCGTCATCAGGCTGGATTTGTGACTGAAACCTTTCCCACAGTCAGGACATCCAAACGGTTTCTCTCCTGTGTGAGTCCTCTGGTGTATCACCAAGTTGGCATTCTTCCTGAAACATTTCCCCAATCAGAACATTCATATGATTTCTTTTTTGTGTGCATCCTCTAGTATATTACCAGGCCGGTGTTTAGACTGAAACTTCTCCCACAGTCAGCGCATTCAAAGGGTTTCTCCCTGGTGTGAGTTCTCTAATATATCACCAAGTTGCCAGGCTCACTTCGTTGGGAGCAAATGTAGGACACCTCCCCTATGTGGGTCCTTCCATGAACCACAAGGGAGCAGTTCTGACTAAAGCTTTGGCCACATTAGTATTGCTTTTCTCCAATGTGGATCATTTCATGCACACTAAGTTGTGATTTGAAATACGCACTTTGCCCACAATAGCCACGTCTGTGGATCTGCAAAACGCGATCACGTGAACCTAAAACAGGGCAACCGTCATAAATGTGAGTTAGCTGCCTAGGATTCAAAAATAAATCACGGGACCATGGGGCTGCTGTAATAGTCATAAGTGTGAAAAATGGTCATCAGTCAGGTTTTTCAGTGGCATTATCACTTCGAATGGCTACTAAACAAACAGTGATAAGCCGAGGACTACCTGTAATGTATCCTTGTGTTCTGCATACTCTACTTTTTCCAGTTTGAAATCTCTTCTTGATCACCTGCTGGGGAAGAAGGAGAATTTTGTGGGTTTCTGAAGGAAATGGAAATGTTTTGATTTCTGCCTTGGTTTGCTTTCCTTTTTAACATTGCTTGTTATTCTCAGTTGTCCGGAGTTCTCTTATTGGCATCCTCTTTGCCTGTAAGATTGAAAGAAAATGTTTATAAAATGGTTGCAGAAGATGTAAAAAAGAAAACTATATACATTAAAGGCAAAAAGGAAATATTCCACAATGCTAAAATAACCTTAGATTAATTATGATTTATTTGATGTATTGAAGATTACGGAGATCCAAGATCACATTTGCATTCAACCATGAAATTCTCTGGTTGACTTGAGTCAATACAAATTCTTAGAATAGCAATTATTGGATAGAATTGCTGTAATTAAGATGAATATAATATATAACAGAATAATAGAGCGGGAAGGGACCTTAAAGGTCTTCTTGTCCAACTCTCTGCTCTACCATTTCAGAAGTGGACTTTGAATCTCTTTTTGGACGCCTCCAGTGATGGAGCACCCAAAATGTCTGAAGGCAAGCTATTCCATTGGTTGATTGCTGTAATCGTTAGGAATTTTCTTTTTAGCTATAGGTTGCTTCTCCCTTTGGTTAGTTTCCATCCATCGTTTCTTTTGGTACTTTGGAAAATAAATGGACTTGTCTTTGTCTTCATAGGAGCCCCTCAAATATTGGAACACTGTTATCATGTTTCCACTCGTCCTTTTCATTAGACTAGACATGCCCAATTCCTATAACCATTCTTTGTACGTTTTAACCTCCAGCACCCTAATTACTTTGATGCTTATTTTGTCTGGCAAAAAGAGTGGGTGACTCTCCAAATTAAGAGGTTACATGAGCTAGAGGGCCATGAATTAAGATTTTGATGGCATGACTATTTATGGCATGATATGGTTTGGGAATGCTATAAAAGCATTGAATTTTGGAAATATAAAGAGGAGTTTTTTATAATTTATGAAGGGCATGTCACAAAGCAAAGAAATGGATTAAGATACAGATCTTAATAGAAGACTATTAAAGTGAATATAAAATAAAACCAGGATTATTTTAGGCTTAATGGATAAAGAACTTTTAAAAAATGAAACACAGTTGTTATATATGTTGATTGAGGCAGGAATACCATTATTTTCATTTTTCTTTGCACTTCTATATTTTATATTTTGATCAATTAATAATTTTTTTGTGACCAAAACCCCAAAATTCTTACCACTGCAAAGGGTTTCTGTGAAATATATCTGGAAGTGATGGGGATAGATTATACAATTGTAGATATATGGATTTAGAGAAAAATAGAAATAAACAAACCTACAAACTTATATATTTGGAAAATCTATGTGTTTTCAGCCCAACAAGTATTCCAAAATTGTTACAGTCAAACCTTTCAATACTTTCAGAGATGTGGGGGCCTTAACTGATGAAATGATGCTTAAAGCCTCTGCAAGATTTGAAACAACCGTTTTGCCCATGAAAGTCCTGAGATCACAGTAAGGGCAGAAAATACTTTCCACAACTACTCTGTTGACATTCCCCTTGAAGGAGTCCCCACTTACTGACTGTATTTGGGACTTGCATGTGTCACTAAGCAGCCTGATCATGAAGCATGATGTCACCTGACAGTACCAACTTACATCTGTTCCTCTGCAGTTGTGGGTTGTTAAAGTCAATTTCACCGGACCCTGACTGGCAACTTCCTGCTGGCTTCCCCACTGATTTTCCTTCTGTGAAGCGAGTTGGAAAGGCCAGAAATTGGAATCCTGAGTGTGGGATGCTGAAACCATCCTGAATGTCCACCGGTTGGCAGAACCCAAATTGGTGCAACTCCTTTTCCTGCATATTCATAACCACAGAAACAGCTAACTTGTTCAGGTCACTGAAGAAGTGTTAGGAGGACCACAGATTTCTGGACCAGGTCTGCAGCTGCTTTTGCAGTGCCATAGTAACTTTGGAGGCTCATGAAACAAATTGTAAGCATGGACCACCTATACAAACTGAACATCTGAAAAGGTCCTCAACAGAACCTTTTTAGTTGAACCCGGTTAATACATGGATGGGGCACCAATAAGAAATACTGTGCCTGTAGGCTAGACATGGAAATTAAAAAATCAAAAAGACACAGTGGTAGATCAGTCCAATATTATTGCCAAGAAAACATAACAGGATCCATAACAGAACAAAAGAGTTGAAATTGGAAATCTTCCAGTCTACAGAAGAGGAGGCCGAGGGGTGAAATGATAGCCATCTTCCAATACCTGAGGGGCTGTCACAAAGAAGAGGGGCTCAACCTCTTCCCCAGAGCATCTGAAGTCAGAACGAGAAGCAATGGATGGAAACGAATCAAGGAGAGAAGCAACCCAGAAACAAGGAGACATTTCCTGACTGTGAGAACAATTAACCGGTTTGCCTGCAGAAGTTGTGGATGCTCCATCACTGGAGGCTTTCAGGGAGAGACTGGACAGCCATGTGCCTGAAATGGAAAAGGTCTCCTGCTGGAGAAGGGGGCTGGACTAGATGACCTCAAAGATCCCTCCCAACTGTTATTCCACATTCTATCTAGTTGCTTCTCTGCTTCCAGGCCGTGGAGGGAACCAAACAGCCCGAGTTGCTCCCGGATTCTCCTCCCACCTGCCCTCAACTCACCTCCCAGCTGCTTCTTTGAGCCTCGGAAGAACCGCCAGAGTCTCTCTGCACGAAACTCGCCTCTCTCTTCCGTGAGTGTTTCGGAAGAGGAAGTTCCTCTGTGCTCCTTTTTTTCCATTCTGTCTAGCAATACAATACTCGATGGCTTTAACTCTTTTAAGGTCAATCGGAGAGGCCGCTATTGTACTGTTGGCTCTTCAGTCGCAGATGCTGCCATCTCCTGATAGGAGGCTGAAAAACAGGCTTGTCCTATCTAGCTATGGCATTGGCCAGATCCTCTCACTGATTATGTGCTATCAATCATTTTCAGACTCCTAGCAACCTTTATTTGCAGCTGAGCTAAGCCAAATATAATAATTACTGAAAAACTGCTATCACATCACTCCGGTTTTTCTCTCTGTTACCCAATTCCTACAATTGTTCATCGTATTGTAGGAAGTTATCACCTAGCCCTCTCCCAGAAAAATGAAATATCCTAGGAAATATTGATAAGGCAGAATATTATATTTTCCTGGATGTGAAAAAGGGAGAAACACATTTTAAACAAAGTAAATTCCTACAGCTTCCAGCCCATCCCCACTTTGTCAATGGGCCATTAAGAAGACCAAGCTAGTCCACTTTACATAATAAAGAGTTCTCCTCTTAACTCCAGAGTGATGGGATAAGGCAGGATAATATAAGCCTTTATTCAAGTGACCACATGGAGGGGAACTCAATCAAACCTGAATTCAAAACAGCCTAGAGGGTTGCCCCTGCATGGGCCCATGTGAGTCTGGCAACCAATCAGAATACATTTCTTACACAGGAACAGGAAACAGATAGGTGGGGCAGAACAGATTATAAAAATCCCTGCAAGCCCTTCTTCAGCCCTTCTCTTCCCTTCTCTTCTCCACCAATATTGAAGCATGTGGTCACTTTTTCTGTTCAGGGCTCAGGCCATGTGGTCCTGTCCACCATTAAAACCATCTTTCCAAGCAGCTTCCATGTCTCCAGTGTCTTTTTCCCCACTTGGAGCCAAACCCAGAAGGACATTTCTTCCAACAGTATGTTTTACCCACCAATCCCCTTCATGACTTTGTTCTTCTTCTCTGCACTCTTTCTACGGCCTAAACACTTTTGTATCCTGGTGACCCAAACTGGATGCAGTATTCAAAGTGTAGTCTTACTAATACAGTATAACACAATACTAACACTTCATGTGACCTTTGTTACTATCCCTGTGATGCTGCAGAGGAGGACTGAATTGTCTTTTTAGGCAATTACAGCACACTGTAGGAAGTTAGCACCCAGCCCTCTCCTAGAAAAATGAAATATCCTAGGAAATATTGAAAAGGCAGAATATTATTGTTAGATTTGGTGAATGGATGAGGCAGACTCAGGCTTCAGCAAATGACAGCAAATTTAGTAGTCTGGATTATGGAAAAATTGCAGGAAAATATTAGATAAGACAGGAGCAAGCTAAAATAGGGGTGGTGGTGGTGAATCAACTTCTTGTTTATTGCCCATGTTTTGTTACAAACTACTCTAACTGCTGCCTGTTTTTTTAGCTATATTGATTACATTGAATATGATATTAATCAAAAGATAAGTGGGTTTAGATAGGGTTTTTAGAGGCGGGTGGGGCGATTGGTGAGCCAGCCAATCAGTGAGCGGGGGTGGGGCTAGGATAATGTGGACGGGCAGGGGGAGCAAGTGATGGTGTGGCTTCCGGACGGGCGGGGGTGAGCGAGCAAACAAGCTTCTTGTTCTACCCTCAGGTGCCTTGGAGAATAGTTTGACTCCCTCAAAAAGGGAGCTGCCAGACCTCTCACTCAGTGGATGCCTGTACTTGACCAAATAAAGAGCTGTTATCAGCCTTTTGTGCCTTTCATTACCCAATCTAACATGAAGAAAATCAGAGTCAATATAATTTTCCTTGGTCAGTCTGCAGATGACATTAGGGCCAAATTACAGAAGACAGAGGGGGGGGGCAGGAAAGGCGATCTCTGAACTTGTGGAATTAGCATACACAGTGTATACTAATTGGTCTCAAACCTCAGGGAAGAAAGAACTTCAAAGGGCAAGAAGAAATGCAATTTTTCTCCTCCGGACTCTTAGACAGGAAGAGCAGGAGGCCAGGGGTGTAACTGCCAGAAGAATTGTATGAGGAGGTGATTTATGGGGACAGGTAGTTAGAATCCCAGGCCCGATCAGAGGAACCGGCCCTCCAGTTGGCAAAAGGGAAGAGGGTTAATATCTACACAGACAATAAATATGCATTTGGAGTTTTACTCGCTCATGGGGCTATTTGGAAAGAAAGGGGTACGCTCACTGCCCGGGGAGGGGGGGGCAATCAAACATGGGCCACAGATCATAGCATTACTGGAAGCTGTACACTTCCCTCACGAGGTTGCAGTCATGCATGTCAGCAGTCATTCCAACGACAACACCTTGGTGGCAAAGGGAAATAGGGCAGCAGACAAGGCAGAAAAAGAGGCCTCTCAGCTGGTCCCTGCACAGGTCTGTCCCCTGATCCCCTACCACTTGGAAACATCCCTGTCCAAACCATCCTACACTAAAGAGGAAGAAAAATGGGCTCAAGAACTGGGAGCCACTTGGTCCCAGGACGGGTGGTAGAAGTTAGGACAAAGGGTGGTAGGTGCCTAAGATTCCCCTAAGACTGTGATGGTGAACCTATGGCACGCGTGCCACAGGTGGTATGCAGACCCATTTGCCAGGGCATGCGAGGCGTTGCCCTGCACTGGCCAGCTGACTTTGGCCTTCTTTTGAGGCCATTCTTCGCCCTCCAAACTTCTGGTTTGCCCGTAGGCCCAGTTTTTTGCACTCCGGAGGTTTCGGGGAAACTCCTGAAGCCTCTGGAGGGCCTCCGGGGGGGCAGGGGAGAATGTTTTTGCCCTCCCCCGGCTCCTTGCGCCTGGCGCTGTGGCTGTAGTAAACCCCCAAAGCCCCCGCACCACTAGAATAACTGCTGCCTCCTCCTCCTCCTCCTCCTCCTCCAACAGCACCACCACATTTGCTGCCCGGCGCTGCGGCTGAGGTGAAGCTGTCAAAGCTCCCGCTGGTGCCCCTGGCCATGGCAGCAGTGCCTCACCTTCCACTTGGAGCACCTGAGCTGGGCCCTGCATTACCCCTGCCCCCTCCTCCTCCGCCATGCTTTGAGGAGCCATGAGGCCGCGGGAGCCAGTAGGAATGCAGCGGAGGGGGCGGGAGCAGGAAAAAAAGACCTCATGGCTTCTCAAAAGCACGGAGGAGGAGGAGGAGGCAGCAGGGGTAACGCGTGGTCCAGCTCAGGTGCTACGAGCGGAGGGGGTGGCACTGCCACTGCTGCCATGGGTGGAGGCACCAGCGGGAGCTTTGGCAACTTCACTTATAGAGCCTGGGAAGGGGGAAAAAGCATGCCAAAATGGGGGGGGGGAGCACTGGTCGTGTGCACATGCATGCGGGGGTCATGTGCATAGCATTATGGGTGTGGAATGCCCACCCACGACCCCCTCCTTTTCCCCCTGCTTTTGGCACATGAGCCAAAAAAGGTTCACCATCACTGCCCTAAGAGCTTTGCTGACCCTATTACACAAAAACACAAACTGGGAGGGGGGGCTAAAGTGCTCACTGATTTTGTCTACCGATACATGCTGGCAAAAGGCCCATATGCCGTCACTAACAGGTCGCCTAACCAGGTCGCTGCAGCCCGTTTCCGTTGTGCACAAAGCAACCCAAAGATAGCACGGAAACCTCCTTTGGGAGTCCTTCTACTGGGTTCATATCCAGGTGCTGTGTGCCAAATACCATATTTTTCGGGCTATAAGACGCACTGGTGTATAAGACGCACCAAGATTTTGAAGAGGTAAGTAAGAAAAAAAGTTTTGGTCTTCCCCAGCCCCCAGCGGGACTCTGCAGGCTGCAGCAGGGCTGGGCTAAGGCAAAACAGCCCCGTTTTTCACCAAAATGGGGGCATTTTTCCCTTCCTCCAGCCCTGCTGAGGCCTGCAGAGTGCTTCTAGGGGGTGGGGAAGGCAAAAATACCCCCATTTTGGTGAAAAACGGTCCATTTTTTGCCCATTTTTCTGAATTTCTCCAGAAACTGGGATTTAGAGATCTCTTGGTTTTGTGTGTACTTTTTCTGGATGGGTTGAGGCTTTTCCATGCCATACAAACAAGGCTAAAGAAGTAGCCCATATCCACACTCTCAGGAAGCCCAGCTGCACTGGCTGCAGGCCATTCCCACAGCTTTGCTACAGCTCAGAATTGCCGCACAAAAACATAGTGTCCTTAGCCCCTTTGAACTCCTGTATGGACATGCCTATCCGTTCTATAGAGTAGGTGGGGAGCCTGTGCATTTGGTGGGGGAGGAGACCCTCCATCAATATGTGAGCTAGCTTGCTGGGGTCCTGAATTCTCTTTCTCGTTACATGCCGAAAACGAACCCTTGGGCCTGAGCCATCCAGTGCATCCCTTTCAACCAGGAGACTGGGTCCTAGTGAAATTGTGGCGGCTCGACTCCCTGTTCCAGGAGAAGTGGAAAGCCCATTCCAAGTGCTGCTGACCTAAGGTGACCAGACGTCCCGCTTTTGGCGGGACAGTCCCGATTTTTAATAATTTGTCCCGTGTCCCGCGGCATTTTAAAAAAGTCCCGATTTTTGGTAAGATGCGTGGCCGCACACGTGGCAAGAAAACGCCACACAGCAGTTTGTAACTGCCGCGCAGTGATTTCTACTGTCACAGGCTCCAGAAGCTGGGAGGTCCTTTGCAGGCGGCTAGAACTGGCCGCCCGCAAAGGATCTCCCCGGACTTGTTTTGATGAGCGCAAGGCGACTGACGGTAGTTTGCACCAGCCGCACCCGCTCAAACTATTGTCAGTCGCCCCATGTTCAGCAAAGTAAGCCTGGGGAGGTCCTTTGTGGATAACCAGTCCTAGCCACTTGCGCCTGGCGCTGTGGCTGTAGTGAACCCCCCAAAGCCCCCGCCGCCACTAGAATAACTGCTGCTGCCTCCTCCTCCTCCTCCTCCTCCTCCTCCTCCTCCTCCTCCTCCTCCTCCTCCAACAGCACCACCACATTTGCTGCCCGCCACTTGGAGCACCTGAGCTGGGCCCCGCGTTACCCCTGCCCCCTCCTCTTCCGCTGTGCTTTTGAGGAGCCATGAGGCCACGGGAGCCAGTAGGAATGCGGCGGAGGGGGCGGGAGCAGGAGAAAAACACCTCTTGGCTTCTCAAAAGCATGGAGGAGGAGGAGGAGGCAGCAGGGGTAATGCGGGGCCCAGCTCAGGTGCTCCGAGCAGAGGGGGTGGCACCGCCATCGCTGCCACGGGTGGAGGCGCCAGTGGGAGCTTTGGCAGCTTCACCTCAGCCGCAGCGCTGGGCAGCAAATGTGGTGGTGCTGTTGGAGGAGGAGGAGGTGGAGGAGGAGGCAGCAGCAGTTATTCTAGTGGCGGCGGGATCTCATCAGCATCTTCAGCGGCAGCCCTGCCCCCGGTGAAAAAAAATGAAGATGGAGCAGATCCACGCAGATGATGTCGCCGCAACATGACTGGAGGAGGAATTCTGGGAGTTGAAGTCCAGAAGTCTTAAAGCTGTCAGGTTTGAAGACCCCTGGGTTTTTTTCCCTAAAGGGTTAGGGGTGCAAGGATATAGACCACATTTTTAATCAAGAGCCCCCCCCCCCCCCCGGTCAATGGTGTCCCGCTTTACCACTGTTAAAATCTGGTCATCTTATGCTGACCACATATACTACCATGAAGGGGAAAGGCCTGTCCTCATGGAGCCATCATTCCCACGTAAAGAAGTGCCCAGACCAGGAGGTGCCGGAACAGTGAACTGTGATCCCCAAACCACAGGGGGATGGAGACTTGGGACTCAAGTTTCTTTTCAAATGAAAGGCCACCTCTAATTCGCATTTCAACACCTTCCTCTTGACTTTTGCTGATTTGGCCCATTTCGAGGAATGGTAGGACTGCAATACACAGCTATAGCTGTGACTGTTCTCCTGGGTGTATGGACTGTCCAACTGAGAGTGAGAATTTGGACTGAACTCCTTGAACCTGAACCCCAGGAGGAGGAAGTGAGGTTCCTGATTTTCATGCTGAAGAGATCATCTCCCTCTCAGCCCTAGACCCATCAAACTACCCTGACTTATTTTCAAATTGGCAGGCATGAGTCCTCTATGCCTGTGTTTGGCATTCGTTTGTGCCCTGCTGGTGGAAAGGGTCCTGAACAACCGCTTAGCCTGTTGTGAACTTAGGCCAGTTGCCTACTCCCACCCAAGAAGGGGGGTGGGATCCTGGAGTTGTTAGGGATCTTGAGGAGGGAGGAAGCATCAGGGCCCATGGTTTGGGGTCCTCTGCAACACCAAACAAAGTGAGACCTGAGCTAGTCCGCTCCTCTCATCACCTCTGTTGCATCTATTGTGTCCTTCACCTCCCCAAAACCAACCTATCCCCTAAACCCAAACCCAAGTTGGACAGAAGGGAGGATATCACCCGGACTACATTTGAGGGGAGGGCACTCCAGTGGGGGAAAGGATGGGGGACCATGGCAAGGGTGGCAAATGGAATTGACCATAAGCCCTCCTCAGAAAAAACATGAGGATATCAAAATCACTCAAAACATTTCCCCTTCCACATATAAACTCTACAGAAATAAGGTCACTTTCTCTGCTTGGCCACAGCTGCACATTACCAAACAGAGAGGAATCTCTATGAAGGGACCATGGAAAAGCCAATCTGCAGCACCTAAATTCCCACTTTGGCTCAGCAGCAACAAAGTGGGCTCAGACTGTGCTCCTATTTCCTTTGGAAATGAGAGTTCCTGCTATTTCTTGGAGCCTGGAGTTCCCTTTATCACTGACAAAGTCCAGGGACATGAAGAACATCTACTCTAGCCACTAACTGGCATGTTTCTGGCAGGGATTTGGGTGCCTGGAATAATGAATACAAGCGCTCTTTCTCCATGAGCATGACAGTTTGTTTGGAAGAAAATGGGGTCTTCTTGAATGGGGGGAATGCGTATGTATGTTTGCCTTGCAACTGGACTGGGACGTCTATTTTGGTACATCTCTTCCCAAAGAGGGGTGTTGTTGCTGGGGAACAGCCCCTCCCAGTCCCTCTCATAGGCCATGTTCAGAAAAGAGTGCCACTAGTGATCCCACTGTTAGTGATCCCTGGGGGTAGGCACAGCAGTTGGGACAGGGGTGGGTGGCCTAGCTCACTCTCCACAGTGCAGTTTAAGCAGCTGTCGGAGGAGTTCCAACATAGCCTAGGTCAGATTGCCCGGGCTTTGGTCAAAGTGCAAGACCAGATAGACTCTTCAGCAGCAGTAGTCCTGCAAAATCGATGGGGCCTGGACCTCCTGACAGCTGAGAAAGGTGGTTTGTTTGTTTTTTAGGAGAAGAATGCCGTTTTTACATGAATAAATCAGGAGTGGTCAGAGAAGCTGCAAAGGACCTGCAAAACAGAGCATCCCAGATTGGACAGAGATTACTAGGGACAAACCAGTGGTTTTCATGGTTGCCAGGCACAGCCTGGGTCAAACAGCTGTTGTTCCTGTTGTTCTATGGGGTAGCAGGAATAGCCTTCATCCCCTGTGTGATCCCTCTACTCAGACAACTGGTTATGAGGTCAATAAAGCAAATAAGGGTTGCAAAAGAATCGATGAACTTAGGAGGCCTTTGGGGAAGTAGGCCTTCCCAAGTTCTTCGAGGGGGGAATGAAGGATCAGATGATGGGATGTATGTACAGATGAGGCCCTGGGGATCAGAGGAAGGGTCACATGTGGAGATAGGACCCCGGTATGGATGGAATGCCCATGAGAGTGAGGAATATGAATGCGGATACAACATTTTCTCTTCTCTTCATTTCTTTGCCTTGACAATTAAGAGCCTTGCTCCTTTCTTGTCTCTCTCATTGAGGAGGGAGTGGGGGTGGGGGGTGGGGGTTGCTGATTCAGTCAAAAGTTTTAAACTGCTTTTACGTTTCTCTGCGGAAGGAGGGGGGCCGCGGGGGAGCTGCCTCAGATAAAATCTGTTTGTTCTTTTATTCTGCTCCGCAATAGGAAGCACCCACCCACCCGCACATTAATAGTGAGATAGAAGATAGCATCTTAAAACCACTAGACAGGGTATTAGGAACAGGAATCGCTCGCTTATAAGAAAAAAGCCCCAAACCTACATAGTTAGCACACTTTGCAAGATACCCATGATCTGGGATGAAAAACAGGTGACGTGACATTTAGCTATTTAACATAACAAGCGTAAGGGTGGGGGGGGGGGGGCTGAAATCCAAATAACCAATCAATATTATCTGCTATGCATGCATTATTAGGAGAAGGGCAAAGGGTTGAATGCAACCATCCCTTGACTATAAAAACTGCTGTAAGATTTTAATCTTGGCCCTTGGTTAGCTTTTCAAACCGGGCTCCTTATATCTTGGTATCAAAATAAAAGTATAATTCCGTATCACACCTTGTGTCTGGTGACTTATCAGCTTCGACACCAAGCAAGAGCCCAGTTTTGGGGACAACAAGTTCAGAGACAATGAATATATTCTCATATCTAGATGTGACGTAGAAGCAAGGAGGATAGATGTTTCTAGTTATTGTCCCATGTTTCATTATTCTATTAATAAGATGAAGCTGGAAATCATTTACAGGCTGTGCACACAAAACAAGAACTTCATAAATGTTTATGGCACAGCACCTCATTAATCTTGAGAAGGTAAGCTGGTCAGGCTTCACTCTTCAAGGTTCGCTCAGTTGCAAAAGTAGGCTTTGGGGGGTTATCCTGCACTCCCACTTCCCTGCAGTTTCCTTAGCACATTCTTTTCCCCTGAGAGGACAGGACAGGCCAAGGTTTCTTAGATGGCTTTGTGCCTAAAGCAAGACTGGAAATGAGCGTCTCTCAGGCTCTAGGCTGGTGACCACCAAACTGGGCCTTCCTCCCCCCCACAAAATCTATCCATTCAGCTGTTCCTGCTATTCCAGCCCCAAATTCAGGACTGCAGCTTTCAAGATCCAGTATCCTCCAAATAACACACACTTTACACTTTTCCATCTGAGCTTCAGACTTTCATTCTGAGGAAATGGATTGTTTGTCTGAGTGGGGCTTTTGACCACTCCCTGTAGACCATCCACTCTGACTCTTAGGTTGGCTTTATTTAATTTTGCTTGATATTTTTATACAGCCCTGTGAGAGATTCAGAGGCTTTGGGATCATTGCAAGGGTTTCCAACTCCTAACCATAAGAATGATAAACATGTCCACTAAAAATGACACCAAGGAAAGAGAAAAAGGGAAAAATACCAATTAAAAACAACTTTACTATTTTAAAGTTTGCACATTAAATTCAAAGTCACTTGGATCTTGAGTCTCAAGCCAAGAGATTATTGGTTCACACACCTTGTCTGGTCCAGGTTGTTGCCTGTCCTTCAAAGGATCATACAATGTAAGGTGACCAACCGTCCTCCTTCTTTTGTAAGTTCTGTCCTCCCTCGAAAAGTGTCCTCCTATATGTCCTCCTTTTCGATATTTGAAGACTAATCTGTTGCGCGTTATGTGACGTATTTGTATTTGACATGACAATTCCTCAAGACTTGGTATAGTGCGGTATAAGACGCGATTATTAGACGCATGCGCTCCACACGGGAGACCTTGAGAGAGAGCGCCGTGTGCAAGTGGCTTTGTTTACTTCTTACCGAAACACAACACGGCACATACACACGCAGTAGACTCACGGCATGTCGGCAATTGAATGACTCACGGTAATTATTTCTTTCTCAGTGAATATTCAATTATACAGAGGTAAGTACAATTCACGTTTTATTAAACAGTTTTTAATGGTGTTTTTTTACTTCATCGCAAATATATTGAACAGATATTGAATCTTGTGTTGAATTTTTATCTAAAGAAATGCTAGACATTAAAATAGACGACAATTGTCTCTTTGAAGAAATTAGAAGACTGAATGTATATTTAAATTCTGAAAAATTAATACAATGGGAAAATCAATACGTTGAAATTGATAAAAGATGGGTGGTTATTTTCAGCCATTTAAAAAATGAACATATTCCATGTGAAAATTGATTTATACTTGTTCAATTTACGTTGTGCTGCCCTGGAACTAATTTAGCAGCAGTTGAAAGAGTTTTTTCAATTGCCAATGATTTTTGGACACATGAGAAATCGAGATTGAATGTTGATACTCTAGCTGCAGCACTTGCCGTTAAATTCAATATGAAGGATATTTCTTGTTCAGATATTTCCAATATATTGTTAGAAGATGATACATTGACAAAAAATATTAATTCAATGGAAAAGTACTCAATTAAATAATAATTAACAGGCATGTAAGTATAATTACAATATAAAATGTTGCAAATGTTTTTATTACGCATATATCATATTTTAGTGTATTATTGTTGCAATGAATAAAATATTTCTTTTATTTACGATATATTTTTTCCAATTTATTTGTCCTCCTTTTCATTGTAAAAAAGTTGGTCACCTTATACAATGTGACCAAAAAAAAAAAAAAAAGTGCAACCTGTCTTTTTGAATGGTGTGGAGAAATCAACAAACTTGGAATTCTTTGGTGTCTTCCAATCCCAGCAATATCAGGATAATCCATCTGCATAGCTAAAATGTCACTTTCACTGCTACATATAATGTTCCTCTCTTTTTATTTGAAGGATAATTTTTTTAAAAAAATTAAGGAGCCCTGGGAAAGAAGCAGTGGTGAAATTTAACTTTTTTTACTAACGGTTCTGTGGGCGTGGCTTGATGGGCATGGCAGGGGAAGGATACTGCAAAATCTCCATTCCCACCCCACTCTGGGAGCAGTCAGAGGTGGTATTTGCCAGTTCTCTGAACTACTAAAAATTTCCGCTACCGGTTCTCCAGAACCTGTCAGAACCTCCTGGATTTCACCCCTGGATAGAAGTGAAAAAAAAACAGTAAAAAATCTACCATGTATTCTGTCAAAGGCCTCCTTGAGATCTAGAAACAGGGCAAGAAAAGGCATGATTTAAGCTCTGTTTTAGGCCCAGTACACTTCAACATCTTCATCAATGATTTGGACGAGGGAATAAATGGGGAACTCATCAAATTTGCAGATGACACCAAGTTGGCAGGAATAGCCAACGCTCCAGAAGATAGGCTTAAGATACAGAAGGATCTTAACAAACTTGAACATTGGGCACTATCTAATAAAATGAAATTCAATGGTGAAAAGAGTAAGGTTCTACATTTAGGCAACAAAAATGGAATGCACAGGTACAGTATAGGTGATACCTTGCTCAGTAGTAGTAACTGTGAAAGGGATCTTGGAGTCCTAGTGGACAACCATTTAAATATGAGCCAGCAGTGTGCAGCAACTGCCAAAAAAGCCAACACAGTTCTCGGCTAAATCAACAGAGGGATAGAATCAAGATCACGTGAAGTGTTAATACCACTTTATAATGCCTTGGTAAGGCCACACTTGGAATACTGCATTCAGTTCTGGTCGCCACGATGTAAAAAAGATGTGGAGACTCTAGAAAGAGTGCAGAGAAGAGCAACAAAGATGATTAGGGGACTGGAGACTAAAACATATGAAGAACGGTTGCAGGAACTGGGTATGTCTAGCTTAAGAGAAAGAAGGACTAGGGGAGACATGATAGCAGTGTTCCAATATCTCAGGGGTTGCCACAAAGAAGAGGGAGTCAAACTATTCTCCAAGGCACCTGAGGGTAGAACAAGAAGCAATGGGTGGAAACTAATCAAGGAGAGAAGCAACTTAGAACTGAGGAGAAATTTCCTGACAGTTAGAACAATTAATCAGTGGAACAGAAATTGCCTCCAGAAGTTGTGAATGCCCCAACACTGGAAGACTTTAAGAAGATGTTGGATAGCCATATGTCTGGAACAGTATAGCGTTTCCTGCCTAGGCAGGGGTTTGGACTAGAAGACCTCCAAGGTCCCTTCCAACTCTACTATTGTATTGTATTGTATTGTATTATTGTATTATTAAGTGGATAAGTATATTTCAGTCAAAACTGAGATTATCAGTCCTTAATCAAGCATGGAACAATCTATCTGCCTGTTCAGACTACTGTCTTGAACTAATTTTGTAATTCTGTTTAAGAATTGTCTCGGTCACTTCCTCTTCCACATATGCTAAGATACTAGGCTACTGTTCACAGCTGCAGCAATTTATAATCCCCTCTGCGTATAAATTAGGATGTTGAGTTATCAAAGCATTTGAAGTCAAATCTGAGACGAATACTGAGAAACATTTTTCGGGGATGCATGTGTGTGAGAGTAAATTTTAAATCCAAAATTGAAGGGAGAAAAAAAAAAGAAGCCAAGCACACGCTTTCATGAGATTTAAGGAAATACCGGACCAGAAAAGGATGCAGTAGTCCACACTTCCATGCTTGTGGTTATTGTATGCAATTTCTTTTACGGAAGCAATTTATTTCCTCTGCTAGTTTTGCAACTGAGAGAGTATTTCTATAAATGCTGACTGGTCAAGCAGATGTAAGACACATCCAAACCAGATACAAAAAAAATCAACCGGTATGTTTTCAGAGCAAGATAGAATCATTTAAGGTAAGACTGTATATAATATCTCAAAAAAGAAAATCAGGACTTCCCCTCCCAGCTTTTCTCCTAAGGTGTCGTTTAAAATATCAACATCCCATAATTGTGATCCTATTCAATAGATATGTTAGATGAATCCTACTTCAGTTGATTAATTGAATACAAATTTGCATACAAGTAATTGCTTATAAATTGAATACAAGTGAGCAAGTGGTTCTGAAGCAAGGTATATACATTGCGGGTATACAGTAGAATATCCTTAATAGCATTAAATTCTTCTTTTGAAAAGAAGAATGAGGCGTCTGTTTTAAGATAGTTAACAATTTCCAGCTTTTCAAAATACTTGTTGAAGTTTTAAATAACAGCAGACTTCTTATATACGGCTTCACAGTGCTTTACAGCCGTCTCTAAGCAGTTTATAGAGTCAGCATATTGCCCCCTGCAATCCTGATCCTCATTTTACCAACCTCGGAAGGATAGTACAATAGTAGAGTTGGAAGGGACCTTGGAGGTCTTCTAGTCCAACCCCCTGCCTAGTCAGGAAACCCTATACTGTTTCAGACAGATGGCTATCCAACATCTTCTTAAAGACTTCCAGTGTTGGGGCATTCACAACTTCTGGAGGCAAGCTGTTCCACTGATTAATTGTTCTAACTGTCAGGAAGTTTCTCCTCAGTTCTAAGTTGCTTCTCTCCTTGATTAGTTTCCACCCATTGCTTCTTGTTCTACCCTCAGTTGCCTTGGAGAATAGTTGGACTCCCTCTTCTTTGTGGCAACCCCTGAGATATTGGAACACTGCTATCATGTCTCCCCTAGTCCTTCTTTCTCTTAAGCTAAACATACCCAGTTCCTGCAACCGTTCTTCATATGTTTTAGTCTCCAGACCCCCAATCATCTTTGTTGCTCTTCTCTGCACTCTTTCTAGAGTCTCCACATCTTTTTTACATCGTGGCAACCAGAACTGAATGCAGGATAGTATTAAAGAACTTCCTGCCCAAATGTTAAAATATGGATTCATATTGGAAAACATGCACAATAAGTTAAATTATAACATTTGTCAAAGACATCACTAAAGTATAATGGTCAGCCTACTCTCTATGTATTGTTAATTATTATACATTGTAGAGTACAATGAAATGTTTACCATTTGAAACTGAAAGCAGATTTAGATTTTTTTTTTTTACTAAAGCCCTATTTTTTGTGGTAGCCAGAAAATAAATCATATTATTTCATTAATCCAAATTTGTTTGTGAACTATATCCAGGATGAACTAATATTTCCTTTTCTGCTCTTTGCTAGTTTTACAAAATAAAGGTAAAGTATAAATGTTCTACATACTATTTACTATGTATTCTATGCATTTGTGTACTATGTATTGTGTACACATTTAATAGAAAGAAGGACTAGGGGAGACATGATGGCAGTGTTCCAATATCTCAGGGGTTGCCACAAAGAAGAGGGAGTCAAACTATTCTCCAAGGCACCTGAGGGTAAAACAAGAAGCAATGGGTGGAAACTAATCAAGGAGAGAAGCAACTTAGAACTGAGGAGAAACTTCCTGACAGTTAGAACAATTAATCAGTGGAACAGAAGTTGCCTCCAGAAGTTGTGAATGCCCCAACACTGCAAGTCTTTAAGAAGTTGTTGGATAGCCATTTGTCTGAAACGGTATAGGGTTTCCTGCCTAGGCAGGGGTTGGACTAGAAGACCTCTAAGGTCCCTTCCAACTCTGCTATTGTATTGTATTGTATCTATTAAGAATCTAAGGGAAGCAAGTAGAGCACTTTCCCTTCACATTTTCTTCATGCTTGTTTGCTTCCTCTTTTGTGGCTTCTGTGAAACGTGATCATATTGTTTGGATGGTTAGCGTGAAGGCCCAAACCTGAGGCTGGAATTACTGTTCTCTCTACCCTTCTTCTCTCTATCTGTGGGGAAATGTGGACTTTCTCTTCTCTATAATTATTGGGGAATTTCCACCCCACCCTTCTTCATCTACAGTAACCACCATCAGACTGTTGACACGTTTGCTTCTTATAAAGATTTAGAATGTATATATTCAAATATAGAAGCAAAAAGGAACATAAAGTTATAGTTCCTTTAAATATACATATTTCCCTGCATAAACCCATCTCAGCTCCCCATATTGAATGTGTTGTTATTTGGTCATTGCATGGGAAAATGTCATGATGCCTAGGGCGCCCAGGGAATGGCTGAACTAATGAGGTGACTTTTACATTCTTTAATCTGCTATTTCTTTGTTCTTGCGATTTATATAGTGTTCTAACTTAAAAAAAAAATTAATAATGATTTTGGTTTTACCTATTTGGTTTTACCTATTTGTTAACTGTTTAGCTTTGTTGTACGCTGCCCAGAATCACTTGTTTGGTGAAATGGAAACTACATAAATTGGATAAATAAATAAGTAAATAAATGAATAAATATAGCCAATCTAACCAGAATTGGTGTACTAAGGGAAGTGGTAGAGCATGTCATATATATATTAAGTTTCATCAGCCTATATTTGATGAAAAATGACATCTTCACAAAATGAATGATGGAATATGACAGCAATGTCGATTAAGCTGTCATGAAAATTAAGTATTTCACTATGATTTTATTAATTATTAATTAATTTAATAAGCCCTTTAAAGCCGGGAGACACTTTCAGTATGAGGATATGGCCCTTCAACATAGTGACTAAATTAGTAGACCAGTGAAATACTATGGACATAATATACTTAGACTTCAGCAAGGCATTTGAGAAAGTAGACCACAACCTATTTCTTGGTAAGCTAGAAAAAAGTGAGATAGATAGCAATACCACCAGATGGATTCGTAACTGGCTGACAAACCATAGTCAACGAGTAGTCCCTAATGGTTCTACATCTACATGGAGGGAAGTAAGCAGTGGGGTAACACAAGGTTCCGTCTTAGGCCCAGTACTCTTCAATATTTCCTTAAATGACTTAGATGAGGGGAATTTACCAAATTTGCAGATCATACTAAGTTGGCAGTAATAGCTAACACCCTAGAACAGATAGGCTTGAAGAAAAGGCACAAAATCCATCTGGATCGTGACAGACATGAACACTGGGCCCTATCTAACAAAATGAAATTCAATGTAGAGAAAAGTAAAATCCTACACTTAGGTAAGAAAAACCAAAAGTACACATATAAACTGGGTGAAACCAGGCTTCATAATATTGACTGTGTGAGGGATCTTAGAGTCTTAGTGGACAACCAGCTAAATATGAGCCAGCAGTATGCAGCGGCAGCCAAAAAAGCCAATACAATCCTAAATTGCATTAACAGAGGGATACAATCAAGATCAAGTGAGGTACTAATATCACTTTATAAAGCCTTAGTAAGACACAACTAGAGTACTGCATCCAGTTTTGGTCACCACACTATAAAAAAAGATGTTAAGACTCTAGAAAAAGTGCAGACAAGAGCAAGCAGGATGATGAGGGGACTGAGGACTAAAACATTTGATGAACAGTTACAGGAACTGGGCATGGCTAGTCTAGTGAAGAGAAGGACCAGGGGAGACATGATAGCAGTGTTCCAATATTTGAGGGGCTGCCACAGAGAGGAAGGGGTCAAGCTATTTTCCAAGGTACCCAAACCGCCAAACAAGGAATAATGGATGGAAACTGGCCAAGGAGAGATTCAACCTAGAAATGTTCTGACAGTGAGAACAATCAACCAGCTTGCCTTCAGAAGTTGTGGGAGCTTCATCACTGGAGGCTTTCAAGAAGAGATTGGACTGCCATTTGTCAGAAATGGTGTAGGATCTCCTGCTTGGGGGGGGGGGGGGGTTGGACTAGATGATCACAAGGTCCCTTCCAACTTTGTTAATCTGATAGAGGTTATGGCCCTTTCAAAGATCCAGAGTATCCGACATAGATATTTCAGCATAGGGACAATCCCATCCCATCCCATCCCAGTTTCTTCTGTTAGTCATTCTTTTCCTTGACATGTGCCTTCTGCTCCAAGCTGTTTATTGGATGTATTATGTCTTATGTGTTTGACTTGATAGACAAAATAAAACCATTAGACAAAAGAGCAGAGGAATCTGTCACATCCGAAAGACAAACCTTTAAGAATCAAGCTGAAGGGCATTTGAGAGCTTCATCCGCAATGAATCAGGCTTTCCTTAACACTAGAGAAGGCTTGTTACATTTTGGAAGAATAGCAGATCCATTGGTTTTTTAAAATGTTTAATAAAGCCTCACATTGCAGTCATGGGGATAACTTGGAGAAACACTCTGTGGAAGGATCTACTCCTGATTGCATCCAACAGAGGTGACAGAACTAAGGGAGACACCACAAGAGCTACAAGTTAATCCTGCATAAGAAATGCCCAGAAGGAATCATTTAAGGAAGAAATTGAGGTAGCATTGATCTCTCTTCCCCCCTCCCCCCAAAAAAGAACAGCACCAAGAGAAACAGGATGTCTTCTTTTTCAAGAACTTGAGTGAAAACATTTCTCACCAACTTCCCTATTGCTTTGTTGTGGATAATTCCTTTATTAAGAAACTGTCAGCACACCTCTGAGTTTAGTTGCCATGACCCCTGACCAGCAGATCAGACACTTTGGTTGTTTTGAATTGTGATATAATACAGAAGTCGGTTTACCAGTTGCAAAATCAGGAAGAGTGTTACTATCACAAACCACTCCTTTACTCTTCATAGTGTTTCTCCTGAGAACAGATGCCAGAACTCTTCTCAAGAATTCATGAATTCAGTTCCAGCACTTGCCAGTCTAATTGAAACCAACAAGACAGATGGGAAAAAGAACCCTAAGAGAAAATGAAAGAGGTTGCACAAACACCCAAGATGCTTACTTACTAGGCAAATTGTGTGCAAAGCTACATACTTTTTGATATTTTCTTTTAGTAATAGTCACCCTGCCCAGAGAGTAGATGTCTGTATCACTTTAGAGTGTGGGGTTTCCTATTTCTATGATTGATTGTTTGCTTTTCATAAATTTCCTACCCAAAGAGCCCAAGGCAATTTGTTGGGAAACAACAATACAATAATACAATAGTAGAGTTGGAAGGGACCTTGGAGGTCTTCTAGTCCAACCCCCTGCCTAGGCAGGAAACCCTATACCGTTTCAGACAGATGGCTATCCAACATCTTCTTAAAGACTTCCAGTCTTGGGGCATTCACAACTTCTGGAGGCAAGCTGTTCCACTGATTAATTGTTCTCACTGTCAGGAAATTTCTCCTCAGTTCTAAGTTGCTTCTCTCCTTGATTAGCTTCCACCCATTGCTTCTTGTTCTACCCTCAGGTGCCTTGGAGAATAGTTTGACTCCCTCTTCTTTGTGGCAACCCCTGAGATATTGGAACACTGCTATCATGTCTCCCCTAGTCCTTCTTTCTCTTAAGCTAGACATACCTAGTTCCTGCAACCGTTCTTCATCTGTTTTAGTCTCCAGTAACTGTAACACAACTGTATCACAACCAATTATAACACAAGTGATGGGGAACTCTAACAATCCCAACTATGATTAGAGGTGATTTAGATATATCAATAAAAAGCACCAAATAGGATTGATCTCAGCAAGTAGCAGCATCTTTTGATCCAGAAGCTAAGCAGTTGAACCTGGTCTGTATTTGGATAGGAAAAAACCAGGGCCATTGGCTGAATTGGGAAATAGAAAAACATCTTGGAAGCAATCAATGGCTAATCACATCCATACTGTAGCCAAGAAAAGTGAATGAGTAAATCTGTGAAATAAAAAGGAGTTACATTTAACTCTGTGTATTTATCTTCCAAAAAGTATTAATATTGTATTTTTACTTTGAGGTGGGGGAGACAGTAACATTTGTGAAATCTTCAGCTTTAAGCACTAAATAGCATGCCTCATGTTAGATTTTATGCATCTTGTGTGGGTATTTCTGGCTGCTTCATCTGAAGAAGTGGAGGATTTGGGGACAGGCCAGGTATATATGTCCTAGATCATCTCATTCACTGAGCTCGTTGACTAAGTCTGAAGAATTTTAACAATTTCTAGAGTTCCATTTCCAGATTGCCCATTGAAGCTTTAGGGGATGAAACAGAAAATGCATATTTATAGCAATTACTGTGTAACCTGAATATCCAAATAACCCATGCTTAAGTGTGTGTGTGTCTACAAACTTCGCATACAATACAATACAATACAATAGCAGAGTTGGAAGGGACCTTGGAGGTCTTCTAGTCCAACCCCCTGGCTAGGCAGGAAACCCTATACCGTTTCAGTTCAACTTTGATTAAAAAGGAATATTTCTTCTGGAAAAGGCAGAAGATCTAGCTCTATTTCAACCGTATCACAAGTTGTAAAAGGAGAAATAAACCATCTTGTTAAAAAAGTACAGAGAACCTCTGAACGAGTCGTAAACAATACAATACAATACAATACAATATAATATAATACAATACAATAGCAGAGTTGGAAGGCACCTTGGAGATCTTCTAGTCCAACCCCCTGCCTAGGCAGGAAACCCTATACTGTTCCAGACATATGGCTATCCAACATCTTCTTAAAGACTTCCAATGTTTGGGCATTCACAACTTCTGGAGGCAAGCTGTTCCACTGATTAATTGTTCTAACTGTCAGGAAATTTCTCCTCAGTTCTAAGTTGCTTCTCTCCTTGATTAGTTTCCACCCATTGCTTCTTGTTCTACCCTCAGGTGCCTTGGAAAATAGTTTGACTCCCTCTTCTTTGTGGCAACCCCCGAGATATTGGAACAATGCTATCATGTCTCCCCTGGTCCTTCTTTTCACTAAACTAGACATACCCAGTTCCTGAACCGTTCTTCATATGTTTTATTCTCCAGTCCCCTAATCATCTTTGTTGCTCTTCTCTGCACTCTTTCTAGAGTCTCCACATCTTTTCTACATCGTGGTGACCAAAACTGAATGCAGTATTCCAAGTGTGGCCTTACCAAGGCATTATAAAGTGGTATTAACACTTCACGTGATCTTGATTCTATCCCTCTGTTGATGCAGTCTAGAACTGTGTTGGCTTTTTTGACAGCTGCTGCACACTGCTGGCTCATATTTAAATGGTTGTCCACTAGGACTCCCAAGATCCCTCTCACAGTTAGTACTGTTGAGCAAGGTACCACCTATACTGTACCTGTGCATTTCGTTTTTGTTGCCTAAATGTAGAACCTTACTCTTTTCACCGTTGAATTTCATTTTCACCAGTGTTCATATAATCTCATAATATTTGTAGAAATTACATTATTTTCTAGACATGTCATTTTTAAAAATTTAGTTGGCAGCAATACAAAAGTCATTTCCCACTGCCTTCTTCCAGGATGTTGTTTCTACCTTCCATACTACAGCTTTGAGATTCACTGCTAGTCTCCCATCCATATATTAACTATCCAATTCTGCTGCATTTTTCAAGATTAGCCAAGGTTGGCTAGATATTTCAAATGTTGGAATACAGTCAGAAGTGGTATTCAGCAGGTTCTGACCAGTTCTGGGGAACCGGTGGTGGAAATTTTGAGTAGTTTGGAGAACTGGTAAATACTACCACTGACCAATGTTCCCTCTAATTTTTTTTCAGTGTGAGCAGAAAAGTATAGTGTTTGAGCGGCACATTTTATGCCTGAGCAGCACCTGAATTTTTTTCACAGGTGTCACCTAAGACAACAACGAAATCAGTATTATTTGAAACTCAAAGTTATGTTTCTTCAAGGTACCCGCTTAATTTAAAGTGTTATATAGTATCACTTAACAACGCTCCTGCTTAGCAACCAAAATGCTGGGTCAGAAACTCTGGCATTTGAAGCACGCAAGTCTTAAAGCTGTCAAGTTACAAGATCCTTGCATCCCTAACCCTTTAGGAAAAAAAAAAACCCAAGGGGTCTTCAAACTTGACAGCTTTAAGACTTGTGGACTTCAACTCCCAGAATTCCTCCTCCAGTCATGTTGGCTCAGGAACTCTGGCATTGAAGCATGCAAGTCTTAAAGCTGTCAAGTTGCAAGACCCTTGCACCCCTAACCCTTTAGAAAAAAAAAACCCCAGGGTCTTCAAACCTGACAGCTTGAAGACTTGTGGACTTCAACTCCCAGAATTCCTCCTCCAGTCATGTTGCGGCTACGTCTTCAGCGTGGATCTGCTCCATCTTCGGTTTTTTTCACAGGGGGCAGGGCTGCTGCTGAAGATGCCGACGAGCCCTTGCCGCCACCAGAATAACAGCTGCCTCCTCCTCCTCCTCCTCCTCCTCCTCCTCAAACGGCACCACCACATTTGGAGTGAAGCCGCCAAAGCTCCCGCTGGCGCCCCCGCCCGTGGCAGCGGCGGCGGCGCGTCCCCCTCCACTCGGAGCGGAGCACCGCGTTACCTGCCTTCTCCTCCTCCGCCGTGCTTTTGAGAAGCCATGAGGCTTTTTTCCCCTGCTCCCGCCCCCTCCGCCACCTTCCTACTGGCTCCCGCGGCCTCATGGCTCCTCAAAAGCACAGCAGAGGAGGAGGGGGCAGCAGGGGTAACGCGGGGCTCAGCTCAGGTGCTCCGAACAGAGGGGGAGGTGCCGCTAGCACGGGCGGGGGCGCCGGCGAGAGCTTTGAAAAGGCTTTGGGGGTTTATTTTAGCTGCAGCACCGGGCGCAAGCAGCTAGGATTGGCTGCCAACAAAGGACCTCCCCGGGCTTGCTTTCCAGAACTCAGTCCCCCGCGCTCATCAAAACAAGTCCGGGGAGGTCCTTTGCGGGCGGCCAGTTCTAGCTGTCTGCAAAGGACCTCCCCAGCCTCCGGCGCCTGTGACCGTACAAAACACCGCGCGGCAGTTGGAAACTGCTGCGCGGTGTTTTCTTGCCACCTGCGCGGCCGCGCAGCCATGCACCTTAGAGGGAACAGTGCCTCTGACTGGCCCTGCCCCCATCTATTCTCTGCCTCCCAAGTCCCAGCTGATCGGGAGGAAATGGGGATTTTGCAGTAACCTTCCCCTGCCACACCCACCAAACCACGCCTGCTAAGCCAAGCCACACCCACCAAGCCATGCCCACAGAACCGGTAATAAAAAAAATTGAATCCCATCACTGAATACAGTATTATATTATCTATTATTTTCATAACATAAGACAATAAACATTTATGAAGCTACCAAAAGAGCAGTCACAATATAATCTATGGTATTAGAAGGAGTTAAAGACATCCCTCTGAGATCCCTCTGGTCCCTGACTCTTTTTACGTCCCAATCCTCAACCACAATCACCCCAATTAGCAGTTTCCCATAATCTGCCATAATAGAGCTCACCTGCTATATCTAAATATTATTGTGTTTCTTTAATCAACAGTTCCTGCCAATAAAAAAGAAACGAAACATCATATTCATATATGTAGCCAGTGACGTGCGATGAGGTTTATGGCTGGTGAGGCTGGTGACGTCATAAGGAAGGCGGGGAATGGGACCACGTGTGCAGGAGGCTGAGGCAGCCTCAGCCTCCTGCACACGTGGTCCCATTCCCCGCCTTCCTTAGTCAACATGAAGGGGACCGGGGAGCACAAGCCGCGGTCCCCTTCATGTTGAGCCGCGGGACCGCAGAGCGCGCTCCTCCTGCACACATGGTCCCATTCCCCGCCTTCCTGTGTCAACATGAAGGGGACCGCGGAGCCCGCTCTGTGATACCGCGGCTCGCGCTCTGCGGTCCCCTTCATGTTGACTCAGGAACGGGGAATGGGATGTGTGCACATGTGGTCCCATTCCCCACCTTCCTGAGTCAACATGAAGGGGACCGTGGAGTGCGAGCCGGCGGAGCCTTTTCCCTTTTTTTTCTTTTAATGATGAGAGCGGTGAGGCTCTGCCTCCCCTGACCGCACGTCCCTGTATGTAGCATATCCCTTTCCATTTCATATTGTAATGCTGCTCACTACAATCCTTGCACATACTAACAAGCTAAATACAACTCTTGGCAATCCAGAGGTTGCTCAGACTAAAACATAAAAAACAATCCTGCAAAACTTAAAGATGATGAAGTCCTACTGAAATCTGTTTGATTTACAACGTTTTCCTCTGCGTTTTACTCAGAAATAAGTCCCTTCAAATTTCTCCCCAGAACAAATTTAACTAGTAAAATTAAGTTTGACTTAGTAACTTGATACTGTTTGCCTACATTACAGAAATGTTCTATAATATAGAATTCCTAGTAGTACTGTGTATATATATACATATATCCACATCTGTTTCTCATTTATATTTATATTTTAAGCATATATTCGCCATGACTGAAGAAAACAATGAAGTAACGTCTACTTTTTCCTATGAGGACGACGAAGCCATTCCATGTGATAAACTGGACATCCAGATGTTAGGAAAAGTCTTCCTGCCTATATTGTATGGCCTGGTCTTCACCATTGGCCTGATAGGAAATTTCCTAGTGGTTCTCACCATTCTGAAAGCCAGACACCAAAAGAGCATCACTGATATATTTTTTCTGAATTTGGCCATCTCTGACCTTCTTTTTGTGATTTCTCTTCCTTTTTGGGCTTCTTATATTATACATGATTGGACACTTGGGACCTTTGCGTGCCAAATAGTTTCTTCTTTCTATTCCGTGGGCTTCTTTGGTGGCATGTTTTTCATCACCATCATAAGCATTGACAGATACCTGGCTATTGTTCGGGCGACGTGTATTATGAAATCCAGAACAGTCACCTATGGATATCTTACTAGTATATCAGTATGGGCCCTAGCAGTTTTCTTTGCAAGCCCCCATTTTATATTCATCCACGAGTCAGACAGAAAGTGTACTTCATTCTATCCAGAACATCTTAATATAACATGGCCAGTTTTCAGCTACTTGGAAATGAACGTCATTGGATTTCTTCTCCCAATGTGCATCATGAGCTATTGCTATCTGCAGATCATCAGAACATTGCTGTCCTGCAAAAACCAGCGCAAGCAAAAAGCTATGAAGGTGATTTCACTTGTGGTAATCGTATTTTTTCTCTTCTGGATTCCATATCACGTCTCACTTTTTCTGCAGGTGCTACGGTACTTTGAAGTCTTCAAAAACTGCAGTTCCTTAAGGTTTCTGGATTATACTGTACAAGTGACTGAGACAGTAGCTTTCAGCCACTGCTGTCTTAATCCAATCATCTATGTTTTCGCTGGTGAAAAATTCAGAAAGTACTTTTCCCACAGGGTACTCAAATGCATTTCATTCACATGTGCCTGTGAGTCTTGTGGCAAATATAGCAGAGGAGTGCCTACTGCTATTCCAGATAGTGCTATGACCAGTAATCATACCCAGAATACCAGTGACCGAGAAATGTCTCTCCTTCTTTGATTGTTAACAGTTCAATAGTATTGAATACTGAGGCATATTGAACCCTGAACTATTTTATACAGATTATCCATAGACTTCAGCCTCTCAGTATTCCTAGCACAACAGCTTTTGTCTACCATAGTTAATAGGACTATGTTTCAAGTATTGTCTTTATAGGCAGAAATATAAATTTATTTTATTTATGAAGTAACATTATTCTACATTCCTGCTTTAGTATTAGTTTGTCCTCTTTATGAGGAATAGCAAACAAGTAAAATAAATTGTTTATTGTTTACATCCTTGCTTCTTACTATTTATTGTTTAAGCAGTTACATCCTTGTTCCACAACATATTATTCAGAGGGAGAAAGGTTTTATGTTGGAATCTCTGCCTGGGAAGTACTGCTCTGAGTACGTCACATAAATGGAGGAATAGGAAGAATTACTACAAAATAAAACTATAATGGCTCACCTACACCACAGTTCTTGGTGCTATTCTAAACAATTTAAGAATTTGCTACCCCTGCTGCATTTCTACTATCCTCTTTTGCCACTAGAACAAGAGATTAAGCATTAAAAAGAAAAGATAGGGTGCATTCAGATCATAGGATATGTTTGACAGAATTAAAGAAAATAAGAGTTGGAAAAAGATGTTGGAAATTATTCAGTCCAAATGCCTACCAAATGCAAGAGTCCAACATAGAGCATCACCAACAAATGGTCATCCAGCCTCTGTTTAAATGTATATAGAAAGAAGGTAAGTAGTGCCCTGTTGAATTAGATCCCTGACATATCTAGTTTAGCAATACGTTCTCAGTAGTGGTGGGATTCAATTTTTTTTCCTACCGGTTCTATGGGCGTGGCTTGGTGGGTGTGGCAGGGGAAGGATACTGTAAAATCTCCATTCCCTCCCCACTCCAGGGGAAGCTTACTGCAAAATCCCTGTTTCTTCCCAATCAGCTGGAACTCGGGAGGCAGAGAATAGATGGGGGCGGGGCCAGTCGAAAGTGGCATTTACCGGTTCTCCAGAACTGGTCAGAACCTGCTGAATACTGCCTCTAGTTCTCAGAGTAACCAACCAACTGCACAAAAAGAGTCCACTTCTAACCAATGGGTCTGAAAGGCAATGACACAGCCATCATGCCTTAACTCTCGCGAGTTCCATAAATAAAGTTGTCACATTATGTTGATTCATCTTAATTATATTAAACTCTAGTTTGCAATATGTTTAGTAAAACAGATATAGAAGTTGTAGGTGCTTCATCTGTGGAAGTTTTTAAGAAAAGACATTAAGTATAGGGCCTCCTGCTTGAGCAGGGGAATAGACTAAAAGACCTCCAAGGTGCCTTCCAGTCAGAGGTGGAATTCATCAGATTCTGACCAGTTCTGGAGAAACGGTAGCGGAAATTTTAAGTAGTTTGGAGAACCGGCAAATACCACCTCTGCCTGGCCCCACCCCATCTATTCTCTTCCTCCCGAGTCCCAGCTGATTGGGAATGGGGATTTTGCAGTAACCTTCCCCTGGAGTGGGGTAGGAATGGAGATTTTACAATATCCTTTCCCTGCCACGCCCAACAAGCCACACCACGGCCACCAAGCCATGCCCACAGAGCTGGTAGTAAAAAAATTTGAATCTCATCACTGCTTCCAGTTCTATTCTGATTATTATTATTACCTCTCCCTTTCAGAAATTCTGAAACTTCAACCTTGAGTTTTTCAGATTACTTGAATGCTGATAATTTTTGGACAGCCACAACTATAGATTTTGCAGCTTTTGTCTACAAAAATGACTCTCACTGTATTGTTGGAGCATTCACAATGTCTTGACTTATAACCACAATTGGGACATAGTAACAACCCTAACAAAAGAAGACACTGAGGCTTGAAGGTCCTCAAAGTTCCATTTTATTAGAGATGTCATATACCCGTGATGGCGAACCTATGGCACACGTGCCACAAGTGGCACGTGGAGCCATTTATCAGGGCACACGAGGCGCTGCCCTGTCAGCTGGCCAGCGCGCATGTGCGCGCTGGCCAGCTGAGTTCACCTTTTTAAAAGCTATTTTTCGCCTTCCCCAGGCTCCAGAGGCTTTATAGGAGCCTGGGGAGGACGAAAAGAGCCTCCCCCGCCCCCCCAGAGGCTTCAGGGACCGTCCCTGAAGCCTTCGGAACGCTTAAAACCACCCTCCGAGCAAACCGGAAGTGACTTCCGGTTTGCTCGGAGGGTGGTTTTAAGCGTTCCGAAGGCTTCAGGGACCGTCCGAGGCTTCCCTGATGCCTTCGGAGCGCTTAAAACGACCCTCCGAGCAACCCGGAAGTCACTTCCGGTTTGCTCGGACGGTGGTTTTAAGCGTTCCGAAGGCTTCAGGGAAGCCTCTGGACAGTCCCTGAAGCCTCCGGAGGGCCTCCGGGGGGTCGGGGGAGGCCCTTTTTGCCCTCCCCAGGCTCCTATAAAGCCCCTGGAGCATGGGGAGGGCAAAAAAACCATGTAAAAATGGGGGGGTCGCGCGTTTTGCGCGCATGCGCACTGGGGGGTCGCGCGTTGCATCATGGGTGCGGCACGCCCGCACTCGACCCCCCTGCGCTCCCCCCACTTGTGGCACGCGAGCCAAAAAAGGTTCGCCATCACTGTCATATACAATAGCAGAGTTGGAAGGGACCTTGGAGGTCTTCTAGTCCAACCCTCTGCCTAGGAAGGAAATCCTATACCGTTTCCGACAAATGGCTATCCAACATCTTCTTAAAGACTTCCAGTGTTGGGGCATTCACAACTTCTGGAGGCAATTTCTGTTCCAATGAGTAACTGTTCTAACTGTCAGGAAGTTTCTCCTCAGTTCTTCATTGCTTCTCTCCTTGATTAGTTTCCACCCATTGTTTCTTGTTCTGCCCTCTGGTGCCTTTGTGGCAACCCCTGAGATATTGGAACACTGCTATCATGTCTCCCCTAGTCCTTCTTTTCATTAAACTAGACATACCCAGTTCCTGCAACCATTCTTCATATGTTTTAGTCTCCAGTCCCCTAATCATCTTTGTTGCTCTTCTCTGCACTCTTTCTAGAGTCTCCACATCTTTTCTACATCGTGGTGACCAAAACTGAATGCAGTATTCCAAGTGTGGCCTTACTAAGGCATTATAAAGTGGTATTAACACTTCATGTGATCTTGATTCTATCCCTCTGTTGATGCAGCCTAGGACTGTGTTGGCTTTTTTGGCAGCTGCTGCACACTGCTGGCTCATATTTAAATGGTTGTCCACTAGGACTCCAAGATCCCTTTCTCAGTTACTATTATTGAACAAAGCTAACAAACTATACAGATTAACCACTTCTGTTTTTTGCCCTCCACATGTCCTGTTTTGAAATCGCACAACCATATAATGAAAGTGGCCTTCCTTTAGATTTCCCATATATTTGGTTTTTATTTTTAAATTCTTTTCTTCTTGCTTTGGCTCACCAATTCAGTAATTTGACTTTCTAAATTCTATCTCAGCCACTGATAAGTTTTCAGTTAAATATGCAAACCAGGACACAGTGGACATACAATACAATACAATAGCAGAGTTGGAAGGGACCTTGGAGGTCTTCTAGTCCAAGCCCCTGCTTAGGCAGGAAACCCTATACTGTTTCAGACAAATGGCTATCCAACATCTTCTTAAAGACTTCCCGTGTTGGGGCATTCACCACTTCTTGAGGCAAGCTGTTCCACTGATTAATTGTTCTAACTGTCAGGAAATTTCTCCGCAGTTCTAAGTTGCTTCTTTCCTTGATTAGTTTCCACCCATTGCTTCTTGTTCTACCCTCAGGTGCCTTGGAAAATAGTTTGACTCCCTCTTCTTTGTGGCAGCCCCTGAGATATTGGAACACTGCTATCATGTCTCCCCTAGTCTTTCTTTTCATTAAACTACACATACCCAGTTCCTGAACCATTCTTCATGTTTTAGTCTCCAGTACCCTAATCATCTTTGTTGCTCTTCTCTGCACTCTTTCTAGAGTCTCCGCATCTTTTCTACGTCGTGGTGACCAAAACTGAATGCAGTATTCCAAGTGTGGCTTTATTATAAAGTGTATTAACATTTCACGTGATCTTGATTCTATCCCTCTATTTATGCAGCCTAGAACTTTGTTGGCTTTTTTGGCAGCTGCTGCACACTGCTGGCTCATATTTAAATGGTTGTCCACTAGGACTCCAAGATCCCTCTCACAGTTACTACTATTGAACAAAGCTAACAAACTATACAGATTAACCACTTCTGTTTTTTGCCCTCGACATGTCCTGTTTTGAAATCAGCTTAAATAGCACAACCATATAATGAAAGTGGCCTTCCTTTAGATTTCCCATATATTTGATTTTCATTTTTAAATTCTTTTCTTCTTGCCTTGGCTCATCACTTCAGTAATTTGACTTTCTAAATTCTATCTCAGCCACTGATAAGTTTTCAGTTAAATATGCAAACCAGGACCCAGTGGACATACATTACGGCTACTCAAGTTTCATTTAAATGTAAGGGGAAATGTGTTAATGATAAGATCTATACAACAGTGGAATAGTATATTTAGGCAGCATATGGATACTTCATCTCTGATCTGGCACGTGGAGCCGCCTGGAAATAGGGAAGGACCAGCCCGTGGTACCTCTGCCAGTGAAAAAGGAGCTCAGGAGGACCTTGTGCGACCCTCTCAAGCTTCATTTTCACTGGCAGAGGGTTGCAGGAGACCATCCCAGCTATAAATGGAGCTCAGGAGACCATTATCATTGTCAGAGTTCTCAGGCCACCACAGGCATCCCGCGACACGAGTGATGTCAAGCTGGCCACAACCACCTTGGCCACACACACCCTACCCCCCACCCAGGTGAAACACAACACTGATGCAGCCTTCAATGAAATCGAGTTTGACACCCCTGTGTTAGATGGACAAAAAGTGTAATTAAATTCCTGATATTTTTATGCCATCCTAAAATGCCCAATCCAAACCCCTAAACTTACTGTCAGGTCCCATAGATCTCTATTGGAAGCTTGCCATTTTGATGAGATGGGGGGAAAATTTGAGGTATGCTTGCATGGGGATTTCTTTGTTCCTTTTCTCTGCTTTGACGTACCTTTGGGATGTTGGGGGGGAGAGAATGTGCCTTGGGCCTTCTGTTTTGTCGCACCACTGGATGAGCAAGATCATGGCACCTGGCAACTGCCTGTTATCATCTTCTCAGCTTGAAGTTCTCACAACATCGTTGCAGCGCTCAAGGTTGAACTGGACATTTGGAGGGGCCTCAAAAGGAGCTGTTTAAACTAATGCTCCAGTGTGAAAAATTCAGATTCTACCTACACTCTCTTTGCTATCACCGTCTTGCAATAAAAGTTTCCTTTTGAAATGCCATTTGTTTTAAGGCTTTCTTGAGAAGACTGGCAAGGCAGGGCCTTACATGAGGCAGAATCTGGTCAACCCAGAAAGGCTCCAGACCCTACCATGTGGACCTTGCAAAGAATTTCCAACCAGCGCAGCGATCATGATGAAGCCAAATGTGAGGAGGAAGCCCCCTTTGAGGCTCAACCCAATGAAAGCCCCAGCGTGTGTACAAAGGATGGAATCATCCTATGAGGAGGGAAAGGAAGAAAGGGTAAAGCAGAGGAAGTAAGGGAGGGGAATCAATACAATAATACAATACAATACAATAGTAGAGTTGGAAGGGACCTTGGAGGTCTTCTAGTCCAACCCCCTGCCTAGGCAGGAAACCCTATACCATTCCAGACAAATGGCTATCCAACATCTTCTTAAAGACTTCCAGTGTTGGGGCATTCACAACTTCTGGAGGCAAGCTGTTCCACTGATTAATTGTTCTGTCAGGAAGTTTCTCCTCAGTTCTAAGTTGCTTCTCTCCTTGGTTAGTTTCCACCCATTGTTTCTTGTTCTATCCTCAGGTGCCTTGGAGAATAGTTTGACTCCCTCTTCTTTGTGGCAACACCTGAGATATTGGAACACTGCTATCATGTCTCCCCTAGTCCTTCTTTCTCTTAAGCTAGACATACCTAGTTCCTGCAACCGTTCTTCACATGTTTTAGTCTCCAGTCCCCTAATCATCTTTGTTGCTCTTCTCTGCACTATATCAAGAATAGGAGGAGAGGGTAAGAAGGAGGAGAAGAGAGGAGGAGGGGGGAAAGAGAGGGGAAGAAGAAAGGAGGAAAGAGAAGAAGAAAGAGGAAGGCAGAGAAGGGAGGTTGAGAAAATAGAAGGAGCAAGGTTGTTGCAAAATAAGATGGATGCATGAGGTGGAAAGAAAGTGACCCAAACTGTATTCTATTTGTAAGAAAATATTCTAGAACTGCATTCCATTTGTAAGAAAATAACACTAAAGATTAATCATGAACAGATAAATGTTAATAGTGATTGTAAGAGTGTATATTTGTGAATGAATTTGAAAGAGAAAAATATATATATATTTTTTTAAAAAAAGGATGGAATCATCCCGGATGATTCCACAAAATTGAGGTGGTTTGTCAGTGTAGGAAAGAAGGAAGACTGGAATGGGAGAACCCAATGAATCACCTTCACCCAGGGGACCTGACAGAAACGTGAATTAAAAACCCTTCACGAAGACGATGAGATAGAGGAAGCCTCTATCTCTGGTTTGACGTTTGTGCCGCTTGGGCCTCGTCGAGCACCATCTGCAGGGTGAGGTTTGGTTTTGTGAGGAGATGCTGCTGTAATTTGATGTCTCTTACTCCACAGGCCACCCTGGCCAAAAGGACGTCGTCCAGGTTCCTAAACTCCCAGTACAGTGCTGCCTTTTGAAGGGTTGCCACGTACGTGTTGATAGATTCACCCTCAGCCTTCTGGTGATGGAAAGCGTGTCAGCGAGCAATTTGCAAAGGTTTGGGGGCATAGTGGCCCCACAGCTTGCTCTGTAGCATGTCCCATGGTACTCTCTGGACAGCCAGAGGAGCAAGCAGAGCCCTAGCAGTCTCAAATATGTCTGAGCTGCAGTTGCTTAGGAACAAGGCTCTTTTTCTGCTGTCCAAGTCATTTCCTTCGAGAAAGCATCCGAGATGAACAATGTATGAATCCCAAGTCTCAGAGGCTGGGTTGAAGGGATTGAAAGCAGTGGGGACATTCAATGTTTTTTCCTACCGGTTCTGAGTTTGAGTTTTATTAAATTTATATACTGCCCCCCTCTCCCCACAGGGACACGGGGCGGTGTACAGACAGTACATATAAAACAACAAAGCAAGAACAACAAAACATTGGACAACCAACATAAACATACGGTCTGTAAAATACCCGAACTCATTTCAAGTTAAAAACAGTCTGAAACCAAATTAAAACCCCAAAATTTACAATATTAAAAAGCCATCCAGGAAGGTCAGTAATTGATTGTACTTATGATTACGATTAGGCTAGGCCGGCTAGCCGGAACAGGTGGGTCTTGAGTTTCTTACGGAAGGAGCGGAGATCAACAGTAGTTCTAAAGTCAGGGGGGAGTTCGTTCCAGAGGGTTGGGCCCATCACAGAGAAGGCCCTACTCCTGGGCACCGCCCGCCCACATTGTCTAGCGGAGGGTACCCGGAGGAGACCCTCCCTGTGTGAGAGGATTGGTCGTAGGGATGTATGGGGTAGAATGCGATCTCGCAAATAACTAGGTCCCGAGCCATGAAGCGCTTTGAAGATGACCATCAACACCTTGAAACGCACTCGAAAAGCCACAGGCAGCCAGTGCAGCTCGTGCAGAAGTGGTGTTACATGGGAGTACCTGGTACTCCCCAAGATTGTCCGTGCGGCTGCATTCTGAACCAACTGGAGCCTTCGGGTGCAACTCAAGGGGAGCCCCATGTAGAGAGCATTACAGTAATCAAGACTGTAACTGAGGGCATGGCTTGGGGGGGGGGCTGTGACTGAATGGGCATGGCCAACTCAATGTCACTCACGCCCATGCCCACTCAGTCACATGACCCCCACCACCACCAAGCCATGCCCGCAGAACCCGGTAAGATTTTTTTAAAAATTTCTATCTACCTGTTTTCTGCACAGACCAGGCCTAATCTGTCAAAGGCCTCCTGCTCTCCCTTCGTCAATCCCGTTTCCCCTCCTTCAGAGGCCCCAGCCCTAACCCTGCTTCCTCCCCCACAACTGCCTCTTACTTTGGGCATACCTTCCTCCCGTGGTGGCTGGTGGCAGGCAGAGGGGAAGTAAAACAAGTGCTGAGCCATCACTGCATCTCCACCAGCCCTCATCTCGCCCCCTTGTCACAAGACGCTGGACTCCAGCCGCACCAAAAAAAAAAAGATGCTGCAGCTGCAGGCTTCTTGCAGTGAAAATTAGTGACCTAGTTTTCTACTCCGCTTCCAACCTCCATCTGCTCCACTTCCACTCTGATTTTCAAACGCGCCGCTGCCACCCTGTTCTATGCGCCAGCTGCGCAGGTGAACCTCATTGCCTGCTGCTGCTACACCCAAAGGACTTACCAGGGCAAGTCCCTCCGGCGCAGCAGGGAATGGGGCCCGCATAAAACAGGGCATCGGCAGATTCAAGAAGTGGAGCAGATGGAAGTTGGTAAAAAAAAATTTGCTGCAAGAAGCCTGCCGCCGCTGTCTCCTTTCAGCAGAAGAAACATCCAGCTGCACCGAAAAAGAGGCTGCAGCTGCAGGCATCTTGCAACAAGGGGGGCAATATGCAGGCTGGTGGAGAGCCCAGTGGCAACGGCTCAGCCCTGGCTTGTCTTCCGTGGCAGCCAGCCACAGTACACGTTGGATGGCGAAGGGAGAGTGGGCAGTGGGCGGCAAGCAGCTGGTAAGCAGGTGGCGAGCAGGCAGAGGCTCCAGGACAAGGCCGGAGCAAGGGAATGGCGCATTCCTCAACCCAGTCGAGGTGGCGGCAGCTCTGGGGTCTCGGGGAATGGCACATCCCTGGGCTCTGGCCCCCGACCCAAGATGAAGGGCGAGTGGGCGGGATCTTGGAGTCCTAGTGGACAACCATTTAAACATGAGCCAGCAGTGTGCAGCAGCTGCCAAAAAAGCCAACACAGTTCTAGGCTGCATAAAAAGAGGGATAGAATCAAGATCACATGAAGTGTTAATACCACTTCATAATGCCTTGGTAAGGCCACACTTGGAATATTGCATTCAGTTTTGGTCGCCACGATGTAGAAAAGATGTGGAGACTCTGGAGAGAGTGCAGAGAAGAGCAACAAAGAGGATTGTGGGACTGGAGACTAAAACATATGAAGAACGGTTGCAGGAACTGGGTATGTCTAGTTTAATAGACATGAAGGACTAGGGGAGACATGATAGCCGTCTTCCAATATCTCAGGGGTTGCCACAAAGAAGAGGGAGTCAAACTATTCTCCAAGGCACCTGAGGGTAGAACAAGAAGCAATGGGTGGAAACTAATCAAGGAGAGAAGCAACTTAGAACTGAGGAGAAATTTCCTGACAGAACAATAATCAGTGGAACAGCTTGCCTCCAGAAGTTGTGAATGCTCCAACACTGGAAGTTTTTAAGAAGATGTTGGATAGCCATTTGTCTGAAACGGTATAGGGTTTCCTGCCTAAGCAGGGGGTTGGACTAGAAGACCTCCAAGGTCCCTTCCAACTCTGCTATTGTATTGTATTGTACTTTTGGTGAACTGAGTGGGTGAGGCAACTGGCGAGGCTATTAGCTGGGTCACGTAGCAAAAGCAACATATATAGAGTGGGCGGGCGGGATGAGTGGCAGGAAGGGGTGAGCAAGCAGCCAGTGTGGGCGGGGCCAACTAGGGGTGGTTTTTACCAGTTCGGTGAATCGATTAAAATCGCCCCTACCGGTTCGCCTGAACCAGTCAAATACCACCCCTAATTGGAAAAAAGCATTTAATTGCCCTTTGGAATGCTTTCAAACCAGAGTTCTTCGAATTCTAAGAGTCAAGGGTCTTCCTTCCTATGGGATCTCACTGGGGCAGTTCTGAAAGTAGCTTTCTAATAGGAAAGCAATGCAGATGGACTCCCTACTGCACACTGATCTCATCCCTATCAACTGCTGGAAGAAGCCTGCAGGGTTGTGATAAATGAACATGGGTAGTCCTCACTTAGTGACCACAATTATGACTGGCTAGGTTTCAAGACTGCTAAGTGAAAAATCACTTGATTGCAACAGGCTTTTGACCTCACTTTGCATATGTTCGTTAAATCAATCATTGTGGACATTAAGTGAGACATCACCCGACTGCTAGTGATTTTATTCCTGTCTTCTCCATGAACTTTGCCTTGCTGGTTGGGAAGGATGCTGATGGCTAACCCATGATCGTGGGATAACTGGATGGTTTAAAACAGCAAAGCTGTTTTTTTTTGTACCATCATAATCTTGAATGGTTACTAAATGAGACAAATGGTAAGAGTGGATTATCTGTATTACACCCAGAAAAAAAACCACATTTGCAGTGAAAGTCATTTGCTAGAAGCATCACAGGGAGGAAATAATTGTATCCAGTTGGTAGATTATCCAGAAGGATGTGAAGGATTGTGGTGAGAAAAAATATCTCTGCTCTGGGAGATCCTCTTCATCTGGGACCGATGGAGTTTAGGATTATGAGCGTACACAAAGGAATTCTTTTGTGAGCCTGAGCTCTTCCCAAGAAGCTCCCATGGGGAGCACAGTCACTTCTTAAAAGACCCCTCACCATGGTTTGGAAACTGCTGGTTGGTTGGAGAAGGTTGAAGGAGATGTGGATTCTACAGATTTGGAGTGAACAGATTCGATGTGTGAGGAAATAGAATTTGATGTAATGAAGTTGGAGGTCACTGGGAAATGGACTTGCCATATCCAATCGGAAAACAAATTGGACAGGACTCTTTGGGGAAAATGGATTGACAACAGAGGTTTATAATTTTGGGGAATAAGACACAATTGTTGTTTTATTGTTCTCAACCAAAATCTTAAGAAAAAGTTTTATTCCTAAGAATCAAACAAAGATATTTCATCCTGTACAGCTTAGGGACAATGATATGGTGATATATTGTTTATAAGAAGCCATTCTAGACTTTCTACAAGTTAAATGCAAAACTATATCATTAACAAAGTGCTTTGATGTTTTAACTTTGTCATTAATTCACCTGTTAGCTACTTTCCTTCTCTATATAGTAGATAGATGAAAGTCAAATTGGTTGCGAATAGAGGTGGAAAAAGCCGCGAGACGGTGTGTGTGTGCACAGCCAGCATAAGTGGCAAGTGCGCAAGGGCATACGGCATACGGCAGCAGCCACAGCCTGTGCAGTGCAGGCGAGTCTCAGTGCTGTAACCACTGGGCAGGCCCTCCAAGCAGAGACGAGGGGGGTGGGGAGAAAGGCAGGCAATCCTAACATGCAGTGGCACCGCCAGAGGGGGGAAGGGCAGGCGATCCTAACACACGGGAGCACCATCTCTCGGCTTGCCAGCGTTTTCCATATGTGTCGGGGGGGGGGGGGGCAAAAAGTATAAGACCAAGTCTTATTTCCAGGGAAACACAGTAATGTCCTCGAAGTCTTTTGCTCCAGCTGTTTGGGAATAAGTCTGAAAACTAATTCCTATGGGGATTGAAAAGGCTGCTTTGAGCAATTCCTCCTTCTAGTGAGATAAAGGCTCTGCAAGAATGTAGATAGAAAGAATATGTCTTATCTAGATGTGGTGTAGAAGCAAGGAGGGTGGATGTTTCCAATTATTGTCCCATGTTTCATTACTCTATTAATAAGATGAAGCTGGAAATCATTTACAGGCTGTGCATACAAACAAGAACTTCATAAGTGTTTATGGCGCAGCACCTCACTAATCTTGAGAAGGTAAGTAAGTCAGGTTTCACTCTTCAAGGTTCGCTCAGTTGCAAAAGTAAGTTCTGGGGAGTTATCCTGCACTCCCATTTTCCTGTAGTTTCCTTGGCAAGGTTTTTTCCCCTTTCCAAGACGGACAGGACAAGCCAAGGTTTCTCAGATGGCCTTGTGCCTAAAGCAAGACTGGAAATGAGTGTCTCTCAGGCTCTAGGCTGGTGACCACCAAACTGGGCCTTCTTCCTCCCCACAAAATCTATCCATTCAGCTGTTCCTGCTATTCCAGCCCCAAATTCAAGACTGCAGCTTTCAAGATCCAGTATCCTCCAAATAACACATGCTTTACACTTTTCCATCAGAGCTTCAAATATTTCATTCTGAGGAAACGGACTGTTCCTCTCATTGGGAACTTAGGCCTTTTAAACTCGCCCCATAGACCATCCCCTCTGACTCTTAGATTGGCTTTATTTAATTTTGCTTGATATGGTTATATAGCCCCGTGAGAGATTCAGAGGCTTTGGGATCATCGTAAAGGTTTCCAATTCCTAACCATGATAAACATGTCCACTAAAAATGACACCAAGGAAAGAGAAAAAGAAAAAAAAACCACTTAAATATAACTTTACTATTTTAAAGTTTAGAAATTTTGCACATTAAATTCAAAGCCGCTTGGAGCTTGAGACTCAAGCCAAGAGTTTATTGGTTTCTCCGCATGCCTTGCCTGTCCAGGTTATTGCCTGTCCTTCAAAGGGATCATACAATGTGACCTACTAAAAAAAATTATAACCTGTCTTTTTGAATGGTGTTGGTGAAATGAACTGCTACAGATAATGTTCTTCTCTTTATCTGAAAGATAACTGTTTTAAAAAAATTAAGGAGTCCTGGGAGAGAAGTGAAAGAACAGGAAACATCTCCCATGTGTTGGGAAGAGAGCTTTGCATTACTTTGTTCCAATGTTTACAGAAATGCTGACACTTTCCTTTATTTTTCTTTCTCAAAAGCTATTCATGATTCTTACACAATGCTGTTTTGGAAATGAAACATTATCTACCATACAATTTTCCCCCACATCTCCCCAGCAAGGGGGAGGAGGGAACCACAAAAATATCATTCCCTTCGTTCTGCTCTCACCCACCAGCCATCAAAGGTTAATAATAAATCTGGAGATCTTGTGCTCAAAACCATAATCCCTTTTCTCCTCAATATTCCTATAGCTCTTCTCCATGAAGGTCACCTGCAAGGGAGAACAACCTTTACATCTGAAATTTTACACGGCTTTTGTCACTGCCCCAAACTTACCCAATATACAGTATTTGCTATTCATACTTTCTCTTTGACTTACACACTGCATTCTTGACACAATCTAAATAGACATGCTTGCTGCACTGAATTCCTGGAACTGTTGTGAAAAGATTAACTTTGAACCCCTCTATTTCTTGTCTCCTCTTGCTTTCTCCTTATATGAGCAGCCACAATCTCTTAACTACTCTGAGTGCTCTTATCCTGAAGAGATGCTGGCTGGGGAATTATGAGTCTGAAAATCTCAAGGACAAACAGGGAGAAGAAGGCGGGGACTCTGCATGTGGCATTTCTATCATTTATTATGATAAAAATGCAAAGAAAACTCCCAAAAAGATTTTTATAGAAGTGTACTATTTCTGCAAAATTAAATATTCAGCAACTTGTGATGCTGATGGCCAGACAGTCCTTATCAAATTAACATGTTCTACTTTTTTTCTTTCCTCCTTCCAGTCTAATACCATGACATATTTGACTACAAAAAAACAACAACAGGCAAATTCTTTGTAGTCAAATTAAAGAGTCAATTTCTCAGCTGGACTTACAAGGGGACGTTAGAAATGAAATTCAAGACTTCTCTACACTCATCATTGTGGGCCTCATGTGGATTTTCTTATGTGCGATAAGGGTGGAATGTTTCCTGAAAAACTGCCCACATTCGGGGCATTTAAATGGTTTTTCCCCTGTGTGTATCAGCACATGATTTATAAGGTTAGACCTAGTACTGAAACCTTTCCCACAATCTGGACATTCATAAGGTTTCTCTCCTGTGTGAGTCCTCTGATGTATCACGAGCTGGGAACTCTGACTGAAATTTTCCCCACAATCGGGACATTCAAATGGTTTCTCGCCTGTGTGAGTTCTCTGGTGTGCAACAAGGTGGGATCTCTCAGTGAAACTTTTTCCACAATCAGAACATTCAAAGGGTTTCTCTCCTGTGTGAGTTTTCTGGTGTTTCACTAGGTTGGAATTCTTACTGAAACTTTTACCACAATCAGAACATTCAAATGGTTTCTCTCCTGTGTGAGTCCTCTGGTGTGTCACCAGATCATAATTCCGACTGAAACTTTTCCCACAATTAGGACATTCAAAGGGTTTCTCTCCTGTGTGAGTCCTCTGGTGTATCACCAGGCTGGAATTGTGACTGAAACTTTTCCCACAAATAGCACATTCAAAGGGTTTCTCTCCTGTGTGAGTCCTCTGGTGTATCACTAGGTTGGAATTGTGATTGAAACTTTTCTCACATAAAAAACATTCAAATGGTTTCTTTCCTGTGTGAGTCCTCTGGTGTCTCACGAGGTGGCAATTCTGACTAAAACTATTCCCACAGTCAGGACATTCAAATGGTTTCTCTCCTGTGTGAGTCCTCTGGTGTATCACGAGCCGGGAACTCTGATGGAAAGTTTTTCTACAAACAGAACATTTGAACAGCTTTTTTCCTATGTGAGTCCTCTGGTGTTTCACCAGGCTGAAATTCTCACTGAAACATTTCCTACAATTAGGACATTCAAAGAGTATCCCTTCTGTGTGAATCCTCTGGTGGCTAACGAGGTGGGAATTTCTAATGAAACTTTTCTCACAATCAGGACATTCAAAAGGTTTTTCTCCTGTGTGAGTCCTCTGGTGTATCACCAGGTTGGAATTCTGATTGAAACATTTTTCACAATCAGGGCATCCAAAGGGTTTTTCTCCTGTGTGAGTCCTCTGGTGTCTCACGAGGTGGGAATTTCTAATGAAACTTTTTCCACAATCAGGACATTCAAACAATTTCTCTCCTGTGTGTGTCCTCTGGTGGCTAATGAGGTGGGAATTTTTAGCGAAACTTTCCCCACAATCAGTACATTCAAAGGGTTTCTCTCCTGTGTGAGTCCTTTTATGTCTCACCAGGTTGGAATTCTGACTGAAACTTTTTTCACAATCAGGACATTCAAAAGGTTTCTCTCCTGTGTGAGTCCTCTGGTGGTTCACTAGACTGTAATTGTGACTGAAACCTTTCCCACAGACAGGGCATTCAAAGGGTTTCTCTCCTGTGTGAATCCTCTGTTGTCTCATGGAAAATTTCCAATGAAACTTTCACACAATCTGGACACACACATGCGATGTGAGTCCTCTGAAGTATCCCCACATTGCCATGCTCACTAAAGTATTTACCATATTGGGGGCACTTTTATGGCTTTTATTCTGTGTGGATCTTCTCATGCATAATCAGCTATGATTTGCAATCTGTGCTTTTCCCACAATAGGGGCATCTATGGAGATTTTCCACCACTGATATTGTTGAGATCAAAAATATGTGTGATCCCTTGTTTAGTGCTGCTTTGATTAAAGACTTTCCCTTCCTACCAAAACAAGGCCTGTACCGCGTCTGCCCTATATGACTATCCAATTTATCTTTTCCTCCGCTCTGGGTTCCAGATATTTCCCTCTTTTGCTGAATAAAAAATAATCTCCCTTGACTTTTCATGTAATGTATCCTTTAGTTCTGTATACTCTACTTATTCCAGTTTGAAATCTTCCTTAGTTTCCTCTCTTTTGTTTATCTGTTGCTGGAGAAGGAGAATTCTTTGGTTTTATTTTCCTTCCTTTCCAAAGTTGCTTGTTATTATCGGCTGTCCAATGTGTTCTTCTTGCCATCTCCTTGCCTATAGGATTCAAAGAAAAGTACAATGTTAATTTTTATTAATGCATACTGTATAATTTTAATAAAGTTGTTGTAGAAGATATGAGAAAAAGAAAAAGTATACAATGAAAAAGCAAACATACCACAATGCTAGAATAACCCCTTACATTAATCATGATGTATGTCAAATATCAATTTTTCAAAGCCTGAAAAATATTCCAAACTGGTTACAGTCAAACTTTCTGAGCTCATTTTAGAAATGTGGTGCTTTAATTGATGAAATGAGGTCTTTGCAAGATTTGAAGCACCCGTTTTGCTTACGGAAGCCCTCAGCTCCAAATATGGGCAGAAAATACGGTCCACAACTCCTCTGGTGACATCCCAATTCAAGCAGTCCTCGCTTACTGACCACAGTTGAGTGTTATCTGGTCACTAAGCAGTCCAATCATGAGCAGTGCCAACTTAAATATGTTCCACTGCAGTTGTTAAGCAAATCACTGTGGATTATTAAAGACAATTTCACATGACTGTGACTTATGAGTTTCTGCTGGCACCTTCACTGATTTGCTTGTCAGAAACTAGCTGGGAAGGTAACAAATGTGGAATATGAGTATAGGATATAGTGGTAATCATATATACACACTGGTTGGCAGAAGCCAAATTGATTTCATCTCCTTTCCTTGCACCTTCATAGCCACAGGAATTGTTGACTTGGGGGTCAATGAACAAGTGCTACGATGATAACTAATTTGTGAACCAGGTGTACTTTTTTTTACAGTGCTATAGTAACTTTGAAGGCTCAGGGAAGAAGTGTTGAGGACTGCCTCTGCAACTGAACATCCCAAAAGATCCTCAATAGCTATTTTTTAAAAAACACAATTGAACCTGGTTAATACATGGATGCAGCACCAATAGGAAGCACCATGGTTCCTGGTAAGACATGGAACTAAAAAAATAAGCAGAGCAGCTACAGAAGGCCAGCAGAGATGACAATCTCCAGACCACCTCTGATTAAGAAGAGCAGCTCCGTCCACTCAATTCATGGGTGAGGTGAGCAGAGTGGAGAGAGGCACAGAGGTGGTCAGCAAGGCTTCTTGAGAGGAAGCAGATTTAACCAGGTGCTGAGTAACACTGGGCCCTATCCAACAAAATGAAATTCAATGGACAGAAAAAAAAATAGGTTTTACACTTAGCCAAGAAAATGCAAATGGCAATGTACAGAATAGGTACAACTTGGCTCAACAGCAGCAACTGCAAGATGGATCTTGAAGTCCTAGTGGACAATCACCTAAATATGAGCCAATAGTGTGATGCAATGGCCAAAAAATCCAACACAATCCTAGGCTGCCTAAACAGAGGGATAGAATCAAGATCACATGAAGTGTTAGTACCAATTTATAAGGCTTTGGTAACACCACACTTGGAATACTGTATCCCGTTTTGATCGCCACAATATAAAATAAGTGCTGACACTATAAAGAGCGCAAAGAAGAGCAGATGGGATGATTAGGGGGCTGGAGGCTAAAATATAAAGAAGGGTTGCAGGAATTGGGTATGTCTAGTCTAGTGAAAGGAACGACTAGGGGAGACATGATAGCCATCTTCCAATACTTGAGGAGTTGCCACAAGAGGGAGGGGTGTCAACCTATTCTCCAAAGCCCCTGAAGGCAGGACAAGGAACTGGATGGAAACTAATATAGGAGAGAAGCAGCCTAGAACTAAGGAGAAATTTCCTGACACTGAGAACAGTGAACCAGTGGAAGGGTTTCCCTTCAGAGGTTGTAGGAGCTCCATCCCTGGTGGCTTTTACTCAGAGACAGGACAGCCATTTGTCTGAAATGATATTGGGTCTCCTGCTTGATCAGGGCGTCTGTATAGAAGACCTGCAAGGTCCCTCCCAGCTCTGTCACAAACCCTCCAGTGATGGGAGCACCCACAACCTCTGGAGGGAAGCCATTCCCAAAGAATCCACCTTCACTTGGAAGAGACTTTTCCAATCTTCCCACCAGAAGGAAAATTGCAGCCACCAGTTTCACAGCCTGCAGCACCAGTGGGCTTAAATTCGGGGAGGGAAGGAACCTGCAGCAGCAGCAGCTGAGATGCTTCAGCCCAGTTGCTTCTCTACTTCCAGGACTCTCCTCCCACCTGCCCTCCGCTCACCTTCCAGCTGCTGCTTCGATCCTGGGAAGAGCACAAAAGCCGCTCTGCACACCACCTCCCACCTCCCGTCAGTCATCCGGAAGTAACTCTGCGATTCTCCTCTTTCATCCTTTCTAGCAATACAATATTCTATGGTGTTAACTCATTAAACTCAACTACAGGCACCCCTTATTGTATTATGGGGTTTTCAGGCACAGATGTTGTCTACCTGATCCGCCATCTCCTGATAGTGACTGAAAAACACATGTGTTTGTCCCATATCTACCTAAGGCTCTTGCAAGAAGTTTTCACTGGTTAAATCCCATCAAGTTATTTTTTTTTAATTTCTGGGTACTGACTTCTGAGCCAAGTGAAACGTAAACCCTTTTATCTTACGGAGCTACGTGCTGAGCTCTAAAAATTCATGAAGATTTTGCAGAATTACAGAATAAGCTTTCCTAGGGGTGATTCTCAGCGGAGATCAATACCGCTCTACATCTCAAATCTTTATGGCTGATTTAATGCGGCTCCCAAAGATTTAGGACACTGCAGCAGCATCAGGAGAGATGCTCTCAGGGGAGGCAGCTTGTTAAAATATTTAAATTAATAACTGTGACGGATTAGAAAATGAGTAAGAATACGCAGTTATAACTAATCGGTTGAAGGGAGCTGGCTGCTGCATGAGGCATTTCATCCTCTACCTCCTCCCACCGTCTTGTTTCATCCTCCACCCCCTACTGCCTTTCATCCTCCATCCCACCACCTCGCTTTGTGGCTACGGCGCGGGCACACACACATCTCGTGTCAGCAGTAACCAGACAGAATAATCCCATCGCTGGAAGCGAAGGTGTTTTGTTTATGAAGTCTGGCCCAGTCTTTCTTCATGGGCACGAAATAGCCATCTATAAAGACTTCAGGCATCTGTTGGGGACTATTTAGAAAGACTGAGGCTGCTTTCTGCCTTTAAGAACATGTTTCTCCATTTCTCCTTTGGGGAAATATAATATTCTGCCTCTTTTAATATCCTCCAAAATGTTTCAATCTTGTAGGAGGGGGGCTTCCTACACTCCTATTTCTCTGTTAGTTTTAATGTGCCTTCTTTCTATATTGTAATTCACTTAATATTTGTGCTTTGCACTTAATCATTACATAAACTATTATTTTTATGCCCAGATTCATACCCATTGCCTCCCTTTCTTGCCTTCTGGGGCTTTGGTTGTACACATCAGACACCTCCTAGAAAAAAATGCATTCTGCAATGAACTTGCAGTAGTCAGCAAAGCCATAAACTTTCAAGTTCTTATTTTCCTGTCTTAAGTGTCCAACTTTATTCCCCAAAGATATAAGAAATCCATGGCTAATAACTATAATTAAGCTGTGGTGGTGCAGTGGTTAGAATGCAATACTGCAGGCTACTTCTGCTGATCACCAGCTGCCAGCAGTTTGGGTCTCACCGGCTCAAGGTTGACTCAGCCTTCCATCCTTCCCAGATCGGTAAAATGAGAACCCAGACTGTTGGGGGCAATATGTTGACTCTGTAAACCACTTAAGAGAGGGCTGTACAGTACTGTAAAGCAGTATATAAGTCTAAGTGCTAGTGCTATAATTTGTCCTCACCAGGTTGGATTCTAGGCATTACTTTAGAATGCACAATTATGCACTACAGTAAAGTCCTGTCAAAGATTTAGAGGCTTTGGCCATTTCAAGTTTTTTTTAATTCTTAACCATAATGAGACATGACGACAGCTATGCAAAAAAAGACACCAAAAATGAGTGAAACATTAAATGTAATTTTAATGTTTTAAAATTTAGAAACTTTCAAACATGTTTAAATTTGAAGCTACCTGGAGCTGGAGGCTCAGGTCAAGAGGTTCTTGGTTCCTTCTCACCCCTGACCTTGTCCTGGTTGAGGTTGCACAGGGATCATATGCAAAGTGACCCACTAGAAAAATATATATAACCAGTCCTCTGAATTGTATTAGTGAAATGAACAAACCTGCAGTTATTTGGTGTCTTCTAAACTCAGCAAAATCAGCTGATTCATTTGCATAGCTAAAATTCCAGTTCTCTGCTCCAATTATTGTTTACTTGTACGGATTATTTGGAAAAAAATTAAAAAGAAACAGAGAGAGAGAGGAGTGAAAGAAATAGAAACATCTTCCATGTGTTGGGAAGACAGCTTTACATTATCTTACCCCCCAGATTCACAGCAATGCTGACAATCCCCATTTTTTTTCATTCTCAAAAGCTATTTAAAGAGCCACACAATTTTGTACCATATAATTTATTTCTCATAGCTCCAACACCAAGGCAGTTGCAACAAATAAGACAGCATCTTGATGCTGCTACTACTGGGGTAACAAGCAGGCACCTCCAAGAAGAAAAGTTCACAGCAGGGATTGTTAATGAAGAACCCTGTACTCAAAACCACAATGCTTCTGCTCAAGCTACCACCTCTGTGTGTATCTTTTTTTACAATGTATTCTTTAGAAGCTTCAGCAGCTTAGTGGGACTACTTAGAAACCTTGCTTATGACTCAGACATTTTATGGTGGCTGGGAAATTCTGGCCTCAAAATCTGGAGGACACTGAGGATGCAGAAGGATGAAACTCTGAATGTTGTGTTTCTATGTTCTATAATGCTCAATTTGCAAATTGCACCATTTCTGCTAACGTAAATATACAGTTACTTCTGCTGATGGCCAGATATGTACGGTTCGCCTTTATCGAGCTAACGTTTTTCTTTTTCTTTTTTTGCGTTCCTCTTTGATATCTTATGAGACATTTGGCTAACAAGAATCAGGCCACAGAGTCAGTAATCAGTTGTTCATCTTGACTAGCACACTAGAAATGAATTTCAAGACTTCTCTAAACTTATCATCTCCTGCATCATGTGGATTTTCTTGTGCGCAGTAAGGGAAGAATTTTTCGTGAAACACCGTCCACATTCCAGGCATTTGAATGGTTTCTCCCCTGTGTGTATACCTACATGATTTATAAGACTAGACCTAGTGCTAAAATCTTTCCCACAATCTGGACACTCATATGGTTTCTCTCCTGTGTGACTTCTCTGGTGTATCACCAGGTCTGAATTCCGAAAGAAACTTTTCCCACAATCTGTACACTCATATGGTTTCTCTCCTTTGTGAATCTTCTTGTGTGTCATCAGATGAGAATTCTGACTAAAACTTTTCCCACATTCTGGACACTCATATGCTTTCTCTCCTGTGTGAGTCCTCTGGTGTATTGCCAGGCTGGAATTTCGACTGAAATTTTTCCCACACTCTGGACATTCATATGGTTTCTCTCCTGTGTGAGTTCTCTGGTGTCTCACCAAATCAGAATTCTGACTGAAACTTATTCCACAATCTGGACACTCGTACGGTTTCTCTCCTGTGTGAGTCTTCTGGTGTATCATCAGGTGGGAATTCCGACGAAATTTTTTTTCACAAACCGGACATTCATATGGTTTCTCTCCTGTGTGTGTTGTCTGGTGTATCACCAGATTGGAATTCTGACTGAAACTTTTCCCACAATCTGGGCATTCATATGGTTTCTCTCCTGTGTGAGTCCTCTGGTGTATCACCAGTTCAAAATTCCGATTGAAACTTTTCTCACAAACCAGACACTTATAAGGTTTCTCCCCTGTATGAATCCTCTTGTGTATCACCAGGTAGGAATTTTGACTGAAACCTTTCCCACAATCTGGACACTCAAACGGTTTCTCCACAGTGTGAGTCCTCTGGTGGATTATCAGCTTGCCCTGCTCACTAGAGCTTTTGCTGCATCGTGAGCACTGGTATGGCTCCTCTCTGGTGGGAGTAGTCCTTTCATGAACAACTGGGAAGCTATTCTGACCAAAGCTTTTGGTGCATTGGGAGCATTGATATGGCTTTTCTCCAGTGTGGATCCTCTCATCCATAATCAGCTGTGATCTACAATCTCTGTTTTCCCCACAATAGGCACATCTGTGGATCTTTTCCACCACTGACATTCTTGGATTCTCAAGGACATCAAAAATACTCTGAATTCCTTGTTGGATGGAGCTTTGATTCAAGCTACTATTTGTTTCCTCACCGGGTGAAGCCTGTATTGTGATCTGCCTTATGTGGCTATCCAAGTGACCTTTTCCTTCCTTCTGACTTCCAGCTATTTCCCTCTTTTTCTGAACTATGAAATGATCCCTCTTAATATTTTGATATGTTTCTTCCACATACTCTATTTTGTCCAGCTCAAAACTCATTTCCTAGTTTTCTCTTCCTTGTCTGTCACCTGCTGGGGAAGAAGAAGAGTTTTGGAGTTTTCCGGAGGAACTAAAAAGATTTTGATTGCTGCCTTGGTTTTCTTTGCATTTTAATGCTGCCTGTGATTCTCAGTTCTCCACAGTGCTCTCTATGGCATTCTTTTGCCTGTAAGATTCACATAAAAGGGTTACTTTAATTGTGGTTTACATAATGGCTATACAACATTTTAAATAAACCAAAAGCATGTATATTACAATCAAGCATGCCAAAGATGCCAAAATGCTATTTTAACCCCTTACATTATGATTTATTTTCAATATGCTTGTCTAGTGAGATCCAAGTTCAAATACCCACTCAATTTACTTGCTGACTTAGATCAATCACGAATTCAACACAATTCAGATAATCCTCACTTACCGAAAGCCATTGGGACCAGCAAGTCCATTCCTAAATGGCGTGATCATTAACTATGACATCACTTAACTATGCCAACTAACATTTGTTCTACTTGTGTCATTAAGTGAATCACCGTGATCTGCTCAGTGCAGTGTAACATGACTGTGACTTGCAATTTCCTGTCAATTTCCAATTCATTTCGTTTGTTAGAAGTCAGTTGTGAATGTTCCAAGTTTGTTCATGCAAAAAGAAACTATAGCCCAACCTACCAGAAACATAACTGTAAAAAACAGACTGAAAATAAAAAGCAAAAAAGCAAAAAAACAGTAAGAGAACACCTGTTTGATCTTGATGAATACAAATCAGAAGGATCTGATGGATTACATCCCAGAGTTGTAAAGGAGCTGGCAGATGTCATCTCAGAACCACTGCACCACATTTTTCAAAAATCCTGGAACACCGGGGAACTACCAGAGGACTGAAAAAGAGATGATGTGGTTCCCATCTTCAAAAAAGGGGAAAAAACAGACCCAGGAAACTACAGATCTATCAGACTAACATCAATACCCGGGAAGATACTGGAAAAGATAATTTTAAAAAACAGATCTCTCAACACCCAGCAACGAGTAAAGTAATAACTAGCAGCCAGCATGGGTTTGTCAAAACCATATCATGCCAAACCAATCTTATTTCTTTCTTCAACATAGTGACTAAATTAGTAGACCAGCGAAATACTGTGGACATACAGCAAGGCGTTTGACAAAGTAGACCACAACCTACTTCTCCGTACGCTAGAAAAAAGTGGGATAGGTAGCTTCACCACCAGATGGATTCGCAACTGGCTGACAAACCATACTCAACGAGTAGTCTTTAATGGGGAAAAGTCTACATGGAGAGAAGTAAGCAGTGGGGTACCATAAGGTTCTGTCTTAAGCCCAGTACTCTTCAATATCTTCATAAACGACTTAGATGAGGGAATAGAAGGGGAACTTACCAAATTTGCAGATGATACCAAGCTGGCAGGAATAGCTAACACCCTAGAAGATAGGCTCAAGATCCATCTGGACCTTGACAGACTTGAACACTGAGCCCTATTTAACAAAATGAAATTCATTGTAGAGAAAAGTAAACTCCTACAGGCAGGCAAGAAAAACCAAAAGTACACACATAAACTGGGTGAAACCAGGCTTAATAGCAGTAACTGTGAGAAGGATCTTGGAGTCTTAGTGGACAACCAGCTAAATATGAGCCAGCAGTATGCAGTGGCAACCAAAAAAGCCAATGCAATCTTAAATTGCATTAACAGAGGGATACAATCAAGATCAAGTGAGGTACTAATACCACTCTATAAAGCCTTAGTAAGACCACACCTAGAGCAGTGTTTTTCAACCTTGGCAACTTGAAGATGTCTGGACTTCAACTCCCAGAAGCATTCGCTGGCTGGGGAATTCTGGGAGTTGAAGTCCAGACATCTTCAAGTTGCCAAGGTTGAAAAACACTGACCTAGAGTACTGCATCCAGTTTTGGTCACCACAGTATAAAAAAGATGTTGAGACTCTAGAAAAAGTGCAGAGAAGATTAACCAGGATGATTAGTGGGACGGGAGACTGGAACATTTGAAGAACCGTTACAAGAACTGGGCATTGCTAGTCTAGTAAAGAGAAGGACCAGGGAAGGCATGATAGCAGTGTTCCAATATTTGAGGAGTTGCCACAGAGAGCAGGGGGTCAAGCTATTTTCCAAAGCACCTGAAAGGCCAGACAAGGAATAATGGATGGAAACTGACCAAGGGGAGATTCAACCTAGAAATAAGGAGCTTTCTGACAGTTGGAACAATCAACCAACGGAACAGCTTCCTTCAGAAGTTGTGGGGGCTTCATCATCTGAGACTTTCAATAAGAGATTGGATTGCCATTTGTTAGAAATGGAGTAGGTAGGGTCTCCTGCTTGAGTGGTGTGTGTGTATGTTTTGCACTAGGTGACCTAAGGTCCCTTCCAACGCTGTTAATCTGTTAAAAGTGGTGAGTCCATGACTGTGGGACACCTCAACCATTGTAAATGCAAGCCAGTTTCACCCCCACACACACACATAACTGTGATAGCCACAACTTTGAGGAATACATTAAAGTATTTTCAGCACTATAAAACCGAACATCCCAAATGGGCTCAATAACTTTAAAAAAAAATGGGTTAAGCACATTGTGTCACATTAATCCATGGATGGCACACCACCAGGAAATCCTGTCTTTGTTTGCTAGATATGGAAGTAAAAACAAAATTCCTGAAGACAGCACTGGCAGATCAGTTCCAAATTGTTGCTAAGAAAATAACGCCCATAAAATTACAAGGAATCAACCCTAATAGGGAGGAGACAAAAATATATCTCCCAACACAGAAAAATGCAGGCACCAGTTTTAAAGCATGCACCACCAGTGGGATAAAATCCGGGGAAGGAAGGAATATGTAACAGCTGACATGTTTCAGCCTTCTCTGTTTTTACACCCTGGGGAAACCCAAAGAGCCCTACTTGCTTCCGGCCTCTCCTCCACCTGTCCGCAGCTCACCTTTCAGCTGCTGCTTCCACCCTGGGAAGACCAGGAGAGCCCCCCTCCCCACCTCCAACCTCTCAGCGGAGAGCCGGAAGAGGAAGCTCTCCTATTGTTGTTCTCCTCCTCTCCTCCAAATCCTCTCTAGGAATCTACTGTTCAAATGTTTCAACTCTTTCGGCCTCAATTACCGATGCTCTACTTGCTGTGAAAGTTGTCTAGCGCGGCCCTTGCTTATCTATGGTGCGCCATCTAGTGACCCAAAGCAGAATGTTCTGTCTCTACCTAAGGCAGTAACAATTTTTTTTATTGATTATGCTTCGTCAAGTCGACTCCAGTGATCAGATCACATCGATAGATTTTCTCCATGATGATTATCCCTAGCTTGTGGGTTCAGGCCTCGGGAGGATTCACTCATCACCACAGAAATAAAGCAAGACGCTTCCCATGCAAGAAGCGAGGACTACACCGAGGGAAAGGCGGGGGGAGGGGGAGGACCTATATGCATACAGCAGTCAAAGCGTACCTCCTTTAAGGATTGATGAAGATTGCTCCAGCCAGTTTTTTGTCTTGGGGAGTGCAGGACAACTCATGAACGCTTAGTTTTGCAAGACAAAGTTGAAGACTTGACCCTGCTTAGCTTTTCATAATTAACTAGATTCTGGGCCTTATTTGTGTGCAGGCTCCCTAAATTATTGCTAGCTTGCTAGCTTGATTCCATTAATGGAACATGCAACATTAATTCCCCATCTGTAATATTGGGGAGTGAATTCACTAGATCAGTCTCCCCAATTTCCAGAGTAAGAATTCAGCCTTGATTACTCCTGAGAAGAATATTTGGAGGATGTTAAGTTTGTAGATTGGAAGCCGATCAATAAATTCCTGCACTTTTGTAGGGTTTGGCTCTCAGTAGATGATGAATAATAATAATAATAATAATAATAATAATAATAATAATAATAATAATAATAATAATAATAATAATAATAATAATAATAATAATAATAATAATAGTGATGCGGTAGCTCTGGCTAAGATGCTGAGCTTGTCAATCAGAAAGGTCGGCAGTTTGGCTGTTTGAATCCCTAGCGCTGCGTAATGGAGTTTGCTCACATTATTTGTCCCAGCTTCTGCCAACCTAGCAGTTCGAAAGCATGTAAAAATGCAAGTAGAAAAATAGGGGCCACCTTTGGTGGGGAGGTTAACAGCGTTTTGTGCGCCTTCAGCGTTTAGTCTTGCTGGCCACATGACCACAGAGATGTCCTAATTTTTATGACTGATTTCCTGTGGCTCCTAAGGATTTAGGACCTGGGAGCATCAACAGGCCAGAGGACCTGTTAAGTAATTAAGCTCCCCGTTAGAAGAGCGAGTATGCAGAGAAGTGTTATGAGAGTGATATGGAATAACATGCACAAACCAGCATACAGAGACACTGAATAGTATAAAAATATAGTAGTTTACTATGTAGAAATATAGAAGCATTCAGAGTCCGGTTAACAGACCAAGTCATACACAGTTCAGTAATTCAGTTATCAAATAGTCTCAGTTTAACACACAAAGTAGATAACAGTTGCAAACCACAATACCTCAAAATACACCTGATCAGCTTCTAACAAAACAGAGAGAGCTAACAGCCATTCTGGCTCCCTCTTATAGCTGCTTGAGGTAACAAACCAATTACGGTACATCTCTGAATCATTTAAAGTAACAGTAAAATAATCATAGCTTATATACATTGCCAAGCCAAGCCTAGGGTTACACTAACAGGACCCATGGGCCCAAGCTTCATTCATGCAGGCCAGATTATGTCCAAGCACACCCTGTGTTTGTTTCATTTCTAAAGGAAGAAATTTTAAGTCTGCTAAATGCTAAATGACATGTGCTTCTGTAAATTGACTTGCACAGACGTCTCCATTAGGATAAAGCTGAATAAAACATACGCAGCAGAGTCTAGAAAACGGGGTGGGTGGGTGGTTGTAGACAGAGGAGGTGACTGCCTTATATAAAGCAAAAGAAACATAAACTCCCCAAAGTGACATTTCAAAGGGTTGTAAAACTACATGCAAAAATCTATGAAAGGTTGCCATACTCTGTTTGAAATGCATATCCTTTTAAATTTGAAATTTTTAAAGTAATATACAAAACAAAACAATTTTACAAACAGGTTCAGACAAACACCGGTGACGTTCAGACATAATACAATAGTAGAGTTGGAAGGGACCTTGGAGGTCTTCTAGTCCAACCCCCTGCCTAGGCAGGAAACCCTATACCGTTTCAGACAGATGGCTATCCAACATCTTCTTAAAGACTTCCAGTGTTGGGACATTCACAACTTCTGGAGGCAAGCTGTTCCACTGATTAATTGTTCTAACTGTCAGGAAGTTTCTCCTCAGTTCTAAGTTGCTTCTCTCCTTGATTAGTTTCCACCCATTGCATCTTCTTCTACCCTCAGGTGCCTTGGAAAATAGTTTGACTCCCTCTTCTTTGTGGCAGCCCCTGAGATATTGGAACACTGCTATCATGTCTCCCCTAGTCCTTCTTTCTCTTAAGCTAGACATACCCAGTTCCTGCAACCATTCTTCATATGTTTTAGTCTCCAGTCCCCTAATCATCTTTGTTGCTCTTCTCTGCACTCTTTCTAGAGTCTCCACATCTTTTTTACATCGTGGCGACCAGAACTGAATGCAGTATTCCAAGTGTGGCCTTACCAAGGCATTATAAAGTGGTATTAACACTTCACGTGATCTTGATTCTATCCCTCTGTTGATGCAGCCTAGAACTGTGTTGGCTTTTTTGGCAGCTGCTGTACACTGCTGGCTCATATTTAAATGGTTGTCCACTAGGACTCCAAGATCCCTTTCACAGTTACTACTACTGAGCAAGGTATCTATACCTCTCTAATTCACAGGAGCATAAGTTGGGGTGGGGAGACAACTCACTCAGATTTGCAAGATTTTCTTCTTACCTTCAGTCTCTATTTAAAAAAAACTGGTAAGTCTTCCTGTGAAGTTGATTTCTTGGTCTGGCCTGTCAAGTGGGGATGAGCCTGAGGGACCTTTCATGGCTGAAGAGGGACTGGAACTTGGATGTCTCCACTCCTAGTCCAGCAACAGCATCTCCCCCCCCCCCCCCAGCACACCAGCTCTCTAATAGGAAAGCCATTCAAAGAGACTCCATACTGCACATTGGTCTCCTCCACATCAATCGCAGGAAGAAACAGCCTGCAGGGTGGTGATGAAGGTGGATAGTCCTCACTTAGTGACCACAACTGTGATGGACCATTCTGGCAAATCACTTTATTGCCATAGGCTTTTGACCTCACTTCTTTTCTGGTCATTAAGTGAATCAATATGGACATTGAGACATCAGATGACTACTACTTTTGATTTTATTTCTGTCTTCCACATGAATTTTGTCTTAATTGGGACAATGTGATGGTGGTAAATCCAAAGATTGTTTGACAAACTGTTTTTTATGTATCACATGATCTTGAATGGTGAGGACTATATTAGACACACACACACACACACACACACACACACACACACAAAAGCCATTTGCACTGGATGTCATTTGCTGGAAGCATCGTGGGGAGGAAATTATCATTCTCCTATCCAGCTAGTAGGTTACCCAGAAGAATGTGAAGGATCGTGGTGGGAGCAACCCTTCTTCTGGGACTGATGGAGGAATTTGGGATTATGAGCACACACAAATGGATGGCTGTCCCCCAAATGGAAGGTTTTGTGAGTCTAAGATCTTCCCAAGAAGATGCCACGGGGAGCTCAGCCACTTCTTAAAAGCCCCCTTACCATGCTTCCTCCTAATCCTTCTCTTCAATAGCCTAGTTATCCTAGCTCACACAACTGATCATCATATGATTTAGCACCCAGACTCTTTATTACCTTAGTTGCTCTTTTTTGCACCTGTTCCATAATCTCAACATCTTTTTTGTGTTGTGACCAGAATTGGATGCAATATTTTAAGTGTGATCTCACTGGTATAGTGTGAAGCAGTATTACTTCTTGTTGTCTTGATACAATCCCCCTGTTGAGGCAGCCTAGGATTGCATTAGCTTTTTTTTTAGCAGCTACAACACACTACTGGTTCATACTTATCCAGTAGGACACCTAGATTCCTCTCTCAATACTGTTGAGCCAGGTACTACCTTATTCCCTACCTGTGCATTTGTTTTTTTCCTACCTAAGGATAGGACCTTACTTTTCTCAGCACTGAACTGCATTTTGTTGGCCCAATGCTCATATCTCTCAAGATCTGGATCTTGAGTCTACTAAAATATTGACTTTTTCACCCAACTTGGTATCATTTGCAAATTTAATCAGTTCCCATTCTATCTCCTCATCTAGATCATTTATAAAGTTGTTGAAGAGTACTGGGCCCCAAGCCTGAACCTTGGGATACCCAACTGCATGCTTCTCTCCATGTAAATCTAGTTCATTGAGGATTATCCAGCGAGTACAGTTTGTCAGTCAACTGTGAATCCAGCATGTTGTTCTACCTTACTAAGAAGTTGTGGTCCATCTTGTCAAATGTCTTGTTGAAGTCCAAGTATACTATCTTCATAACATCTCACTGATCCACTAATTTAGTTAATCAAAAATGGCAATCTGTCTGGCACCATATGTTTTTAACAAACCCATTGTGGCTTCAATTACAGTTGCCTATCGTTTCTATTTCTCCAGAAGCATTAATGGAAACAGAAAGAGAAGTTTGTTTTAATTAAGTTGTGAAATCCCCAAACTTTTAAAAGAAGGAATAAAATCAGGGGGCACTGAGCCCAGAAGAACCAAGAGGGGATCACAGGCTAAATCAAATACCCCAAGTGCCACACTCAGTACCAGCTTTCACACTGATCAGCCAAGTTCTTATGTTAAAGAAATTCACCTCTGGGCTTTTTGAAACATTTGTCTCTACTCACTGTCTCCATCACAAGGAGCTCAACTTTTAAATCTAGTTCGGAATTCAGAGAATCATAAGAGAAGTCAGACTGATCCTCTGCAAATTCTATTGCAAAAGGAAATATCCAGAAAGTTCTGCTGATCACCAGAAGCAGGAAGTCATTTTCCACTTTCCTTTTCTCTCCACCTACAAGTCTAATCCTGAGAAAAGTTTGCATAAAAAGAATCAGGTCAGAATTCAAATACAAGTAGTCCTCAACTTAGAACAGTTCATTAAGTGATCGTTCAAAGTTACAGCATCACTGAAAAAAGGGACTTATGACAATTTTTCACTCTTATGACCATTGCAGCATCCCTATGGTATTAAATCAATCAAAATTCATATCGTTCGCAACTGACTTGTATTTATGACTTTGCAGTGTCCTTGAATCATGTGATCCCCTTTTACGACATTCTTACAAGCAAAGTGAATGGGGAAGCCAGATTCACTTAATAACCGTGCCACTAACTTAATAACTGCTATGATTCACTTAACGGTTGCAAGAAAAGTCGTAACATGGAGCAAAACTAACAACAAAGGTCTCAGTAGCATAAATTTTGGGCTCAATTATGGTCATACGTTGAGGACTATCTGTAGTCAATATCTCACAAATCACAAATGAAATTCAAGCCTTCTCTACAGTTATCTACTTTTGCTTCATATGGATTTCCTTGTGTGCAATAAAGGAGGATTTATGCCTGAAATAATATCCAGATACTGGACATTTGAAAGATTTTTCCCCCATGTGAGTCCTCTGGTGTATCACTAGGTTGGAATTCTGTCTGAAACTTTTCTCACAATTAGGACATTGATACGGTTTCTCTCCTGTGTGAATTCTCTGGTGTATCACTAGGTTGGAATTCTGACTGAAACTTTTCTCACAATTAGGACATTGATACGGTTTCTCTCCTGTGTGAGTCCTCTGGTGTATGACCAGGTTGGAATTCTGACTGAAACTTTTCTCACAATTAGGACATTGATACGGTTTCTCTCCTGTGTGAGTCCTCTGGTGTTTCACCAGGCTGAAATTCTCACTGAAACTTTTCCCACAGTCAGGGCATTCAAATGGTTTCTCTCCTGTGTGAGTCCTCTGGTGTATCACCAGGCTGGAATTACGACTGAAACTTTTCCCACAGTCAGGACATTCAAAAGGTTTTTCTCCTGTGTGAGTCCTGTAGTGTTTCACCAGGTCAGAATTACAATTGAAACATTTCCCACAGTCTGGACACTGATAAGGTTTGTCTCCTGTGTGAGTCCTCTGGTGTATGACCAGGCTGAAATAGTGACTGAATTTCTTCCCACAGATAGGACATTGATATGGTTTCTCTCCTGTGTGAGTCCTCTGATGTTTTACCAGGCTCGAATTATGACTGAAACTTTTCCCACAGTCAGGACATTCAAAGGGTTTCTCTCCTGTGTGAGTCCTCTGGTGTGTTACCAGGCTGGAATTGTCGCTGAAACCTTTCCCACAATCAGGACATTCAAAGGGTTTCTCTCCTGTGTGAGTCCTTTGGTGTGTTACCAGGTTGGAATTGTTGCTGAAACTTTTACCACAATCAGGACATTCAAAGGGTTTCTCTCCTGTGTGAGTCCTCTGGTGTGTTACCAGGTTGGAATTGTTGCTGAAACCTTTCCCACAATCAGGACATTCAAAGGGTTTCTCTCCTGTGTGAGTCCGCTGGTGTGTTACCAGGCTGGAATTGTTGCTGAAACCTTTACCACAATCAGGACATTCAAAGGGTTTCTTTCCTGTGTGAGTCCGCTGGTGTTTTACCAGGCTGGAATTGTTGCTGAAACCTTTACCACAATCAGGACATTCGAAAGGTTTCTCTCCTGTGTGAGTCCGCTGGTGTTTTACCAGGCTCGAATTATGACTGAAACTTTTCCCACAATCAGGACATTTGAAGGGTTTTTCTCCTGTGTGAGCCCTCTGATGTATCACCAGGTGAGAATTACAATTGAAACTTTTCCCACAATCAGGACATTCAAAGCATTTCTCTCCTGTGTGAGTTCTCCGGTGGTTCACCAGGCTGGAATTCTGACTGAAAGCTTTCCCGCAATCAGGACATTCAAAGAGTTTATTTCCTGTGGGAGTCCTCTGGTGTCTCATGAGGTGTGAATTTGTAATGAAACTTTTCCCACAATCAAGACATTCATAGGGTTTCTCTCCTGTGTGAGTCCACTGATGTATCACCAGGTTGGAATTGTGACTGAAACTTTTTCCACAATCAGGACATTAAAAGGGTTTCTCTCCAGTATGTTGCTTCTGGTGATTTACCGGGCTGGACGTTTGACTGAAACTTTTCCCACAGATAGGGCATTCAAAGGGTTTCTCTCCTGTGTGAGTCCTCCGGTGTTTTACCAGATTGCAATTCTGACTGAAACTTTTTCTACTATCAGAACATTCAAAGGGTTTCTCTCCTGTATGAGCCCTCTGGTGTCTCAGAAGATGGTAATTGTGTGAATCCTCTGGTGTATCACCAATTTGCCATGCTCACCAAAGCATTTACCACATTTTGAGCAGTTGTAGGGCTCCTCTAGTGTGTGGAGCCTCCCATAAACCACAACAGAGCTGTTTTGACAAAACGTTTTGTCACACTCAGAGTGTTTGTATGGTTTTTCTCCTTTGTGGATCCTCTCATGCAAAATCAGCTGTGATTTGCAATCTTTCTCTTTCTCACAAAAGGCACGTCTATGCAGCTTTTCTACAACTGATATTCCTGAGGAGGTCAAAAATATGGATGGCCCACTCTATACTGAAGCTTTGATTCAAGCCATTTTTTTTCCTCCCAGAGCGGGGTCTGCATCACTGTCTACTCTACATGGCTTTCCAAGAGACCTTTTCCTCCCCACTGACTTCCAGAGTTATATATCCCTCTTTTTCTGAATGAAAAATAATCTCCCTTGACTTTTTATGTAGTATATCCTTATCGTTCCACATAATCTATTTTTTTCCAGGTCAGAATCTTTTTGACTTTCTTTCTTTTGTCTCAGCTGCCGGGGAAGGAGAACTGGGGGGCTTTCTGAAGGAAATGGAAAATAGTTTGATTGCTGGATCCATTTGCTTTCCTTTTCAAAGTTGCTTGTTATTCTCAGTTGTCCAGAGTGCTCTCATTGCCATTCTCTTTGTCTATAGAATTCAAAGAAAAGTGTAATGTTACTTATAAAATGGTTGCAGAAGATATAAGAAAAATAAAAAAGTATACATTATTACAACAACAAAGCAAACATGCCATAATGCTAGAATAACCTCTTACATTAATTAATCATGACATTCTTGTTGATTTGGGTCAAACGTTTAGCAGTACAAAGGATTATCATGAAATATATCTGGAACTGCTGGGGATAAATCATATAATTGCAGACATATGCATACAGAGATAAATACAGATACAACCGCATTTGAATAAATGGAGAAAATCTATGTCTGACCAAATGTCTCAAAAAGGTTACGGTCAAACCTTCTGAGCTAACTTGAGACACATGGGGGCTTTAACTGATAAAATGATGCCTAAAATCTCTGCAAGATTTGAGGTACCAGTTTTCCTCATGGAAGTCCTCAGCTCCAAATAAGGCCAGAACACACTGTCCACAAGCACTCTGGTGACATCCCAATTCAAGCAGTCCTCACTTACCAGACACAATTGGAACTGGTGTGTGAGTGATTAAATAGCCCAATCATTAAGCATGGTGTCACATGACAGTGCCAACTTACATCTGCTCCTCTATAGTTGTTAAGCTAATTACTCTGGGTTGTTAAAGGCAATTTGTATGACTGTGACTTAATTTCCTGCCAGTATTACCAGTGGTGGGATTCAAGAACTTTTACTAACGGTTCTGTGGGCATGACTTGGGCGTGGCTTGGTGGATACGCCAGGGTAAGGATACTGTAAAATCTCCATTCTCTCCCTACTCCAGGGGAAGGTTACTGCAAAATCTCCATTTCCTCCTGATCAGCTGGGACTCGGGGGGGGGGGGGTGAGGTGGAAGAGAATAGATGGAGGTGGGGCCAGTCAGAGGTGGTATTTACTGGTTCACCACACTACTCAAATTTTCCGCTACCAGTTCTCCAGAACTGGTCAGAACCTGCTGAATACCACCTCTGCAATATACCCACTGATTTTGCTTGTCAGAAGCTAGCTGGGAAGGTTACAAATTGGGAATATGAGTGTGGGATGCAGCAACCATTATAAATGTGCACCAGTTGGCAGAACACAATTTGGTGCAATTCCTTTTCTTGAATCTTCATAATCACAGGAACTGCTGATGTGTGGTCACAACAATTGCTATGATGACCACAAATGTATGTGGCTAGGTGTAAGTCTGCTTTTACACTGCCATTGCAGCTTTGAAGGTTCAGGGAACAAATGGTAAACGAGGACTACTTATGCAACTGTACATCCCAAAGGCCTGCAATAGCTATTTTGCATGTCAGAAACTAGCTGGGAAGGCCACAAAAGGGGATCATGAGTGTGGGATGCTGAAACCACCACATATTTACACCAGGGTGTAGTACCCAAATTGGTGCATCTCCTTTTTCTGCACCTTCACACCCACATGAACTGCTGAATGGTAGTCAATGAACAAGTGCTACAATAACCACAAATTAGTGGATCAGGTGTAAATCTTCCTGTACGAGGCCATAGTAACTTTAAAGGCTCAGGGAAGAAGTGGTAAGCGAGGACTGTGTATACAACTGAACATTTCCAAACGGTTCTCAGTAGCTATTTTTTTAAAAAAGTGCTGGGGTGAGAACACTTGAACCTGCCTAATACATAGATGGGGCACCAATAGGAAATACGCCAGAACCCAGAAGAGCAACAAGCGACAGCTCGTGTGCCCAAATAGATGGGTCTGTGTGCCACTTCCGGCACACATGGCATAGGTTTGCCATCACGGCCCTATACCATTCCGCAAAAATAGCTGTCCAATCTTGTCTTAAAGGTTGCTGATGAATCTATCTGACAATATTGTCATCCAAAAGCTAGAGGAGAGATCTAGCAGGTCTCCTATAATTATCTAAACTTTTACTAGCAGTGATGAAATGATAGAGGGGGTTCAAAATGCCAGGAACTTTGGAGAAAGTGACCATGTCATATTGGAATTCAATACAATGTGAACACAAGCAATAGAGCAAAATTAAACAAGCATTTTAGACTTTAAAAAAACTGGTATCAACAAACTTAAGAGATAGCTTGGGAAGGATTTTTAAAATCTTAAAGAGGAAACTCAAGATGCTTGAGAAACTCTGAAAAATATAGTTACAAAAGCCCAGTCCAACAATATTACTAAAAAATAAACATAAAAAATGCAAAAGAAATGAGGATGGTTGGATAAAAAACTCTCTGAAAAACTGAAAGAGGGACACATAACTAAGGCAGCATACCAGCATATAGCCTGAATCTCCAAAGATGAAATCAGGAAAGCTGACACTCACAATGAACTAAGACTTGCAACAAAACAAAGAAAATAACAACACTTTTTTGCAACATATAAGTAACAAACAAAAAGTCAAGGAAACAGTTTGCCCACTAATGAGAGAAGATGTCAAGGAAGTAACAGGCAGTAGAGACAAAGCAGAGCTGCTTAATTCATTCTTTGCATCTGACCATGCAAAAAGAAAAAAATAACTCAATATACCAAAAACAGATCCCATAAAGACATACTAGGAATAAAAGATTAAAATAGGCAAGAAGATGGTAAGAGAACACCTGTCCACTCTAGAAGAGCTCTGACCACCAGGACCAGATTGATTACATCCCAGAGTTCTGAAGGAGCTGGCAGACATGATCTCAGAACCATTGAATCACATCTTTCAAAGATCTTTGAGAACCAAAAAACTACCAATGGGCTGGAAAAGAGCTGATGTAGTTCCCATATTAAAAAAAAAGGGGGGGGGGATGGATCCAAAAAACTACAGACCAATCAGCCTGACATCAATACTGGGAAGTTTGTGGAAAAGGTAATCAAACAACAGATTTGTAAATACCTAGAAATAAGCCAGGGTTTATCAATATGGGTTTGTCAACAATAGATCATGCCAAGCAAACTTATTTCATTCTACGACAAAATAACTACATTAATGGACCAGCGAAATGCCATGGACCTGCTATATTTGGATTTCAGTAAAGCATTTGACAAAGTTGTCCATAATCTAAGACATGTGGAACAGACACACCCATCCACACAGATGAATTCATAACTGGCAGACAAATTGACCTCAAAGTGTATTCCTTAAAGCAGGGCTGTCACATTCCTGGCCAATGGGCTTGATGCATCACATGCTGGCCACTCCTGGTTTAGTGAAGGGGAGAAAAGTCCCAATATGTCACGTGATGCCACCCTGATGATGTGAGTTTGACACCCCTGCCTTAAAGGAACTACATTACATGGAGGTGGAGTACCCCAGGTTTCTGTTTTAGGCCTAGTACTCTTCAATTTAAATGAGGGAATCCTAGGCTGTATTAAGAGAGGGATAGAATCAAGATCACATGAAGTACTAATTCCATTTTATAAAGAGTAAAGACCCCACTTAGAATACTGCATCCATATTTGGCCATATTATAAAAAAATGTTGAGACTCTGGAAAAAGTTCAGAAAAAAAAGCAACAAAGATTATTAGGGGGCTGGAGGCCAAAACATATAAAGAATGGTTTTAAGAATTGGCTATGTGTAGCTTAGTGAAAAGAAGAACTAGGGGTGACATAATAGCAGTGTTCAAATATTTGAGAATTTGCCAAAAAGAAGAGAAGGTCAACTTAGTTTCCAAAATACAAGAAGGCAAGACAATTGAGCAATGACCGGAATATAATCAAGGAGAGGAGCAACCTAGAACTAAGGAGAAACTTCCTAACAGCAAGAACAATTAACTAGCTTCCAGAGGTTGTGGGGGATCCATCACTGAAGCTTTTAAGAAAAGACTGCACAACCAATTGTCTGAAATGGCACTGGGTCTCCTGCTTGAGAAAGGGGTTGGAATAGACAACCTCCAAGGATCCTTCCAAGTTCCAACCCTGTTAAAAACCTCCAACGATGGAACAACCACAACGTCTGGAGGGAAGCCATTCCCAAAGTATCAATCTTGTCTTGTAAGATACTTCTCACCAGCAGAAAATTGCAGCCAGCGAGGAACACTAATGGGCTTAAATTTGGGGAGGGCAGCAGCTGAGATGCTTCAGCCCAGTTGCTTCTGTTTCCAGGCCGTGGAGGAAACCAAACAGCCCGACTGGCTCCCGGACTCTCCTCCCATCTGCCCTCCACTCACCTTCCAGCTGCTGCTTCGAGCATGGGAAGAGCAGAAGAGCCGCTCTGAACACCACCTCCTCCCATGAGTCATCCGGAAGAGGAAGTTCTTCTACCGTTCTCTTCTCAGATCCTTTCTAAAAAATATAGTACTCTATGGTTTTAACTCCTTAAACTCAACCACAGGCGCCCCTTATTGTATTATGGGGTTTTCAGGCACAGATGTTGCCTACCTGATCCGCCATCTCCTGATAGTGACTGAAAAGATAGTGTCCCATATCAACCTAAGGCTCTTGCAAGATGCTTTCACAGATTAAATCCCATCAAGTCTTTTTTTATTTATTTCTGGGTACTGACTTCTGGGCCAAGTGAAACGTGATGCCTCATAGTTTACGGAGATTAGCTACGTGCTGAGCTCTAAAAGTTCATGAAGGTTTTGCAGACTTACAGAATGAGTTTTCCTAGGGGTGATTCTCAGCGGAGATCAATACCTCTCTACATCTCAAATCTTTATGACTGATTTAATGCGGCTCCCAAAGATTTAGGACACTGCAGCAGCATCAGGACAGATGCTTTCAGGGGAGGCAGCTTGTTAAAATATTTAAATTAATAGCTGTGACGGTTAGAAAATGAGTAAGAATACGCAGTTATAACTAATCGGTTGAAGAGAGCTGGCTGCTGCATGAGGCAATCTAAAATGAGATTGGTTGCTGTGAGTGTAAAGGGGAGTTTCCTTGTTTCCCGCCTTTTTCCCTCTGTGTGTGTGTTGCTTGTAATTTACCTCATGATGTTCTTGCTGTGTTGATTTACCTCATGATGATGCTCCTATCTAGTTTACTGTATATATAGTTGTAATATATTTATTACTTAAAAATACAAGTTCATGTCTATGACTCCATTTGCAACCCGGCTATGAAATTCCCCGACAGGTTATGGGCCCAGAAGTGCCCCAAAGAGCCAGAAGTAAAGTTTTTCTGAGGTAAAAGTTTCTTCGTGAACCTGAGGGAGGTTGAGGATGATTGGCTTGTTAAGGCAGCACAATGCTATGTGTTATAGAAATGGGAGGAGGATTTTCTGTAGTTCCTCTTAAGAGAGATGAATTCTCTCTCAGGGAGCATAAAAATTGAGATTTTTCTGCAAAGGGAGGATCTGTGGATAGTTGTAAGTAATTCTCAGGCAGACCTCAATGAGGAGGGGCAAAGGCAAAATGGAAACGCATTTTCCTCATTTTAGCCAGTATTTTGTGCTTGGATGAAAGTCAGGTAATACACGTGTGTGAACTTACATCTGCTAGAGAACGCTGGCTGGTCTTACGCAGAATTTATGTAAGAGAAACATCTATTACCAAGTAGCAAAAACATCTTTGCCAAGTAGCAAAGTAACTCTCACCAGAAAACTGTATAGAGCAAGGCTTAAGTCTGGAGAAAGTGTGTCAAACCACCTCCAGTTTATGAGGCAAATTGTCCTTGAATTAGAAGAGCGAGGAATGGTGTTTTTAGAAGTATACAAAGTATATGTTGTGCTTAGTTCCCCTGATGATGTTTGGGACATGTTAGTAATAAATCTTGGGTTAATGAACAAGTGTTAGGAAACTGGGAGGCTTTTAGAGGAACAGAAAACACTAGAGATTACAACAGTAATTTGCAACTCAGTCAGAAAAGAACTCCATTCCAGAGAGATAACAAGGTGGAAGAGAAAGTCTATAGTCTACTGAGATTTAGGCTCTGCAAGAATGCAAATAGAAAGATAATATCTTTCATCTAGATGTGTTTAGAAGCAAGGACGGTGTTTTCAGTCACTGTTCAATGTTCCTATTGATAGGATGAAGCTGCACATCATTAGCAGCTGTGCACACAAACATGACATTCACAAATGTTTATAGCACAGCACCCCCCTAATCTTGAGAAGCTAAGTAGGTCAAGGTTCACTCTTCAAGCTTTGCCCACTTGCAAAAAATAGGTTTTGGGGAGTTATCCTGCATTCCCATTTCCCTGCAGTTTCCTTGGCAAGGTTTTTGGAAGTGGATTCCCACTTTCCTAGTCCTGAGAGGACTGGACAGGTCAAGATCTCCAAGATGGCTTTGTGCCTCAAGCAGGACCAGAATTGAACATCTCTCAGGCTCTAGCCTGGTGACTACCAGACTGGGCTTTCTTCTTTCCCATCTATCCATTCAGCTGTTCCTGCTACTCCAGCCCCAAATTCAAGGCTGCAGCTTTCAAGATCCAGTATCCTCCAAATAACATATTTTATACCTTTACATCTGAGCTTCAAACTTTGATTCTGAGAAAATGGACTGTTCCTCTGACTGGGAACTTACAGCTTTTGACCTCACCCTGTAGACCATCTCCTCTGACTCAGGTTGACTTTATTTAATGTTGCTTTATATTTTTATATATCCCTGTAAGAGATCCAGAGTTTGGGATCATTGCAAGAGTTTCCAACTCCTAACCATAAGAAGATGAGACATGATAAAGATGTGCACCAAGGAAAGAAAAAAAGAAAAATGAATAAATATAACTTTACTATTTTAAAGTTTAAAATTTTTGCACCTTAAATACAAAGTCATTTGGAGCTTAAGACTCAAGCCAAGGGTTTCTTGGTTTACCTTGCCTCGTCCAGGTTGTTGGGTGTCCTTCTACAAAGGGATCAGATGCAACGTGACCTACTAAAAAAATATAACCTGTCTTTTTGAATGGTGTTGGTGAAATACACAATCTTGGAATTCTTTGGTTCTTCTAATCTCAGCAAAATCAGGATCATTTGTCTGCATAGCTAAAATATCACTTCCGATGCTATGACAGAGGTGGTATTCAGCAGGTTCTGACCAGTTCTGGAGAACTGCTAGTGGAAATTTTGAGTTCGGAGAACCAGTAAATACCACTTCTAACTGACCCTACCCCCATCCATTCTCTGCCTTCCGAGCCCCAGCTGATCGGGAGGAAATGGGAATTTTTCAGTAACCTTTCCCTGGAGTGGGATGGAAATGGAGATTTTACAGTATCCTTCCCCTGCCATGCCCACCTAGCCACGCCCATAGAACCGGTAGGAAAAAAAATTGAATCCCACCACTGTGCTACAAATAATGTTCCTCTCTTTATTTGAAGGCACTTTTGAAAAGAATTAAGGAGCCCTGGGATAGAATTGAAAGAACAGGAATCGTCTCATTTGTTGGGAAGAGCTTTTCATTATCTTGTCCCAATGTTTACAGAAATGCTGAGTTTCTTTTTCTTTTGCAAAGCTATTTATCATTCTTACACAGTACTGTTTTAGAAATGAAACATTATCTACTGTACAATCTGCTTTCTCCTTTATGTGAGGAGCCATAATCTCTAGCTAGTCTTGAGTGCTCCTATCCCGAAGAGATGCTACCTGGGGAATTCTCAGACTGAAAAACTCAAGGACACACAGGGAGAGTGAGGCCGGGATTCTGCACATGGCATTTCTTTCATCTATCATGATAAAAATGCAAAGAACATTCCCAGAAAGTTTTTTTTTTACAGAATTGCAAAATTTCTGCCAAAATAAATATCCAGCAACTTCTGCTGCTGATGGCCAGGTAGCTATTATCAAATTAATATGTTTTTTAATTTCCTCCTTTTCATCTAATACCATGACATATTTGCCTACAAATGCAAATGCTTTGTAGTCAAATTAAATAGTCAATTTCTCAGCTGAACTTACAATGGGACATTAGAAATAAAATTCAAGCCTTCTCTACACTCATCACTTTGGCCCTCAGATGGATTTTCTTGTGTGCGATAAGGGTGGACTGTTTCCTGAAGTAACGTCCACACTTGGGGCACTTAAATGGTTTCTCCCCTATGTGTATAAGCACATGATTTATAAGATTAGACCTAGAACTGAAATCTTTCCCACAGTCTGGACACTCATATGGTTTCTCTCCTGTGTGAGTCCTCTGGTGTCTCATCAGGCTGGAACGCTGGCTGAAATTTTTCCCACAATCAGGACATTCAAAAGGTTTCACTCCTGTGTGAGTCCTTTGGTGTGCAATGAGGTTGGAACTCTGACTGAAACTTTTTCCACAATCAGAACATTCAAATGGTTTCTCTCCTGTGTGAGTCCTCTGGTGGTTCACCAGCCTGGAATTCTTACTAAAACTTTTCCCACAATCAGGACATTCAAAGGGTTTCTCTTCTGTGTGAGTCCTTTGGTGTGTTACCAGGTTGGAATTATTGCTGAAACCTTTACCACAATCAGGACATTCAAAGGGTTTCTCTCCTGTGAGAGTCCTCTGATGTGCTACCAGGCTGGTATTGTTGCTGAAACCTTTACCACAATCAGGACATTCAAACTGTTTCTCTCCTGTGTGAGTCTTCTGGTGATTTATTAGGCTGAAATTGTCACTGAAAGTTTTCTCACAATCAGGACATTCAAAGGGCTTCTCTTCTGTGTGAATCCTCTGGTGTTTCACAAGGTCTGAATTCTGGCTGAAACCTTTCCCACAATCAGGACATTCAAAGAGTTTCTCTCCTGTGTGAATCCTCTGGTGTCTGACGAGGAAGGAATTTTTAATGAAACTTTTGCCACAGTCAGGACATTGAAAGGGTTTCTGTCCTGTGTGAGTCCTTTTGTGTTTCACAAAGCAAGCATTTCTAATGAAACCTTTCCCACAATCTACACATTCGAACGGTCTTTCTCCTGTGTGAATCCTATGGTGTATCACTAGACTGGAATTGTGGCTGAAACGTTTTTCACAATCAGGACATTGAAAAGGTTTCTCTCCTGTGTGAGTCCTCTGATGTCTCACGAGGTGGGAATTTCTACTGAAACATTTTCCACAATCAGGACATCCAAATGGTTTCTCTCCTGTGTGTGTCCTCTGGTGGCTAATAAGGTGGGAATTTTTAGTGAAACTTTTCCCACAGATAGGGCATTCAAAGGGTTTCTCCCCTGTGTGACTCATTTGTTGCCTAACGAGGTGGGAATTTCCCATGAAACTTTCACACAATCTGGACATTCCTACGTGGTGAGTCCTGTGATGCATCGTTCCATTGCCATGCTCACTAAGGTATTTACCAAATTGGAATAATGTTTATGGTTTGCCTCCTGTGTGGGTCCTTCCATGTAGCCCAAGGGAGCTGTTTACCCAAAGCTTTTGCCAAATTCATCATATCTGTATTTGTATGGCTTTTCTCCAGAATGGATCCTCTCAGGTATAATCAGCTGTGATTTGCAAGTTGTATCTTTCCCACAATAGGCGCATCTATGGAACTTTTCCACTATTGATACTCCGTGGAAATCAAAAATATTTATGTTTAGTGGTGCTTTGAGTCAAGCCATTTAATTCCTCCCAGAGCGAGGTCTGCATCACTGCCCATCATACAGGGTTTCCAAATGACGTTTTCCTCCCCACTAACTTCCAGATATTTCCCTCTTTTACTGAATAAAAATATTCTCCCTTGATACATCAAGTGAGGTATCCTTGAGTTCCATATGATCTACATATTCCAGTTTGACGTCTTTCTTAATTTTCTCTCTTTTGTCTGTCAGCTGCTGGAGAATTGTGTGGGTTTCTGAAGGAAATGGAAAACATTTTGATGCCTTGCTTGATTTTCTTTCCTTTTCAACCTTTGCTTGTTATTTTCAGTTGTCCAGATGCTCTTATTGCCATATGTCTACAAGATTCAAAGAAAAGTTTAATTTTAATTGTGCATAAAATGGTTGCAGAAGATGTGATAAAAAGCAAAATCTGTATGTTGCAATGAAATAGCAAGCATGCCACATTGCCAGAGTAACCTTTTACATTAATTATGACTCATTTGACACATGGAAGACTACTGAGTTAAAATATCCATTCTCTTGTTGACTTGGGCCAATCAAAAAGTCTTAGCACTGCAAAGAGTTAGTATCAAATATACTTGAAATTGCTGGGGATAGATTATACAATTGTAGATATGTGCATATAGAAAGAAATAGAAATACACACACACATATCTGTATGTATATGGAAAATCGATGTTTTTCATGCCTGAAAGAGTGTCCTAAAATGGTTACAGTCAAACATTCTGAGCTAATTTTAAAGATGGGGCTTTAATTGATGAAATGATGCCTAAGGCCTCTGCAAGATTTAAAGCACCCATTTTGCTCACAGAAGTCCCCAGTTCCAAATAAGGGCAGAAAATATTGTTCATAACCACTCTGGTGACATCCCAAAGCCTGCTGGCCCCTTGGCAGAACACAAATACCAGCAAGTCTGAGTGTGGAGGCAGAGGCAGGTGGGAAGACAGGTGATCTGGACATGCTGCGCAGCTACCTGACTCATGGGAGGCTTGCGTGGTAGCACTGGCAGCAGGCAGAGGCATGGGGGAGGCAGGAGATCCTGACACCCCATGCAAATTCCTGGTCAGCATGGCCACAAGCAAGTCAAGAGATGGTGGGAAGAGTGGGCGGCGTATTGGTATTGCCTCTGCCTGTTCTGCTGTGCACTTTTCGCCCAGAGGGAGACGAAGCTTCGTGTGCTTGCAAATTGGACGGTTTGAAATGGAGCTAATCATTTCATTTTAAACGGTCCACTTTGCAAAGTCTCTCTCTCTCTCTCTCTCTCTCTCTCTATATATATATATATATATATGGCTCAATAGTAGTAAGTGCAAGAAGGATCTTTGTTACATATTTTGTTATATGTTATGACTATATCACAAATATAATACAAGTTATGAATATAGAAGGCCTGTAATACAACCAAAGTTAGCTGTTTTATTAGCTCACTGGGAAACACGTTGCTGGACTGTGTTGGTGATACCAGATACAACATTAATGGGCTTAAGGAGTATAGTGGATTGCACTTTTCATGGAGTCTTGGAGCAAAGCGTGAGGATGTAAAGTTCCAAACGTGGCTGGGGCAAAATGTACCCTTACACATGGATTCTGAGTAAACAAGTTGGCTATAAAGGGAAGACTGGAATGAACCCAGACTCTGAAGTTCAAGATGACTCTTCTTAGAGCAGGGGAGACCTGACTCAGCTTCCAGCCCACTTGAATTCAGCCTGATCACCTGTGTTGAGAGCGTATGTGAGTATTGTGTGAACAAGTAGCCTAGTTGGGCATCAATACTTACAGCAACTTGAGTAGTCTTGTTGGGCACAGTTATTTGAATAGACTTTTTGGGCATACTAATCTGAATAGCCTTGTTGGGCATAATTTACTGTACTAAGATAATTTTGAAATTAGACAAGTATATGTACAAATATAAAGGAACTAATTAAGTTTCATTGCATGCTTGCCTTGCTTTTTGTTAGAATAACACAAGAATAAAAAGGTATTTAAAAACTTCACTTTGAGTGGCTTGAATTCAATTTTATGACATCCTTGTCTTAGTGGACAAAGTGGACCCTATTGGACAATCACTTAAGTCTGAGCCAACAATGTGATGCAGTAGCCAAAAAAGCCAATGCAATCCTAAGGAGCCTAAACAGTGGGATAGAATCAAGACGTGTTGATTCACAAGAAGTGTTAGTAACAATTTATAATCCTTTGGTAAGACCACACTTGGAATACTGCATCCAGTCGTGGTCACCACAATGTAAAAAAAGGTGTTGAGACTATAAAGAGCACAGAGAAGAATAGTAAGTATTATTAGAGGGCTGGAGGCTAAAACATATAAAGAACAGTTGCAGGAATTGGATATGTCTAGTCTAGTGAAAGGAAGGACTAGGGGTGACATAATAGCAGTGCTCCAATACTTGAGGGACTGCCACAACTTATTTTCCAAAGCACCAGAAGGCAAGACAAGAAGGAATTGATAGAAACTAAACGTAAGGTGACCAACCGTCCTCCTTTAGGGAGGACAGTCCTTCTTTTGTAAGTTCTGTCCTCCCTCGAAAAGTGTCCTCCTACATGTCCTCCTTTTTGATATTTGAAGGCTAATCTGTTGCGCGTTATGTGACATATTTTATTAAACAGTTTTAATGGTGTTTTTTTTTACTTCATCGCAAGTATATTGAACAGATATTGAATCTTGTGTTGAATTTTTATCTAAAAAAATGCTAGACATTAAAATAGACGACAATTATCTCTTTTAAGAAATTAGAAGACTGAATGTATATTTAAATTCTGAAAAATTAATACAATGGGAAAATCAAAACGTTGAAATTGATAAAAGATGGGTGGATATTTTCAGCCATTTCAAAAACGAACATATTCCATGTGAACATGTATTTAGACTTGTTCAATTTACGTTGTGCTGCCCTGGAACTAATGCAGCAGTTGAAAGAGTTTTTTTCAATTGCCAATGATTTTTGGACAAGTGAGAAATCGAGATTGAATGTTGATACTCTAGCTGCAGCACTTGCCGTAAAATTCAATATGAAGGATATTTCTTGTTCAGATATTTCCAATATATTCTTAGAAGATGATACATTGACAAAAAATATTAATTCAATGGAAAAGTACTCATTTAAATAATAATTAACAGGCATGTAAGCATAATTACAATATAAAATGTTGCAAATGTTTTTATTATGCATATATCATATTTTAGTGTATTATTGTTGCAATGAATGAAATATTTCTTTTATTTACGATATATTTTTTCCAATTTATTTGTCCTCCTTTTCATTGTAAAAAAGTTGGTCACCTTACTAAAGGAGAGAAGCAACCTACAAACAAAAATGTCCTAACAGTGAGAACTGTTAACCAGTGGAACAGTTTGCGTTTAGAAGTTGTGGGTTGTTCCATCACTGCAGGCTTTTAAACAGAGATGGGACAGCCGTTTATCGGAAATGATATTAAGACCTCCAAGATTCTTTCCAGCCCTATTAGTCTGTTACAAACCTTCAGTGATGGAGCACCCACAGCCCTTGGAGGGAAGCCATTGCCAAAGAATCAAAAGAGACTTTTTAAATCTTCCCACCAGCAGAAAATTGCAGCCACCAGTGTTAAAGTGTGCAGCACCAGTGGGCTTAAATTTGGGGAGGGAAGGAACCTGCAGCAGCAGCAGCTGAGATGCTTCAGCCCACTTGCTTCTCTGCTTCCACATCATGGAGGAAACCAAACAGCCCGACTTGCTCCCGGAGTCTCCTATGAGTTGACTCAACTCACCTTCCAGCTGTTGTTTCAATCTTGGGAAAAGAACAAAAGCCACTTGGCACACCACCTTCCGCTCTTGAGTGATCCAGAAGAGGAAGTTTCTCTGCCTTTCTCCCATCTTTTCTAGCAATGCAGTACTCGATGGTTTTAACTCCTTTAAGTTCAATCACAGATGCTGCCTACTGCATTGTCCGTTTTCTAGACACAGATGTTGCCTATTTATTCAATCAGAATAGAGCTGGAAGGGACCTTGGAGATCTTCTAGTCCAACCTCCTGCTCAACCCTATATGAAAAATAGGTTTTCTTAAAAACCTATTTTAAGAAAGCCTATTTGATCCCCATCTCCAGCTAAGGGGAAGAAAAACATATTTGTCTCATCCCTCCCTAAGGCATTTGCAAGGTATTTTCACTGATGACATGTTACCAAGTAGTTTTTGACTTTAAGCAACCCACCTTTGCAACTGAACCAAGTGAAATAATGAAATGTGATGCAACGTGTGGAGGTTAACTATACGCCAAGCCCTAAAAGTTCATGAAGTTTTTACAGAATTACACAATCAGCTTTCTTAGGAGTGACTCTCAGTGCAGATTAAAAACCTCTCTGCATCCCAAATCTTTATGACTGATTTCCTGTGGCTGCCTAGGATTTATCACATAGCAGCCCTATCAGGCCAGACACTCCAAGGGAGCCAACTTCACTCCTGATGGCCAGAGCTGCATCCAAGAGCTAGACGTGGGGGACAGCAGAGGCAGATCTGTCCCATATTGTTGTCAAGAAAACAGTGTCTATAAAACCACAAGGAGTCAAAGCTAACCTGAAGTAGACTTTTTAAATCTCTCAACCACCAGAAAATGTCAGGCACTGCTTTTAAAGCATGCAGCCACCAGTGGAATAGAATTTATTTTATTTACAAAATAAGCAGCAGCCAATATATTTCAGCCTAGATCCATGATGGCAAACCTGTGGCATGTGAGCCTCTCTGTGAGCTGTCGCCCCAGTTCAGTCCCACTGCACATGCGTGTGCGGCTCCTGCCATATAGGTGATTTTCGGGTCCCTGCCGCACATGCAGGAAATCCACACACATGCGTGGGGGGGGATTGTGCGTGCATGTGTAGGGGAGAGGTGTGTGGCATCCCCCCCCCACCCTATTTTGGGCCTAGCAGGCCTCCCTGAAGCCTCCTGGGAACAAAAACGGGCCGCACCCCCCCCCCCCCCATCTCCAGTTTTGGTTCTAGGAGGCTTCTGTTTCAAGTAGTTTAATTAAAACGCTATACAAGCCATCGAGAATATAAATATATACATGCAACAGGAACAGGAAGTGCTTCACAGGAGCAGATAGAGGTAAATCCTAGAGAGGCAGGAAATGCATCACAAAACAATGTAGACTAGATGAATGCCAAAGAAGAATAAAGCCGCATACAAAGCAGACATCACACCTGTGACAGGCCTGCTAGGCCCAAAACAGGGCATTGGGGGGGTTGCGTGCACATGCGTGGGGGTCGTATGCACAGGGGGCAGGGCACACGGGGGCATTGCACTATGAGTGTGGGCACGCGTGCCCATGCTGTCGCCCGCCCGCACACGCTTTTGGCACCCCAGGTAAAAAAGGTTAGCCATCACTGGCCCAGATGCTTCTGTGCTTCTATACCGTGGAGAAAATCAAACAGCCAGAAAAGGAAGTTCCGCTGTCCTTTTCTCTTCTACATTCCCTTTAGCAATCCCATACAATATTCCACTGTTTTCTATCTTGACAAGGTAGAAAAATGTGAGTTAGACAGCATCACCACCAGATGGATTCGTAACTGGCCCGACTATTCGCACTCAACGTGTAGTGTCCTCAATGGAACTGCATCTACATGGAGGGAAGTATGCAGTGGGGTACCCCAAGGCTCTGTTTTAGGCCCAGTACTCTTCAACATCTTCATCAATGATTTGGATGAGGGAATAAATGGGGAACTCATCAAATTTGCAGATGACACCAAGCTGGCAGGAATAGCCAACACTCCAGAAGATAGGCTCAAGATACAGAAGAATCTTGACGGACTTGAACATTGGGCACTATCTAATAAAATGAAATTCAATGGTGAAAAAGGTAAGGTTCTACATTTAGGCAAAAGAAACAAAATGCACAGGTACAGTATAGATGATACCTTGCTCAGTAGTAGTAACTGTGAAAGGGATCTTGGAGTCCTAGTGGACAACCATTTAAATATGAGCCAGCAGTGTGCAACAGCTGCCAAAAAAGCCAACACAGTTCTTCTAAACAAAGAAAGGGTATGTCTAGTTCAGGGGTGGGTTGCTGCCGGCGTTACTGCTGATTCGCTTTGCGCTCACTGCTACTCCCATGTGTGTGCCGCACCTTGTTTGCATAAGCGCATTTGCCAGTAAATTGTTCTGTGCAAGCACAGAACATTATAAAATGACTAAAAAACAGGCATGGGCGACCGGGGAATCGTTTCGAGGGCGTGGCCAGCCTGCCATCCCTACCGGTTCGGCAACCCAGTCCCAATTTCCACTACCATTTTGCCCGAACCAGTGTGAACCGGTAGCAACCCACCTCTGGTCTAGTGTAATGAAAAGAAGGACTAGGGGAGACATGATAGCAGTGTTCCAATATCTCAGCGGCTTCCACAAAAAAGAGAGAGTCAAGCTATTCTCCAAGGCACCTGAGGGTAGGAGAAAAAGCAATGGGTGGAAACTAATCAAGGAGAGAAGCAACCTAGAACTAAGGAGAAATTTCTGACATTTAGAACAATTAATCAGTGGAACAGCTTGGCTCCAGAAGTTGTAAATGCTCCAACACTGGAAGTTTTTAAGAAGAGATTAGACAACCATTTGTTTGAAGTGGTGTAGGGTTTCCTGCCTAACCAGGGGGTTGGGCTAGAAGTCCCTTCCAGCTCTGTTATTCTATTCCATTCTATTATAACACCACTCTATTCAATCACAGATGCCAGTACAGTATTGACACCTTTCTAGGCAGGGATGGCGCCTTATCTGTAGCACGCCATCTGGCTATAGGAAATAGAAAAACACGCTTGTCCCAACTGCACCCTAAGGTAGGGGGCCCAAACTGTGTGGCTTGCGGCCCAGCTGGGAGCTGAGGGGAACCAGGCCATGTGAGCAGTGGGTAGCACACACACACACATCTGCAGCTCAACTTGTGTAAGCAGCAGGCCGGTGCGCAACAGGCACTATTTGTTTTCCTCTTCAATGTTGCTTGTTATTCCCAGTTGTCCAGAGTGTCCTCCTCATTGTGTGTAAGATTCAAGAAAAGTGTAACTTATTCTTTATAAAGTGGTTTCCAAATATTCGGAGGGGGTGGGGAAGAAAAAACTTTATATTGTCATGAAAAAGCAAATGCGATAATGCTAGAATAACCTCGTACATTAATTGTGGCACATGGAAGACTACCAATATGCAAGTTCAAATATCCATTCTGTCATGAAATTCTCTTGTTGAGTTGGGTCAATCACAAATTCTTACCTGCAAATCTATATATGTGGAAAATCCATGTGTTTTTAACCTGAACAATCACCCAAAATGGTTACAATCAAACCTTCAGAGGGGAGGCTTTAACTGATGAAATGTTGCCTAATGGCTCTGCAAAATTTGACACTCCAGTTAAAACAAATCACTGGGTTGTTAAAGGCAATTTCATATGACCGTGACTTGCAATTTCCTGCCAGGATACCCACTGATTTTGCTTGTCAGAAGCTAGCTGGGAAGGTCACAAATTGGGATCATGAGTGTGTTGCAACCATCATATCAGGGGTGGGTTCCAGCTGCTGCTAATGCTCAGGGATGTTTTTTCAAGCACCGAACTGGTAATAATGCCGGCAGGAACCGATCCCTGGTATGGTGGATCCAAGTGTGAATGCCAAGAATCTTTATAGCATTGTGGGTTGTAAGAATGACGACAAAAGGACCTTTCCAAGTCAGTCCAGGATTTCATGAGACCCCAGCTCCAGGAAAGAAAGAGTGGAGTGGATGATCCAATCCCGGATAGTGGAGGACCTGGATAGCTTGGAAAATGGAGAAAACAATGTGAGGCGTTGCCCTGTCAGATCCAGCGCACATGCGCGTGCTGGCAACCTGGTTTTTTGCCTTGATTTTTGGCTGTTTTTTGCCCTTCGGAGACTTCTCTGAAGCAAAAAACGGCCCAACACCCAAACTGGAAGTTTGGGAACAAACTTCTGGCTTGAGCGTTGGGCTGTTTTTTGCCCTCTGGAGGCTTCAGGGCAGTCTCCTGAAGCCTCCGGAGGGAGAAAAATGGCCCAATGAGCAACCAGGAAGTTTGTTCCTGAACTTCTGGTGGGCCCCATTGGGCCATTTTTCAACCTACCCAGGCTTCAGGGAAGCCTCTTGAAGCCTGGGAAGGGTGAAAAATGGCCCAACATGCAAATTGGAAGTTTGGGACTTCCGGTTTGCATGTTGGGTGGGTTTTTGGCTTCAGGGAAGCCTCTGGAGGGCGAAAAATGGCCGAAAAACAAGGCTGAAAATCAGCTTTCCAGCATATGCATGCATGCGGGAGCTGACAGGGCAACACCTTGTGTGCCTTCAGCAGTGGTTCCGTGTTCCATCTGTGGCACTTGTGCTATAGGTTCGCCATCACGGCTCTAAGGCTCTCGTCAAGGCAATGAGCTCAGCCTTTTGGGCTGAGGTTCCAGCAGGAAGGACTGCCGTTTCCAATGCTTGGTCCAAATTTTTGTCTGGTGTTATTGTTCTGACCCACCTTATGCAAGCAATGAGAAACTGCTTACTCACAAGTAAAACAACCCCCTTTTTAAAACAGGGCGCAAACAATCTTTATTCATGTTGGCTAGACAATACCAAAGATAGTTGAATTTGGAAATCTTTTCCCCTTCTGAAACACGGCATGAACAGTCTACAATCACATGAGAACTCAAGAGAAAAAGTTATTCAATAATTAAGCCAAGCAGAAACAGTCCCTGTTCACATTGGCAAATTCACAACCTATTTTTCCCCAGTAGGGAGACTCAATTGGCACCTCAAATACAAAGCAATCAGTCCTGACAAATCTGGTTCTGGCAAAGGAATCTGACTTGATGTATGCTGGAAAATGAATGGTTGTCTATGACCACAGGCCACTCCCAAACCCCTACTATTTATTTCCCAGCCAGGGAGCGGGCTAGCTGGTGTGTACATCTTTTCCCTGAGAGCCGGCTTATTGCCTTCCGTTGCTCTCCTCTCCTCTGTGCATCTGGGATGGGCTCCATCCGTTCTTCCTCCTCACTCAGCTAAGGCCATGAAAACAGCTGCCTCTCCACCTGCGGACGGACAGAAGGTCCCAGCTCTGCATCTGCCTCTGATTCTATTTCCTCATCAGAGCCTTCCAAAGACTCCGAAACTGGCCCAAGCTACCCCTCCACCTCTTCCTGATTCCACTACTAGCTCTGGTTGGCTTTTTATATCTCTGGAAGGAAAGGTATGATAAATGTGAAATTTTGTGTGTAATAACTTAGCAACACAAGGATTTCGAATAGAAAATTTCATTCTCCTACTGCTTTCTAATAGTTCACAAATTGAGTATAAAGTTGACATTTTTTGTAAAGCCGCCAAAAATAGGGTATTTTCAGCCCACTTTTACAAAAAAGACCTTCTGGAAACTCTCTGAAATCATTCTCATTAGAAAGAGCATGTTTCAAACCCCCTAAAAAAGTAAGGTTGGTTTTTCATCACTGATATATAAAGCCCTAAAAATAGGGACAAAGTTGAGGATGTTGCTATGGCAACGTCACATGCATTCTATTATTTTTTGTCTTGTTTGTTTTATATAGACATCATTACTACTATTATATTGCATTGGTCCATGGTAACATTGTCACTACCAGTTCAGGCACTTGAACCAGCAACTCCATTGCCAAAGGGGGCACACCCAATAAGCGTGCAATGCAAAAAACGTTAACATCCAGAGATATAAAAAGCCAAACTTTAACCTTTTTTTGAACTGCAATATTTTCGGCCAACTTCGCTCCAAATTATCTAGATGGAGATCACTCATGAGAATGTTTTTATTATTTTGTTTAATAGAGCACAAAAAGTTGTACAAGACGGCCAAGGTTTGTTTCGCACAACAAAAACATTGCTGAAGATGATAGGTCTCAAAGTTGCTGGAACCTCAGAGTCATACTGTAGAAGGCTGCGGTATAGGGTCAAACAAATGACTGTATCTCTGCAAGTATTGCATCAGCAAATGTAACACTTTACTAATATTCATTGGGGACATGAGACCATCTGTGATGGTCGAGCAGGGACTCCCAGACCACTTGACATGGAATGAACCACGGATATTACAGGTACACTATATTGCCAAAAGTATTCGCTCACCCGTCCAAATAATCAGAATCAGGTGTTCCAATCACTTCCATGGCCACAGGTGTATAAAATCAAGTATCTAGGCATGCAGACTGTTTTTACAAACATTTGTGAAAGAATGGGTCACTCTCAGGAGCTCAGTGAATTCCAGCATGAAACTGTGATGGGATGCCACCTGTGCAACAAATCCAGTCATGAAATTTCCTCACTCCTAAATATTCCACAGTCAACTGTCAGCTGTATTATAAGAACGTGGAAGTGTTTGGGAACGACAGCAACTCAGCCACGAAGTGGTAGGCCACGTAAACATCAGTGTGTGACCTCACAAATGAGCTTCTGGAAGAATGGTCAAAAATTCCCATAAACACACTTCTGAACCTTGTGGACAGCCTTCCCAGAAGAGTTGAAGCTGTTATAGCTGCAAAGGGTGGACCGATGTCATATTGAACCCTATGGATTAGGAATGGGATGTCACTTACAGTAAGTTCATATGCGAGTAAAGGCAGGTGAGCGAATACTTTTGGCAATATAGTGTATCTTAACAATTGTACTGTGTTAGAAATCCACTCTATGTTTGGAGACCTTACTACTGAGCAAGAAATGAGAAAAGGGCTCCTCTTACAATTTTGTTATTAAATTTATTATTAAATTTATTCACTGTACATCTTGCAGTCTGAGGTAATTCTAAGTGTCTTGCCTTACTCTAATGTTCATAGCAACAGTGACATCAGCCATTTTCTTTCTTATCAAAAGCTATTGGTAGTGCTAACATAATGCATTATTAAGAATGAAAGATTTTCCAAGGTTTTTTCTTTTCTCACAGAACCACCACCAATACAACAAATGTGCCAGCATCCTGATGCTGCTATCACCTAGCGGTCATCAAAGGGAAACAAGCAGAGACCTCCTAGAAAACAAGATCGCAGCAGGAGTTGCTAAGAAACCTGGAGATCCTGTGATCCAAGTCACAATCCCTTTTCTCCTCAGCTCAATATTCCCACAGTTCTTCTCCATCAGGTTCATTTTGCAAGGCAGAACAGCCTTTCCATGTGAAATTTTACACGGATTTTTTTCACTGGGTCTTGGGCCAACTCCCTGCACACCCGTCACCCATTGCATACCCGATCTTTCGGAGATCTCCCAGAAGCAGCTGTCATTTTTTATGCACCCAAAATTCCTTAAGGCAGTTTGTACAGAGTTAGGGTAGAAAAACAGTGCTCCCCGCATGACAGTAACTCAGAAGCAGCCATCATTTTGGCCCCAAGGCAGGTGTGGCAAAATGGCAATCGCTTCCACAAGTCCTCCACATGACCCAGGGATGAATCCCAAGCAGTGGGAATAGAAAGTGACTGCTGTTTCCAGGACACACTCACGTGGCCCAGGGATGTGTGACCTGCCCTCCTTCCCTAACATGAGAATCAAAGATCTTTAAAGATAAGGAGGAGGAGGATGTGAGTCCTGGTGATATGAGTCACGCTTAAGGACTCCAGGGGCCCAGTGGAAGTGAGAAAAAGCTTGTGGGGACCCTGTGAGAGAGGGAAAGGCCGGGGGGGGGGGATGTTGCCAAGGGTTAAGGCAGGGGAGGCCTTTGGAAGGCAAGCCTGGGCCTGCGCTATGCCCTCAACACTAAGTTAGCCAATGTTGCACTTAGTGACCTGCATGTTTGTTTAACAGCTTCATCAGGGAGAGGTGGGTGTAGTTAAGCCAGGTAACTTCACTTACTAACCATTGCAACTTGCAACCATAATTGGCAGGCCTTATCAGACTTTTATCTTGAGGGCTACTTCTTTGCTAGTGAGGCTCAAAAGCTGGAGGACACATCAAGGTAGAAGTTGAAATAACAGATGTGAGAATTCTTTAATCGATATACAAAAAACACCATCCAAAAGCCTTTTTGAAGAATTCCACTATCTCTGCAAAAGGAAACATCCAGAAACTGCTGCTGATAAACAGAAACAGGTAATTGAGCTGCTTTTCCATTTTTTCTTTTCTCTCTACCTACAAGTTTAATCTTGAGACATATTTGAGTAAAAACAATCAGGCCAGAATTAAAATAGTTAATTTTTCAATGGGGGAATCCCATTTGTATGGGTACTCTGGTGTTTCGCCAGGCTGGAATACTGACTGAAACTTTTTTCACCATCAGGACATTCAAAGGGTTTCTCCCCCGTGTGAGTCTTCTGGTGTTTTACCAGGCTGGATTTCTGATTAAAACTTTTCCCACAGACAGTACATTCAAAGGGTTTCTCTCCTGTGTGAGTCCTCAGGTGTATCACAAGGTTGGAATTCTGACAAAAACTTTTCCCACAATAAGGACATTTAAAGGGTTTCTCTCCTGTGTGTATTCTCTGGTGTATCACAAGGTTGGAATTGAGACTAAAACATTTCCCACATTCAGGGCATTCAAAGGGTTTCCAATTTTTGTGAGTACTCTGATGTATAACCAGGTTGGAATTCTGACTGAAACCTTTCCCACAATCTGGACACTGATACGGCTTCTCACCAGTATGAGTCCTCTGGTGTATCACTAGGCTGTAGTTCTGAGTGAAACATTTCCCACAATCTGGACACTGATATGGTTTCTCACCTGTATGAATTCTCTGGTGTATCACCAGGCTAGAATTGTGATTGAATTTTTTCCCACAATCCAGACATTCAAACGGTTTATCTCCTGTGTGTTTTTTCAAGTGGCTCAAGAACTGGGAATTTCTAACAAAACTTTCCCCACAATCTCGACATTCATACGGTTTCTCTATGGAGTGAGTCCTCTGATGTATCACCAAGCAGGAATCCTGACTGAAATGTTTTCCACAATCAGGACATTCAAAAGGTTTCTCTCTTGTATGAATCCTCTGATGTTTCACCAGGCTAGAATTTTGACTGAAACCTTTCCCACAGACAGGACATTCAAAGGGTTTCTCTCCTGTGTGAGTCCTCAGGTGTATCACAAGATTGGAATTCTGAAAAAATCTTTTCCCACACTCAGGACATTCAAAGATTTTTTGTCTTGTGTGAGTCCGCTGGTGTATCACCAGGCTGGAAATCAGACTAAAACATTTTCCACAGTCAGGACATTCAAAGAGTTTCTCCCTTGTGTGAGCTGTCTGGTGTATCACTAGGCTGGATTTCTGACTGAAACTTTTCCTACAATCAGGACACTGATATGGTTTGTCGCCTGTATGAATTCTCTGGTGTATCACCAGGCTGTAATTCCGAATGAAACATTTCCCACAATGAGGACACTGATATGGTTTCTCGCCTGTGTGAGTCCTCTGGTGTTTCACCAGGCTGGAATTGTCACAGAAACCTTTCTCACAATCTGGGCACTTATATGGTTTCTCACCAGTATGTGTCCTCTGGTGTGTCACCAGGCTGGAATTGTGACTGAAACTTTTCCCACAGTCAGGACATTCAAAGGGTTTCTCGCCTGTGTGAGTCCTCTGGTGTATCAGCAGGCTAGAATTGTGACTGAAACTTTTCCCACAATAAGGACATTCAAATGGTTTGTCTCCTGTGTGAGTCCTCTTGTGTATCACCAGGCTGTAATTCCGAATGAAACATTTTCCACAATGAAGACACTGATAAGGTTTATCACCTGTGTGAGTCCTCTGGTGTTTCATCAGGGTAGAATCTTCAGAGAAACTTTTCCCACAATCACAACATTCAACGGGTTTCTTGCTTGTGAATCCTCTGGTGTATCACCAGGTGGGAATTCTAAATGAAACTTTCCCCACAATCTGGACACTTATAGGGTTTCTTTCCTGTGCGAGTGTTCTGGTGTATCACCAGGCTGGAATTGTGATTGAAACCTTTCCCACAATGAGAGCATTCAAAGGGTTTCTCTCCTGTGTGAGTTTTCAGGTTTCTCATGATGTAGGAATTTCTAATGAAACTTTTCCCACAATCTCAATAATCATACAGTTTCTCCCTAGTGTGAGTCCTCTAATATATTACTAAGTTGCCATGCTCTCTACATTGGGAGCACTTGTAGGGCTTTCTCCCTTGTGTGGGTTCTTCCATGAACCACAAGAGAGCTGTTCTGACGGAAGCTTTTGCCACAGAGTGTTTGTATGGTTTTCCTCCAGTGTGGATCCTCTAGGGCATAATCAGCCATGATTTGCAATCTGTACTTTTTCCATAACTGCCACATCTATGGAGCTTTTCTACTACTGATGTTCTTGAGTGAAAAATATGGATGATTCCTTGTTTAGTGGTCCTTTGACTCAAGCCATTTCCTTCCTCCCAGAACGAGGCAAGCATCACTGTCGGCTCTACATGGCTTTCCAATTGACCTTTTCCTCTTTCCACTGAGTTACAGATATATCCCTCTTTTTCCGAATGAAAAATAATCTTCCTTGATTTTCATATAATGTATCCTTATCCTTCTACATAACCTACTTTTTCCAGCTCAGAATCTCTTTTGATTTTTCTCTCTTTTGTCTATCAGCTGCCGGGGAAGGAGAATTGTGTAGTTTTTTGAAGGAAATAGAAAATATTTTGATTTCTGGATGCATTTGCTTTCCTTTTCAATGTTGCTTGTTATTCTCAGTTGTCCGGAGTGCTCTTATTGCCATCCTCTTTGTCTATAAGATTCAAAGAAAAATGTTACTTTAATTGGGTATAAAATGGTTGTAGAAGATGTGAAAAAAAGAAAAAGTATACATTACAATAAAAAGTAAACATGCCACGTTGTTAAAATAACCTCTTACATTAATTATGATTCATCTGACACATGGAAGATTATCAGGATCCATGTTCAGATAACTTTTCAATCTTGAAATTCTCTTGTTGAGGTGGGTAAATCACAAATTCTTAGCAGTGCAAAGAAAGAAATCAAATATTTCTGGAAGTGCTGGGGATAGATTATACAACTGTAGATATATGTATAGAGAGTGAAGTACAAATCCATACACCTATAAAGGTATATGTGTAGAAAATGCACCTGTTTTTACAATGCTATCATAACTTTGAATGCTCAGGGAAGAAGTCGCAAGTGAAGGCTACGTATACAAATGAAGATCCCAAGAGGTCCTCAATAGCTATTTTTTAATAAGTGCTGAATTAAGCACAGTTGACACGTATTAATAGATGAATGTGGCACTAATAGGAGATACCATACTTGTTGGCCAAACATAGAAGTAAAACAACAAAACTCTCAGAAAAAAACCAGTGCAGATTCAGTCTGATATTGTTGACATGAAAACAGCAAGTCAATAATAAAATAACACAGTTTGAAGGGTTCTTGGAGGTCTTTTAGTCCAATCTGTAGTCCAAAAGCAAAGCTGTGTAATTCATTCTTTGCATCTGTTTTCATGCAAAAAGAAAAAAATAGCACAACATACCAAAAATAGAATGGTAAGTGACAGACTAGGAATACCAATTAAAATGGGTAAGAAAATGGTAAGAGAACACCTGTCTGCTCTAGATGAGTTCAAATCCCCAGGACCTGACCAAATGAATTACTGTACATGCCCAGGTTCTGAAGGAGCTGGCACCTGTGATCTTAGATCCATTGAATCATATCTTTCAAAGATCTAGAGCATCAGGTAACTATCAGAGGACAGGAACAGAGACAATGTGGTTCCCATCTTTAAAAAATGGGGGCGGGGGGGAGGGAAACTACAGACCAATCAGCCTGACATCAATTCCTGGCCCTGGAAAAGATAATCAAACAACAGATCTGTGAACTCTTAGGAGCAAGCAAAGTTATAACCAGAAGCCAACACGGGTTTGTCAAAAACAGACCATGCCAAACAAATCTTATTTAATTCTTTCACAAAGTGACTAAATTAGTGGACCAGCAAAATTCAGTGAACATGGTCTACTTGGATGTCAGCAAGGCAGTTGAAAAAGTAAACCACAACCTACTTCTTGGTAAGTTAGAAAAACATAATAAGCACATCCATTCACACAGATAAATTCATAATTGGCTCACAAGCTGCACTCAGTGTGTATTTTTAATGGATCTACATCTATATGGAGAGAAGTAAGCAATGGAGTATCCCAAGGTTTTGTGTTACACCCAGTAGATTTCAATATCTTCATAAACAATTTAGATAACAGAATAGAAGGGGAACTCATTAAATTTGAGATGACACAAATGTACAGGTACATAATAGTTGGAACCTGGCAGTATCTATGAGAGGGAACATGGAGTCCTACTGGACAATCATTTAAATGTGAGCCAACAGTGTGCTGCAATTGCCAAAAAAGCCAATGCAATCTTAGGCTGTATTAACAGAAAAGGTAGAATCAAGACCATGAGAAGTGTTAGTATCACTTCATAATGCCTTGGTAAGACCAAATGTGGAATACTGCATCCATTTTTGCTCACAATATAAAAATGTTGAAACTTTGGAAAGAGTGCAGAGAACATCAACAAAGATGATTAGGGTGGCTTGAGGATACACCATATAAAGAAGGTTTGCAAGAATTGGATATGTCTAGTCTAGTGAAAGGAAGGACTAGGGGTGACATAATAGCAGTGTTCCAATACTTGAGGGATTGCCACAAAGAAGAGAGGGTCAATTTATTTTCCAAAGCACCAGAAGGTAAGAAAAGAAGCAATGGATGGAAACTAATATAGGAGAGAAGCAGCCTAGAACTAAGGAGAAATTTATTAACAGTGCGAACAATTAACCAATGGAAGGGTTTGCCTTCAGAAGTTGTGGGAGCTCCATCACTGGTGGCTTTTAATCAGACAGGACAGCCATTTGTCTGAAATGATATTGGGTCTCCTGCTTGATCAGGGCGTCGTCAGCTTGGGAAATTTTGAAAAATGAGGTTACAAAAGCCCAGTCTAGCACAATATCAATGAAGAAGAAAAATAACAGCTCCCAAAAGAAACCAGCATGGCTGCATAAAGGACTCTCTGACAAATTGAAAGACAAAAAAGATAAGTACAAAAAGTGGAAAGGGGGGGGACATAACTAAGGCAGAATATCAGCAAATAGCCTGAGCATGTAAAGATGAAGTGAGGAAAGCTAAGGCTCACAATGAAGAAAGGCTTGCCACAAAAGTAAAAAATAACAAAAAAAAGCCTCTTCCAACATGAGTTAAGGAAACAATTGGTCCATTGCTGGGAGAAAGTGGCAAGAAGGTGACAAGCAACAGGGAGAAAGCAGAACTATTTAACTCATGTTTTGCATCTGTCTTTACCCAAAGGGATAAAACAGTCCAACCTATCAAAAACAGCACCACAAAAATCAGATTAGGAACACAAGTTGAAATAGGGAAGAAAATGGTAAGTGAGCACCTGTCTACCCTAGACGAGTTCAAATCACCAGGACCGGATGGATTACACCCCAGGGTTCTGAAGGAACTGGCAGACGAGATCTCAGAACCACTGAACTATATCTTTCAGAGATCCTGGAGCACCGGGGAACTACCAGAGGACTGCAAAAGAGCTGATGTGGTTCCCATCTTCAAAAAAGGGAAAAAAACAGATCCAGGAATCTGCAGACCTATCAGCCTGACCTCAATACCAGGAAAGATTCTGGAAACGAATTAGCGAACACCTAGAAGCAAACAAAGTAATAGCCAAAAGCCAACATAAGTTTGTCAAAAACAGATCATGCCAGAGTAATCTTATTGCATTCTTTGACAAAGTGACAAAATTAGTGGACCAGAGGAATGCCGTCAATATAGTTTACTTGGACTTCAGTAAGGCATTTGATAAGGTAGACCATAACCTACTACTAGATAAAGTAGAAGAATGTGGGTTGGACAGCATCACCACCAGATGGATTCGTAACTGGCTGACCAACCGCACTCAATGTGTAGTTCTCAATGTGTAGTTCTCAACAAATATTTTAGTAGACATTACATCAGACAATCTCTGTTACTAATATGGAACAAAATAAAACATGACCACTATACCAAAATACCTATTTGGCTATCTACGATGGAAGCATACATACACCCAAATTTAATCAACATGGAAAATATAGTCAGATATAAAGAGTTATTGAACAGGCAGGGGGAGATCAAAACCAATACAATACAATACAATACAATAGTAGAGTTGGAAGGGACCTTGGAGGTCTTCTAGTCCAACCCCCTGCCTAGGCAGGAAACCCTATACCGTTTCAGACAAATAGCTATCCAACATCTTCTTAAAGACTTCCAGTGTTGGGGCATTCACAACTTCTGGAGGCAAGCTGTTCCACTGATTAATTGTTCTCACTGTCAGGAAATTTCTCCTCAGTTCTAAGTTGCTTCTCTCCTTGATTAGTTTCCACCCATTGCTTCTTGTTCTACCCTCAGGTGCTTTGGAGAATAGTTTGACTCCCTCTTCTTTGTGGCAACCTCTGAGATATTGGAATAATGCTATCATGTCTCCCCTAGTCCTTCTTTCTCTTAAGCTAAACATACCCAGTTCCTGCAACCGTTCTTCATATGTTTTAGTCTCCAGTCCCCTAATCATCTTTGTTGCTCTTCTCTGCACTCTTTCTAGAGTCTCCACATCTTTTTTACATCGTGGCGACCAGAACTGAATGCAGTATTCCAAGTGTGGCCTTACCAAGGCATTATAAAGTGGTATTAACACTTCACGTGATCTTGATTCTATCCCTCTGTTGATGCAGCCTAGGACTGCGTTGGCTTTTTTGGCAGCTGCTGCACACTGCTGGCTCATATTTAAATGGTTGTCCACTAGGACTCCAAGATCCCTTTCACAGTTACTACTACTGAGTAAGGTATCACCTATACTGTACCTGTGCATTCCGTTTTTGTTGCCTAAATGTAGAACCTTACTCTTTTCACCATTGAATTTCATTTTATTAGATAGTGCCCAATGTTCAAGTTTGTCAAGATCCTTCTGTATCTTAAGCCTATCTTCTGGACTGTTGGCTATTCCTGCCAGCTTGGTATCATCTGCAAATTTGATGAGTTCCCCATTTATTCCCTCATCCAAATCATTGATGAAGATGTTGAAGAGTACTGGGCCTAAAACAGAGCCTTGGGGTACTCCACTGCATACTTCCCTCCATGTAGATGCAGTTCCATTGAGAACTACACGTTGAGTGCGGTTGGTCAGCCAGTTACCAATCCATCTGGTGGTGATGCTGTCTAACCCACATTCTTCTACTTTATCTAGTAGTAGGTTATGGTCTACCTTATCAAAAGCCTTACTGAAGTCCAAGTAAACTATATCAACGGCATTCCTCTGGTCCACTAATTTTGTCAGATCAGAACTGACATCACAAGGAGTACAAGTAGAATGGTGGTCTTATTTACAGATACAATCAAGGTATGCACAGGATAGGAAGAACGAAGGTATTGCCAAAGACTACACAATATTAGATAAACTTTTGATACAGACAGAAAACAGACTGATCAAAGTGCTGTATAGATTCTTGTTGGAATATAAACTAGAGGAGGGACATGTCAAAGAAACCATGGTCGCCTGGGCGAAAAATTTTGGTTACAATGTGGAATTGGCTAAGTGGGAAAAACTTTGGATACTTAATCAGAAACTAACATTGGCTACGGCGTATAAAGAAAATCTTTATAAGATGTTCTACAGATGGCATCTCCCCCCAGCACGGCTTTCCAAAATGTTCAAAAATCTGGCCCCAAATTGTTGGAAGTGTAAAAAAACACCAGGCACTTTCTATCATATGTGGTGGACGTGCAATGAGGCAAAAAAATATTGGAAAATGATTCAATCATGGTTAGAACAAATGGTGGGAGAACAAATTATGTTTAAACCAGAAACTTTTCTCCTAGGCATAATACAGGAGGGGTTTAAGAAAGATACACTTTATTTAATTATACATATACTAACTGCAGCGCGCATAACCTATACACAGTATTGGAAAAAAGAAAATACACCATCAGAGCTTGATATAATCAGAAAAGTGTTGGCCTGTGCAGAAGCAGACAGGCTCACTCTGGAACTTAAAAATAAAGGGGAATCAGAATATTTTGAAGTATGGAACAGATTTTATGATTGGTATAAGATAAGATGACAAGACTGGAACAAATGTATATATTGTGATTGGACAGAAGGACAGACAATGTATTAAGTAGATTAACGGTTAATGGTTGAAACTAGCTGTACATAATGTGAATGTATGGTCACTCCGACCCCACGGTATTACATTGTTTTAAATGTAAAAATAATAAAAATATATTAAAAAGAATGTGTAGTTCTCAATGGAACTGCATCTATATGGAGGGAGGTATGCAGTGGAGTACCCCAAGGCTCTGTTTTGGGCCCAGTACTCTTCAACATCTTCATCAATGATTTGGATGAGGGAATAAATGGGGAACTCATCAAATTTGCAGATGACACCAAGCTAGCAGGAATAGTCAACACTCCAGAAGATAGGCTAAAGATACAGAAGGATCTTGACAAACTTGAACATTGGGCACTATCTAATAAAATGAAATTCAATGGTGAAAAGAGTAAGGTTCTACATTTAGGCAACAAAAACGAAATGCACAGGTACAGTATAGATGATACCTTGCTCAGTAGTAGTAACTGTGAAAGGGATCTTGGAGTCCCAATGGACAACCATTTAAATATGAGCCAGCAGTGTGCAGCAGCTGCCAAAAAAGCCAACACAGTTCTAGGCTGCATCAACAGAAGGATAGAATCAAGATCACGTGAAGTGTTAATACCACTTTATAAAGCCTTGGTAAGGCCACACTTGGAACACTGCATTCAGTTTTGGTCACCACGATGTAGAAAAGATGTGGAGACCCTAGAAAGAGTGCAGAGAAGAGCAACAAAGATGATTAGGGGACTGGAGACTAAAACATATGAAGAAAGGTTGCAGGAACTGGGTATGTCTAGTTTAATAGAAAGAAGGACTAGGGGAGACATGATAGCAATGTTCCAGTATCTCAGGGGTTGCCACAAAGAAGAGGGAGTCAAACTATTCTCCAAGGCACCTGAGGGTAGAACAAGAAGCAATGGGTGGAAACTAATCAAGGAGAGAAGCAACTTAGAACTGATGAGAAACTTCCTGACAATTAGAACAATTAATCAGTGGAACAGCTTGGCTCCAGAAGTTGTGAATGCCTCAACACTGGAAGTCTTTAAGATGATGTTGGATCGCTATTTGTCTGAAACGGTATAGGGTTTTCTGCCTAGGCAGGGGGTTGGACTAGAAGACCTGCAAGGTCCCTCCCAGCTCTGTCACAAACCCTCCAGTGATGGGAGCACCCACAACCTCTGGAGGGAAGCCATTCCCAAACAATCCACCTTCACTTGGAAAAGACTTTTCCAATCTTCCCACCAGGAGGAGAATTGCAGCCACCAGTTTCACAGCCTGCAGCACCAGTGGGCTTAAATTTGGGGAGGGAAGGAACATGCAGCAGCAGCAGCTGAGATGCTTCAGCCCAGTTGCTTCTCTGCTTCCAGGACTCTCCTCCCACCTGCCCTCAACTCACCTTCCAGCTGCTGCTTCGACCATGGGAAGAGCACAGAATCCACTCTGCACACCATCTTCCTCCCATGAGCGATCCGGAAGAGAAAGTTGCTCTGTGCTTCTCCTCCCACCTGTTCTAGCAATACTATACTTGATGGTTTTAACTCCTTTAAGCTCAACCACAGTGGCGCTACTACATTGAGGGTTCTAGTCACTGATGCCAACTATCTGACTGCCATCTCCTGATAGCAGGCAGAAAAACCCGCTTCTCCCTTCTCAACCTAAGGCCGTTTACAAGCTGTTTTCACTGATTAAATGCTATCAAGTCATTTTTGACTTCTAGCAACTGACCTTTACAACTGAGCCAAGTGAAATAGTGAAATGTGATGCTACGTGGCTTACCAAGATTAGCTTTGTGCTCAGCCCTAAAAGTTCGTGATGTTTTTACAGAATTACAAAATCAGCCTTCTTAGGGGTGACTCTCAGTGGAGATCAAAACCTCTCTGTATCCCAAAACTTTATGACTCTGGCACGAAGGATTTTGGACCTGGCAGCACCATCAGCAGGCCGAGCGAGCCTGCTTCATTTCTACTGACCAGGACTGCATGGTGGGAGGACACTGTATACCTATTAAATGCTAAATGCCATGTACTTCTGTAAATTTGCTTGCACTGAAGTCTCCATTATGTCATAGAGAGAAAAATATGCAGCAGGCTCTAGAAAAAGGGTGCTAAGAAAGGGGGAGATTGTCAATATATGGTAAAAGATTTTTTTTTCCAAAATACATTTAAAAACAAAAAACAAAAGGGAAGAATATCCCATCAAAGCATATGAGTGACTAATAACCAGGCTAACATTTTTACAGTGACACCCTATACTGCCATTTTTAATGTAGATTTAGTAAGGTTTGGATGGTGAGAGTTGCCATTTCAGCTATCGGATCTGAGCTCTTGCATGGAGAAATCTGGAATAAATTTTGGATTTAATTTTGGGTGCTTTTTGGAATGTTGACAATATGTGCAATGATTTGGATGAGGGAATAAATGGGGAACTCATCAAATTTGCAGATGACACCAAGCTGGCCGGAATAGCCAACACTCCAGAAGATAGGCTTAAGATACAGAAGGATCTTGACAAACTTGAACATTGGGCACTATCTAATAAAATGAAATTCAATGGTGAAAAGAGTAAGGTTCTACATTTAGGCAACAAAAATGGAATGCACAGGTACAGTATAGATGATACCTTGCTCAGTAGTAGTAACTGTGAAAGGGATCTTGGAGTTCTAGTGGACAACCATTTAAATATGAGCCAGCCGTGTGCAGCAGCAGCCAAAAAAGCCAACACAGTTCTAGGCTGCATAAATAGAGGGATAGAATCAAGATCACGTGAAGTGTTAATACCACTTTATAATGCCTTGGTAAGGCCACACTTGGAATACTGCATTCAGTTCTGGTCGCCACGATGTAAAAAAGATGTGGAGACTCTAGAAAGAGTGCAACAAAAATGATTAGGGGACTGGAGACTAAAACATGTGAAGAACGGTTGCAGGAACTGGGTATGTTTAGCTTAAGAGAAAGAAGGACTAGGGGAGACATGATAGCAGTGTTCCAATATCTCAGGGGTTGCCACAAAGAAGAGGGAGTCAAACTATTCTCCAAGGCACCTGAGGGTAGAACAAGAAGCAATGGGTGGAAACTAATCAAGGAGAGAAGCAACTTAGAACTGAGGAGAAATTTCCTGACAGTGAGAACAATTAATCAGTGGAACTGCTTGCCTCCAGAAGTTGTGAATGCCCCAAAACTGGAAATCTTTAAGAAGATGTTGGATAGCCATCTGTCTGAAATGGTATAGGGTTTCCTGTCTAGGCAGGGGGTTGGACTAGGGATGGCATTATAACTGTATTTCAATATTTGAGTGGCTACCACAAAAATATAGAGGAGTCAACTTATTTTCCAAAGCAGGAGAGGGTAGGACAAGAAAAAATGGATGGAAACTAATTAAGGAGAGGTTAGTCTGAAATGGTATAGGGCAGTGGTCGGCAAGCCGCGGCTCGCGAGCCAAATGCGGCTCTTTAAACATTTTAATGCGGCTCTTCTGTGTGCCGGGTGCCCGCTTCCCTCCCTCCTCTCGGGCTTCGGAGGGAAGCTTCTGCAAAACCCCGGCGAGACAAGTCTCCCAAGCTGTAATTTGCCGAGCTGTACGCGCGCGTCTGTTTTCCACAGCATGGAGCAGCGGCGAGATTCTGGGCGGCGAGCAATGATTCCGGGGGGCATCAGTGGGGGGGCAGGGTCCCCCCTTGCGTTCCTCATCTTCCCGGATGGCCCCCGGAATCATCGCTCGCCGCCCAGAATCTCGCCGCTGCTCCACGCCGTGGAAAACAGGCGCGCGCGCACAGCTCGGAAAATTACAGCGTGGGAGACTTCTTGTCACTCGCCCGGGCTTTTGAAGAAGCTTACCTCCGAAGCGTTACGAGGGAGGACTGTAAACTTCCCTCCGAAGTTTTGGGAAGTTCTGAGGAGCCCCCCAAGCCAAAACGCCGCTGCCAGGTAGTTAAAAGTACCTCTCTGATTCGTCTCTGTCAGTCTCTCTCTGATTCCCTCTCTGATTCCCTCTCTCTGTTCCTCTCTCTGTCTGTCTGTCTCACTCACACACACACACACTGTGGTCACCTTGTTGAGTGTTCCAATCACATTTCAAATGTCATTGGAACACTCAACAAGGTGACCACAGTGTGTGTGTGTGTGTGTGTGTGTGTGTGTGTGAATGAGACAGACAGACAGAGAGAGGAACAGAGAGAGAGAGTGAGGGAGGGAATCAGAGAGAGACTGACAGACAGACAGACACACACACACACACACACACAGAGGGGGGAGGGAGGGAGAGAAAGATAGACAGACAGAGAGAGAGAGACACACAGAGTGAGTGAGTAAGTGAATGAGTGAGAGACAGACACACCCACATACACAGAGTGACAGAGAGAGAGGAAGGGAGGGGAGAGAGACAGAGGGAGAGACAGAGACAGACACAGAGAGAGAGAGAGAGAGAGAGTGAGACACACACACACACACACACACACACACAGAGTGACAGAGATGGGGGAAGGAGGAGAGAGAGAGAGATACAGAGAGAGAGACAGACAGATAGACACCCAGAGAAAATGACAGAGGGAGACAGAGAGGGAGGGAGGGAGAGAGAGACAAAGAGCCAGAGAGAGAGAGAGAGAAAGAAAAAGAAAAAAAGAAAGAAAGTGGGAGAGGGAGATGAAATTAAAAGCAACAACATACAAACCTGACTTACTCAAACTATCCAAGGAAATGCAAGGCCAATGTTCATATTAGTGGTTGTGACTTTGTCAGTCATTGTCAGGATGTACTTTTCTCTACATTGTAAGGCAAATTTTACGGAATTTAACGTTATCGATAAATAATATCGTTCTAAAGTTTTTGTTTTATTAGTTGTGTTATTTGTATCCTCCCGACCTATGTGGATACTTGCATGCGGAATATTTTCAATAAAAACTTATTGAAACTAAAAACAGTGTACCATCCTATGTATTTTCGGTTTTAAAAATGCGGCTCTCCAAATAAATTTCAATCGTGGTTTTGGCGAGATTTGGCTCAGTTGAAAAAAAAGGTTGCCCACCACTGGTATAGGGCACTGATGGCGAACCTTTTTCGCCTTGGGTGCCAAAAGTACACATGCACACGCCCCCATAATTTAATGACCCCCCCATGCCGTGCCCCCTGCTGCCCCACGCATGCGTGCATGGCTTTCCTGGAGCCTGAGGAGGGCAAAAACGGCCTCCCCCAACCCCCAGAGGCCCTCTGGAGGCTAGAAACAGCCCGTTTTCCAACTTCCAATGGGCCCAGTAGATTTGTTTTTCACCTTCCCCAAGCTCCAGAGGCTTTCTAGGAGCCTGGGGAGGGCGAAAACAGCCTCCCCCCCCCGGAGCCACTCCAGAGGCTTTGGGAGTTTCCCTGAAGCCTCCAGAGGGCCTCCGGAGGTGGGGGAGGCTGTTTTCATCCTGCCCAGGCTCCTAGAAAGCCTCTGGAGCTTGGGGAGGGCGAAAAAAGCACACCAAAAATGGGAGGGAGCGCTGGTCGTGTGTGCGTGCTGGTGTCATGCGCATAGCATTATGGGTGTGGCATGCCCACACACGACCCCCCCCCCTTGCGCTCCCCTTTTGTCACGCGTGCCGAAAAAGGTTTGCCATCACTGCCTTAGGTGCTATGTCACTTACCAACAGTCTCACTGGGAGGATCCTCTGCCATTTACAGTCCATAGGATTTACCCCCTTCTGGGTGGTGAATGGATGGGATATCCCCAAAAGGCTCCTACCCCGGGTGGGCCACAAGAATGGGTAGACACCCTGCCAGGGGTGTGGGAAGCTGTGAAAAAAAGCCCTGCAGAAGGCAGCAGAAACCCAGAAGGTACAGGCAAATGAGCTCCGCGAAAGCCATTCCAGGTGGACCCTGGCCCGTTTGGTTTGCTTCAGTGCGGGACGGCAACGCAGAAGGCGGAGGAAATTTGTGCCTTCGCTCCCATTCTGGAATATGGATCGACTCTCCATCCTCCATTGTTGCCTTTACCTTCTGGGAGGGGAGGGCGAGGGGTGGGGCTAGCCAGTGGTGGGATCACCCAACAGGGAGTCACAGCAGAGGGATGAAAAAGCTGCATGTGGCTCTGGAGATGCAGGATGCCGACACCCGCCTAGACATAGGTCCTAGGTCCTTCAACTCTTTGTCTTATAATTTTATTATTAAACTTATTGAATGCACATCTCAGAGTTGGAAGCAACTCTGAGCATCTTGCCTTGCCCTAATTTTCATAGCAACAATGACAATACCCGTTTTCCCCTTGTCGTTTTAAAATACCCATTTTTTTTGTTTTAAAATACCAATTTTTTCCTTTTCCTTTTAAAAATGAAATTGTCCAGTGTAGAGTTTTTTTCTCAGATCACCCCCACCAAGGGGGATGCAACAAATATACCAACGTTATGGTGCTGCTGTCACCCAGCAGCCATCACAAGGAAACAAGTAAGACACCTCCCAAAAAAATGAGTTCTCAGCAGGAGTTGCTAATAAACCTAGTAGATACAAAAAAATCAAAGAGATACAAGATTTCGAGAGAGAGATAAAAGGCTGATCAAAAAATTAAGAAATGATGGAAATTTAGAAAGATTAAGAGATGATGGATAATGAGAAAATATATTAATACAATGGGGAAATATTATAACACCAATAAACTTAGATTAGTAGATGGTAATTTAAGAGTAGATAATTTGACTGTATTGTTAATGCTAACGGTGTGAATTTAAAATATTAAGAATTAGAAATGGTGGGACTTTGAGATATACTCCTGTGATGGATTGAATATTGTTAATAATTGGTGTTATTAGTAATCCCACATATTTGGAATATTGATACTATGATGGAATAATGAGTGATTTTAAAATATTGAATCAGAACACTAGGTAAGGGATAACAAAATATAAGATGCAAAGAAACATTATTTATGTTTTAATGAATTAATGGGAAAATGTAAAAGGAATATGAAATGAGACTAGTGTTCAAATTGGAAGATTGGAATTCCACATACTATTTGTATTATTATTGTTAACGGTGTTTTTTTTAAAAAAGACTTGACCCAGTCAATGCACTGTCCATAAAATATGTATGTTTATATTGGGGGAAAAATAAAAAAAATGCATTACAAAAAAAATGAGGTTCAGTGATCTTTAAACGGTAAGGAAGAGGAGGCTTTGAGGCCTGCCTGTGGGAGTGGGAAAAAGCCTGTGGGGACCCTGTGGAAAAGAGGAAGGACTGGGTCGACCAAAGGGTTGCGGTAGAGGAGGGCTTTAAATGCAAGACTGGGCCTCGGCTATTGCGACCAATCCGCTCTCACAGAGAGGGACTCCTCCGGGTACCATCCGCTAAGCAATGCGGGCGGGCGGTGCCCAGGAGTAGGGCCTTCTCTGTGACGGGCCCAACCCTCTGGAACGACCTCCCCCCCGATATTAGAACTACTGTTGATCTCCGCTCCTTCCGTAAGAAACTCAAGACCCACTTGTTCCAATTAGCTGGCCTGGCCCAATCGCAATGATAGGTATAAGTATAATCTAATCCTGACCTTCCTGGATGGCATTTTTAATTTTTAAATTTTGGGGTATTTTAATTTTTTAAATTGGTTTTAATTATTAGTTAGTTTATGGTACTGTACAGACTGTGTGCTAAAGTTGTTTTGTCTGGGGCTTTGTGCTTTGTTTTACAATACAATACAATACAATAGTAGAGTTGGAAGGGACCTTGGAGGTCTTCTAGTCCAACCCCCTGCCTAGGCAGGAAACCCTATACCGTTTCAGACAAATAGCTATCCAACATCTTCTTAAAGACTTCCAGTGTTGGGGCATTCACAACTTCTGGAGGCAAGCTGTTCCACTGATTAATTGTTCTCACTGTCAGGAAATTTCTCCTCAGTTTTGTTGTCTAGTATATATTTATTGTCTGTACACCGCCCCGAGTCCCTTCGGGGAGAGGGGGCGGTTTATAAATTTAATAAACTAAACTAAACTAAACTACAACCCTGAGTTAGCCAGTGTTCCGCTTAATAACTCACACATTCATTGAACAGCTTTATCAGAGAGAGAAGGGGGTAGGGGTAGTTAAGGAAAGCAGTCTCGCTTAACGGTGATTGCAACATAAAACAGTAATTGTGATTGCAACATAAAACCGTAATTGATAGCCCCCCCCCCCCCATTAGCCTTTTATCTTGAGCACTACTTGTATGGTGCTTGGGAAATTGTGGCACTCAAAATCTAGAGAACACCAAGGTAGAAGATGGAAACTCCAATTGTGAGAATTCCATAATCAATATAAAAAAACACCACCCAAAAGCCTTTTTGAAGAATTCAACAGTTCTGCTAAAGAAAATATCCAGAAAGTTCTGCTGATCTTAGCTTTTATAAAGGGTGTGAGTCCTTTGGTATGTCACCAGACTGGAATTATGACTGAAACTTTTCCTACACTCTGGACACTCATATGGTTTGTCTTGGGAATGAGTCCTCTAATGTGTTATTAGGCCACAATTCTGACTGAAACTTTTGCAACAATCTGAACAATCATAAGGTTTGTCCTGTGTGAGTCCTCTGGTGTCTTACCAGAGTGGAAATATAATTGAAACTTTTCCCACACTCTGGACACTCATACACTTTCTCTCCCCTGTGAGTCTTCTGATGCGATACCAGGTGGGAATTCCATCTGAAACTTTTCCCACACTCAGGACATTCATATAGTTTCTAGAGGTTATGAGTCCTCTGGTGTGACAACAGGTGGGAATTCTGACTGAAACTTTTACCACAATCTGGACATTCATACGGTTTCTCCCCTGTGTGAGTCCTCTGGTGTCTTATCAGACTGGAAATATGATTGAAACTTTTCCCACACTCTGGACACTCATAAGGTTTTTCTCCTGTGTGAGTCCTCTGGTGTGTCACCAAATGGGAATTCCATCTGAAACTTTTTCCACACACAGGACATTCATACATTTTTTCTCCTGTGTGAGTCCTCCGGTGTGTCACCAGGCTGCCATTATTACTGAACCTTTCCCCACACTCTGGACATTCATAGAGTTTCTCCAGGGTATGAATCCTCTGGTGTGTCACCAGGTGGGAATTCTGACTGAAACATTTGCCACAATCTGGACATTCATACGGTTTGTCCCCTGTGTGAGTCCTCTGGTGTCTTATCAGACTGGAAATATGATTGAAACTTTTCCCACACTCTGGACATTCATATGGTTTTTCCTCTGTGTGAGTCTTCTGATGTCTCACCAGGGTGGAATTCTGTCTGAATTTTTTTCCACACTCTGAACATTCATACGGTTTTTCTCCGGTGTGTGTCATCTGGTGTGTTACCAGGTTGGAATTCTTACTAAAACATTTCCCACACTCTGAACATTCATACGGTTTTTCTCCTGTGTGAGTCCTCTGGTGTGTTACCAGGCAGGAATTATGATTGAAACTTTTCTGACACTCTGGACATTCATACTGGGAATGAGTCCGCTGGTGTATCAATAGGCTGGAATTCTGACTGAAACTTTTGCCACAATCTGGACACTTATATGGTTTGTCCTCTGTGTGACTCCTCTGGTGTGTCACCAGGTCAGAATTATTACTGAAACATTTCCCACATTCTGAACATTCATACGGTTTTTCTCCTGTGTGAATCCTCTGATGTCTTATCAGACTGGAGATATGACTGAAACTATTCCCACACTCAGGACATTCATACGGTTTCACTCCTGTGTGAGTTCTCTGGTGTGTCACCAGGGTAGAATTATGACGGAAAAATTTCCCACATTCTGGACACTCATACGGTTTCTCCCCCGTGTGAGTCTTCTGATGTGATACTAGGTGGGAATTCCATCGGAAACCTTTTCCACACTCAGAACATTCATATGGTTTCTCCAGGGTATGAGTCCTCTGGTGTGTCACTAGGTGGGAATTCCTTCTGAAACGTTTCCTACATTTTGGGCACTCATATGGTTTTTCTCCTGTGTGTGTCCTCTGGTGTATCACGAGGCTGGAATTCTTATGGAAACTTTGCCCACAATCAGGACATTCATACAATTTGTCCTGGAAATGAGTCCTCTGGTGTGTCATTAGGCCGGAATTCTGACTGAATTTTTTGCCACAATCGAGATACTCATATGGTTTGTCCTCTGTGTGAGTCCTCTGGTGTGTCACCAGGTCGGAATTATTACTGAAACATTTCCCACATTCTGAACATGTGTTAATCCTCTGGTGTCTTATTCAACTAGAAATACGACTGAAACTTTTTCCACATTCAGGACATTTATACACTTCTGTTCTTGTGTGAGTTCTCTGGTGTGTCACTAGAGTGGAATTATGACTGAAAAATCTCCTACACTCTGGACACTCATATGGTTTCTCTCCTGTGTGAGTCCTCTGGTGTAACACCAGATGGGAATTCTGACTGAAACTTTTCCCACAGTCAGGACATGCAAAGAGTTTCCCTCCCGTGTGTATTACCAGGGTGGAATTGTGACTGAAAAATTTTCCCAGTCAGGACATTCAAAGGGTTTCTCCACACGGTGAGTTTTTAGGTGTCTCATGAGGTGGGAATTTCTAATGAAACTTTTCCCTCAAACTGGGCACTTAGTTTATTCCTGGTGTGAATCCTCTGCTTTTGCTATGCTTGCTAAAGTTTTTACCACATTGAAAGCACTTGCAGGCCATCTGTCCTATATGTGTCCTTCGATGAACCACAAGAGAGCTGTTCAGACTAAACTATTTCTCACATTTATAGCATTGCTATGGCTTTTCTACAATATGGATCCTCTCCTGCATAATCATTTGTGATTTACAATCTGTAGTTTTCCCATCATAGGCACAATAGGAGCTTTTCCAACAGCGATATTCTTGTGGTCAAATATATGTGTGATTATTTATTTACTGGTGCTTTAATTCCAGCTGTAATCCTCCTCACAGGGCTAGGTCTGCATCACTGTCAGCCCTATGTGGCTATCCAAAAAACCTTTTTCTTTCCGCTGAGTTCCAGAGATTCCCCTTTTTCTGAATGAAACATAAGCACCCTTGATCTTTCATGTAACATATTCTTGAGTTTCTCGTATGATACTTTTTCTACCTTGAAGTCTCCTCTTAATTTTCTTTCCTTTGTCTCTCAACTGCTTGGAAAGAAGAAAAATTTTGTGATTTTCTGAAGGAAATGGAAAATATTTTGATTTCTGGCTGGCTTTGCTTTCTTTTCCAATGTTGCTTGTTATTCTCAGTTTTCCAGAGTGCTCTTATTAACATCTTCTCGGTCTGTAAGATTCAAAGAAAAATGTAACTTTAATCGTTTATAAAAAATGGTTGCAGAAGATGTGAAAAAAAGAATACATTACAATAAATAAGCAAACATGCCACAATAAAGAATAACCTTTTACATTAATTATGATTCATTGGACACATTTGTGTCTAAATTCAAATATCCATTCAGTCATGAAATTCTTTTTTTCAATCTGGTGATTCACAAATTCTTAGCAGTGCAAAGGCTGATCATCAAATATATTTGTAAATGCTGGAGATAGATTGCACAGTTGTAAATACATGCAGAGAGAGAAATACAAATATACACACCTATAATTGTACGTATGTAGAAAATGCATGTGTTTTTAGCTTGAAAATAATCCCAAAATGGTTACAATCGAACCTTCTGAGATAACTTTAGGACATGGGTTTTTACCTGATATAATGATACCTAAACCCTCTGCAAGATTTCATGTTCAGTTTTGCCCGTGGAAGTCCTCGACTCCAAGTACGGGCAGCAAATATTTTCCACAATCACTCTAGTGACATCCTAATTCAAGTACTGCTCCCTTACTGACTGCAATTGTGACTGGCATCTGTGTCAGTAAGGAGCCCAATCGTTAAGCATGATGTCATATGATAATGGCAATTTACATACCATGCTTGTTAGCTTTACAGAAAGGGAATGCTATGAAAACAAAGATGGAAACCCACAGAGAAATTATGTGCCTTAAGTAGACAGAATTTGGAGAAAAACTGAAAATTGGAAAGGGGAAGATGGTAAAGGAATAACTAGAGGAAGCAGGACTGGGTCTATAGAAAATAAACAAAAACTCTGCACAGGGCATTTTATTACATGATTTGGAAAGGCACATACCTCCCCATAGAAGGCCTCATAGCTGTGAATGCGTACTGTAGCAGAACAATAGCCATGAGGTCAAAGGAACTGCCTGCAAAGTTCAGAGAGAGGATTATTCCAAGGCACAGATCTGGGGAAGGCTACAATAAAATTTCTGCTGCACTGAAGGTTCCTATGGCTACAGTGGCCTCCATAATTCTCAAATGGAAAAGGTTTGGCACAACCAGGACTCTTCCAAGAGTTGGTTGTCCAGTCAAACTGAGCAATTGGGGTAGAAGGGCCTTAGTAAGAGAGGTGACCAAGAACCCGATGGTCACTCTGCCCAACGTTATCTCAACAATGAAGCATGGTGGTTATCCCAACAGTGAAGCATGGTGGTGGCAGCATCACACTGTTGGGGGTGTTTTTCAGCAACAGTGATATCCTCAATGAAAACCTGTTCCATAGTGCTCAGGACCTCATACTGGGCCGAAGGTTCACTTCTCAACATGACAAGGACACAGCTAAGACAACATAGGAGTGGCTTAGGGACAACTCTGTGAATGTCCTAGAGGGGCCCAGCCAGAGCTCTGACTTGAACCCTATTGAATATCTCTGGAGGCACCTAAAAATGGCTCTCCATCGATGGTTGCCATCCAACCTGACTGAGCTTGAGAGGTCTTGCCAAGGAAGAATGGCAGAACTCCCCCCCTCCTCCAGGTGTGCAAAGCTTATCGCCTTATACCCCAAAAGACTCGAGGCTGTAATTTCTGCCAAAGGTGCTTCAACAAAGTACTGAGTGAAGGATCTGAATACTTAAGCCAATGTGATATTTCAGTTGTTTTTGTTTTTTAATAAATTTACAGACATTTTAAAAAATACGTTTTCACTTTATCATAAGGAATATACACAAATGAGAAAAAAAATGAATTTCAACAAGTGTAAAATCAGGCTGCAGTATCACAAAATTGACGGAAGTGAAGGGGGTCTGGGTACTGTCTGAATGAACTGCATGTGTGTTCCTATTGACACAGAAATACAGAATCTATTGATGTAAACAATTATGTGCATTTCAGTCTGCAAAATGACTCAGAAGTGAATTGCCTCTAATTTTTTAATCTATTTTTTAAAAGGTGGGGGTCACTAACAGATGAAACGGTGAACAAATCCGATGCAAACGTCCCTTTTGCCCATGAAACTCCTCGCTTGCCAGGAAAGCGACACAAGGACCCAAGTGTTAGGTGAAGGGTGAGGGAGGCGGGTGGCTCAGAAATATGACAAATATATCAAGATTTCTTTAAATCTCCCAGCAGGAAATCACAGGCAGCAACTTTAAATCATGGAGGAAAAGGATAAAACCATTTGGGGAGAGAAAGAATCTGCAGCAGCAGCAACAGCAGCCCGCAGGTTTCATTCTTCTCCCTTCGCTGCTTCCAGGCCGTGGAGGAACCCAAAGGGCCCGACTTTCTCCCGGCTTCTCCTCCAACCTTCCCTCCACTCACCTCCCAGGAGCCGCTTCGACCCTCCAAACGACACAAGAGGTTCCGCCGACACCATCCTCCTTCCGTGGGTGAACCGGAAGAGGAACTTACTCTGTACTCCTCCGCTCTAGCAATATAACTCTCTATAGTTTCAATTGTATTCCAGCTCGGCCTCTCTCCCTCCGGTATAATGTCAATAGTAATGTCAGTACAAGCGATGCCGCTGCTGTTCTCTATTCTCTGCTTTCTAAGGCGCGAGTGTTGCTTCTTTGTAGATCGCCATCTAGCGACATATGGTTGAAAATCACCCTCGGCCTATCTCTAACCTGACGCGTTTGCAAGAGGCTTTCATGGATTCCGTGCTTCCTTCCATGCCATCAAGTTGTATTCGACTCCCATCAAGCACATAAATAGCTTTCGTATATGACAGTCTATCCTATACCTTTTCTTTCAGGTCTCCCAAGAGGGCACACTCATTTTCCCTCTTGCTGGAACGAAACCAAAGGAGAACGTCCTAGGAGGGGAATTACATATAGTACACAACTTGAAAGTGCACCTCCGCTGGGGGCTGGTGAAGATTGTTCCAGCCAGTTTTACACCTAGGGGTGTGCAAAATAAGCCTTCGAAACCTGCCTTGGCAAATGATTGCTGCTGTAACAGTAAGGTGACCAACTTTTTTACAATGAAAAGGAGGACAAATACATTGGAAAAAAATATCGCAAATAAAAGAAATATTTTATTCATTGCAACAATAATACACTAAAATATGATATATGCATAATAAAAACATTTGCAACATTTTATATTATAATTATGCTTACATGCCTGTTAATTATTATTTAAATGAGTACTTTTCCATTGAATTAATTTTTTTGTCAATGTATCATCTTCTAACAATATATTGGAAATATCTGAACAAGAAATATCCTTCATATTGAATTTTACGGCAAGTGCTGCAGCTAGAGTATCAACATTCAATCGCAATTTCTCACTTGTCGAAAAATCATTGGCAATTTGAAAAAAACTCTTTCAACCTCTGCATTAGTTCCAGGGCAGCACAACGTAAATTGAACAAGTATAAATAAATTTTCACATGGAATATGTTCATTTTTGAAATGGCTGAAAATAGCCACCCATCTTTTATCAATTTCAACGTGTTGATTTTCCCATTGTATTAATTTTTCAGAATTTAAATATACATTCAGTCTTCTAATTTCTTCAAAGAGACAATTGTCATCTATTTTAATGTCTAGCATTTCTTTAGATAAAAATTCAACACAAGATTCAATATCTGTCCAATATATTTGCGATGAAGTAAAAAAAACACCATTAAAAACTGTTTAATAAAACGTGAATTGTACTTACCTCTGTATAATTGAATATTCACTGAGAAAGAAATAATTACCGTGAGTCATTCAATTGCCGACGTGCCGTGAGTCTACTGCATGCGTATGCGCTGTGTCGTGTTTCGGTAAGAAGTAAACAAAGCCACTTGCACGCGGCGCTCTCAAGGTCTCCCGTGCGGAGCGCATGCGTCTCATAATCGCATCTTATACTGCACTATAACGAGCCTTGATGAATTGTCATGTCAAATACAAATACGTCACATAACACGCAACAGATTAGTCTCCAAATATCGAAAAGGAGGACATGTAGGAGGACACTTTTCGAGGGAGGACAGAACTTACAAAAGAAGGACTGTCCTCCCTAAAGGAGGATGGTTGGTCACCTTAGTAACAGTGAAGCTGTTGAATGGAAGGCTCTAGCCCTAGTCTGTCAGGCCTCGCAGGGAGGCCCTCATTGTCACTCCAATTCTGCCAGGGGTTTCTTTTGCAGGAACGAAACCAAGGAAAGCATCCCTGGGGAGAACACAATGTGCCATCAGGCAGGGACAAAGTGCACCTCCCTTGAGGATTAGTGAAGACTTTTCCAGCCAGCTCCTTCTCTTGGGGGTGCAGGATAACTTCCCAAAACTATATTTGCGACTGAGGGAAGCTTGAAGAGTGATGCTTTACACCTACTTAGCTTCAGAAGATTAGGCAGGTGCTGCATCATAAAAGTTGATAATAGCCTTGTTTGTTTGTGCAACCTTAAACAATAGCCAGCTTCATCCCATTGATAAAAGAATGAAATAAGGGGCAAAACCTTGAAGTGCCCACCCACATTGCTTCCAAACCCATCTAGATAGGAGATATTATTTTTCCCTCTGCATTCTTGCAGCTGGAACTGCCCGGATTTCCCTCAGCAAGTAACGTGGTTTAACATCTACATGAAATCTCTAGGAGAGGCCATCCATCCTATCATATCCAATTATGTAACGGTGGTCTTTGATTTACACCACTTCATTTAGTGACCAAGGGTTGGGGATTCCTGATCTAGACAATGATTTATCCTTTCAAATCACTTGGGGGAAATGCACCACTGCCCTTCACTTTTAAAAAGCCCAGTCAAAATACCATCATCCATGCGGCAGGCTGAGGTTAATAATTTCTGAAGTGCTCCAAGGTTTACATTATATTAAAATACTTTCAGAAATCTTTACAGAAAGGGGAATTCGACAGGAATTTCTCCAGCTGGACAGACGTGGGGAATGTGAGCTCTGAAGAGTCTCACATGAACCCTGTCTGACAAACTTACTCTGGTGATCCTTTTTTTGGATCAGAACCCTCCTGGAAGGGGGTCGAGGAAGGGCAGCGTTTCACCAGACCCAGAGGGAGGCAACAGGTTCTTCTCAGGTCGGAGATTTGCCTTATGAATTGGAGTTGGGGCGGCAGTCTGCAATATGGCTGACAAGATGCTGACTAAGATGTCTAAGCAAATCAACAGGCGGGTGTGGAAGAGATGAAAGACCGGTAAGAAAATGTATCTAACCCACAGCCATAAATTAAACCTGGTAAAGGCAAAGAAATCTTGAGAGCATAAACAATATTGATGGTCAGACCCGGATTTCCTCCAAAAGAAAGAAGGAAGGAAGGAAGGAAGGAAAAAAGAAAGAAAGAAAGAAAGAAAGAAGAAAGAAAGAAAGAAAGAAAGAAAGAAAGAAAGAAAGAAAGAAAGAAAGAAAGAAAGAAAGAAAGAAAAAAAGAAAGAAAGAAAAGGAAAATGGAGGGTTGAAACACCAGCCCCCCCAAAAGCTAAACAAATTCGAACAGAAAAGGAAAAAGCAGAGAAGTGACAAACCCCTTCAAATATAAACTCTATATTTGGTTTTGGATATGAAATAGCAACTACACATTCTGAAAAATTACTTCGCTTTGAACCAACTCCAAAAAATCAAGGGAAAAAAACACTTCTTCTCACTGATAACTGATAACTTAACCTTGACTGTGCAGGAAGTTTTAATTAACCAACTGCCATAAATCAGAATTTGGGAAAGCAGGAGGCAAAAGAGAAACGTACCCGAATCTGGCTGTTTGCAAGTTTGTCCCAATTGATATGTTTTGAGCAGCTGTGGCTGACAGGAGGGGGAATGTAACAGGGGAAAGAATTATTACAGGGTCAAGAACTGGGAAATGCAATGGTTTTTTCCCCTCCTTCTTTCGTCCCTTTTTTTCTCTGCAAAATAATAAGATGACCCCAGCTTCTCTTCCTGTCCCACAGTATTTGAAATTTAAGGTGGACCAGACCCTCAAAATAAGACTTGTATAACTAACTGCAATTTTGGAACTGGACATTAAGGAAGAACAAAAGACCAACATGGCTCCCATTGCTCTTCCCACAGCAGTAGATAAATTTAAGGTGGAACAGAACTCTGAAATAAGAAGAAGGGGGGCAAGGCAACAAAGGGGTAGAAATGGAGGGAAATAAAAAGCAGACAAAAAAACTCCATTAGTCTTGGCAGTGGTGTAAGGAAAATTGTAAAAAGGGGAGGTGTCCCAACAAAAGGGAATAAAAAGCAGACAAAAGTGGTTTCGGAGGTTGTTAGTGGCATAAGGAAAATTGAAGTAGAAGATTTATGCCCCAACAAAGAGAAATATAAAATATCCTTTTGATGGTGACTTGGGGAAAATTGAAGAGAGTGGATGTGTCAAAATAAAGAAAAGGGAGAAGATAGGAATAGAGAAGTGGGAAAAAAGACTTACTAGGAAAAAAATCAGCTAACTAGAAACTTATATATGGGAAAATATAAAGCTAAGATAAGGGTTTTATTCCTAAATATGATAATAAAATGGAGTTGCCAATTGGTTGAATATAATAATGGAAAGATAATTAAACAAAGGTTAAAATATACGGAATATGGATAAACATATAAACACTGATATAGGAAGGTTGTAAAGCAGAGGTTTGTGATTAACTTTTATACATGATAATTAAACTGAGTTGTGAATTGACTGAATATGACAATAGAAGGACAACTAAGCATGGGTTAAAATATATGAAACATGGACATACAGTATATAAAAATTTTAAGATGCTGAATAAAGTGAGATGTTTACCGCTGTTATTCTATACAATAGACTAAGGGAATTGTAATGAACATTGAGGAGCAAGGATTGCCATTTATTAAGGGTAATCTAATCTTAAGATATGGAAAATGGAGAGGGAACATGAAATACACCCACGATGGGAAACTATTGAGATTTAAAGACAGAATCACTAACCGGGGGCATGTAAGGATGTATAATTATATAAAGATAATGATGAGAATAGCTGGAAACTGTAACTAGGTCTACATCTTGGTCAAAATTAGGCTGTGGAGGGAGGCTTTTAAAAGTACAATGACTATATATTTCAGTGATGGCGAACCTTTTTTGGCTCGCGTGCCACAAGTGGGGGGAGCGCAGGGGGGTCGAGTGCGGGCGTGCCGCACCGATAATGCAACGCCCGACCACCCCAGTGCACATGCGCGCAAAACGCGCGACCACCACCCCATTTTTACATTTTTTTTGCCCTCCCCAGGCTCTAGGGGCTTTATAGGAGCCTGGGGAGGGCGAAAAGAGCCTCCCCCGACCCCCCGGAGGCTTCAGGGACTGTCCAGAGGCTTCCCTGAAGCCTTTGGAGCGCTTAAAACCACACTCCGAGCAAACCGGAAGTGACTTCCGGGTTGCTCGGAGGGCCGTTTTAAGCGCTCCAAAGGCATCAGGGAAGCCTCGGACGGTCCCTGAAGCCTTCGGAACGCTTAAAACGACCCTCCGAGCAACCCGGAAGTGACTTCAGGGACCGTCCCTGAAGCCTGCGGGGGGGGGGCGGGGGGGGGGGAAGCTCTTTTCGCCCTCCGCAGGCTCCTATAAAGCCTCTGGAGCCTGGGGAAGGCAAAAAATAGCTTTTAAAAAGGTGAACTCAGCTGGCCAGCACGCGCATGCGCGCTGGCCAGCTGACAGGGCAGCGCCTTGCGTGCCCTGACAAATGGCTCCGCGTGCCACTTGTGACACACGTGCCATAGGTTCGCCATCACGGATATATGTACACTTTTTTGTTCTATTTTTTAAAAAAGGAGAATACATGTTAAAATTAAAATATGTATATTGAAAAGTAATTATAAATACCATCAACATAAAATGGAGCTTGCTCAGAAACTGAAATACACCAATTAAATGAGATGAAGAGTGGGAAACAGAGGAGAAAGAGGGAAGAAGAGAGGGATAAGAGAGAGGGCAAAGGGGGGGGAGAGGAGGAGAGAAATGAGGAACGGAAAGGGGAGAGAGGAGAAAGAGAGAGGAAGGAGAAGTAGAGAAGGGAAGGATGATAGAGGGAAGAAAGGAGGTAGGGAGGGGGAGGAGAAAGAGAGAAGAAAGTGATGGATAAGGTACAAATATGGTGCATGGAGAGCAGAAGAGCCAATAATTCTTTTTGGGAGTTGATGGTAAGATGAATCAATGAAAACATTTAATAATACAATATGATGTTGGCTATGTAATAGTATCCATGTGATTATATGTTATGAAAATGAAAAAAAATGAAAAAACTTTATTAAAAAAAAAGAAATCTTTACAGAAAGGAGAAGGTCTGAAAGTGAAAGTGGAGAGACTCAGATAAATTCTGTGCCTTATATATGGGAGCCATGAAATTTGGGAGGGAAGTTTGTAATGGAATAACTACAAGGAAGGATTGGCTGAATACAATATAAACAGAAACTCTCCAAAGGACATTTTATTCCAACAACTGAAGCCTCTTTGGAGCTCAACCAACATGCCTCTTGTGCACACCAGTCCCTCTTCCCCAAAATGGTCAAAGGCAATTCTTAGAACTGGTCTTCCGGTTTCCATGTGTGCATGCTGATTGTCACGCACGCATATATGCCAGAAACCAGAAACATGCACACGCCAGAAACTGGATGTTCTGGTTTCCAGTGCACATATGCACACCGGGCAGCTCCTTTTCCCCAACGAGCATGTGCACTCCCTTTTTGGCACTCGGTGTCGAAAAGGCTCGCCATCACTGCCCTACTTAATTTCTAACTCTTATTATTCATTTCAATTATCAGATATTTGTGAAATTGCCTTTCTATACATCATTGCATCTCTGAATGACTCATCTTTTTTCCAATTACTAGAGCAGTTTTCATAATAGTTGGAGAACATCATTGATTCATAAACTTCAAGTGGTCAATAAATGAACTGTTGAAAGTTGAGGACTACCTGTAGCTATTTTCTAAGTTGCCTCTCACAGAATCGCAGGAACATAGGGTTGGAAGGGACATTGGAGGTCTTCTAATCCAAAAGCCTGCTCAAGGTCAAACAATTGTTGAAAACCTCCAGTGACAGAGCACTCACAAGACCAGGAGGCAAGCTATTCCATTGATTAATTGCTCTCAGAAAATTTCTCCTTACCTCTAGATTGGATCTCTCTTTCAAGAACTTCCACCCATTATTTCTTGTCCTGTTCTTTAGTACCATAGAGAATAAGTCAACCCCCTCTTCTTTGTGACAGACGCTCAATTACTGGAAGACATGTCCCCCCAATCCTTCACTTCGATAGCCTAGACATACCAAGGTCCTTCAACCCTGTCATATAATTTTATTATTAAACTTATTGACTGCACATCTCAGAATTTGGAGCAACTCTGAGCATCTTGCTTTGCCTTGATTTTCATAGCAACACTGACAATACCCATTTTTCCTCGTCAAAAGCTATTGAGAGTCCTTACAAAATACATTTTTTAAAATGAAACTTTTTCCACTGCAGAGTTTTTTCTCAAATCACCACCACCAAGGGGGATGCAACAAATACATCGGTATTATGGTGCTGCTGTCACCATAATGAATTCCAGGCACAATAAAAATGACAGCTGCTTCCACAATAATCATGCGGCCCAGGGATGCATGTCCTGCCCTCTTTCCCCAAAATGAGGTTCACTGATCTTCAAAAGGTATGGAGGAGGAGGCTTTGAGGCCTGCTGGGGTGGGAGTCAGGTCTAAGAACTGCAGGGACCCAGTGGGAGTGGGACAAAGCCTGTGGGGACCCTGTGGAAAAGAGAAAGGGCTGAGGTGATCAAAGGGTTGCGGTAGAGGATGGCTTTGGAATGCAAGCCTGGGCCTCGGCTATAGCTACAACCGTGAGTTAGCCAGTGTTCTGCTTAATAACTCACACATTCATTGAACAGCTGTATCAGGGAGAAAAGGGAGTGAGGGAAGTTAAGCAAAGCAGTCTCATTTAATGCTAATTGCAACATAAAATTGATAGGCCCCATAACGCTTATATCTCAAGGACTACATTTATGGTGGCTGGGAAATTCTGGCACTCAAAAGCTGGAGAATACCAAGGTAGAAGATGGAAACGCCAATTGTGGGAATTCAATAATCAATATATAAAAAAAACAATAACTCCAAAAGCCTTTTTGAAGAATTCCATACTTCTGCAAAAGGAAATATCCAGAAAGTTCTGCTGATTACCAGAAACAAACAGTTAGACTTTATCAAGGCTGTGAGTCCTCTGGTGTGTCACCAAACTGGAAATATTACTGAAACTTTTCCCACACTCTGGACACTCATAGTTTCTCTCTTGTGTGAATCCTCTGGTGTTTCAAAAGGTTGGAATTCTGACTGAAACTTTTCCCACACACTGGACATTCATATGGTTTTTCTCCTGTGTGAATCCTCTGGTGTGTTACCAGATTGAAATTCTGACTGAAACTTTTGCCACATACAGGACATTCATATGGTTTCTCCTGGGAATGAGTCCTCTGGTGTGTCATTAGGCTGGAAGTCTGACTGAAACTTTTGCCACACTCTGGACACTCATACGGTTTCTCTCCTGTGTGAATCCTCTGGTGTGTTACTAGATTGAAATTCTGACTGAAACGTTTCCCACATTCAGAACATTGATATGGTTTGTCCTGGGAATGAATCCTCTGGTGTGTCACCAGGTTGGAATTATTACTGAAACATTTGCCACAATCTGGACACTCATACGGTTTCTTCCCTGTGTGAGTCCTCTGGTGTATCACCAGGGTGGAATTATGACTGTAACTTTTCCCACACTCTGGACACTGATACGGTTTGTCTCCCGTGTGAATCCTATGGTGTGTCAGCAGGTGCGAATTCTTACTGAAACGTTTCCCACATTCTGAACATTCATACGGTTTTTCTCCTCTGTGAATCTTCTGATGTGTTATCAGATTGGAATTATGACTGAAACATTTCCCACATTCAGGACATTCATATGGTTTGTCTTGGGAATGAGTCCTTTGGTGTATCACCAGGCTGGAATTCTGACTGAAATGTTTCCCACACTCTGAACACTCATATGGTTTGTCCCCCGTGTGAGTCCTCTGGTGTGTCACCAGGGTCGAATTATGACCGAAACTTTTCCCACACTCTGGACACTCATACGGTTTGTCCCCTGTGTGGGTCCTCTGGTGTTGAACCAGGTTGGAATTATTACTGAAACATTTCCCACACTCTGGACATTCATATGGTTTTTCTCCTGTGTGAATCATCTGGTGTATTACCAGGCTGGAATTATGACTGAAACATTTCCCACACTCAGGACATTCATACCGTTTCTCCTGGGAATGAGTCCTCTGGTATGTCATTAGGCTGGAATCCTGACTGTACCTTTTCCCACAGTCTGAACAATCATATGATTTCTCTCCTGTGTGAGTCTTCTAAGTGTCACCAGGTTGGTGATATTCTTGAGGTCAAATAAATGTGCGATCATTTACTGGTGCTTTAATTCCATCTGTTTTCCTCCTCACAGGGCCAGGCCTGCATCACTGTCAGCCCTATGTGGCTATCCAATAGACCTTTTTATTCTCTGACTTCGTCTTTCTCCGAATGAAATATAATCTCTCTTGATCTTCATATAACGTATTGTTGAGCTTCTCATACTCTACTTTTTCCAGCTTGAAATCTCCTCTTAATTTTTTTCTCCTTTGTCTCTCAACTGCTGGAAAAAGGACAAGAATTTTGTGATATTTTTTTTTTTAGGAAATAGAAAATATTTTGATTTCTGGCTGGCTTTACTTTCTTTTCCAATGTTGCTTGTTATTCCCCGTTTTTCAGAGTGCTCTTAATGACATCTTCTCTCTCTGTAAGATTCAAAGAAAAATGTAACTTTAATTGTTTATAGAATGGTTGCAGAAGATGTGGAAAAAAGAAAAAAGTACACTTTACAATCAATAAGCAAATATGTCACAATAAACAATAACCTCTTACATTAGTTATGATTCATTTGACACATTTGCTCTTTTTCACTTTGGTGATTCACAAATTCCTAGCAGTGCAAAGGCTTATCATCAAATATATCTGGAAATGCTGGGGATAGATTGTACAGTTGCAAATATATGCACAGAGAGAGAAATACAAATACACACATGTATAACTGTATGTATGCAGAAAATCTTATTTCCAATAGGAAATACCGTGCTTGCTGGCTTTACATTAAGGGAATCTATGAATGCTATGAAAGCAAATGTGGGAGGACTCAGAGAAATTCTGTATCTGAAATAGAATTGGAGAAAAACTGAAAATTGGAAAGGGAAGATGGTAATGGAATAACTAGAGCAGAGGCCGCATGTGGCTCTTTTATCCCTCTGCTGCAGCTCCCTTTTTTCATCCCTCTGCTGCAGAGATAAGCAGTCAGGGCCAGTTCTCCGGTGCCTGATCTCTTGCTCAAGGGCGAGGGAAAGGGGGTTGGGCGCACAGTGCCCACCCGTGGCTTTAAACCTTACACAGGTGACACTTTTTAATCAACGCCAGTGGCGGCATTGCTCCTCTGGAGAAGTAAAGACGCTCAGGGTAGTGGGAAAAGGGGAACTGGCCCCGCTGAAACTCACATGCCGACCCCGGGGGTCAGGCTTCAAGAAAGCCAGAGTGCCCTCACCAAAAATGCTTGCCCATCAGCCGGTCAACCCATCTGCCCCTCACACCTTCACTGCGCTTTGGCTGAGGCTGGCTGCTTGCTTGAGGAAGGTCTCCCTGCTCGTGTGCCCCCTCCCGCCCCCCACCACAGTAAGCCAGGGGGTTACAGGAGGAGTATTGTCTTCGGGGAAGCTGCTGCCACAGCTCACACTCAGCAACAGAGAGAGAGAGAGAGAGAAAGAGAGTGACAGAGAGAGAGCGTAAAAGAGACAGAGAGCGAGAGAGACAGAGAGACAGCGAAAGACAGGGAGAGAGACAGACAGAGAAGAAAAGGAGGAGTATTGTCTTCGGGGAAGCTGCTGCCACAGCTCGCACTCAGCAACAGAGACAGAGAGAGAGAAAGAGAGTGACAGAGAGAGAGTGTAAAAGAGACAGAGAGACAGAGAGAGACAGAGAGGGGGGGTGAACAACACACTTTAGACTGGGTGTGGCAAGGTGGCTGGGAGGGGAGGGGTGAGGCGGGGCTGGGCGGGGCAACTAATTTAACAACCTCTCTGCCCTAATGATCAGCTGGGTAGGCGTAGCTGGGGTGTGTGTGTCATGTGATTGGATGGGAGTGAGTGACCATGAGTTGGCCATGCTCACCCAGCCACACCGGTTGTTAAGTTATTGACTCCAGTGTTTTCTTCTATGTGGGAAACGGGTGCAAATGGCTCTTTAGAGTGTTTATGGTTGCAGATTCCTGAAGTAGAGGAAGCAGGATTGGCTCAATAGAATATAAACAAAAACTCTGCACAGGGCATTTTATTCCAACAACTGAAGCCTCTTTGGAGCTCAACCAACCTATCTCTTGTGCACACCAGTCTCTCTTCCCCAAAATGCTCTGCAGGCAGTTATTGGAGCTCCCAGGCCTGTCCCTTGACTGGATAATCTTTTATCTTTCTAATTATTTCACAGAACCCTCTTGACCTCTTTGCAAAGCTGTTTGTAAAAAAAGAGCTGAGAGCTGCTTCTTCAGAATAGATTATACAATCCGTAAAAGAATTAAAATAAATTGAAAACCTCCAGAGAAAGGGATGTTCACTTACATGGGCCGAGAGAAACGGGGATGCAGCCGTCACCCGAAAGGGAATGTGGGCAAGTCAGAGAGGCAGATTCAGGTGCTGCATCTCAAAGCAAGCCCACCTTTAGATGCCATTTGGCTCCTCCTAGCAGGCTTCACGCCCTCGGAGGGAGCCCCTCCAGCCACCATCCCTCTGAGCCCAGATCCTCTTCCTCCCCTCCAGACCCTGGGAGGCGGATCCTCCCCAGCAGCCACAGCGGAACGTGGGAACGGTGGTGCCCAACCTTCCGGAAAACACGACCTCCCCCTGGGAGCCCGTCTGCACCAAATGTTGGGCTGCGGGGAAAGTGGGGGGGCTTGGAGGGAGGATTTTAAGGGGAGTCGGAGAGCCGTTCGCAGGAGCAGCAACCGAGGAGAAGGAGGAGAAGCGGCGGCGCAGCGGTTCCCACGGAGCAGAAAACCTTGCAAGGAAAGGCGGAGACTGGGAAGGGGAGGGGGCGCAACTGGGGAAACCCCCCTCGCTCTCCCTCCCTCCCCCAAGGAATCCCTCCTCCCCTTCCCTCACCTGGGGATTCCCCCCTCCTCCCTTCCCCTCCCCCAACCCCTCCCCCTCTCCCAGCGTCCTTGCCCACCTGGCGGCCCTTGAATGCCCCTCCCCGAGAGGGGATCTCCGCAGCACTTGGCGTAAGAGACCAGGATGGGAGGCAAGGAGGGGTCGGAGATTGGCTTCCAGCCCCCTCTTTCCCCTTTCCTGCTTCCCCTCTAGGCGCAAAAGCTCTCTGCGTTTAACCCCTTCGCTGAAACCAATAAGGGGAGGGGGCGACTGGGGCGCCCCCGAGCAATGCCAACGTCCTCCATCCGGGCGTTATTATATTTTCATCTCTGTAACTGTTGGCACCTCTGTTTGGTTGCTAATTGACTCTGCCTTGAAGTTCCCTTCGGTTTATAGCTTGTCACAGAGACAGCTTTGCTTGTTTATTTGCACAAAAGGAACCCATTCCCTTCCCAACCAAGCACTTTCCAGAAGGAATAATGGCATAATTAATTAAAACCTATCTGTACTTTTCAGCATTAATGATACCATGAATATCGCCAACACCACTGGCAGAAATACTGCCCCAAACAAGGACAGACGCTCCACCATGTTCCCTTGAAGGCGGCAAACACTCATTTGTTCATCTCTCTCTCTTCTCACATAGGGTGTCGACAATTGGATCCAAAAATTTGAAACTTATGTTCATCATTCCATAATACTCTTTTCCATTGATCCTTAGTCCAATTTTTGTGTGCTTCAGCATATCTTAGCCTTTTCACTGTGTTCCCCTTCTGCAAGTGGTGCCTTGGCTACTACCCATCCACAAAGACCATTCCTGATTGAGCTCCTTCAGACAGTAGAAGGGTCAACTTGGCCAGATTAACAGAGTTGGAAGGAACCTTATAGGTTATCTAGTCCAACCCCACTCAAGCAGGAGACCCTACACCATTTCTGACAAATGGCAGTCCAATCTCTTCTTGAAAGTCTCAAGTGACGAAGCTCCCACAACTTCCGAGGGCAAGCTATTCCATTGGTTAATTGTTCCCACTGTCAGAAAGTTCCTCCTTATTTCTATGTTGAATTTCTCCTTGGTCAGTTTCCATCTATTATTCCTTGGCTGGCATTACGTGCTTTGCAAAATAACTTGACCCTTTCCTCTCTGTGCCAGCCCCTAAAATATTGGAACACTGCTATCATATTTCCCCTGGTCCTTCTCTTCACTAGACTAGCCATGTCCAGTTCCTGTAACCATTCTTCATATGTTTTAGTCTCCAGTCCCCTAATCATCCTGCTTGCTCTCCTCTGCACTTTTTCTAGTATCTCAATATTTTATAGTGTGGTGACCAAAATTCGGTGCAGTACTCTAGGTGTGGTCTTACTATGGCTTTATAAAGTGGTATTAGTACCTCACTTGATCTAGATTGTATCCCTCTGTTAATGCAACCTAGGATTACATTGGCTTTTTTGGCTGCTGCTGTACACTGCTGGCTCATATTTAGCTGGTTGTGGACTAAGACTCCAAGATCCCTCTCACAATCACTATTATGAAGCCTGGTTTCATCCAGTTTATATGTGTACTTTTGGTTTTTCTTACCTAAGTGTAGGACTTTACTTTTCTCTACATTGAATTTCATTTTGTTAAATAGGGCTCAGTGCTCAAGTCTGTCAAGGTCCAGATGGATCTTGAGCCTATCTTCTAGGGGGTTAGCTATTCCTGCCAGCTTAGTATCATCTGCAAATTTGGTAAGTTCCCCTTCTATTCCCTCATCTAAGTCATTTGTGAAGATATTGAAGAGTACTGGGCCTAAGACAGAACCTTGTGGTACCCCACTGCTTACTTCTCTCCATATAGACATAGACCCACTAAGGACTACTCGTTGAGTACGGTTTGTCAGCCAGTTGCAAATCCATCTGGTGGTGGAGCTACCTATCCCACTTTTTTCTACCTTACGAAGAAGTAGGTTGTGGTCCACTTTGTCGAATGCCTTGCTGTTATGTCCACAGTATTTCGCTGGTATGCTAATTTAGTCACCATGTTGAAGCATGAAATAAGATTGGTTTGGCATGATCTGTTTTTAATGAAGCCGGGCTGGTTGCTAGTTATTACTTTACTCATTTCTAGGTGTTGGCAGATCTGTTTTCCCCCCCCAGTATCTTCCCGGGTATGATGTTAGGCAGAGGTGGTATTCCACCGGTTCGCACCAGTTCACCCAAAGTGGTAGAGGTCATTTCCCAGAGATTGGAGAACCTGGCTGGCTGGCCATGCCCCCTAATTGGTACCTCTGTCACTGGTTGCTCACCCCGCCCAACACTCGCCCCAGCCCGACGGGGACGGGGGGGGGTGGCCCGTCAAACTTCCCAGCATTGCAGCTGTGGCAGGGATGGGGAAGCCTCGCCAGCTGTCCCCAGATGGTAAGTTTTCCAGTCCCCTACCTTCCTCTCTCCCTCCCTCCAGATTCAAGAGGTCCGGCACCCCCAGCAGAAGCGTCAGGGTTGGCCCCCTCCCCAAAGCATCCCCCGAATAAGCACAAAATGCTAAGAACTTAAATTTGCAAAAAAAGTCAATATGCCTCGAGAGGACCTAAAGCAGTTTGAAGGAAGTTAACTACTTAATCATGTATAAGTTTATTCTCAAATGTGGGAGCCGATTGTAAGGACAGTAACTTCAGCCTCAGTAAGGAAGAGTTTTGCCCCATTTAATGACCTTTCTTGCTACATTTGTTAAGTGAATCACTGTAGTTGTTAATTTAGCAATACGATTATCAAGTGAATCTGGCTTCCACATTGACTTGGCTTTTCAGAAAAGGTGATCACATGATCTTGGGATGCGGGAACCATCGGATATATGAGTGGCCAAGCGTTGAAATTTTGATCATGTGACTACAACAGTCATAAGTGTGAAAACTGGTCATAAGTCACTTTTTTCAGTGTTGTAACTTTGCATGGTCAACAAATGAACTGTTGTGAGTCCAGGACTTCTTGTATATGATCGTTGCAGTATCCAGGGGTGGTGTGAATACTTTTTAAAACCTTCTGGTAAGTGAAATCAATGGGGAAGCCAAGAGACCCTAAGGGGGGGGGGGCTCAGGGGGGAGGTCGGAATAGTGGACCTATAACAGGTCTCTTCCGACACTGTTAATCTGATCTTGAGTGTGCTCTCTTTCGAGACCTGAAGGAAAAGGTATAGGATAGATTGTCATGGAGGAAAGCTATTCCTGTGCTCAGTGGGAGTCGACCACGACTTGATGGCACCGAAGAAAGCACGGAATCCATGAAAGCCTCTTGTAAACGCGTCAGGGTACAGATAGGCCGAGGGTGATTTTCAACCTTATGTCGCTAGGTGGCGATCAACAAAGAAGCAACACTCGCGCCTTAGAAAGCAGAGAATAGAGGACAGCAGCGGCATCGCTACTATTGACATTACACCAGAGGGAGAGCGGCCGAACTGGTACAAATTGAAACGATAGAGGATTAGACTGCTAGAGAGGATGTGGAGGAGGAAGAGGAGGAAGAGAACAGAGTAAGTTCCTCTTCCGGTTCACCCACGGAAGGAGGATGGCGTCGGCGGAGCCTTTTGTGTCGCTTGGAGGGTCGAGGCGGCTCCTGGGAGGTGAGTGGAGGGAAGGTTGGAGGAGAAGCCGGGAGAAAGTCGGGCCCTTTGGGTTACTCCACGGCCTGGAAGCAGCGAAGGGAGAAGAATGAAACCTGCGGGCTGCTGTTGCTGCTGCTGCAGATTCTTTCTCTCCCCAAATGGTTTTATCCTTTTGCTCCATGATTTAAAGTTGCTGCCTGTGATTTCCTGCTGGGAGATTTGGGAGATTTAAAGAAATCTTGATATATTTGTCATATTTCTGAGCCACCCGCCTCCCTCACCCTTCACCTAACACTTGGGTCCTTGTGTCGCTTTCCTGGCAAGCGAGGAGTTTCATGGGCAAAAGGGACGCTTGCATCGGATTTGTTCACCGTTTCCTCTGTTAGTGACCCCCACCTTTTAAAAAATAGATTAAAAACTTGGAGCCAATGCACTTCTGAGTCATTTTGCAGACTGAAATGCACATAATTGTTTACATCAATAGATTCTGTATTTCTGTGTCAATAGGAACACACATGCAGTTCATTCAGACAGTATCCAGACCCCCTTCAGTTCTGTCAATTTTGCTATGCTGCAGCCTGATTTTACACTTTTGAAATTCATTTTTTTCTCATTCATGTACATTCCTAATGACAAAGTGTAAACAGAATTTTAGAAATGTCTGTAAATTTATTAAAAACAAAAACACCTGAAATATCAGATTGGCATAAATATTCAGCTCCTTCACTCAGTACTTTGTTGAAGCACCTTTGGCAGCAATTACAGCCTCAAGTCATTTTGGGTATGAGGCGATAAGCTTTGCACACCTGGAGGAGGGGGGGAGTTCTGCCATTCTTCCTTGGCAAGACCTCTCAAGCTCAGTCAGGTTGGATGGCAACCATTGATGGAGAACTATTTTTAGGTGCCTCCAGAGATATTCAGTAGGGTCAGAGCTCTGGCTGGGCCCCTCTAGGACATTCACAGAGTTGTCCCTAAGCCACTCCTATGTTGTCTTAGCTGTGTCCTTGTCATGTTGAGAAGTGAAACTTCGGCCCAGTGTGAGGTTTCAGCTTTCCCTCAACCCTGACCAGTGTCCCAGTCCCTGCTGCTGAAAAACACCCCACAGTGTGATGTTCTTCAGGTGCTCTTTTGCAAACTGTAAGGGGGCATTTATGTGTTATGGACTGAGGAGAGGCTTCTGTCAAGTCACTCTGTCATAAAGCCCAGAACAGTGGAGGGCTGCGGTGATGTTTCTCCTTCTGGAACTCTGTTCCATCTCCACACAGGATCTCTGAAGAGAAACCATCAGATTCGTGGTCACCCGTCTTACTAAGGTCCTTCTACCACAATTGCTCAGTTTGACTGAAAGACCAGCTGTTGGAAGAATCCTAGTTGTGCCAGATTTTTTCCACTTGAGAATTATGGAGGCCCTTAGGAACCTTTGGTGCACAGAAATTTTGCTGTAGCCTTCTCCAGATCTGTGCCTTCCAATAATCCCGTCTCTGAACTCTACAGGCAGTTCCTTTGACATCATGGCTATTGTTCTACTACAGTATGCATTGTCAGCTATGAGGCCTGCTATGGAGGGATGTGTGCCTTTCCAAATCATGTCCAATCAATTTAATTTACCACAGGTAGACTCATGATCTACATCAAGGTGTAGAAACATGTCAGCAACTATCAAGGGAAATGGGAGGCATTTGAGCTAAATTTCAAGTGCTGTTACAGAGAGTCTGAATACTTATGCCAATGTGATATTTCAGTTTTTTCCTTTTACTAAATTTACATACATTTCTAAACTCCATTTTTCACTTTGTCGTTATGGGGTATTCTATGTACACTAAGGATGGAAAAAATGAAGTTCAACTGTAGAATCAAGCTGCAGCATAACAAAATTGTCAAAAGTAAAAGGGGTCTGAATACTTTCTGAATGCACTGTATTTAGAAAGATAGAAACATTTTAGGTTAAGTGATAGGCCTGGGATATCTTACCCAAAATATCTGCAGATTTATTTATTTTATTTATTTTTATTTATTTATTTAAACTTATTAGTCACCCCCTCTCCCCACAGGGACTCGGGGCGACGTACACAAGCAACAGTCAGCACAGTGTCATACAGAGGAGGTAAAAAATAAATAAATAATTACAGTACTGAAAAAAGTTAAAACCCCAATAACATTAATAGTTTAAAAACTAAAATTGACAATTAAAAATGACCTAGGGGTGGAAAAGTTGTCGAATTATGCCAGGCCGGCTAGCCGAAACAGGTGGGTCTTCAGTTTACTGTGGAAGGAGCGGAGATCGGTTGTTCTTCTAATGTCTGGGGGGAGGTCGTTCCAAAGGGTAGGGCCCGCCACAGAGAAGGACCTACTCCTGGGCACCGCCCTCTGACAATCTCTAGAGGACGGCACCCGGAGGAGACCCTCTCTGTGTGAGCGAATGGGTCGCAGGGATGTATGGGGCAGGACACGATCCCGCAGGTAACTAGGCCCTATGCCATGGAGCCCTTTGAAGACAGTAACTAACACCTTGAAGCGCACCCGGTAGGCCACAGGAAGCCAGTGCAGCTCGCGCAGGAGCGGTGTTATATGGGAGAACCTCGATCTCCCCATAATTACCCGCGCGGCTGCATTCTGGACCAACTGCAGTCTCCGGGTGCACCTCAAGGGGAGCCCCATGTAGAGAGCATTACAGTAGTCCAGGCGAGACGTCACCAGCGCGTGAGTGACTGTGTGCAGGGCCTCCCGGTCCAAAAGGGGTCGCAATTGGCACACCAGGCGAACCTGGTGGAACGTCCCCCTCGCCACGGCTGCCACATGATCTTCCATAGCCAGCCGGGCATCAAGGAGGACGCCCAAATTGCGTGCCCGTTCCACCGGGGCTAATTGTTCATCCCCGATGGCCAGCGATGGAATGTGCTGGTTGTACCGGGGTGCCGGAAGCCACAGCCACTCTGTCTTGGAGGGGTTGAGCCTGAGCCTGTTGTCACCCATCCAGACCCGCACGGCTTCCAGACAATGGGACATCACTTCAACAGCCTCGTTGGGGTGGTTTGGGGTGGAAATATACAGCTGAGTATCATCAGCGTACAAATGATATCTCACCCCAAAACCACGGATGATCTCGCCCAGCGGTTTCATATATGTGTTGAACAGGAGAGGCGAGAGGATCGACCCCTGTGGGACCCCACAAGTGAGGGGCCTCGGGGTCGACCTCTGCTCCCCTGTCAACACACATTGCGTCCGGCCAGAGAGGTAGGAGCGGAACCACCGCAATACGGTGCCCCCGATCCCCAACCCCTCCAGACGGCGCAATAGGATACCATGGTCGATGGTATCGAAAGCCGCCGAGAGGTCTAATAGGACAAGGATGGAGGAACAACCCCCATCCTTTGCCCTCCAGAGATCATCCACCAACGCGACCAAGGCCGTCTCCGTGCTGTGACCGGGTCGGAAGCCGGACTGGCGCGGGTCTAGATAATCATCTTCCTCCAGGTGACGCGGGAACTGCTGAGCCACCACACTCTCAACAACCTTCGCTAAAAAAGGAAGGTTGGAGACAGGACGATAATTTGCTAGCTCCATTGGGTCCAGAGAAGGCTTCTTGAGCAGGGGTCTCACCACCGCCTCTTTCAAGGCGGTTGGTAAAAGGCCCTCACCCAACAAAGCGTTCACCAGTCCCAGTAGCCAGCCTCGTGAACCCTCCCAGGAAGCCAGTACCAACCAGGAGGGGCACGGGTCCAATAAACATGTGGTGGCTCGCAGTCGCCCGCGCAACCTGTCCAAATCTTCGGTGACAACAGGGTCAAACTCCTCCCAGCGTGGAATCTCAAGACTAGCCTCAGACGCCCCCTCTGGAGCACTGGAGTGGGTCCACCCCCTCCGGATCTGATCAATTTTATCCTGCAGGTATTCCCCAAACTCCTCTGCCCTGCCCTGCAATGGGGGGTCCCGTTGTCCCTGCGACAGCAGGGAGCGGGTCACCCGAAACAGGGCGGCAGGGCCGTTCTCTGCGGACGCTATAAGGGTGGCACAATATTGACGTTTGGCCACCCTTATTACCACAAGGTAGGTCCTTAAGTAGGCTCTTACCTGTGTTTGATCGGATTCGGAGCGGGAGGATCTCCACTTGTTCTCTAGGCGTCTCCTGTGGCGTTTCATCGCCCTTAGCTCCCCGTTAAACCAGGGGGCCCGGGTCGATCGTTGCCATCGGAGAGGCTGCAAAGGCGCAACCCGGTCCAAGGCTCCGGCGGCCGCACTGTTCCACGCGGCCACCAGGTCCTCTGCCCGGGAGCGGGACAGGTCTGCAGGAGGTGGCCCAAGCTCCGCCTGGAACCTATCTGGTTCCATCAGACGCCTGATCATTTTGGGGAAGTGAGACTGGTATGCACTTTGGTTGAGCTCCAAAGAGGCTTCGGTTGTTGGAATAAAATGCCCTGTGCAGAGTTTCTGTTTATATTCTATCGACCCAGTCCTCCTTCCTCTAGTTATCCCATTACCATCTTCCCTTTCCAATTTTCAGTTTTTCTTCAAATTCTGTCTATTTAAGGCATATAATTTGTCTGGGTCTTTCCACCTTTGCTTTCATAGCATTCCCTTTCTATGAAGCCAACAAGCATGGCATGTAAATTGGCATTGTCATATGACATCATGCTTAACGATTGGGCTGCTTACAGATACAGATGCCAGTCACAATTGCAGTCAGTAAGTGAGCACTATTTGAATTAGGATGTCAACAGAGTGGTTGTGGAAACTAATTGCTGCCCTTATTTGGAGTTGAGGACTTCCATGGGCAAAACTAGTACATGAAATCTTGCAGAGGGTTTAGCTATCATTTCATCAGGTAAAAACCCATGTCATTAAAGTTAGCTCATAAGGTTCGACTGTAACTATTTTGGGATAGTTTTCAGGCTAAAAACACATGGATTTTCCACATATATACAGCTATTGGTTTGTGTATTTCTATTTCTCTCTCTATGCATATATTTACAACTGTACAATTTATCCCCAGCATTTCTACATATATTTGATGATAAGCCTTTGCACAGCTAAGAATTTGTGAATCAGCAAAGTGAAAAAGAAAATGTTTTGATTGAATGGATATTTGAACTTGGACACAAATGTGTCAAATGAATCATAACTAAAGGAAGAGGTTATTCTTTATTATGGCATGCTTGCCTATTTATTGTAATGTATACTTTTTATTTTTTTCACATCTTCTGCAACCCTTTTATAAACAATTAAAGTTACATTTTTCTTTGAATCTTATAGACAGAAGATATTAATAAAAGCACTCTGGAAAACTGAGAATAACAAGCAACATTGGAAAAGAAAGCAAAGTCAGCAAGAATCCATTTTCTAAAGAAAACTACAAAATTCTTCTCTTTTTCCAGCAGTTGAGAGACAAAGGAGAAAAAAATTAAGAGATTTCAAGCTGGAAAAAGTAGAGTATGAGAAGCTCAACAATACGTTAAATGAAGATCAAGAGAGATTATATTTCATTCAGAGATAGACAAAGTCAGAGAATAAAAAGGTCTACTGGATAGCCACATAGGACTGACAGTGATGCAGGCATGGCCCTGTGAGGAGGATTACAGCTGGAATTAAAGCACCACTAAACAAATGATCACACATATATTTTACCTCAAGAATATCGGTATTGGAAAAACCTCCTATTGTGCCTATTGTGGGAAAAATACAGATTATAAACCACAACTGATTATGCACGAAAGGATCCACATTGTAGAAAATCCATAACAATGCTATAAATGTGAGAAATGGTTTAGTATGAACAGCTCTCTTGTGGTTTATCGAAGGACACATCTAGGACAGATGGCCTGCAAGTGCTTTCAATGTGATAAAAACTTTAGCAAGCATAGCCACATCAGAGGACACTCACAAAGGGAGAAACTGTAAGTGCCCAGTTTGAGGGAAAAGTTTCGTTAGAAGTTCCCACCTCATGAGACATCTGAAGATGCACCCAAGGTGTCAACCCTTTGAATGTTCTGTCTGTGAGAACATTTTCAGTCACAATTCCACCCTAGTAATACACCAGAAGACTCAATTGTGAGAGAAACTCTTTGCATGTCCTGACTGTGGGAAAAATTTCAGTCAGAATTCACATCAGTTGGTACACCAGAGGATTCACACAGGACAGAAACCATATGAGTGCCCAAAGTGTGAGAAACGTTTTCAGTAGGGATTCCCACCTGGTGAGACACTACAGGACTCATACCCTGGAGATACCATATGAATGTCCTGAGAGTGAGAAAGGTTTCCCACTGGGTATCACATCACAACAATCACATGGGAGAGAAAACGTATGAGTGTTCAGAAATTGGGAAAATTTTCAGTCATAATTCCATCCTGGTAATACGCCAGGGAATTCATACAGGACAAACCGTATGAGTGTCCAGATTGTGGCAAAAGTTTCAGTCAGACTTCTGGCCTAATGACACACAAGAGGACTCATTCCCAGGACAAACCATGTGAATGTCCTGATTGTGGGAAAACTTTCAGTCATAATTGCAGACTGGTAGTACACCAGAGGATTCACACAGGAGTTAAACCGTATGAATGTCCTGAGTGTGGGAAAAGTTTCAGTCGGAATTCCACCCTTGTCATTCACCGGAGGACTCACACAGGAGAGAAACCTTATGAATGTTCAGAATGTGGGAAATGTTTCAGTAAAAATTCCCACCTGGTGACACACCAGAGGACTCACACAGGAGACAAACCGTATGAGTGTCCAGATTGTGGGAAATGTTTCAGTCATATTTCCAGTCTGATAAGACATCAGACGATTCACACAGGCGAGAGACCATATGAGTGTCCAGAGTGTGGGGAAAGTTTCAGTCATATTTCCAGTCTGATAAGACACCAGAGGACTCACACAGGAGACAAACCATATGAATGTTTGGAATGTGGGAAATGTTTCAGTAATAATTCCGACCTGGTGATACACCAGAGAACCCATACAGGAGAGAAACCGTATGAATGTCCTGCGTGTGGGAAAAGTTTCAGTCATAATTCCAGCCTGGTAAGACACCAGAGGACTCACACAGGAGAAAAACCGTATGAATGTCTAGAGTGTGGGAAATTTTTCAGTAAGAATTCCAACCTGGTAACACACAAGAGGACTCACACTGGAGAGAAACCATATGAGTGTGCAGATTGTGGGAAACGTTTCAGCCAGAATTCCAACCTTGTGAAACACCAGAGGACTCATATAGGAGAGAAACCGTATGAGTATCCAGAGGGTGGGAAAAGGTTCAGTAAGAATTCTCACCTGGTGACACACCGGAGGATTCATACAGGAGAGAAACCTTATGATTGTCCAGAATGTGGGACATATTTCAGTAAGGATTCCAACCTGGGGACATACCAGAGGATTCACACAGGAGAAAAAACATATGAGTGTCCAGAATGTGGGACATATTTCAGTGAGAATTCCAGCCTTGTCACACCCCAGATGACTCACACAAGTGAAAAACTGTATGAATCTCCAGAATATGAGAAATGTTTCAGTCAGAATAGCAGCCTTGTGACACACGAGAGGACTCTCACAGGAGAAAAACCATATGAGTGTTTGGAGCAGGGCTCACCAACCTTTCAGACCTCAGGGACCACTAAATTCATAATTTTAAATCCTGTGGACCACTAATATGATCTGCTAGGTGGGCATGGCTAGGTAGACGTGACTGAGTGGGCGTGGCCAACTTGATGTAACTCACATCAAAGGGCACCTTGCCGGCTTTTACTCACCCCTCCACTCCCAGCCACTCCTCATCTGCCCACCTGGGCTCCTTAGGATCCCAGCAGGAAGCAGTTGTTGGAGCTAAGCAGCCAGCAACAGAGTTGGCAAAACAGCTCAGCTCAGTTGAACTGGCTCAGTTCAAATTGGATCTGACCGAGAAGGAGGCTCAGCAGAAGCACCTCACTGAGGATTACGAGCATAGGCTTTCTAAGCAGAGGGAAGACCTGCAGGAGTGCAAGGCCAGGTGCCGGTGCCTGGAGGCTCAGTGGGCTGAGATGGTCAGCCAGTTCCAGGCCACGATACACCTCCGGCTCTTTGTCACCAGCGGCACTTACTTCCAGACTTCGCCCAAAGCCCTGCACCAGGAGGCTGAAGCAGACCCCAAGTCGGAATTTCTACCCCCCCTCTGACCCACACAAAAGGACCCCAAAGGGGGAGACTCTGCAGCAACACAAACATTCATTGCATGTATCTGGCCCAGGGGCCGTAGTTTGAGGACCCCTGATTTAGTGCAATATAAAAAATGGAAATATTTTTTCTGCGGATGACTAAAATTTTCTTGCGGACCACCAGTGGTCCACTGACCACCATTTGGTGACCGCTGGTCTCGAGTATGGGAAAAGTTTCAGTTATAATTCCACCCTGGTGACTCATCAGAAGATTCGCATGGGAGAGAAACCGTATGAGTGTCCAGAGTGTGGGAAAAGGTTCAGTTGGAGCAGCAGCTGTGACTGAATCTCACAGTCTGTGCCATCAATAGGTGGAGAAGGAAGCATTTCTAGAAAAACTGGATCAGGGCATCTTGTCACTTTGCAGAGGTGCAAAGATCCAGATATTTTTCCTGGATCTCTTCCACTGGTCTGATAGATTGTAAAAAGAGAGAACAGCGAATTTTGGGGCAGCAGCTCCTGCCTGGGATAGAGAAGGACTGATGCTGAAGATCTCCAGGAGACCCAGATGGTCCAACTGGCTGGATTATAATCCAGCATCTTGAGAAACATGCATTGGTGCTCCCATTGATTAATGTCAAAGGGCAGAATTGTTGGCAATCGAGTTGCTGACCAGGGGAAAATGGAGTACAGTAGAACATTCCTGGGGGTTATTGAGGAATAATCAAATTGAAACTCTCATGTCAGGCCTGCCATCTTCAGCATGCTCTGCTTTGCTGGCGTCCTGCCATAAAATGCAAGGAAGGGGGGAGGTAATTAGGGAAACAGGGAGTGGGGATGGGCAGAGAAGGGGAGGGGAATGACAGCAAGACCGGAACCAGAGTTGTCAAATCTGGAATAAACAGGATCAAGGATAGAGCCTGAAAAGAGAATGCAAAACTATATCAGAGAAATGTCAAACCTCAAAGCCATTCCCAAAATGTCAAAAACAAAGGCTATTGGCAAGCGACATCCTGATGTCTACCAGCAGCAAGGGAATGAAGCTCTTCTTCCCCTGCGCTGACTTTGTCTTGTTCATGGGCTTTGAAAAAAGCCAAAAACCCCTTGGAGGGGGGGGGTGAAGCTAAGGGGGAGTGTCCTATGAGGTTCCAGGAGCGATCACAACTCTCCTGCGAAGCCCCAGGGCTTTTTTCCTCTAAGCCACGTTGAAAGAAGAGACAGCCTAAAATGGTTGTCACAAAGCCGGTGACAGCTTAACATCCAAGAAAACTGCTTAGGCAAGATTTGGTGAACAGTGTTTGGAATTGGGTGAGAAGAATCCTTTTTAATTCAAAGTGTAACACCAAAAGAATATTCATGAAAGAGAAACTCATAATTATTTTTAAATTGGCTGCATTCTAGCTATTTTGAATAAACTTTAGAACTTTGAAATGGAAGACAAAAGAATTAAAGGAAGAAAAAAATGTTAAAATACAGAAGATTGGATTTTTAAGTTGGAGAGGAGTTGGCGTTGGATAAGCATTTTAAAATGCTAGAACTATTTATATAAAAAGCAAATACCACATTTAAATTTTGGAGTATTACAGTAAAATTGTATAAAGAAGAATAAGATTGAAATTTGATTTAAGAGTGCTACCTGCTGACGAAGGAAGGAAGATACAATATACCCCCAAAATCCTGGAAAGACTTGGCTTGTGGAAATTCAAGTGCGAGATCAAGAAAACGTAATTACTAAAAAGGCTCCTAAAAGTGTCAAAGTAAGATTGAATTGGCAGAGGGAGTTATGAAGTTTCATTGTTAGACTAACTAGAGGAACACTTTTATTAATTTAATTTCGGGACACAAAGACTCTTGACATTGGATATCGAATTGTTTGATAAGTGGCTTTGAAAATAAGATTAGTAGACTGTAAGATAAAAAGAAATAAAAATAAAAATGAATGGATCCTGGGAAGAAATTGCGCCAATAATTCAGGGTATCAAAGACACCTTGACAAGAGGAGATGAGAAGATTATGAATAAAAAGAACATAGATGAAAAGCCAGAAACTATATCATAAAAGACAAGGAGAAACCAGGATGCTAAGGAAGAGGAGGAGTCAACTGAAAGAGCAGCTGGAAAAACAGAACAGATAAAACAACAAGCAAGAAAACAAGACAAAAAGTAAAAATAAAATAGTTAAAAGTAAAAGTAAGAATGATTGATGAAATAAACCAAGGGGAGAATATTTTTCAGGGAAGTTAAACAGAAACTGGAAATACAATAATATTTTTTTGGGAGAGATATAGGGGCAAGAGTAAATAATTTGAAACTGAGACAAGGGAATAGGATAGAGAAGGGAGGAAGATTTAAGAGGATTGGCCAAGCAGTGCAAACTGATAGAAAAGACCCAAGAGAGGAATATGAGAGATAAGCTAAGAAACGGAAAAGTAAAGCCTTAAAGTGGATGAGAGATGATGGATAAAAGAAGGGGAGTATTTCTTAAAAATAGCAGTGAGATAAGTTAAAATACAGCTGGAAGGTAGAGAAAGGAGGATTAATGTAATATATACTTTTCAGGTGAATTAATAAGAGAATCTAGGCTTTTAGTGCTGAAAATTTTGAATATGTCTGAATAAAAGGGTGATGGCTATCAAAAATAACAGAAATATTGAATAAGCAAAAGATTGATTATAACAATATAAATATGTGTATTATTATAACTATATACATTTTTAAAAATGTAACATGATTATCAACATTTTACGTGTAGTAAAAGAAATGATAGGTAGAATTTGATTGGCATGAAAATAACATTGAACAAGATAAGGAAAGATCATAATTCAACAAAATGTGCATTATTATTAGAATTATGTAACTTGTCAAATATAACTAAGATGAATATTGTTCTATTTGTTGAAAATGTGTATTAGAAAGGGGATATTTTTTAAATATAACAGTGGCATAACTAAAAATTGGAAACAGGAAGAAGAGAAAATTATAATTCAATACTAGCTGAATAACTGTGCTTGGCTATGAAACTATGGGATCGGGCTTGATAAATTGACACAGCTTGAAAATTAATGAGTAGTTACGATCAGCCTCTCCTCTCCCCTTCTCTCCCTCAGGCTAGCCCCACAGATTCCTCCCCTATCCTATCCTATTTCCTTCTGTCCTTCAGCCTTGCCCCACAGAATCCCCCCTATCCTATCCCCTTCTCTCCCTCAGGCTTGCCCCAAAGAAGCTTCCCCTATCCTATCCCATTCTCTCCCTCAGGCTTGTTCCACAGAAACCTATCCTATCCGATTACCCTTCTCTCCCTTAGCCTTGCCCCACAGAATCCTCCCCTATCCTATCCCCTTCTCTCCCTCAGCCCTGCCTCACAGAATCCTCCCCTATCCTATCCCCTTCTCTCTCTCAGGCATGCCCCACAGAAACGTGTCTGATCCTATCCCCTTCTCTCCCTCAGGCTTGCCCCATAGAATCTTCTATCCTATCCCCCTTCTCTCCCTCAAGCTTGCCCCACAGAATCCTCCCCTATCCTATCCCCATCTCTCCCTCAGGCTTGCCGCACAGAATCCTCCCCTAACCTATCCCCTTCTCTCCCTCAGGCTAATTTTCACAGCTTGAAAATTAATGAGTAATTACGATCGGCTTCTTTACCCTTCTCTCCCTCAGGCTAGCCCCACAGAAGCCTCCCCTATCCTATCCCCTTCTCTCTCTCAGGCATGCCCCACAGAAACATCTCTGATCCTATCCTCTCTTCTCCCTCAGCCTTGCCCCATAGAATCCTCTCCTCTCCTATTCCCTTCTCTCCCTCAGGCTCCTCTTCAAAGTCCCAGCCAGCAGGCCAGATGAGTCACATGCTGGCCACGCCCACATCCAAGTGGTAGTTGGAACAGTGTTATTTTCAGGTTGGGATGGGGACTAGAACGTCTAATTCCTTAGCATCAGAGTGTATTAATAATAATAGAAAAAATACTAATGATCTGATGGTTATTTCGAGAAATCCTTTTTAAGCTAGCACTTAGAAATCAAGAGGAACATATGTGCCACATTTCAGGTTTGTAGGCTTTATAGTTCTGGAGATTTTGTGATGCGACCTGAGTGGTTTCCGCTTTTATATATATAGATAAATCTGTGTATTACTATTAGAATTATATAGGCTGGTTAAACATAACAAATATTGTGTATTCTTATCCCTAAGGAGAATTCTGATTTGACACTAATAAAAAACTCTAGGCCCATTTCTTTGTTAAATTCGGACTATAAAATATTCATAGCCATAATGGCTGAGAGGCTAAAAAAATTTCTGGGGGAATTTATCCATGTGTATCAGAATGGCTTCTTGCCAAGAAGGCAACTAAAAAATAACTAACATCCTAGAATATTAAGTCCACAGTGAAAAACAAGTGGCCTTGATATTTATTGACGTACAAAAAATGTTTGACAAAGTTAAATGGGATTTTATGTTGTGCCAGTTATGTATGGAATTGGGTGAAAACTTCATAAATATGTTTAAGGCAATTTATTGTAATCAAGTGGCCAGAGTGGTAATAAATGGGGATACAACACAGAGCTTTAAAATTCAAAAAGGCACAAGGCAAGGGTGCTCTTATCACCACTATTATTTGTATTAACGTTGGAGGTCTTGACCAGGACAATTCGAAAAGATGAGCAAATTAAAGGTCTAGAAATTAAGAAGGAAGTATTTAAGCTCCAAGCGTTTGCAGGCAACCTTGCAAGCAGCCGGTTTGAGGGTAAATAAAGAAAAAATTAAGATCCAACATCGTTAACTGGCTGACCAACCGCACTCAACGTGTAGTCCTCAATGGAACTGCATCTACATGGAGGGAAGTATGCAGTGGAGTACCCCAAGGCTCTGTTTTAGGCCCAGTACTCTTCAACATCTTCATCAATGATTTGGATGAGGGAATAAATGGGGAACTCATCAAATTTGCAGATGACACCAAGCTGGCAGGAATAGCCAACACTCCAGAAGATAGGCTTAAGATACAGAAGGATCTTGACAAACTTGAACATTGGGCACTATCTAATAAAATGAAATCCAATGGTGAAAAAAGTAAGGTTCTACATTTAGGCAAGAAAAATGAAAGCATAGGTACAGTATAGGTGGTACCTTGCTTAATAGTAGCAACTGTGAGAGGGATCTTGGAGTCCTAGTGGACAACCATTTAAATATGAGCCAGCAGTGCACAGCAGCTGCCAAAAAAGCCAACACACTTCTAGGCTACATAAACAGAGGGATAGAATCAAGATCACGTGAAGTGTTAATACCACTTTATAAAGCCTTGGTAAGGCCACACTTGGAACACTGCATTCAGTTTTGGTCACCACGATGTAGAAAAGATGTGGAGACCCTAGAAAGAGTGCAGAGAAGAGCAACAAAGATGATTAGGGGACTGGAGACTAAAACATATGAAGAAAGGTTGCAGGAACTGGGTATGTCTAGTTTAATAGAAAGAAGGACTAGGGGAGACATGATAGCAATGTTCCAGTATCTCAGGGGTTGCCACAAAGAAGAGGGAGTCAAACTATTCTCCAAAGCACCTGAGGGTAAAACAAGAAGCAATGGGTGGAAACTAATCAAGGAGAGAAGCAACTTAGAACTGAGGAGAAATTTCCTGACAGTTAGAACAATTAATCAGTGGAACAGCTTGCCTCCAGAAGTTGTGAATGCCCCAACACTGGAAGTCTTTAAGAAGATGTTGGATAGCCATTTGTCTGAAACGGTATAGGGTCTCCTGACTAGGCAGGGGGTTGGACAAGAAGACCTCCAAGGTCCCTTCCAACTCTGCTATTGTATTGTATAAAATATTAGAGAAAATATGACAAAGGCAGAAAAATGAATTGGCTGAGAGAATAAACATTCAAATAGCAAAGAAAGTGAGATATTTAATAATACAATTAACGGTGAGATGCGTAACACTTAAAGCAGATAATTACAATAAACTATTTGACCAAATTAAGGCAGATCTAGAACGGTGGAAAAATTTACAGCTCTCCTTCAGGGGAAGAATAGCAACAGTCAAAATAAGCATATTACCCAAAATACTTTTTTTATTTCAAAATATACCAATAAGATTGGAGAAAGAATATTCCAGAAATTTAAACAAAATGGTATTTAAATTTATTTGGTAAGGAAAGAGGCCCAGAATTAAACTGAAACTCTTACAGGATTCCAAGGAAAGAGGAGGATTCAGACCGCCCAATTGGGAAAGATACTATCAAGCAACTACACACTATCATGGGTAAAAGTTTGGATAGGACTTAAAAATAGAAGACTATTAGCGTTGGAAGGTCATGGTATGCAAATGAGGTGGCATGCCTTCCTATGGGATGGCAAACATAAAGCCCATCAGTACTTCCAGAGGCACCATATATGATAGGCTCTACTTGATGTGTGGTTAAGGATTAAACAACATGGAAATCCCAAACTGATTATCGATGTTAGAGATGTTCGTCCATCCAAATTTTATTAATTTAGGGAAAGTAATTGCTTATAACGAGATACTAAATGAAAGAGGTGAACTAAAATCTAGAAGAGAATTATATGAAGAAGGAATTGAACTGGAATGGTGGGCTTACTTACAAATCCAATCTTGATACGTAAAAGACAAAAAGAATGGGATATTAGAAAAGAACCTACAGAATTAGATAAAATCTTACTAGGTGAAGAGGATAAAATGACTAAAAAATTATATCAATTTCTATTGGACAATACAATGGTGGAAGAGCAGGTAAAGGAGATCATGTTAGCATGGGGTAGGAACTTTGGTTACAGCATAGATTTGGACAATTGGCAAGAGTTATGGAAAAGAAACAGAAAGTTAACTTTAGCCACCTCGTATAAGGAAAACATATACAAGATGTTCTACAGATGGCACATCCCACCCACAGGATTAGCTAACATTAACAAAAATTTATCACCACGATGTTGGAAATGTAATGCTGCACAAGGGACCTTCTACCATATGTGGTGGGAGTGCACAAAAGCTAGGACTTTTTGGCACCAGATAAGAAAGTATTTGGAAGAGATGCTAAATCAAAGTGTGGAGTTGAAGTCAGAATTATTTCTATTAGGAATCACAAAAGAAAAACATGGCAAAGGGGGACTATATTTAATGCTGCATATTTTAACGGCGGCAAGACTGGTTTTTGCATAGAAATGGAAAAATAAGGAGACTCCCTTGGAACAAGAAATATAAGTAAGACACTGACGTGCGCAGAGATGGACAGACTGACTCTAGAGCTCAAAGACAAGGGGGAGACGGAATATCACAAAATCTGGGACAAATGGTACCGATGGTTAGAAATGAGGGGAAAAGGCCGGGACAGAAAAACACAGACAAGTTAAGAATTGGAAATTAGGGTATTAAGAATGTGTGATATGTAGAAATTGGATATGTATTTGTATGGTTAGCAATTATATAAAAGAAAGGATCAACAGACAGGTAATCTGACTGACTACATACACCTATGTAATGGATATAAAATGCAATTGTTATAAGATCTAATCACTATATGGAAGTGTCCGTGCCAGAAATGTCGCACTATGTCCAATGTTTTTAATGTTTATCTAATAAAAAACTGTACAATAATAAAATATATGTATTACTACTAGTTTATAAGATTGTTAATTGTGTTACATGTGAAGAGTATTGATTTATTTGTACTAAAATGTAACTGGTTCCACACTGTTCACACAACGATATGTTTGTAGAAAAACAAAGAACTTTAAAAACAAAAACAAAGGCTATGGGACACTGATGGTCTGGTTAAGGGGAGAGGGCCAGGGAAAGAAATTAAAACTTTTCTTAAGAGTTTGTAGTGATCCATCCAGCACACAAACAAATAATTCAGCAGGATTCATTATGTAGAACAAACTTCTTCATATAGACTGTTATAAAACATGATGCCTTTATACCAGGGGTGTCCAAACTTGTTAAAGTTCCCAAGTTTGGACACCCCTGCTTTATACAATACCCATGTAGCTCTTTTCAACGTGGTTGAAGAAGTAGAGGGAATTATCAAGTACAAGCGCACATGCTCTCTTGTACACAGTACAGTTTAAGGCACACCCAGGTTCAAAGCCATCTCACGTGGCTCAGACAAGAATTCTTGTGCTTCACTCACCAAACAATCCCCATTGGCTGACTTGTTGCTATGGCTATTCCAGCTCATGAATTTTAATACGCTGACAAAAGTTTATGCAGGCATACTCAGATCCAGATTTGCTTACACTGTAACCCCTTACTGTATTTTATGGAGTATAAGACGCACCTTTTCCCCCAAGAGAGAGGGTGAAAATCTGGGTGTATCTTATACTCCACCCACCAGCTCTGCACATCACATTTTCGGATGGTTTCAGGCAGCGGGATTCTCCCACACTCATTTTAATAACAAGCTTTTTATTCATTTAAAACAAACCATATCGCCCTACACGCATTTAACTGGAGGGGGTGGGGTGGGGTATGATTTTCATAAGGGCAGAAGAGGGACTTGGCACTGAAGGCTCCACTCCTGAGACACCCTGTCTTCCTATTTATAACTCTAGGCATTGAAAGACTGGCTTTCTCGCAGCAAGCCCGATAGAAACACAGCACTTCAGTCCTTCTGGACCTTGCCATCTCACAAACATGTTGCCAGGCTTCCCAGCAAGCCCCCTGCACCTTTGCTGATTCAGTCATTGCCCGATTCCCAAAGCGGCTCTGGGAAACGTGGGGGGTCAGGACTCAGTTGGCGAAGCGGGCATTGCACAGGAGGCATAAGGCAATTGCTGCGATCTCTGCCGCCTGAAACACCTTCGTTTCAGATCTGCCGCCTTCTGACTCCCGGTTGAAGATCCATCACCCTCTTCCCTCTATAGTCATACAACAGAACAGCTTTATCATGACAGCCGCTCAAGTGGACCTTGAATTGCCTCCGCGTTCGATTGTGCTCCTCCTGGTTGGGGAAGCCACCACCGCCAGGCTCCAGCAGGTGCTGCCTGCGCCATAGAGGAACCTCTCACCCTGTGCCTTCCCCCCCCTCCCCCACTGCCAGCTGCTTCGCCTTTGTCCTTGCATGGAGTGGAAGAGCTCAGAGGGGAGCCCCGGCGGGGGAGAGAGCCTGGATTGCACACTGACTAACCTCAATTTGGACTCACAAATCCTGCATGTACTAAAAGAAGAGCTAAGGCAGGTTTAGTAACCAACCCTTGGAAATGGGCAGCCTGTAGTTATTTAAAAGAAAACCATGGCTGTGGAGAATTTAGGGCTTTTGCTTGCTTGAAACCTGACTGGAAGGTCATAGAAAGTGATATCTGTCGTCTGAAAATAATTGGCATAGAAAATTGGATACTCAAACCATGTGGTCCTATCCACCATTAAACCATCTTTCCAAGCAGTCTCCATGTTTCCAGTGTTTTTCTTCCCACTTGGAACTGAACCCAGATGGACATTTCTTCCAACAATAGCTTGTAATCTGTGAAAACATCTGGCCAATGCATAGTTTGAGATGGGACAAGCCTGTTTTTTTGCCCCCCCCCCCCCTATTGTGAGATGGCTGTCAGATAGGCAGTATGTGGGAAGCCAACTATACAATAGTGGCCTGCCTGGTTGAGCTTAAAGGAGTTAAAACCATCAAGTACTGCATTGCTAGAAAGGATGGAAGGAGAGAAGTACAGTGGAATTTCCTCTTCCAGATTACTCGTGGGAGTAGGGTTCAGAGAGGCTGTCCCGTTTTTCTCAGGATCAAAGTGTGAGCTAGAAGGTGAAGAATAGAATAGGTCAGAGGACAGGCTGGGAGCAAGTCAAGCTGTTTCCTCCATGGCACAGAAGCAGAAAAGCAGCTACTAGAATAAAGAATATCAGAGTTGGAAGGGATATTTGAGGTCATCTACTCCAATTCCCTGCTCGAGTAGGAGACCCTATACCTGGGACGGAGCTCAGCCTTTTTTAAAGCCATTTTTCACCCTCCCCAGGCTCCAGAGACTGCCTCCCCCCCCCCCAGAGGCCCTCCGGAGGCTTCATGAGCTTCCCTGAAGTCTCCGGAGCGCAAAAAACCAGTCCTATGGGCAAACCAGACGTTCCGGAATGGACTTCCGTTCGGCTTGTAGGGTCAGTTTAAGCCCTCCGGAGGCTTCATGAACCTTCAGGCGGCTTTCATGAAGCCTCTGGAGGACTAAAAACGACCCTACGAGCATGTCACTTCCGGTTTGCTCGTAGGGTCAGTTTAAGTCCTCCGGAGGCTTCAGGGAAGCCTCCTGAAGGTCCCTGAAACCTCCGGGGAAGGGTTGTTTTCACCCTGCCCAGGCTCCTATAAAGCCTCTGGAGCCTGGGGAGGGAGAAAAAAGCTTGCAAAAAATGGGGGGAGGTGTCACGCCTTTCATGTGCACATGCGCACTGGGGTGTCGCGCGTTGCATTATGGGTGCGGCACCCCCGCACCCCACTGAACCTCCCCTTATGGCACGCAAGCCAAAAAAGGTTCACCATCGCTGCCCTATATCATTCTATACAAATGGCTGTCCAATTTCCTCTTAAGAACCCCCATTGTTGGAGCACCCACAACTTCTGGAGAGAAGACGTTCCACTGGTTAATTGTTTTCACTGTTCGGAAGTTTCTCCTTAATCCCGGGTTGCTTCTCTCCTTGTTTAGTTTCCATCCTTTGTTTCTTGTCTTGCCTTCTGGTACTTTGGAAAATAAGTGGAACCCTTCTTCTTTCCGGCAGCCCCTCAAATCTTGGAGCATTGCTATCATGTCCCGTTTCCCCCCCCCCAGTTTTTCTTTTCACTAGAGTAGACATATCCAGTTCCTGTAATCATCTTTGTATTTTAGCCTCCAGTCCACAAATATGTTCATTGCTCTTTCATTTCGTCTCTGTTAGTAATTAAGTCCCATGTACCTGACCCTCTAATTCCATCCTCTATGTTTTGGATGGCAAAGTTGTCAGGTTAATCAAGCACCTTTAAAAAGAAACTGAAGAAGAAAAAACATTTTTTTTCCAGGATGGTAAAAGATCATTTGCATGAGGGGGGGGGGGTGGAGTTGATCTCTAAGATCCTTTCCAACTCTTGTTCTGGTATGGATCATCTGTTTCCTTGACAACAATATCATACTAATCTTCTACTTCTACTAATATTAACAAGTGTTAATACCACTTTATAAGGCCTTGGTAAGGCCACACTTGGAATACTGCATTCAGTTTGGATCACTACGATGTAGAAAAGATATAGAGACTCTAGAAAGAGTGCAGAAAAGAGCAACAAAGATGATTAGGGGACTGGAGACTAAAACATAGGAAGAACGGTTGCAGGAACTGGGTATGTTTAGCTTAAGAGAAAGAAGGACTAGGGGAGACATGATAGCAGTGTTCCAATATCAGGGGTTGCCACAAAGAAGAGGGAGTCAAGCTATTCTCCAAAGCACCTGAGGGTAGAACAAGAAGCAATGGGTGGAAACTAATCAAGGAGAGAAGCAACTTAGAACTGAGGAGAAATTTCCTGACAGTTAGAACAATTAATCAGTGGAACAGCTTGCCTCCAGAAGTTGTGAATGTCCCAACACTGGAAGTCTTTAAGAAGATGTTGGATAGCCATTTGTCTGAAACGGTATAGGGTTTCCTGCCAAGGCAGGGGGTTGGACTAGAAGACCTCCAAGGTCCCTTCCAACTCTACTATTGTATTGTATTGTATTGTATTGTATTGCACTGTCTCTTCAGAGATTTTTCTTTTTTTACTTTAGCACTTGTTCATCGATTGCCCTTCAGCAGTTCCTGTGGTTATGAAGGTGCTGGAAAAGGAGTTGCATCAATTTGGGTACTTCCTACTGGGGCACATTTATGATCGTTGCAGCATCCCACATTCATGATCCCATTTGTGACCTTCCCAGCTGGCTTCTGACAAGCAAAATCAGTGGAGCTGCTGGCAGGAAGTTGCAAGTCAGGGTCATGTGAAATTGCCTATTAACCATACTGCGGTGATTTGCTTAACAATGACAGCGGAACAGATGTAAGTTGGCACTGTCGTGTGACATCCTTAATGATCTGGCTGCTTAGTGACAGATGCTAGTCCCAAATGCAGTCACTAAGTGAGGACTACTTCAATTGGAATGTCACCAAAGGGACTGTGAACAGTATGTTTTGCTCTTACTTGGAACTCAAGACTTCCACGGGCAAAACTGGTACTTAAAATCTTGGACAGGCTTTAGGCACCATTTAATCAGTTAAAGCCCCATCTCTAAAATTACAATGTTAAGACATTTTTCATGCTGAAAACACAGCATCCATAAGTGTGGATTTTCCACACTTATATATTTGTAGGTGTGTGTATTGGATAGCTATTTGTCTGAAATGGTATAGGGTTTCCTGCCTGGGCAGGGAGTTGGACTAGAAGACCTCCAAGGTCCCTTCCAACTCTACTATTGTATTGTATTGTATTGTATTGTATTTTTAATTCTCTTTGTATACATATATCTGCAATTGGATAATCTATCTCCAGCACTTCCAGATATATTTTCTTTTTTATAATTTTTATTCAGCCTTTTTAAACTTTAAAACAGCATTTCCAATCTTTACAGCGTTCCAACACTGGTATTCATTCTATTTACAAATTTTTCAACACATATACATACCTTTAACTTTTAGCGTTATTTGCTAATTTTACAGATATATAGTTTTTCACTTTACTATTGTTCCTAGTTACTCTTTATGTATTAATTTTGCATCTAATGTCTAGCCAATTGTACCACCTACTCCAAATCTTACAGTATTCTGTATCCTCTCTAATCTTTTAATTCCATGACTAATTTATCTATTTCTGCACAGTCAAGCACCTTTTTTTATTATCATTGCTTTCGAATGAATGTTTTCTTGTCTCCAATTCTGAGCAAAAGTAATTCTGGCTATGACTATTATATGGACTATGATATATTGAATTTTTTGCTTAGGTTTCCCTTTATAAACCCCAGTAGAAGCAGTTCTGGTTTCATCTCTATTTTTTGTTCTGTAATTTCTCCTAACCATTTTTAAAATTTTCATCCAATATTTCTTAGTTTTTGGGCAGGTCCACCACCTATGGTAGAATGTCCCTTGTTCATGATTGCATCTCCAATAGTTTGCCAATCTATTAGGAAACATTTTGGCCAATCTTGTTGGGGGGTAAATGCCAACAATAAAACATTTTGTATGTTTTTCTTATATGCTGCCGACATCGTTAATTTATAATTTTTCTCCCATAATTTTTCCCACTGTTCCAATTCAATGTTACAGCCGAAATCTTACAGCCAAATTATCAGTCTCTCTCACCGTTTCTTCTTCCAGTTTAAATTTTAAGAAACAATTGTATGCTTTAGTTATCATTTTTTCTTCTGTCCCCAATAATATTTCATCCAGTTTTTGTTGTTCTCTTTGAAAGCTGTATTGTTCTAAGTCTTTTTTGTACTTTGTCTGGATTTGTAGATATGGCCACCAGTCTAATTCTATTCCTTGGGATTTTAGGTCTTGGGATTTTAGGTTAGATTTAAGTTTCCCTTGCCCATCCAGTATCTCTTTATATCTCACTACCTTATTTAAATCTAATACGTTGGGATATAGCATTGCTTCCATAGTTGATAGCCACAATGGGATTCTGGTATAATAGTTTCTCTTAATTCTTCCCTAAACACCTAGCAGAGCATCTCTTACCTGATGTCTCTGGTGTCGGGTTCCAAAGGGTTAATATACGTGGGATTTATTCTTCCCTTCCCAGATAGATGCATACTAGCCAAGCTGTAAATTGTGCCCCTCTATTGTTAATATCCTTTTATTTTTAAGTGTTATCCAATCTTTAAAATAATGGTAAAATAAGGGAAGCAAAGCAGAAGAGAAAAAAGTGTATGGTAAAGGAGAAAAGAAAAAAAAAACAATTGGCTTCAAACTCCCTTTGGTGCAATAGAATAATAACATAAAACCTTAATATTTTACTTTTATATGATAATATATACTAGTCATTTGTATATAAACAAACCTATCTAATGAAAAAAAACCAAAATCAAAGTTTCATTTTTTTCTACCTCACGCACAAAGTCCAAAAGCAGCTTCCATGTAGAAACAAAATGAATCCTGTTCGCTTTAGTCATCTCTGCTAACTCCATCAGGTTTTGCAACCATTCGTCCACTGTGGGAATGAAAATATTCTTCCATATTTTTTCATAAAATATTCTTGCCGCCAGCATATATAAACACCATGGTTCCGTTTTTTTCAAGTTCTTTAAAACTAAAGGAAAACTCTCTGGTTTTATATTCACTTTAAGAGTCTTCTGTAGTAAGAGGTGTAACTTACTCCAAGGTTTCTTTGCCTTGTCACATGTCCACCATAAATGCTAAAAAGCTCTTCTTTGCATTTCCAAGATTCATTTTAGGTGCCTTTATACTTTCTGGACAATTTGTCCAGTGTTAAGATACCAACAGTACATTATCTTATAGAAGTTTTCTTTTAAACTATATTTTAATATAAATGTTAGAGCTCTTCTCCACGTATTCTCCCACTGTTCAAACGTTATATTACATCCAAACTTCTCTGTCCACTGAATCAATGCTTTACATACTCATTCTCCAAGTTCAATTTTAATTACATCTTATAAACCTTAGCAATAATATGTTGAACATTAAAACACACTTTGAGATGAACACCCTCGAAGGGTGCAGGAGTTATGCATGGATTTCCAGAAAAAGGTCCTTCAACCCATCATCATATAATTTTATTAGTAAACTTGTTGACTGTACATTTCAGTGTTTGGAGCAACTCTGAGCATCTTGCCATGCCTTAATTTTCATAGCAACACTGGCAATACCCATTTTGTCCTTGTCGAAAGTTATTGAGAGCTCTTCCACAATACATTTTTTTTTAAAATGAAACATTTTACAGTGTACAGTTTTTTTTCTCAAATCACCATCACCAAGGGGTATACAAGAAATACATCCGTCATTATGGTGCTGCTGTCACCCAGCAGCCATCAAAGGAAAACAAGCGGGCACCTCCAAAAAAATGAGTTCCCAGCAGGGTTTGCTAATAAACTTGGAGATGCTGTAATCAAAACCACAGTACCTTTTCTCCTCAACTCAATATTCCTATAGCTCTTCTCCGTCAGGTTCATCTGCAAGGCAGAACAGCCTCTACATGTGAAATTTTACAAATTTTACTCTGCTTTTTTTCACGGGGCTATGGGCCCACTCCCAACACACCTGTTCACCCATCGCACACTTACGACTTTGAAGTTCTCCTGGAAGCAGTCATCATTTTCAGTGCACCCACAATCCATTAAGGCAGTCTACAAAGTGTTAAGGTAGCAACACAGAGTAGATTCTCTCTTTCCTGAAGGTCAATGACACAGAAACAGCCCTTATTTTGTCCCTCAGGCAGGTGGCAAAATGACAGCTGCTTCCACAAATCAACTGCATGGCCCGGGGATGAGTTCCAGGCACAATGAATATGATGGCTGCTTCCACAACAGAGTCATGGGGCCCAGGTCTGCTTGACCTGCCTTCTTTCCCCAAAACAAGGTTCAGTGATTTTCAAAAGGTAAGGAAGAGGAGGCTGTGAGGCCTGCTGGGGTGGGAATTAGATCTAAGGACAGCAGTGACCCAGTGGGAGTGGGGAAAAGCCTGTAGGGACCCTGTGGAATAGGGAAAGAACTGGGGGGATCAAAGGGTTGAGGTAGGAGGCCTTTGGAATGCAAGCCTGGGCCAGAGCTATGCCTCCAACCCGACGTAGCCAGGGTTTCACTTAATAACGAACACATTCATTGCACAGCTTTAACAGAAAGAGAAAGGGGTGGGGGTAGTTAAGCAAAGCAGTCTTGTTTAATGGTAATGGCAACATAATAACATAATTGATAGGCCCCATAACACTTATATCTCAAGGACTACTTTTATAGTGGCTGGGAAATTCTGGCACTCAAAATCTGGAGGACACCAAGGAACAACATGGAAACTCGAATTGTGGGAATTCCATAATCAATATAAAAACAACAACAACCCAAAAGCCTTTTTGAAGACTTCCACACTTCTGCAAAAGGAAATATCTAGAAAGTTCTACTGATCACCAGAAACAGATACTTAGCCTTTATCAAAGCTGTGAGTTCTCTGGTGTGTCACCAGCTGGTAATTCCTACCGAAACATTTCCCACACTCTGTACATACATACGGTTTTTCTCCTGTGTGAATCCTCTGGTGTGTCATAAGGTGGGAATTCTGACTGAAACGTTTCCCACACTCTAGACACTCGTACGGTTTCTCTCCTGTATGAGTCCTCTGGTGTTTCACAAGGTTGGAATTGTCACTGAAACTTTTCCCACAATCTGGACACTCATACGGTTTGTCTCCTGTGTGAGTCCTCTGGTGTGTCATCAGGTGGGAATTCTGATTGAAACATTTTCCACATTCTGGACATTCATACGGTTTTCCTCCTGTGTGAATCCTCTGGTGTGTCACCAGCTGGGAATTCTTACTGAACCTTTTCCCACACTCTGTACACTCATACGGTTTCTCTCCTGTGTGAGTCCTCTGGTGTTTCACAAGGTGGGAATTCTGACTGAAACTTTTCCCACAATCTGGGCACTCATATGGTTTGTCTCCTGTATGAATCCTCTGGTGTTTCACAAGGTTGGAATTGTCACTGAAACTTTTCCCACAATCTGGACACTCATATGGTTTGTCTCCTGTGTGAGTCCTCTGGTGTGTCAACAGCTGGGAATTGTGACTGAAGCTTTTCCCACACTCTGGACACTCATACAGTTTCTCTCCTGTGTGAGTCCTCTGATGTTTCACAAGGCCAGAATTATCACTGAACCTTTTTCTACAATCTGAACACTCATACGGTTTCTCTCCTGTGTGAGTCCTCTTGTGTGTCACAAGGTGGGAATTCTGACTGAAACTTTTCCCACACTCTGGACACACATATGGTTTCTCTCCTGTATGAGTTCTCTGGTGTTTCACAAGGTTGGAATTGTCACTGAAACTTTTCCCACAATCTGGGCACTCATACGGTTTGTCTCCCGTGTGAGTCCTTTGGTGTGTCAACAGGTGGGAATTTTGACTGAAACATTTCCCACATTCTGGACATTCATACGGGTTTCCTCCTGTGTGAATCCTCTGGTGTGTCACCAGCTGGGAATTCTGACCAAAACATTTCCCACAAACTGGACACTCATAGAGTTTTTCTCCTATGTGAGTCCTCTCGTGTGTTATCAGACTGTAAATATAATTGAAACATTTTCCACATTCTGGACATTCATATGGTTGGTCTCCTGTGTGAGTCCTCTGGTGTGTTATCAGACTGTAAATATAACTGAAACATTTTCCACATTCTGGACATTCATACGGTTTCTCTCCTGTGTTAGTCCTCTGATGTTTCAAAAGGTTGGAATTTTCACGGAAATGTTTCTCACAATCTGGACACTCATCTAGTTTGTCTCCTGTGGGAATCCTCTGGTCTGTCACCAGCTGGGAATTGTGACTGAAATATTTTCCACATTTTGGACATATATACGGTTGGTCTCCTGTGTGTGTCCTCTGGTGTTGCACAAGGTTAGAATTCTGACTGAAACGTTTCCCACAATCTGGACACTCATACGGTTTGTCTCCTGTGTGAGTCTTCTGGTGTGTTATCAGACTGTAAATATAATTGAAACATTTCTCACATTCTGGACATTCATACGTTTTTTCTCCTGTGTGAGTCCTCTGGTGTGTCACCAACTGGGCATTGTGACTGAAACTTTCCCCACACTCTGGACACTCATACAGTTTCTCTCCTGTGTGAGTCCTCTGGTGTTTCACAAGGTGGGAATTCTGACTGAAACTTTTCCCACAATCTACACACTCATACGGTTTGTCTCCTGTGTGAGTCCTCTTGTGTTTCACAAGGTTCGAATTGTCACTGAAACTTTTCCCACAATCTGGACACTCATATGGTTTGTCTCCTGTATGAGTCCTCTGGTGTGTCACCAGGTGGGAATTCTGACCGAAACGTTTCCCACAATCTGAACATTCATAGAGTTTCTCTCCTGTGTGAGTCCTCTGGTGTTTCACAAGGCCAGATTTATTACTGAACCTTTTCCCACAATCTGAACACTTATATGGTTTGTCTCCTGTGTGAGTCCTCTGGTGTGTTATAAGACTGTAAATATAACTGAAACATTTCTCTGATTCTGGACATTCATACGGTTTTTCTTCTGTGTGAGTCCTTTGGTGTGTCATGGGGCTGGAATTCTCTGGAGACACACAGTTATTCTCCTGTGTGATTCCTCTGGTGTTTCACAAGGGAAGAATTATTACTGAACCTTTTCACACATTCTGAACACTCAGTTTGTCCTTCGGTGTGTCACGAAGCTGGAATTCTGACTGAATCCTTTCCTACACTCTGGACAATTATATGGTTTTTCTCCTTTGTGAGACTTCTGATGTGTCACCAGTTGTGGATTATAATCTGTACTTTTCCCACAATAGGCACAATAGGAGCTTTTCCAACACTGATATTCTTGGGGTCAAATATATGTGTGATCATTTGTTTCCTGGTGCTTTAATTCTAGCTGTTTTCCTCCTCACAAGGCCAGGCCTGCATCTCTGTCTTCCCTATGTGGCTCTCCAAAAGACCTTTTTCTTCCTGCTGACTTCCAGAGATACCCCTCTTTCTCTGAATGAAATATAATCTCCCTTTTAATGTATTCTTGAGTTTCTCATACTCTACTCTTTCTAGCTTGAAATCTCCTCTTAATTTTCTCTCCTTTGTCTCTCAACTGCTGGGAAAGGAGAAGAATTTTGTGGTTTTCTGAAGGAAATGGATTCTTGCTGACTTTGCTTTCTTTTCCAATGTTGCTTGTTAGTCTCAGTTTTCTACAGTACTCTTATTGACATCTTCTTTGTCTATAAAATTCAAAGAAAAATGTAGCTTTAATTGTTTATAAAATGGTTGCAAAAGATGTGTAAAAGAGAAAAAAGTATACATTACAATAAATAAGCAAACTTGCCACAGTTTTCTACAGTACTCTTATTGACATCTTCTTTGTCTATAAAATTCAAAGAAAAATGTAGCTTTAATTGTTTATAAAATGGTTGCAAAAGATGTGCAAAAGAGAAAAAAGTATACATTACAATAAATAAGCAAACTTGCCACAGTTTTCTACAGTACTCTTATTGACATCTTCTTTGTCTATAAAATTCAAAGAAAAATGTAGCTTTAATTGTTTATAAAATGGTTGCAAAAGATGTGTAAAAGAGAAAAAAGTATACATTACAATAAATAAGCAAACTTGCCACAATAAAGAGTAACCTCTTCCTTTAGTTATGATTTATTTGACACTTTTGTGTCCAAGTTCAAATATCCATTCAATCATGAAATTCTCTTTTTCATTTTGCTGATTCACAAATTCTTTAACAGTGCAAAGGCTTATCATCAAATATATCTGGAAATGCTGGGGATAGATTGTACAGTTGTAAATATATGCAAAGAGAGAGAAATACAAATACAAACACCTATAACTGTACGTATGTAGAAAATACATGTGTTTTTAGCTTGAAAAGAACCCCAAAATGGTTACAGTCGAACCTTATGAGCTAACTTTAATGACATGGGTTTTTACCTCACGAAATGATAGCTAAACCCTCTGCAAGATTTCATGTACTAGTTTTGCCCATGGAAGTCCTCAACACCAAATAAGGGCAGCAATTATTTTCCACAACCACTCTGTTGACATCCTAATTCAAGTAGTGCTCACTTATTGACTGCAATTGTGACTGGCATCTGTGTCAGCCAGCAGCCCCATCATTAAGCATGATGTCATATGACAATGCCAATTTACATGTCATGCTTCTTGGCTTTATAGAAAGAGAATGCTATAAAAGCAAAGGTGGAAAGACCCAGGAAATTATATGCCTTAAATGGACAGAATTTGAAGAAAAACTGAAAATTGGAAAGGGAAGATCGTAATGGAATAACTAGAAGAAGCAGGACTGGGTCAATAGAATATAAACAAAAACTCTACCCAGGGCATTTTATTCCAACAACTCAAGCCTCTTTGGAGTTCAACCAACTTGCCTCTTGTGCACACCAGTCTCTCTTCCCTAAAATGCTGTGCAGATATTTTGTGGAAGACATCCCAGGCCTGTCACCTAACCTGAAATGTTTTTATCTCTCTAAATACTAAAGAATTCAGACTTCCTTTACAAAAGTAGCTTTATTCTACAGTTGTTGAACTTCATTCCCCCCCCCCCTCCGTAATGTACATAGAATACTCCCTAATGACAAAGCGAAAACAAAAGTTTAGAAACGTCTGCAAATTTAGTAAAAGAAAAAAACTGAAATATCACATTGGCATAAGTATTCAGCAACAGCACTTGAAATTTAGCTCAGATACCTCCCACTTCCCTTGCTAGTTGCCGACATGTTTCTACACTTTGATTGGAGTCTACCTGTGGTAAATTAAATTGATTGGACATGATCTGGAAAAGCACACATCTCTGCATAGAAGGCCTCATAGCTGACAATGTGTACTGTAGTATAATAGCCATGAGGTCAAAGGAACTGCCTGAAGAGTTCAGAGACAGGATTATTGGAAGGCACAGATCTGGGGAATGCTACAGTAAAATTTCTGCTGTATTAAAGGTTCCTAAGGGCACAGTAGCCTCCATAATTCTCAAATGGAAAAGGTTTGGCGCAACCAGGACTCTTCCAAGAGCTGGTCGTCTGGTCAAACTAGGCAATTGGGGTAGAAGGGCCTTAGTAAGAGAGGTGACCAAGAACCCGATGATCACTCTGACTGAGCTTCAGAGATCCTGTGTGGAGATGGGACAGAGCTCCAGAAACACAACCATCACTGTAGCCCTCCACTGTTCTGGGCTTTACGGCAGAGTGACACAAGCCTCACCCCAGTGCACAACACATGAAAACCAGCTTGGATTTTGCAAAAGAGCACCTGAAGAACATCATGCTGTGGGGTATTTTTCAGCAGCAGGGACTGGGAGACTGGTCAGGGCTGAGGGAAAGCTGAATGGAGCAAAGCACAGGGATACCCTCAATGAAAACCTGTTCCACACCACTCAGGACCTCACACTGGGCCGAAGGTTCACTTCTCAACATGACAAGGACACAGCTAACATAGGAGTGCTTAGGGACAATTCTGTGAATGTCCTAGAGGGGCCCAGCCAGAGCTATGACCCTATTGAATATCTTTGGAGGCACATAAAAATAGCTCTCCATCAATGGTTGCCATCCAACCTGACTGAGCTTGAGAGGTCTTGCCAAGGAAGTATGGCAGAAAATCCCCCAATCGCCAAGATGTGCAAAGTTTATCGCCTCATAACCAAAAAGACTCGAGGCTGTAATTTCTGCCAAAGGTGCTTCAACAAAGTACTGAGTGAAGGATCTGAATACTTATGCCAATGTGATATTTCAGTTGTTTTTGTTTTTTAATAAATTTACAGACATTTTAAAAAATACGTTTTCACTTTATCATTAGGAATATACACAAATGAGAAAAAAAATGAATTTCAACAAGTGTAAAGTCCGGCTGCAGCATAGCAAAATTGACAGAAGTGAAGGGTACCCTCAGGATACCGTCTGAATAAACTGCATGTGTGTTCCTATTGACACAGAAATACAGAATCTATTGATGTAAACAATTATGTGCATTTCAGTCTGCAAAATGACTCAGAAGTGAATTGGCTCCAAGTTTTTAATCTATTTTTTAAAAGGTGGGGGTCACTAACAGAGGAAACGGTGAACAAATCCGATGCAAGCGTCCCTTTTGCCCATGAAACTCCTCGCTTGCCAGGAAAGCGACACAAGGACCCAAGTGTTAGGTGAATGGTGAGGGAGGCGGGTGGCTCAGAAATATGACAAATATATCAAGATTTCTTTAAATCTCCCAAATCTCCCAGCAGGAAACCACAGGCAGCAACTTTAAATCATGGAGGAAAAGGATAAAACCATTTGGGGAGAGAAAGAATCTGCAGCAGCAGCAGCAGCAGCAGCAGCCCGCAGGTTTCATTTTTCTCCCTTCGCTGCTTCCAGGCCGTGGAGGAACCCAAAGGGCCCGACTTTCTCCCGGCTTCTCCTCCGACCTTCCCTCCACTCACCTCCCAGGAGCCGCCTCGACCCTCCAAGCGACACAAAAGGCTCCGCCGACACCATCCTCCTTCCGTGGGTGAACCGGAAGAGGAACTTTCTCTGTCGTCGTCGTCGTCCTCCTCCTCTCTAGCAATCTAATCCTCTATCGTTTCAATTCGTTCCAGCTCGGCCTCTCTCCCTCCGGTGTAATGTCAATAGTAGCGATGCCGCTGCTGTACTCTATTCTCTTGTTTCTAAAGCGCGAGTGTTGCTTCTTTGTAGATCGCCATCTAGCGACAGAAGGTGGAAAACGACCCTCGTCCTATCTCTACCCTGACGCGTTTTCAAGAGGCTTTCATGGATTCCGTGCTTCCTTCCATGCCATCAATTCGTATTCGTCTCCCACCGAACACATAAATAGCTTTCGTCCATGACAATCTATCCTATACCTTTTCCTTCAGGTCTCCCAAGAGGGTACACTCATTTTCCCTCTTGCTGGAACGAAACCAAAGGAAAGCTTCCTACGTGGAGAATGATGTATAACAGCCAAGCAGAAAGTGCACCTCCCTTGGGGACTGGTGAAGATTGTTCCAGTCAGTTATAATAATAATAATAATAAACTTTTATTTCTAGACCGCACCCTTTCCTAGGCAGGACTCGGGGCGGTGTACAGTCATGTTAAAACTATATACAAATACATAGACATGAACGTAGACGTAGACATAGACGTAGACGGAGGAGGTAAAAAATATACTGTACAATTCTTAGTTAAAATACAAATACAATTAAAATTCCCTTTAAAAATTCCCCAATAAAATGTTTGCCAGGAGGTGGAAGATGGAACTATCAATCGGCTAAGCCAGCTAGTCGGAACAGGTGAGTCTTGAGCTTCTGTCGGAAGGAGCGGAGGTCATTAGTAGTTCTAATATCGGGAGGGAGGTCATTCCAGAGGGTTGGGCCCATCACAGAGAAGGCTCTACTCCTAGGCGCCACCCGCTGGCACTGCTTGGCGGATGGCACCTGGAGGAGTCCCTCTCTGTGAGAGCGGATAGGTCGTAGAGATGTATGAGGTGAGATGCGGTCCCGCAGGTAACTAGGTCCCATGCCATGGAGCGCTTTGAAGATAGTAACCAACACCTTGAAACGCACCCGAAAAACCACAGGCAGCCAGTGCAGCTCGCGCATGAATGGTGTTATATGGGAGTATCTTGATCCTCCCATGATAACCCGCGCGGCCGCATTCTGAACTAGCTGTAGTCTTCGGGTGCATCTCAAGGGGAGCCCCATGTAGAGAGCTTTACATCTGGGGGCGTGCAGGGTAAACCTTGGCAAATGATTGAAGCTGTAACAGTGAAGCTGTTGAATGGAAGGCTCTAGCCTAGGGGTTTGCAACCTTAAATACTCAAAGAGCCATTTGGACCCGTTTCCCACAGAAAAGAAAACATTGGGAGCCACAAAATCTGGGTGGGCGTGGCCAACTTGGTGTTACTCACTCCCGGTCTCATGGGCTCCAATGGCCACGCCTACCCAGCTAGTCATTAGAGCCATGAATGGTTGTTAAAAAACAAAGGGAACCATAAAAGCCTTTTGACATCTCTCCCTCTTCCCCCCCTCTCTCTGTCTCTCTCTCCCCCCTTCTCTGAATCTCTCTGTTTCTCTTTCCCTCCCCCTCTCTCTTTCCCCTCCTTCTCTGTCTCTCTGTCTCTCTTCCCCCTCCTGTCTCTCTTTCCCCCTCTCTCTGTCTCTCTTTCTTTCTCTATTTCCCTCCCTCTCTCACTCTTCCCCCTCCTGTCTCTCTTTCCCCCCCCCTCTGTGTCTCTTTCTCTATTTCCCTCCCTCTCCCACTCTTCCCCCTCCCCGTTTGTGTGTCTGTGTCTGTGTCTGTTTCTCTCTTCCCCAGCTCTTTGTCTCCCTCTCTTGTTTTCTCTCTCCCCGGGGTGGGGGTGGGGGAGGAACCCCTGAACTGGTGCTGTGTGGTAGGAATCTGGAGGCCGACAAGCACAGGAGCAGCACGCCGAAGACCAGATGGCTGGCAGGGAGGCGGGGCATCACAACACTGGCGGCTCTGCAGGAAAAACAACTGACATCTGGGAGGCGAGAGAGAGCCAAGTGGGGCAGGGTCGCAATGTGGCCTCCAGGAGAAGGGGACACCACCTCCCCTATTGTGAATTGCAGTGGCACGCAGAGCCGTCTCCGGAGCATGAAAAACCGCCCCTGTGGGCAAACCAGAAGTTTGGGCTGATTTTTGCCCTCCGGAGCCTTCAGGGAAGCTCCTGAGGCCTCCGGAGGGCATGGGGGAGGCTGTTTCTGCCCTTCTCAGACTCCTAGAAAGCCTCTGGAGTCTGGGGAGGGTGAAAAAACCGTGCCAAAAGCAGGGGGGAACTTTCTGCTTAATTCTAGGCAAATCTAGGGATCTGTTTTTGATCAGGCTCCATCTGACACTTCTTTTACTGCTCTCTGGCACTTTGGAGAATAGGTTGACACCTCCCCTCTTAATTTGTCAGCTCCTGAAATACTGGAAGACAGTTATTAGGTCACCCCTAGTCCTTCTTTGTGTTAGACCAGACATATCCAGTTCCTGCAACCGCTCCTCATATATTTTAATATTCTGAAATCTCTTCCATAGATGCACATTTAGTTTTTCTTGCCTAAGTGTGAAACCTTATTTTTCTCACCACTGAATTGCATTTTGCTGGAAAGGGCCCTGTGTTCAAGTCTGTCAAGATCCTTCTGGATCTTGGGTTTATCTTTAAAAGTGTTGGCTATTACCCGCAAGTGGTTGTCATCTGCAAATTTTATGAGTTCCCCTTCAAGTTCTTCATCTAAGTCATGCAAAATGGAGATTCAAGGTGTGGTATGCAAGCTATTATCCCAAAGATGCTTTTCAAACCACGACTGGACTTTCTTAGTTTTTTTTTTTTGTTGTTGTTGAAAATGTTTTGCTTCTCATCCAAGATGAGGTCACAGTTTCTTCAAAACTGAAGAAGCTTCTTGGATGATAAATGAAACACCTTCAAGGAAGCAAACTAAAAAAGTCCAGTTGTCCTTTGAAAAAGAAGTGTTGGACAACCATGACCCAGATGATTAAGAATCTGCATAGATGTTCAAGCTGTTATAAGGAAATAGGAGGAATCAGAAGAAGTCAAGGGGGAAAAAAGAGGATTGGAAAGGTCAAGGAAAGTTTCACACTCGGATGAGAAGTTCCTTTCAGAGATCGGAGGAAATCCACTCAGGACCTGCTTCAGCATCTGGCAACTTCATCGGATGCCCAAGTTGACCCTTCTTCTGTCTGAAGGAGCTCAATCAGGAATGGTCTTTGTGGATGGGTAGCAGCCAAGGCACCACATTTGCAGAAGGGGAACACAGTGAAAAGGCTAAAAAATGTTGAAGCTCACAAAAAGTGGACTAAGGATCAGTGGAAAAGAGTATTATAGAATAATGAACCCAAGTTTGAAATTTTTGGATCCAATTGTTGACACCTTGTTGAAAGAAATGTCCTACTGGGTTCGGCTCCAAGTGGGGAAAAAGACACTGGAGACATGGAGGCTGCTTGGAAAGATGGTTTTAATGGTGGACAGGACCACATGGCTTAAGTCCTGAACATAAAAGGTGATCACATGCTTCAATGTCGATGGAGAAGAAGAGAAGGGCCGAGGGAGGGGCTTGCTAGGCTTTTTATAACCTGTTCAGTCCCACCTCTCTGTTTCCTGTTCCAGGTGCCGTCCACTAAACAATGCCAACGGGCGGCGCCCAGGAGTAGAGCCTTCTCTGTGATGGGCCCAACCCTCTGGAATGACCTCCCCCCCGATATCAGAACCACTACTGACCTCCGCTCCTTCCGTAAGAAACTCAAGACCCACCTGTTCCAATTAGCTGGCCTAGCCCATTTATAGTCCCATATTTATCCTCCTGGCAATTATTTTACTCTGGGGTAGTTTTTTAGGGGTAGATTTTAATGTATTTCTAATTTTTAATTTTAACCATTATTGTACAGTTTTTATGTTGCCTCCTCCATCTATATGTATTTATATTGTGTTTTAATATGACTGTACACCGCCCTGAGTCCCTTCGGGGAGAGGGTGCGGTTTATAAATTAAATAAAAGTAAAAGTAAAGTAAAGTCAGACTCACATGGGCCCATACAGGGGCAACTCTCTAGGCCAGTGGTCGGCAAGCCGCGGCTCGCAAGCCACATGCGGCTCTTTACACACTTTAATGCGGCTCTTCTGTGTGCCGGGCGCCCGCTCCCCTCCCTCCTCTCGGGCGGCCGCCCCAAAAGTCAGGCCTCTGCAGCTAGCCTCTGTAATTGCGCCTATGTTTTCCACGGCGTGGAGCAGCGGCGAGGCTCTGCGCGGCCAGCGATGACTCCGGGGGCCATCCGGGAAGATGAGGAACGCGAGGGGGGACCCTGCCCCCCACTGATGGCCTCCGGAATCATCGCTGGCCGCGCAGAGCTCGCTGCTGCTTCACGCCGTGGAAAACATAGGCGCAATTACAGCCTGGAGCAGGAGCAAAGCCCCTTTCCCAACTGGCCCTTCCTCCCTCGGAACGCTTTGGAGGGAAGCTTCTGCAAAAGCCCGGGCGAGTGACAACAAGTTCCCGCCGTTACGAAGTCTCCGAGGCTGTAATTTTCTTAGCTGTGCGCGCGCGCCTGTTTTCCACAGCATGGAGCAGCGGCGAGCGATGATTCCGGAGGCCATCAGTGGGGGGGCAGGGTCCCCCCTCGCGTTCCTCATCTTCCCGGATGGCCCCCGGAATCATCGCTCGCCGCGCAGAATCTCGGCGCTGCTCTACGCCATGGAAAACAGGCACGCGCGCACAGCTCAGAAAATTACAGCCTCGGAGACTTCGTAACGGCGGGAACGGGCTTTTGCAGAAGCTTCCCTCCGAAGCGTTCCGAGGGAAGAAGGCCCAGTTGGGAAAGGGGCTTTGCTCCTGCTCTGGGCTGTAAGCTTCCCTCCGAAGTCTTGGGATGTTCTGAGGAGCCCCCCAAGGCAAAACGCCACTGCCAGGTAGTTAAAAGTACCTCTCTGATTCTGTCAGACTCTGTCAGTCTCTCTCTGATTCCCTCTCTCACTCCCTCTCTCTGTTCCTCTGTCTGTCTGTCTGTCTGTCTGTCTCACTCACACACACACTGTGGTCACCTTGTTGAGTGTTCCAATCACATTTGAAAGACTCAATAACTGGCCTGCATTTATGGTACTTTGCAGCATTCTGCAGTCATAGGACCAAAATTGGTCCTATGACTGCAGAATGCTGCAAAATACCATAAATGCAGGCCAGTTATTGAGTCTTTCAAATGTGATTGGAACACTCAACAAGGTGACCACAGTGTGTGTGTGTGTGAGTGAGACAGACAGACAGAGAGAGGAACAGAGAGAGGGAGTGAGGGAGGGAATCAGAGACTGACAGACACACACACACACACACACACAGAGACAGAGAGAGACAGAGAGGGGGAGGGAGGGAGAGAAAGATAGACAGACAGAGAGACACACACACACAGTGAGTGATTAAGTGAATGAGTGAGAGACAGACACACCCACATACACAGAGTGACAGAGAGAGAGGAAGGGAGGGGAGAGAGACAGAGGGAGAGACAGAGACAGACACACACAGAGTGAGTGAGAGACAGACAGACAGACACACACACAGAGTGACAGAGATGGGGGAAGGAGGAGAGAGAGACAGAGATACAGAGAGAGAGAGACACCCAGATAGACACCCAGAGAAAATGACAGAGGGAGACAGAGAGGGAGGGAGGGAGAGAGAGACAAAGAGCCAGAGAGAGAGAGAGAGAGAAAGAAAAAGAAAAAAAGAAAGTGGGAGAGAGAGATGAAATTAAAAACAACAACATACAAACCTGACTTACTCAAACTATCCAAGGAAATACAAGGCCAATGTTCACATTAGTGGTTGTGACTTTATCAGTCATTGTCAGGATGTAATTTTCTCTACATTGTAAGGCAAATTTTACGGAATTTAACGTTATCAATAAATAATATCGTTCTAAAGTTTTTGTTTTATTAGTTGTGTTATTTGTATCCTCCCGACCTATGTGAATACTTGCATGCAGAATATTCTCAATAAAAACTTATTGAAACTAAAAACAGTGTACCATCCTGCGGTATGTCCCGGGTCTCCTCCGGGGGTGACCGCATCAAGGCGGGACCACTCAGGGGGGAATGAAGACAAACACACGGTTTTTCCTCGGAGCGAGTGGGCCCAGAATGAATTCCGGACCCCCCTTTTATTAGCAGCGTATGCAGAAACAAAAGCATCTGAGTTATCATTGGTTACATACAATACATTTGCCTGTCACTCAAGCGGTGCTTCTTGGTGTTAGTATCTTATCAGCTAGGACTGTGTGTTCCCTAGGCTGCTTTAGCCTGGAAAGTCTCCGTTGTGCATTGTTCTATTTTGCAGACACAACTTTCTAGATGGGGCCCTCCCAGTGGGCATCCAGCTCAACCCGCATTCAGTGCTCAATTTATTTCAGTCCCAAATTCCGTATATGTGTTCCAATCAGGAAAACTGATCTGCACACATACCATGGCGACCTCATTCCCACATCTCCTCCGTTTTTGTTTTATTAGAAGCGATCCTCTTGTTCAGAGTCACTGCCGGAAGTACAAGGATGCCTGAGGGGATGCTGCCAGAGGCTTGTTCATTGTGATGTTTTCTTCATGGTTGGCAAATATGTGTGTCATCATAGCAAATAAAGCAAAAATATATTGAATAATATAATGTACAAAAATAAGCAAAGCAATAATCATAAGTATAGTACACAATATGTTTTTCAGCCGTCCTGTTCCTGGTAACCAGGAACATAGACCTGCCCATATGTCCAAGAAGCTGAGGTGTTCAGGGTGTTGACGCACAGGATTGTTGGAGACCATGGTTCGCATTCTCAGGGCAGGTGCCGGGCAGTGGAAGGATTTTTGTGTAGGGTCTGTAGTGCCCAAGAGCTTCATTGTGGCAGAATTATTTCGTTTAATGCGCAAGAGATATGGTGTTCAAGCGAATGTCTAGATAATATGACAGCTGCTAATGCCAAAATACAGTTAGTATCAATCAAACACAAGCAAATTGTAAATAAGAAAGTTGCAATTAAAGCCGCAAAAATAAAAACCGCAAAAATGAAAACTGCAAAAATGGCAGCACACAAGTTCTCAGGTGCGCGCTGGTGGTTAAATTCTTCACATCTCCCCATGTCACTGGATGACTGGCATGACGGGATCGGGTGGTGTGGAGTCATCGTTGTCATCTCTGGGATAGGAATCAGGGGTTGGTGACACGACATCTTTGGCTGGACCCTGTAGATGTAAACGCAGCAGCCTAGCCCCACCCCCAAGTAATTAAAGGAATCGGTGTTTTGTCTGGTAATGCTGTAAATATATACCAGAGGGAGAGGCAAACTTGTTTTTTGTTGAAAATGCCTCTGATAAGTGGTCAAATTAGAAAGTGAAAAAATTCATTTGATTAAACAAGGATTGGGTTTGTTTTTTGCATGGCTGGGAGGCCGAGGCATTTTTCCTCTTTTTGATTTATTCAGGGCATGTTTGTGAGTCTTAATTAGCTCGCTCCGCAATTCCCTGGCCATGAGAACCGCAGGGCAAGCCAATTGTGTGTGTGTTGGGCCACTTGTCACAAAGGTCTGCAAAGGCAGTACAGATGTAAACAGGGCCATTGTCTGTTTTCAGTTCAATTGGGCGTCCCAACATTGCAAAGGTACAAATACAGTGGTTGATCACACCCCTTTGCGGGGTGCATTAATAAATCCTGAATAAATATCCATGGAAATGTGCAAATATTTCCATGGGGCAAAGAAAAGGTATTGAATCATCCGTTTGCCAGGTGTCACAAGTCCTCACATACACAAGTCCTCATATATTCATATCTGTGACTTTCTGAAAAAACATATCTCTAACTTTCTTTCACTTACTGAAATCCTGTCTTGCAATGAGCAGTTGCTGTACAAAATGCACATTGATTTGGTCTCAAAATGACCTCACCAACTGCCAAGCTTCAACTGTCCTTAACAACTTTCCTATTTCCTCTCTTTTGTTTCTGCAACATCTCCAGTACCTTCCATTCAACAAAGCACATATTATTCTTTTTCCCACGTCCATCCTGACTTCCAATTTAGGTCAGATGCCTTTTACAACATTCTCTTCCCATCTATATACAAAGTAACCTTTTTCTGGCTCCAATATCTGATCTAAATGTCCGTGTGAAACTGATCTGGATTCTAGCAAAAATGTTACTCATTCTTCCTGACTGCATTTTGTATTTTTTAGGTCATCTCTGTTAAAATTCTAAAAGGGACAGCGATCAGCGCTGCCGACAAACAAACAAACAAACAAACAAACAACAGACCAATAAACAATTAAACAAACAGACGTGACTTCTGTTAAGCATACAAAGTGCGCGCAAACATAAAAACATAAAAGAGAAAAAACACAGCTTCAAAAATAAAACAAGCAATTAAGATAGTTTGAGTATACTCTGAAATATGCAGGCATCAGATATCACCCTCAACCCCGCCTTGCTGATGCTCGCAGGGAGAGGAGAAAGAAAAATGGTGAAAAGAACACAGCCCCCCTTCCTCCTGCCTTCTCACCAGAGGCAAAGAGGGGGGGTAAAAGGAAAGGAAAAAATGTTTTGTTAAAATGACAGGCTCTTTTTTCCTAGGAATACAGGGAGAAAATATTTATCATTCATTCAAAAACACCTTTTTTAGCACCAAACATGCTCTGTTTTTTCAGCCAACAAACCTTACATTTCAAGCATCCAATACTGACTACATACACACCCATTCACACCTATAGTTACATTTCTTTTACAATAAATCAGTCATTAAATTTATTTCAATGAACTAGCTTACCCCCAAAGCAGTGAAAACTCAGGCAGCAGTTTTAATCACAAAAGTGAAATAGGGCCCTTAACGACCGTCTGAGTTGGCCTGCCTCAAGGCAAAAGCACATTCATTTTGCTGGCCAGCAATTAATTAATTAAATCACATTAATTTTACACACTATCATTATAGATACTAAGAGGGTATAACAAAAACAGTTAAGAAGTGTCGGGAAGGGGAGAAGTAGGGGCAGGCTTTTCGTGGTCCTTACAGGAGGGTTGCTTTACCAGATAAGGACGAACGTGTCGACCAGGAACCCACAGGGTGGAATCGGGGAGTGCTAGAGCAGCGTAGCCACGCCCCCAGGTGATGAGATGAGCGGGTCCTCTCCAGGTGGGATCTGGCAGACAGCGGTAGTAGACAAGAGGGCGTTGGTCCACAGGAACAGGTGAGGTGGCAAAATGGCGAGCAGCAGCACAGCTGGGTGGTTGACCCGTCAGGTTCAAGAAGTTAAGAGTATAGAGACAAAGATTGAGAATATCTTGCACAGCTGGGAGGCCAGGGGGTCCTTTCCCTTTTTGTTCAATGTGTCTGTCGAGAGCATTTTTCAGGGTCTGATTTGCTCTTTCCACTACTGCTTGGCCTTGACTGTTGTACGGAATGCCAAACTTATGTTCTATTCCCCATTTTACACAAAAATCGGCAAAGGCGCTGCTAGTGTAAGCAGGCCCATTGTCAGTTTTTAATTGTTTTGGGCGTCCCAGTGATGCAAAGGTGCGAATACAATGATTGATAACATGTTTGGTGGTTTCACCCCTCTGAGGGGTAGCCATGATGAACCCAGAATAAGTATCAATGGATACGTGAATGAACTTCCATGGGGAAAAGGAAGCATATTGGGTAACATCCATTTGCCAAATTTGGTTGCACTCTGTCCCTCTGGGGTTAACTCCCATGGGCACAGAGTGCGCTTGTTTGCTACAGGTGGGGCATTGTTGCAAAATTGCGGCGGCTTCTGTAGCAGAAATTTTGAACTGTTTGATGAGCGCCTTTTTGTTCTGATGAAAATATGAATGACTTTCCCACGGGGTGGGAGAGGAAAGGGTAAGAGACAATGGGGAGGAGGACGCAGCCGCAGCCGCGGCATCGGCCACATCATTCCCTTCTTGGAGGAAGCCAGGGAATGGCTGATGACTACGAATGTGTGCAACATGGAAAGGATGAATCCTTTGAGAAATGAGGTGTTGTAAGGACAGAAACAATGATAAAAGGGTTGGTTCAATGGAGGGAGATAGATATGCCTGATAAATGGAAGAAATAATTTGAGAAACATAAAGGCTGTCAAGAATGAGATTGAGAGGTTGATGAGGGAAAGCCTCGAAAGCAAGAATAGAAGCATAAAGTTCTGCCCGCTGGGCTGAGGATTGTGGAGGAGTAATTTTGGTGTGCCATTGGCTATTGATTTGCCAGGCACAAGCGCCAAATTTTGTGCTCCCGTCAGCAAAGACAGTGACTGCATTGTGAATGGGGAAAGGGGACATAGGAGTTTGCCAAGTGAAAGGAGTGGTTTTGAGAAGTTGTATTCGAGGGTCTGGTGGTGGATGACAGGAGACAGTGCCAGGCCAGTCAGCGAGGGCAAACTGAAGGTGATCGCTGACAGCCAGCAATGATTCCCATGTGGAAAGAGAACAAGGAAGATAAATAACAGAAGGTTCAATACCAGCAAGGGCTTTGGACCGCAGCCTACCCTTGGTGATAAGAGAAGCAAATAAGGCAGGTTTGGTAGCGAGTGTGGGATAGGTGGATCCATTCAATAATTAATAAAGAAGGGGTAACCTGAGCTACTGCTGCAGTGGGCAGCATGGTGGTGTTAAAGATTAGCAATACAAAAGGTATATTGGCTCATGATAGCTAGTGCCAGATCGGAAAAGGAGTCTGCGCTGCGCAAGAAAGGGGCTGCAATGACTCCTTGAGCAGTGAGATCGAGAGTGGGGAAAACAAGGACAGGTAAAGAGGGAGGAAGCGTAAGAGGCACGCGCAGGGAAATAAAGAGAGGATACACATGAGCAGGCAAAGAGTAAGTAACGGTCTCATCAGCAACCATTTCAAATGACCTGGAAAGTACTTCCCGAATTTTGGCCATTGAATTGCTGGTTGGTGGGGCGAAGTTGAGAGGCCGAGGGGCACTGATTGGCCCAGTGGAAACCTTGACGGCATTTTGGGCAAACAGTTTTTGGTTTGGAAGAGGAATTAGAACTTGATCGGTGGGCGCCCCCTCCTGGTGCTCTGCATTGTGATTTAAAATGGCCCGGCTTCTTGCAATTGAAGCAATTGCCAACAGGGCGTGTCACCGGAAATGCGTCCGAAGGCACAGGAGGAGAAGAAGGCGGAAGCAAAGAGGAGGTTATGGCGAAGGCTAAAGTAGCCATATTGTGAGTGTTAGTACCAACTATCCGACATGCTTTAAGAAATTCAGCCAAAATAACGCCGGGTTTGTTAGCAATGGGTTGGAGAACCTTCTGGCAGTCAAAATTTGCATTTTCATAAGCCAATTTCATCATTAATTCGTTCCTTGCTGCCACATTATCAATTTGTCGTTCCAGGGCAATCTGCAGACGGCTAATAAAAGAGGAGTAATCTTCAGTAGCCGTCTGTATAATTTTTGAGAAGGTTTGTAATGGCACTCCCCTATTGTCATCTACTCGGCGAAAGGCCGCTAGAGCACATTCTTTAATTAGTGGAAAAACAGCCCTATCCGAGTTTTGTTGTTGGGCAGTGGTAGAGCGAGCTCCGGTGCCTTTAATATCATCATCCACCACATTTACAGGGAGGCCGTTTTGGATAATGCGAGCAGCTTCCCTATCATATTCAGATTTCCAAATCACATATTGGGCTGGGGTCAAGATCATGCCAAAAAGAGATTGCCATTCCGTAAGCAGCATATCTACTGTAGCAGTAGTTAGCGAGGTAAGCAAGCCTAAAACATAGCGCGATTGCAAGCCATAATCTTGTGCTGCCCTTCTAATCTCTTTAACGTGTGAAAAATGTATCGGTGTATAAGTAGGTTGAGGTTGGGCTCCTGCTGCCGCGCCTGGGGGCACAGCCCAAGTTACAGGAAAAGCGGCACAGGAGGATAAATCTTCTGTTGCCATTTCGCCCGTTTGACGGGCGGCTTGCATAGCTTGGATGATATGGCCCCCTTTCAGAGTGTTTTCTTTTTTAATCTCCGGGGCCGTGGGGGCGGCCGGAGGGATGGGGGGTGTTGTTTTCTTGTCCGGGCAGGGACACGAAGTGTTTGCCAGGATAGGATACATTTTTGCAGGTGGTGGAACTACAGAGTCGTACGGGGGAGGTATGACTTCTGCCTGCAAGTGGTTGTTAAATTTGTAGTGAATCATGAGGCATTCCATAAATATGCGCCATGTTGTCAGAATTTGAATTGGGGCCCTAGGGTCTGCATGGAAGTATTCCCCCAATTTGGTCCACGTAGAGATTTTTAATGACCCTTTCTCGGGGTATTGTGGACATTTTTGCCAAACATAGGTTAAAAGTCCAATTAGTTCTTTATTTTTCAAACGAAGGGGGGGTTTCCCTCCGTTTGAAGAGATTTTTGAAGAAGAATCGGTCAGTTCTCTCAGTTCCTTTAGGTGCTCGACCTGTTGTTGAGATAACCTTCCGCCCATTACTTACGTTATCCAGCCGTGTAGGTCTTTTTCAAACGAAGGAGGGTTTATTTCCCTTCGTTTGAGAAGATTTCAGACAGGACGATGCGCAACTCCCTTCAAGTGGGTAGGTAAGGACGGTCCGAAAACGTATACCAGAGGGTCCCGTGCGCGACGATCAAGCTGCTGGTATCACGTCGGGGTCACCAGAATGCGGTATGTCCCGGGTCTCCTCCGGGGGTGACCGCATCAAGGCGGGACCACTCAGGGGGGAATGAAGACAAACACACGGTTTTTCCTCGGAGCGAGTGGGCCCAGAATGAATTCCGGACCCCCCTTTTATTAGCAGCGTATGCAGAAACAAAAGCATCTGAGTTATCATTGGTTACATACAATACATTTGCCTGTCACTCAAGCGGTGCTTCTTGGTGTTAGTATCTTATCAGCTAGGACTGTGTGTTCCCTAGGCTGCTTTAGCCTGGAAAGTCTCCGTTGTGCATTGTTCTATTTTGCAGACACAGCTTTCTAGATGGGGCCCTCCCAGTGGGCATCCAGCTCAACCCGCATTCAGTGCTCAATTTATTTCAGTCCCAAATTCCGTATATGTGTTCCAATCAGGAAAACTGATCTGCACACATACCATGGCGACCTCATTCCCACACCATCCTATGTATTTTCGGTTTTAAAAATGTGGCTCTCAAAATAAATTTCAATCGTGGTTTTGGCGAGATTTGGCTCAGTTGAAAAAAAAGGTTGCCCACCACTGCTCTAGGCTGAGTCCAGGTTTGGTTGAATTCTCAGAGTTCTCAGATGTCATGTGGTCAGTTGAGTAAAGGCTTATATTATCCTGCCTTCATTCCCATCCCCCTGGAGCTGAAGGGGAGAACTCTTTTATTATGTAAAGGGACTGACTCAGGCTTTAATGGCTCATGGACAAAAGGTGGGGGCAGGAAGCTGCAAGGAGAGTTACCTTGTCTTTTTGAAACATGTTTCTTTTCACATCCAGAGAAATATTCTGCTTTTTCAATATTTCCTAGGATATTTCATTTTTCTGGGAGAGGGCTGGGTGATAACTTTCCACAACCTTATGTGAGAAGAGTTGGAGAGAGATGGACAAATGAGTGTTTGCCGCCTTCAAGGGAACATGGTGGAGCGTCTGTCCTTTTGGGGGGCTGCATTTCTGCCAGTGGTGTTGGCGATACTGATGGTATCATGCATGTTGAAAAGTACAGATAGGTTTTAATTCATTATGCCGTTATTCCTTCTGGAAAGTGCCTGATTGGGAAGGGAATGGGTTCATTTCTTGTGAATAAACAAGCAAAAGGCTTATCTTGATGGGCATTTTGAATTTCTTTGTAAAGCAGCCATTCCACTTTTTCCTCTTCTTATTTTTCTATTTTTCTTATTTTTCCTATTATAAAAAGGCATGTTTTGCAAGATGAGAGTTCCTAGATTACCAGCAAACTGTCAACAGGAAGCCTGAGGGCAGGGAGCTTTCCCCAAAGCTCGTCTCTGTAACACTCCAAGCTATGCACCGAAGGGAGCTTCAAGGCAGAGTCAACTAGAGGTGCCAACAGTTACAGAGACGAAAATATAAGTAATAATACCCGGGTGGAGGACGTTGGGATTACTCGGCGGCGCCCCAGTCACCCCCTCCCCTTATCGGCTTCAGCGAAGGGGTTAAACGCAGAGAGCTTTTGTGCCTAGAGGGGAGGCAGGAAATGGGAAAGGGGGGGGGGCTGGAAGCCAATCTCCGACCCCTCCTTGTCTCCAGATGTCTCTTACGCCAAGTGCTGCGGAGATCCCACGTGGGGAGGGACACTCAAGGGCTGCCAGGTGGGCAAGGACGCTGCGAGGGGGGAGGGGAAAGGAGGAGGGGGGAATCCCCAAGTGCGGGAAGGGGAGGAGGGATTCCTTGGGGGAGGGAGGGAGAGCGAGGGGGGGTTTCCCCAGTTGCGCCCCCTCCCCTTCCCAGTCTCCGCCTTTCCTTGCAAGGTTTTCTGCTCCGTGGGAACCGCTGCGCCGCCGCTTCTCCTTCTCCTCGGTTGCTGCTCCTGGCGAACGGCTCTCCGATTCCCCTTAAAATCCTCCCTCCAAGCACCCCACCTTCCCCGCAGCGCAGCCCAACATTTGGTGCAGCCCTGCTCCCAGGGGGCGGCCGCCTGGTATTTTCCGGAAGATTGGGCACCGCCTTTCCCCACGTTCCCCTGTGGCTGCTGTATCTCCCAGGGTCTGGAATGGAGGCAGAGGGATCGTGGGTGAAGGGCTCCCTCCGAGGGCGTGAACCCTGCTAGCGGGAGCCCATTGGCATCTCGAGGGTGGCGGAGATCAGAGAGGCGTCCAGGTGGGCTTGGCCAATGGGCAGCCCTGTCCAGGTGGCCTTGGCCAATGGGCAGCCTTGCCCAGGTGGGCTTGCTTTGAGATGCAGCACCTGAATCTGCCTCTCTTACCTGCCCAGATTCCCTTTCTGGTGAGGGCTGCATTCCTGTTTCTCTGTCCCCATGTAAGGGAGCAGACCTGTCTGCGGACCTTTTCAAATTAAATTTCAGATCTTTTACGGATTGTATACGGTATCTATTCCGAAAAAGAAGCTCTCCACTGTTTTTTTACAAATAGCTTTGCAAAGAGATCAAAAGGCTTCTGTGAAATAATTAAAAAGATAAAAGATTCTAAGGTCAAGAGAGAGACCTCTAAGAATTGCCTTTGAGCATTTTGGGGAAGAGTGAGTGGTGTGCAAAAGAGGCACGTTGCTTGAGCTCCAAAGAGGCTTGAGTTGTTGGAATAAAATATCCTTTGGAGAGTTTTTGCTTATATTCTGTTGAGCCAATGCTGCTTCCTCTAGTTATTCCATTACAAACTTCCCTTCCAAATTTCATGTCTATGGTATATAAGGCACAGAATTTCTCTTGAGTCTCTCCACTTTCACTTTCATACCTTCTCCTTTTTGTAAAGATTTCTGAAAGTATTTTAATATAATGTAAACCTTGGAGCACTTCAGAACTTATTAACTTCAGCCTGCCGCATGGATGATGGTATTTTGACTGGGCTTTTTAAAAGTGGAGGACAGTGGTGCATTTTCCCCAAGTGATTTAAAAAGATAAAATATTGTCTAGATCAGGGATCACCAACCCTTGGTCACTAAATGAAGTGGTGTAAATCAAAGACTACCGTTACATAATTGGATATGATAGGATGGATGGCCTCTCCTAGAGATTTCATGTAGATGTTAAACCACGTTACTTGCTGAGGGAAATCCGGGCAGTTCCAGCTGCAAGAATGCAGAGGGAAAAATAATATCTCCTATCTAGATGGGTTTGGAAGCAATGTGGGTGGGCACTTCAAGGTTTTGCCCCTTATTTCATTCTTTTATCAGTGGGATGAAGCTGGCTATTGTTTAAGACTGCACATACAAACAAGGCCATTATCAACTTTTATGATGCAGCACCTGCCAAATCTTCTGAAGCTAAGTAGGTGTAAAGCATCAGTCTTCAAGCTTCCCTCAGTCATAGTTTTGGGGAGTTATCCTGCACCCCCAAGAGAAGGAGCTGGCTGGAAAAGCCTTCACTAATCCTCAAGGGAGGTGCACTTTGTCCCTGCCTGATGGCACATTGTGTTCTCCCCAGGGATGCTTTCCTTGGCTTCGTTCCTGCAAAAGAAACTCCTGGCAGAATTGGAGTGACAATGAGGACATCCCTGCGAGGCCTGACAGACTAGGGCTAGAGCCTTCCATTCAACAGCTTCACTGTTACATCAGCAATCATTTGCCAAGGCAGGTTTCGAAGGCTTACCCTGAACACCCCTAGGTGTAAAACGGGCTGGAACAATCTTCACCAGCCCCCAAGGGAGGTGCACTTTCTGCTTGGCTGTTATGCGTCATTCCCCTTTGGGGACACTTTCCTTTGGTTTAGTTCCAGCAAGAGGTTGAAAATCACCCTCGTCCTATCTCTACCCTGACGCGTTTGCAAGGGGCTTTCATGGATTTCGTGCTTCCTTTTGTGCTATCAAGTCCTGGTCGATTCCCACTAAGCACAGGAATAGCTTTCGTCCATGACAATCTATCCTATACCTTTTCCTTCAGGTGTCCCAACAGTGTACACTCAAGATTAGATTAACAGGGTTAGAAGGGGCCTTATAGGTCATCTATAGGAGACCCTACACGTGTGTGTGTGTGTGTGTGTGTGTGTGTGTGTGTGTTGGACTAGATTACCAATAAGGTGCCTTAATCTTGAGTGTGCTTTCTTGGGAGATCTCAAATAGGACTTGATGGGACCGAAGGAAGCACAGAATCCATGAAAGCCCCTTGCAAACGCGTCAGGGTAGAGAAAGGACGAGGGTGATTTTCCACCTTCTGTCGCTAGATGGCGATCAACAAAGAAGCAACACTCGCGCTTTAGAAAGAAGTGAATAGATTGAACAGTAGCGGCATCGCTACTATTGACATTCCACAGGAGGGAGAGAGGCCGAGCTGGAACGAATTGAAACGATGGAGAATTAGATTGCTAGAGAGGAGGAGGTGGTGGAAGAGGACAGAGTAAGTTCCACTTCCGGTTCACCCACGGAAAGAGGGTGGCATCGGCGGAGCCTTTTGTGTCGTTTGGAGGGTCGAAGCGGCTCTTGGGAGGTGAGTGGAGGGAAGGTTGGAGGAGAAGCCGGGAGAAAGTCGGGCCCTTTGGGTTCCTCCACGGCCTGGAAGCAGCGAAGGGAGAAGAATGAAACCTGCGGGCTGCTGTTGCTGCTGCTGCAGATTCTTTCTCTCCCCAAATGGTTTTATCCTTTTGCTCCATGATTTAAAGTTGCTGCCTGTGATTTCCTGCTGGGAGATTTGGGAGATTTAAAGAAATCTTGATATATTTGTCATATTTCTGAGCCACCCGCCTCCCTCACCCTTCACCTAACACTTGGGTCCTTGTGTCGCTTTCCTGGCAAGCGAGGAGTTTCATGGGCAAAAGGGACGCTTGCATCGGATTTGTTCACCGTTTCCTCTGTTAGTGACCCCCACCTTTTAAAAAATAGATTAAAAACTTTGAGCCAATGCACTTCTGAGTCATTTTGCAGACTGAAATATATTAAATACAAAAACACCTGAAATGTCACATTGGTGTAAGTATTCAGATCCTTCACTAAGTACTTTGTTGAAGCACCTTTGACAGCAATTACAGCCTCAAGTCTTTTTGAGTATGAGGCGATAAGCTTTGCACATCTTGGCGATTGGGGTTTTTTCTGCCATTCTTCCTTGCAAGTCCTCTCAAGCTCAATCAGGTTGGATGGCAACCATCGATGGAGAGCCATTTTTAGGTGCCTCCAGAAATATTCAATAGGGTTCAAGTCAGAGCTCTGGCTGGGCCCCTCTAGGATATTCACAGAGTTGTCCCTAAGCTGTCCCTATGTTGTCTTAGCTGTGTCCTTGTCATGTTGAGAAGTGAACCTTCGGCCCAGTGTGAGGTCCTGAGTGTTGTGGAACAGGTTTTCATTGAGGATATCCCAGTGCTTTGCTCCATTCAGCTTTCCCTCAACCCTGACCTGCTGAAAAATACCCCACAGCATGATGTTCTTCAGGTGCTCTTTTGCAAATTCCAAGCAGGCATTCATGTATTGGGCACTGAGGAGAGGCTTCTGTCTAGTTACTCTGCCATAAAGCCCAGAGGAGTAGAGGGCTACAGTGATGGTTGTGTTTCTGGAGCTCTGTCCCATCTCCACACAGGATCTCTGAAGCTCTGTCAGAGTGACCATCGGGTTCTTGGTCACCTCTCTTACTAAGGCCCTTCTACCCCAATTTCTTAGTTTGACTGAATGACCAGCTCATGGAAGAATCCTAGTTGTGCCAGATTTTTTTCCATTTGAAAATTATGGAGGCCACTATGCCCTTAGGAACCTTGGGTGCAGCAGAAATTTTATTGTAGCCTTCCCCAGATCTGTGCCTTCCAATAATCCTGTCTCTGAACTCTTCAGGCAGTTCCTTTGACCTCATGGCTATTGTTCTGCTATAGCAGAGATGTCAAACTCACGGTCTGCAGGCTGAGTGTGTCACGTGCTGCCCTGCCCCTGGCCGTTTTAGCAACGGGGGGGAAAAGTGACGCTGCTATGATGACGCAGGCTTGACATCACTGTGCTACAGTATGCATTGTCAGCTATGAGGCCTTCTATGGAGAGGTGTGTGCCATTCCAAACCGTGTCCAATCAATTTAATTTACCACAGGTAGACTCCAATCAAGGTGTAGAAACATGTCAGCAACTATCCAGGGAAATGGGTGGCACCAGAGCAAAATTTCAAGTGCTGTTGCAAAGGGTTTGAATACTTATGCCAATGTGATATTTCGGTTTTTTCCTTTTACTAAATTTACAGACATTTCTAAACTTCTTTTTTCACTTTGTCATTATGGGGTATTCTATGTACATTAAGGAGGGAAAAATGAGGTTCAGCAACTGTAGAATCAAGCTGCAGCATAACAAAATAGACAAAAGTAAAGGGGGGTCTGAATACTTTCTGAATGCACTGAATTTAGAAAGATATAAATATTTTAGGTTAAGTGACAGGCTTGGGGTGTCTTGCCCAAAATATCTGCACATCATTTTGGGGAAGTGAGACTGGTGTGCACAAGAGGCAGGTTGGTTGAGCTCCAAAGAGGCTTCAGTTGTTGGAATAAAATGCCCTGTGCAGAGTTTCTGTTTATATTCTATCGACCCAGTCCTCCTTCCTCTAGTTATCCCATCACCATCTTCCCTTTCTAATTTTCAGTTTTTCTACAAATTCTCTCTATTTGGGATAATTTTAAGACTAAACACACATGGATTTTCCACATATGTACAGTTATAAGTGTGTCCATTTTTATTTCTCTCTGTATACATATATGTACAATTGTCCAAACTATCCCTAGCATTTCCAGATATATTTCATGATAAGCTTTTGCACTGCTAAGAATTTTTGAATCAGCAAAGTGAAAAAGAGAATTTCATGACTGAATGATATTTGAACTTGGTCACAACTGTATAAAATGAATCATAGCTAATATAAGAGGTTATTTTTTGTTGTGGCATGTTTGCTTATTTATTGTAAGCAACTATTTTCTTTTTTTACACATCTTTTGCAACCATTTTATAAATAATTAAAGTTACATTTTTCTTTGAATTTTATAGACAAAGAAGATGTCAATAAGAGTACTGTAGAAAACAGACTAACAAGCAACATTGGAAAGAACGTAAAGCCAGCCTTTTCCTTGAGAAAACCACAAAATTCTTCTCCTTTCCCAGCAGTTGAGAGACAAAGGAAAGAAAATTAAGAGGAGATTTCAAGCTAGAAAAAGTAGAGTATGAGAAACTCAAGAATACGTTAAATGGAAGATCAAAGGAGATTATATTTCATTTAGAAAAAGGGGGGTATATCTGGAAGTCAGCAGGGAGAAAAAGGTCTATTGGATAGCCACAAAGGGCTGACAGTGATGCAGGCCTGGCCCCGTGAGAAGGAAAACAGCTGGATTTAAAACACCAGGCAACAAATGATCACACATACAGATCACACGTCCAGATTGTGGCAGAAGTTTCAGTCAGAATTCTAGACTAATGACACACCAGAGGACTCATTCTCAGGACAAACTATATGAATGTCCTGAGTGTGGGAAAAGTTTCAGTCATAATTCCAGCCTGGTAGTACACCAGAGGATTCACACAGGAGTGAAACCGTATGAATGTCCTGAGTGTGGGAAAAGTTTCAGTCGGAATTCTACCCTTGTTATACACCAGAGGACTCACACAGGAGAGAAACCGTATGAATGTTCAGAATGTGGGAAATGTTTCAGTAAGAATTCCACCCTGGTGACACACCAGAGGACTCATACAGGAGACAAACCATATGAGTGTCCAGATTGTGGGAAATGTTTCAGTCATATTTCCAGTCTTATAAGACACCAGACAACTCACACAGGAGAGAAACCATATGAGTGTCCAGAGTGTGGGGAAAGTTTCAGCCATATTTCCACTCTAATAAGTCACCAAAGGATTCACACAGGAGAAAAACCATATGATTGTTTAGAATGTGGGAAATGTTTTAGTAATAATTCCGACCTGGTGACACACCAGAGGACTCACACAGGAGAGAAACCATATGAATGTCCTGAGTGTGGGAAAAGTTTCAGTCATAATTCCACACTGGTAAGACATCAGAGGATTCACACAGGAGAAAAACCGTATGAATGTCTAGAGTGTGGGAAATGTTTCAGTAAGAATTTCAATCTGATGACACACAAGAGGACTCACACGGGAGACAAACCGTATGAGTGTGCAGTTTGTGGGAAACGTTTCAGTCAGAATTCCAACCTTGTGAAACATCAGAGGACTCACGTAGGAGAGAAACTGTATGAGTATCCAGAATATGGGAAAAGGTTCAGTCAAAATTCCCAGCTGTTGACTCACCAGAGAATTCATGAAAGAGACAAACCGTATGATTGTCCAGAATGTGGGACGTATTTCAGTAAGAATTCCAACCTGGTGACACATCAAAGGATTCACACCGGAGAAGAATCATTTCAGTGTCCAGAATGTGGGACATATTTCAGTCAGAATTCCAGCCCACTTGATACCCCAGACAACTCACACAAGTGAAAAACCATATGAATGTCCAAAATGTGGGAAAAGTTTCAGTCAGAATTGCAGCCTTGTGACACCCCAGAGGACTCTCACAGGAGGAAAACCCTATGAATGTCTAGATTGTGGGAAATGTTTCAGTAAGAATTCCAACTTGGTGAGAAGACAGGAAGTTCTTCAGCTGGACAGACGTGGGAGATGTGAGCTTTGAAGAGTCTCACATGAACGCTGTCTGACAAACCGACTCTGGGGGTCCTTTTTTGGATCAGAAGCCCCCTGAAGGGGGAGCAAAGAGGGCAGGTGCTCATCAGTTCCAGAGGGAGGCAATAGGTTCCTCGCAGGTCGGAGATTTGCCCTATGAATCAGTCGGGGCGGCAGCCTCTAACATGGCTGACAAGATGCTGGCTTCCAGTCAAAGCAAATGAACAGGAGGGTGTGGAAGAGATGAAAGATTGGTAAGAAAATTTATCTAACCCACAGCTATAAATCAATCCTGGAAAAGGCAAAGAAATCTTGAGAACATAAATAATATTGATAGTCAGATCGGGATTTTTTTCAAAAAGAAAGAAAGAAAGGAAAGGAAAATGGAGTGTTGAAACGCCCCCCCCCCCAAAAAAAAAAGCTATCTGTTTGAAACAATTTCGGACAGAAAGGGAGAAAGCACCAAAGGGACAAACCCACTCAAATATAAACTCTAAATTTGGTTTTGGACTTGAAATAGAAACCAAACATCCCAAAGGATTTACTTTGTTTGAATTTCTTCCAACTAATATATCCTAAGCAACTCCAAAAAAAGCACTTCTTCTCACTGATAATTGATAATTTAACCTTGACTGTGTGGGAAGTTTTAATTAACCAACTGCCATAAATCAGAATTTGGAAAAGCAAGAGGCAAAGAGAAATACCTGAATCTGGCTGTTTGCAAGTTTATACCAAGTGATATATTTTGAGCAGCTATGATCGACCGGACCTGGAAGGTGGCGGGGGAAAGAATAATAACAGAGTCAAAAACTGGGACATACGAACGGTTTCTTTTCCTTCCTTTTTTTCTCTCTTTGAAAGATTAAGATGGCCCCAGCTTCTCTTCTGGTTTCACAGTAGTTGAATTAAATTTAAGGTGGACCAGAATCTTGAAATAAGACTTGCATAACTGTTGTGGCCCAGCAGGATCCGTTGGAGCTGCTGAGGGACTCAGATAGCAACGAACCCTATGAGTCTGCTATGGAAGAGATGGAGGACCTGGGCAGGGACCAGAGTGGCTGGTTGGCCACCAGGAGGCGCCTGAAGCATGGAGCAGTGGGGAAGATCAAAGGGAGTTTGTCCCTGATGCAAGATTAAGAAGGGCGGAGAAACGAAGGTAACAGCTGCTCCAGAGACAAGCTCCTAAGAGATCATCAAGCTCAGGTGGTTGTGGCTTGGCCTCTCCCAAAAGCGTATATAAGAAGGGACTTTGGGAAGAGGCTTTTTGCAGGACACAACTGTTCATAGTAATCTGGAGACCACCTTATCTGATCTGCCTTGTGTTTCCGTTTGTAACAAGCTGGAGAAGCTCTTGTCTGTATCTGTTGGAGTCTGGGTTGCTGCCAACGTCTTGCCTGTGAGTCGTGTTTGGGCTTTCAGCCAACAAGATTATAGTACTGTAAATTAAGTGTGGCAAACAGCTACGCCTGTGTTGGCGTTCCGGACAGAGTGGGGTCAGAACATATAACTAACTGCAATTTTGGAACTAGACATTAAGGAAGAACAAAAGACCAAAATGGCTCCCATCATTCTTCCCCACAGCAACTGAAATAGATAAATTTAAGGTGGAACAGAACTCTGAAATAAGAACTGTATAACTAACTGTAACTTTGGAACTGGACATCATGGAAAACTGGGAACTTGAAGAACTATGTGAAATTATAAAAAATATGCATAAATAATTAATATCAAGCCTAAATAGAATTCTGAATCCAGAGAAGCACATATCTAAAGAAAAATTCAAAGAAGGGGGGGGGCGCAAGACAATGAAGGGGTAGAAATGGAGAGAAATAAAAAGCAGCCAAAAACTCCATTAGTCCTGGTAGTGGTGTAAGGAAAATTGTAAAAAGGGGAGGTGTTCCAACAAAAGGGAATATAAAGCAGACAAAAGTGGTTTTGGAGGTTGTTAGTGGCATAAGGAAAATTGAAGTAGGAGATTATGCCCCAACAAAGAGAAATATAAAATATCTTTTTGATGGTGACTTAGGGAAAATTGAAGAGAGTGGATGTGTCAAAATAAAGAAAAGGGAGAAGATAGGAACAGAGAAGTGGGACAAAGGACTTACTAGGAAAAATCAGACAATTAGAAACTGTTATATGGGAAAATATAAAGTTAAGATAAGGGCTTTATTCCTAAATATGACAATAAAATGGAGTTGCTAGCTGGTTGAATATAATAATGGAAAGATAGCTAAATAAAGGTTAAAATATATAGAATACGGATAAATATGAAACTGATATGGGGAGGTTGTAAACCAGAGGTTTGTGATCCACTTTTATACATGATAATTAAATTGAGTTGCGAATTGATTGAATATGACAACTAAGCATGGGTTAAAATATATGAAACATGGACATACATAGAACTTTTAAGATGATGAATAAAATGAGATGTTTACTGCTTGTTATTTTATATAATAGAATAAGGAAATTGTAATGAACATTGAACAGCGAGATTGCCATTTAGAGATAATTAAGGGTAATCTAATCCAAGATATGGAAAAAATGGAGAGGAAACATGAAATATACCTAGAATGGGAAACTATTGAGATTAAAAGACAGAATCACAAAAAGGGGGCAAGTAAGGATGTATAATTATATAAAGATAATGATGTGAATAGCGGAGAATTGTAACCAAGTCTACATCTCGGCCAAAATTAAGGTGTGGGGGGGCGGGGTAAAGCCCAATGACTATATATGTATACTTTTTTGTTTTGTTTTTTAAAAAGAGAATACAGGTTAAAATTAAATAAAGGAATTATAAATGCCATCAATATAAAATGGAGTTTGCTCAGAAGCTGAAATACACCAAGTAAATGAGATGAAGAGTGGGAAGTAGAGAAGAGAGTTAAGGGAAGAAGAGAGGGATAGGAGAGAAGGCAAAGGTGGAAAGGAGGAGAGAAATGAGTGAAAAGGGGAGGGAGGAGAAGGAGAGAGGAAGGTGAAGGAGAGAAGGGAAGGATGACAGGGAAGAAAGGAGGGAGGGGGAGGAGAGAGGGAGAAGAAAGTGATGCATAAGGTACAAATATGGTGTATGGAGAGCAGAAGAGCCAATAATTGGTTTTTGGGAGTTGTTGGTAAGATTGTGAGATAAAAACCCAATTATTAAATCCTCCCAACACAGAGACAAGTTTGGTTCACAATTCAAAAAGGTTTATTTACAGAAAAATAAAACGTGTTTGCAAAGGCGGCCTCCAAGTCTCCTCCCAAGTGGTTCGAGTACAAGGAGAGCAAGGAATAGCATTCAAACAATACATTTTATAGACACTACTGAGAACCCCCCCCCCCCTCTTCCTGCTCATTCATTTACATCGTTTCTTTCGTCATACTGTAAAGGGTCAACTTGACATTTTCTTGAGAGGCCCCTATCCCTTATTTGGTTTTTCTGGTGCCTTTCGTCTGAGCAGGTGGCTTCCTATCTAACTTGTACGTAGCCTCCTGGAATAACAAAAGTTTTATCTTGTCCTGTTTACTTAACACATTTTGTAGTTAGTAAAAACATACAGTTACTCATTACACGTTTTGTGCAAGAATATAATGGCTTATTCATTTAGCATTGTAAAAGAATACAAAAGCAACCTTTTAACATTTTATAAAAGAGTTAAGTATATTATTTCCTTCAAGATGAACTGATGTAAGCATTTAATAATACAATATGATGTTGGTTATGTACTAGTATGCATGTGATTATATGTTATAAAAATGAAAAAATAAAAAAACTTTATATAAGAATTCCAACTTGGTGACATACCAGAGGACACACACAGGAAACAAACCATATCGGTGTCTAGACCAGGGGTCGCCAACCTTTCAGACCTCAAGGACCACTAAATTCATAATATTAAATCCCGTGGACCACTAATATCATCTGCCTAATTACCAGCTGGGTGAGCGTGGCTAGGTGGACATGTGACTGGGTGGGCATGGCCAACTTGATGTCACTCACATTGAGGGATGCCTCGTAGGCCTCTACTCACCCCTCCCCTCCCAGCAACTCATCTTCCCACCTGAGCACCTTAGGGCTCCAACAGGAAGCAGTTGTGGAAACCACTAAGCAGCCACCACCAGAAAGAGTTGGCAGAACAGCTGGCTCAGTTCAAATTGGATCTGACGGAGAAGGAGGCTCAGTAGAAGCAGCTCACTTAAGACTAAGAGTATAGGTTTTCCAAGCAGATGGAAGACCTGCAGGAGTGCAAGGCTAAGTGATGGCGCCTGGAGGCTCAGCGGGATGAGATGGTCAGCCAGTTCCAGGCCATGATGCAATCCCACTGGAACAAGGCCCTCCAGCTCTTTGCCACCAGCTGTACTTCTTTTCACCCAAAGCCCTGCACCGGGAGTCTGAAGCAGACCCCAAGTTGGAATTTCTGCCCCCTCCAACCCACACAAAAGGACCCCAAAGGGGGAGACTGCAGCAACACAAATAAGAATCCTTAGTGCAGTGATGGCGAACCTATGGCACGCATGCCACAGGTGGCATGTGTAGCCATTTTTCAGGCTACGCATGCGCGCACTGGCCAGCTGAGTTCACCTTTTTAAAAGCCATTGTTCGCCCTCCCCAGGCTCCAGAGGCTTTATAGGAGCCTGGGGAGGGCTAAAAGAGCCTCCCCGCTCCCCCCCCCCCCGGAGGCCCTCCGGAGGCTTCAGGGACCGTGTTTGCTCGGAGGGTGGTTTTAAGCGTTCTGAAGGCTTCAGGGAACGTCTGGAGGCTTCCCTGATGCCTTTGGAGCGCTTCAGAGCGCTTAAAACGACCCTCCGAGCAAACCGGAAGTCACTTCCGGTTTGCTCGGAGGGTCGTTTTAAGCGTTCCGAAGGCTTCAGGGAAGCCTCCGGACGATCCCTGAAGCCTCCGGAGGGCCTCCGGGAGGGCGGGGGAGGCTCTTTTCGCCCTCCCCAGGCTCCTATAAAGCCTCTGGAGCCTGGGGAGGGCGAAAAAAGCATGTAAAAATGGGGGGGGGGTGTCGCGCGCATTGTGCGCCCATGCACACTGGGGGGGGCGTTGTATTATGGGTGCTGCATGCCCACACATGAGCCCCCTGCGCTCCCCCCCCTTGTGGCACGTGAGCCAAAAAAGGTTCGCCATCGCTGCCTTAGTGCAATATAAAAAAATGGAAATAATTTTTCCACCAAAATTTTCTCGCAGACCACCAGATGGTGACCGCTGGCCTATTGTGGTAAAAGTTGCAGTTATAATTGCATCCTGGTAACATACCAGAGGACTCATACAGGGGACAAACTGTATTGTTGTCCATATTGTGGCAAACATTTCAGTCAGAATTTCAGCCTCGTGAAACACCAGAGGACTCACACAGGTTAGAAACTATGAGTGCCCACAGTGTGGGAAATGTTTCAATCATAATTCCAGCCTGGTGACACACCAGAGGAGTCACAGTCTTGATAAAGGCTAACTACCTGTTTCTGGTAATCAGCAGAAGTTTTGGATATTTCCTTTTGCAAAAGTGTGGAATTCTTCAAAAAGGCTTCTGGGTGTTGTTTTTTTAAATTGATTATGGAATTCCCACAATTGGAGTTTTCATCTTCTAATTTGGTAACCTCCAGATTTTGAGTGCCAGAATTTCCCAACCACCATACAAGTAGTCTTCAAGATATAAGGGTAATCGGGTCTATCAATTGTGGTTTTATGTTGCAATCACAATTATGGTTTTATGTTGCAAACTCCGTTAAACGAGGCTACTTCGCTTAACTACCCCCATCCCCTTCTCTCCCTGATAAAGCTGTTCAATGCTTTGTGAGTTATTAAGTGGAACACTGGCCACCTCAGGGTTGGAGGCATAGCCGAGGTCCAGGCTTGCATTGCAAAGGCCTCTACCTCAACCCTTCAGTTGCTGTTAAGTAAGTAAGCTCCCCATTAGGAGACCGAGTGTGCAAAGAAGCGTAATGAGAGTAGTATGGAAGAACACGCACAAACCAGCATACAGGTGCACCGAATAGTATAAAAATATAGTAGTTTACTGTTGTGGCCCAGCAGGAGCCGTTGGAGCTGACACCAGACTCAGAGAGCGAGGGTCCCTATGAATCGGCTCTGGAGGACCCTGGGCAGGGTTCTGACTCTGAGCAGGGATCAGAGAGTCTGGTCGGCCACCAGGAGGTGCCTGAGGCATGGAGCAGCGATGAGAGCCAAGGGAGGGGGGCTCCGGATGCCATGCCTTGGAGCCATGGGGAGGAGTCAAGGGACAGTGACATAGACATAAGCAGGGAGTTCTAGATGCCCGTTATCGCAGGCGCAAGGAGCAAGGGCGCAGTTACCGGCGGTAATTGCTCTCAGCTGCTGATAAGTAGACTCCCCTTCAGTCTATAAAAGGATTGATTGAGCATACGTCCTTTGCAGAAGTCAACAAAAGAACTATTCGGAAAGTTCTGTCTTGGAAGCTTAGCATGCTGGACAGCTGCTATCGTGTCTCTGTGTCGGAGGGTTCTGAGTGTCTTGTCGTGGTGGATTGCTGCCAAGGATCTGTCTGTCTGTCTGTGCAATAAATCCTGTTGAAGTAGTTTTGGTCCGGAGTGTGTTCTGTGTTGGCGAGGGAAGAAGGAAGTCTGAACAGTTTACTATGTGGAAATATAGAGGTATTCAGAGTTCAATTTACAGTCCAAGTCATACACAGTTCAGTCAGTCAGTTATCAATGTTCTCAGTTAAGGAATGATCCTTCAAACACAGTCCAGTATCAAATAAACAGTTTAGCACACAAAGTAGCTAACAGTAGCAAAAACACAGTACCTCACAATACATCCGATCAGTGGTGTCTAACAAACAGAGAGCTAACAGTCATTCTGGTTCCCTCTTATGGCTGCTTGAGGTAACAGCAACCAATCACATTACAGCAGTACTTAAAGCAACAGTACTACCATCCTGGTTTATATATTGCTAACCCAACTGTTAGCTTACAGTCCTAACAGTCGTCCAGGTCTTTCCTTTTTCTACAGGGTCCCCAATGGCTTCTTCCCCCCCCGCCCACCCCCACAAGTCACCACAGGCTTTTCCCTATTCTCCCTGGGTCTCTGCAGTCCTTAGACCTGATTCCCACCCCAGCAGGCCTCACAGCCTCCTCTTCCTTTTGAAGATCACTGAACCTCATTTTGGGGAAAGAAGGCAGGACATGCATCCCTGGGCCCCATGACTGTTGTGGAAGCAGCAGTTACTTTCATTTGCCTGGAATTCATTATGGTGACAGCAGGGATCAAATGTGCCACCAGTTATGAATCCCTTCATGCCCACAAGAGTTAAGTCCAGCCCACCTTGAATTTCTTTGACTCTTATCTACTTCCAAATTGCTTTGATCGTTGTTCAGACTCTTGCAGAGATCTTAAGCTTGCAGTAAATCATTATATCCATTTGAACAGCCTGGATCTTCTGGTTTCCCTGGTACTTGACAGGGAGGGCACTTTCTTTCCAGTCCTTGGCTCCCTCTTGCCCACATAGCAACCTCCAGCAGGCATGGGAACAAGCAGCCAAACTGGACAAATGCTTGCAATTCTCATTCACAGAGACAGCCCCTCCCTGGAGAGAGGGATCCTTCCCTAAAGTTCCATTCCTGTTACTCATCCTCATCAAGGAACTTTTTTTCCTGGATATCCCGCCCCCTTATTTCCAGCCCCCATTCTTTGCCCCTCTGTTCTGTGTAGTCCTCCTGTTGCCTTCCCTGTCCCACATTCTTCCCTCAGAGACACTAGAGGATGAATTCCCCCGCCCCCCCCACAAGCCAGATAGTTTTACCTGTTAAATAGACTTCAGCAATTGTCAGGCTCACCTCTGAGCCAATTTTAAATTGGAGCAGCGGCTGTGACTGAATCTCATTGTCTGTGTCATCAATAGGTGGAGAAGGAAGCATTTATAGAAAAACTTGATCAGGGCAACTTGTCACTTTGCAGAACTGCAAAGATCTGGATATTTTTCCTGGATCTTCTCCACTGGTCTGATAGATTGTAAAAAAAGAGAGAACAGCTAATTTTGGGACAGCAGCTCCTGCCTGGGATACAGAAGGACTCATGCTGAAGATCTCCAGGAGACCAAATGGTCCAACTGGCTGGATTATAATACAGCATCTTGAGAAACATGCATTAGTGCTCCCATTGATTTATGTAAAAGGGTAGAATTGTTAGCAATCAAGAGTTGCTGACCAGGGGGAAATGCAGTACAGTAGAACATTCCTGGGGGTTATTGAGGAATAATCAAGTTGAAACTCTTGTGTCAGGCCTGCCATCTTCAGCATGCTCTGCTTTGCTGGCATCCTGCCATAAAATGCAAGGAAGGGGGGAGGTAATTAGGGAAGTAAGGAATGGGCATGGGAATGGGCAGAGAAAGAGCGGGGGACGACAGGGAGTCCAGAAACAGAGTTGTCAATCTGGAATAAACAGGAGCAAGGACAGAGCCTGAAAAAGGAATGCGAAACTATACCAGAGATGCCAAACCTCAAAGCCATTCCCAAAACGTCAAAAACAAAGGCTATTGGGAAGGAAGTGATGTAGCGGCATCTACCAGCAGCAGGGAAAGAAAGCTCTTCATACCCTTCAATGACTTCTTGTCTGTGGGCTTTGAAAACACCCCTTGGAAGGAGGGTGGGTGAAGCTAAGGGGGAAGCATCTTGTGAGGTTCCAGGAGAGATCACAACTCTCCTGCAGGGCCCCAGGGCTTTTTTCTCTCTAAGCCACGTTGAAAGAAGAGACAGCCTAAGATGGCTGTCACAAAGCCGGCGACAGCTTAACATCCAAGAAAAGTGCTTGGGCGGATTTGGTGAACAGTGTTTGGAATTGGGTGAGAAGAATCCTGTTTAATTCAAAGGGTAATCCCAAAAGAATATTCAGGAAAGAGAGACTCGTAATTATTTTTAAATTGGCTGCGTTCTAGCTATTTTGAGTAACACTTTAGAACTTTAAAACCGAAGACAAAAGAATACGTGACCCTCTAATTCCATCCTCAACCTTTTGGATGGCAAAGATGTCGGGTTAATCAAGCACCTGTAGGAAGTTATCACCCAGCCCTCTCCCAGAAAAATGAAATATCCTAGGAAATATTGAAAAGCCAGAATATTTCTCTGGATGTGAAAAGAAACATGTTTCAAAAAGACAAGGTAACTCTCCCTGCAGCTTCCTGCCCCCACCTTTTGTCCATGAGCCATCAAAGCCCAAGCTAGTCCACTTTACATAATAAAAGACTTCTCCCCTTCAGCTCCAGGGGGATGGGAATGAAGGCATGGTAATATAAACCTTTACTCAACTGACCACATGGCATCTGAACTCAACCAAACCTGGATTCAAAACTAAGCCTATAGGGTTGCCCTTGTATGGGCCCATGTGAGTCTGGCAACCAATCAGAATACATTTCTTACACAGGAACAGGAAACAGAGAGGTGGGGCCGAACAGATTATAAAAAGCCCTGCAAGCCCTTCTTCGACCCTTCTTCCCTTTTCTTCTTCTTCACCCAACACCTGGAAGCATGTGATCACCTTTTTTCCCCAGGACCTCCAGCCATGCGGTCCTGTCCTCCATTAAAACATTAAATCTTCTTTGTAAGCAGCCACCATGCCTCCAGTGTATTTTTCCCCACTTGGGGGCGAACCCAGAAGGACATTTCTTCCAACACACCTTTAAAAAGAAATTTTAGAAGAAAAAACATTTTTTTTCCAGGATGGTAAAAGATCATCTGCATGAGAGGGTGTGTGTGGAGTTGATCTCTAAGATCCTTTCCAACTCTTGTTCTGGTATGGATCGTCTGTTTCCTTGACAACAATATCATACTAATCTTCCACTGTCTCTTCAGAGATTTTTCTTTTTTTACTTTAGCACTTGTTCATTGATTGCCCTTCAGCAGTTCCTGTGGTTATGAAGGTGCTGGAAAAGGAGTTGCATCAATTTGGGTACTTCCTACTGGGGCACATTTATGATCGTTGCAGCATCCCACATTCATGATCCCGTTTGTGACCTTCCCAGCTGGCTTCTGACAAGCAAAATCAGTGGAGTGGCTGGCAGGAAGTTGCAAGTCAGGGTCATGTGAAATTGCCTATTAATATACCGCGGTGATTTGCTTAACAATGACAGTGGAACAGATGTAAGTTGGCACTGTCGTGTGACATCCTTAATGATCTGGCTGCTTAGTGACAGATGCTAGTCCCAAATGCAGTCACTAAGTGAGGACTACTTCAATTGGAATGTCACCAAAGGGACTGTGAACAGTATTTTTTGCTCTTACTTGGAACTCAAGACTTCCATGGGCAAAACTGGTACTTGAAATCTTGGACAGGCTTTAGGCATCATTTCATCAGTTAAAGCCCCATCTCTAAAATTACAATGACTGTAACCATTTTAGGACATTTTTCAGGCTGAAAACACATGGATTTTCCACGCATATATTTGTAGGTGTGTGTATTTGTAATTCTCTCTGTATGCATATATCTGCAATTGGACAATCTATCTCTAGCACTTCCAGATATATTTCATCATAACCCTTTGCAATGTGTTTTTAATACAAATATTGTATTAATTCATCAAAATCTAAAATACATAAGTCAAAGAAAAATGAAAATAAGGGTAAAATAAGGGAAGAAAAGGAGAAGAGAAAAAAGTGTATGGTAAAGGAGAAAAGAAAAAAGAATGATAAAATAATGGAAGCAAAGCAGAAGAGAGAAAAGTGTAGGGTAAAGGAGAAAAGAAAAACCATTGGCTTCAAACTCCCTTTGGTGCAATAGAATAATAACATAAAACCTCAATACTTTACTTTTATATGATAATATATACTAGTCATTTGTATATAAACAAACTTATCTAATGAAAAAAACCCAACATCAAAGTTTCATTTTTTTTCTACCTCACGCACAAAGTCCAAAAGCAGCTTCCATGTAGAAACAAAATGAATCCTGTTCTTTTCTTTAATCAAAGCAGTCGCTTTAGTCATCTCTGCTAACTCCATCAGGTTTTGCAGCCATTCGTCCACTGTGGGAATGAAAATATTCTTCCATATTTTTCCATAAAATATTCTTGCCGCCAGCATATATAAACACCATGGTTCCATTTTTTTCAAGTTCTTTAAAACTAAAGGAAAACTCTCTGGTTTTATATTCACTTTAAGAATCTTCTGTAGTAAGATGTGTAACTTACTCCAAGGTTTCTTTGCCTTGTCACATGTCCACCATAAATGCTAAAAAGCTCTTCTTTGCATTTCCAAGATTCATTTTAGGTGCCTTTATACTTTCTGGACAATTTGTCCAGTGTTAAGATACCAACAGTACATTAACTTATAGAAGGTTTCTTTTAAACTATATTTTAATATAAATGTTAGAGCTCTTCTCCATGTATTCTCCCATTGTTCAAGCGTTATATTACATCCAAACTTCTCTATCCACTGAATCAATGCTTTACATACTCATTCTCCAAGTTCAATTTTAATTACATTTTATAAACCTTAGCAATAATGTGTTGAACATTAAAACACACTTTGAGATGCTCTCAGCCCCAGGGGAAGGAGGAGGGGGAGAGCCAACCAATGATGTCACGCCCTTACTAGAAGTGAATTTTCGGATTTAACCCCATAACATAATGATGATCTGGAAACTTTGGGAACTTTGAAAACCTTGTTTTTGCCTCTAAACCCGAAGCTGGCAGGGCAAGATGGCACACTTCCGTTGTCTTTATGAACTGTGAAACCTGACTCCACCTTTAAAACTTCAGGCTTCCGGTCTTTGTCTCCGTGCTACTCAGACAAATCTCTTGTTGATTGCTTTCTTCTGAACTCCCTGGAGTGAAAAACTTTGCTCTATTGCCAGGGTGATTAGAAAAATCCTCTTCTGCCTGGATCTTCTGTCTCCTGGACTCTCCTGGCTGTTCTGCCTCTCTGACTGATCATTCTCTATACTGACTGAACTCTTTACTCCATAAACAATGTCACCTAAAAAACCGCCTCCTGGAAAGCCTGGCTTTGCTGCCTCTGCCCCGACATCTGCAACCTCCAGTCCTAGTACACAATCAACGATAACAGCTTTGATGCAACCTAAAACTACAGAGACGGAGTTTCAACAAATGTTCCAGCAAATTCTACAGGGACAAGAGGAAATAAAGAAACAACTAAAGGAGATGAAAGAAGAAATTAAAGAGAACCAGGCCCAAATCAATAAGAACTCACAGAGACTGGATCTTTTGGAGGGTGGGACGGCTGAGATGAGGGAGGGGAGGGAAGGGGTGCAGAAGGGAAACAAAGAACTTGATACCCAACAGATGAAAATAGAGTTTGAGAGAATGTCCTTTTACCTTAGATTTCAAAACGTTATGGAGGCAGATGATGAAAATATAAGGGACATCATGACAAGTATCTTGGCTGAATACATCCAGAAAGAGAAACAACAGATGGGGTGGGAAATAGATCTGGTTTATAGAGTGAACTCAGCCTTCGCTAGAACACATAACGTACCCAGGGAGGTACACATTAAATTTCTCAGAAAAAGTACAAGAGATGAAATTCTGAGTGCACAAAGGGGGCAAGCCTTGACATACCAAGATAGGGAAATAACCATTCTGAAACAGATCCCCAAGAAAGTGAGGGAAAAAAGAAAAAGCTATTCGCAATTAGCGAATAAATTATACCAGAAGGGGGTGTGGTTCAGATGGCTGATGCCTGAAGGTATGCTAATATTCTGGGAGGAGACAAGAGTTAGAATTAATACACCCATAGAGGCGCAGGCCTTTATGGAAAAAAACAAAGCACTCCTAGAAAAACCAGATGATCTTACAACAGACATGCAGGACACGGGAGGGGCCGGAGCTCTGTCGGTGGGGGGAGATGGGGCAATACCGAGAAAGCTCAGATCACAAAAATGAGCAAGAAAATCCACCCGACATAAACTGATCGAAACTACTAACTGAATTTATATGCTGACTATATGTTACTACTTAGTAATGAATTTTGTGTAAATGTATACTATGAGTATGGAGGGAGGGGGCACCTACCGCACATCGCAACTGCCAAAATTTGTAACCTTTCCCTTACCTTTTTCCCTGTAAAATGTTAAAAAAACCAATAAAACTTTGTTTAAAAAAAAACAAAACACTTTGAGATGAACACCCTCGAATGGTGCAGGAGTTATGCATGGATTTCCAGAAAAAGGTCCTTCAACCCATCATCATATAATTTTATTAGTAAACTTGTTGACTGTACATTTCAGTGTTTGGAGCAACTCTGAGCATCTTGCCATGCCCTAATTTTCATAGCAACACTGGCAATACCCATTTTTTCCTTGTCGAAAGTTATTGAGAGCTCTTACACAATATATTTTTTAAAAAATGAAACATTTTCCAGTGTACAGTTTTTTTTCTCAAATCACCATCACCAAGGGGTATACAAGAAATACATCCGTCATTATGGTGCTACTGTCACCCAGCAGCCATCCAAAGGAAACAAGCGGGCACCTCCAAAAAAATGAGTTCCCAGCAGGGTTTGCTAATAAACTTGGAGATGCTGTAATCAAAACCACAATACCTTTTCTCCTCAACTCAATATTCCTATAGTTCTTCTCCGTCAGGTTCATCTGTAAGGCAGAACAGCCTCTACATGTGAAATTTTACAAATTTTACTCTGCTTTTTTTCACGGGGCTATGGGCCCACTCCCAACACACCTGTTCACCCATCGCACACTTACGACTTTGAAGTTCTCCTGGAAGCAGTCATCATTTTCAGTGCACCCACAATCCATTAAGGCAGTCTACAAAGTGTTAAGGTAGCAACACAGAGTAGATTCTCTCTTTCCTGAAGGTCAATGACACAGAAACAGCCCTTATTTTGTCCCTCAGGCAGGTGGCAAAATGACAGCTGCTTCCACAATTCAACTTTGATACCATCGACCATGGTATCCTATTGCGCCGGTTGGAGGGGATGGGAGTCGGAGGCACCGTTTTGCGGTGGTTCGGCTCCTACCTCTCCGACCGGAAGCAATGTGTGTTGACAGGGAGGCAGAGGTCGTCCCTGAGGCCACTCACTTGTGGGGTGCCACAGGGGTCGGTCCTCTCGCCTCTCCTGTTCAACGCATATGTGAAGCCGCTGGGTGAGATCATCCGTGGTTTTGGGGTTGAGTACCACCTGTACGCTGATGACACTCAGCTGTACATTTCAACCCCAAACCACCCCAACAAGGCTGTCGAAGTGATGTCCCGGTGTTTGGAAGCCGTCGGGGTCTGGATGGGGGACAACAGACTCAAGCTCAACCCCTCCAAGACCGAGTGGCTGTGGGTACCGGCACCTCGGTTCAGCCAGCTGACACCATCGCTGGCCATAGGGGGCGAACAACTGTCCCCTGTGGAGCGGGCGCGCAATTTGGGAGTCCTCCTTGATGCCCGGCTGTCAATGGAAGACCATGTGGCAGCCGTGGCAAGGGGGGCGTTCCACCAGGTTCGCCTGGTGCGCCAATTGCGCTCCCTACTGGACCGGAGTGCCCTGTGCACGGTCACTCATGCGCTGGTGACGTCTCGCCTCGACTACTGCAATGCCCTCTACATGGGGCTTCCCTTGGGACGCATCCGGAGACTGCAGCTAGTTCAGAACGCAGCCGCGCGGGTTATCATGGGGAGTACACGTTACTCCCACATAACACCTCTCCTGCGCGAGCTGCACTGGCTACCTGTGGCCTTTCGGGTGCGTTTCAAGGTATTGATTACCATCTTTAAAGCGCTCCATGGCATAGGACCTAGTTATCTGCAGGATCGCATCCTACCACACACGTCCCTGCGACCTATCCGCTCACACAGGGAGGGACTGCTCCTGGTGCCGTCCGCTAGGCAATGCCAGCGGGCGACACCTAGGAGTAGGTCCTTCTCTGTGATGGGCCCAACCCTCTGGAATGACCTCCCCCCCGACATTCGAACTACCACCGACCTCCGTTCCTTCCGTCAAAAGTTAAAGACTCACCTATTTCAATCAGCTGGCCTGGCACTCTCTTAGTTTTATCTCCCGGGGATTTATTTTAATGGGGTTTGGGTTTTTAATTGGGGATGTTTTTTAGGGTTTTAGAATATATTTATTTCTTGTACAGCCTACCTCCTCCATCCAAATGTATTTAAGTGTTTTATGATTGTATTTTTATCTGCATTGACTGTACACCGCCCCGAGTCCCTTCTTGGGAGAGGGGGCGGTCTAGAAATCCAAGAAATAAATAAATAAATAAATAAAATAAACTGCATGGCCCGGGGATGAGTTCCAGGCACAATGAACATGATGGCTGCTTCCACAACAGAGTCATGGTGCCCAGGGATGCTTGACCTGCCCTCTTCCCCCAAAATGAGGTTCAGTGATTTTCAAAAGGTAAGGAGGAGGAGGCTGTGAGGCCTGCTGGGGTGGGAATCAGATCTAAGGACTGCAGTGACCCAGTGGGAGTGGGAAAAAGTCTGTAGGGACTGTGTGGAATAGGGAAAGAACTGGGGGGATCAAAGGGTTGAGGTAGGAGGCCTGGGCCTGGGCTATGCCTCCAACCCTGAGGTAGCCAGGGTTTTGCTTAATAACAAACACATTCATCAGTTTTATCAGGGAGAAAAGTGGGTGGGAGTAGTTAAGCAAAGCAGTCTTGTTTAATGGTAATTGCAACATAATAACATAATTGATAGGCCCCATAACAGTTATATCTCAAGGACTACTTTTATAGTGGCTGGGAAATTCTGGCACTCAAAATCTGGAGGACACCAAGGAACAAGATGGAAACTCCAATTGTGGGTACTGTATTTTTCAGAGTATAAGACACTCCGACGTATAAGACACACCTAGATTTTAGGGAGGAAAACAAGGGAGAAATATCTTCCTCTGCCTCCCAGCAATTTGCCTCCTTGCAATAAACAGTACAGACAATATACAGTTTGTGTCAGGCCTGCTGTCATATTCCTTTTTAGGATCTTTGGCCTGCCACATTCTCTTATTATTTCATTATGCTGTTTCATTAGTGTAGTAATTGGGAGGGGGAATAGTAAGGAGTAGAATTGTAGAATGAGTTGTTGTCATTCCTTTCTAGAAGCCCAAGGTCATCTTTTGTCTCCGCACTTCTGCACCTGACCGGAACCAGCTGAGTAGAAATGCCAGCATGGCCGAAGAAGATTGGACCATGTGATGAATTTATGGGTATGGGGATAAGATCATGAACTTTCAACTGAGTGGAATCCCAGGAAGCTTTTAGATTTGGGATTTCACAGTTTGTTGCCAACATGTCTGTCTTATTAAATTGGAACTTTAAGGACAGCTCTGCCTTAGACTCTGATTTAATTCTGCATGATATTTGGAACGCTGACAGTTTGTAGTGTTATATTTCAGACTATACTTGTACAGATGCTGTTAAAATTGATGTGTTTTCTGGAAGTATAGTTACTCTCGCCTATTTAAAAGAATAGCACTTTTTAAAACAATAGTACTGGGCCTCTTCGGATCATGCATTTATTTTAAAAAGCTATTTCATTTTGTTAAGTTGTCTAGAATAATAATAAAGCAGTCTTTAAAAAATATGTCTAATAATTTGAATATTCTTTCGGCATTTATAGTTGTTGACTTACCTCCTTGCAGCAAACAGCCTGATTAGCACAAGAAAAAAAATCTGCTTCTGCCTCCCAGCAATTTGCCTCATGGAGCAAACGGCAAGTTTCACTTTCAATTTCTCCTGATCATCAGCTGTTTGAGGCTGCAGGGGTTGCTATAGCTTATTGAAGCCTCCACAAGCCCCCGTTTGCTGCAAAGAGGTAAATTGCTGAGAGGCAGAGGCCAAAGGCTTGGGGCCAGTGGTTGGGTTGGGCTACATTCAGTGTATAAGACCCAAATTTTCACTCTCTTTTAGGGGGGAAAAGGTGCGTCTTATACTTTGAAAAATATGGTAATTCCATAATCAACATTAAAAAAAACAAACCAAACCCCTTTTTGAAGAATACCACATTTCAGTAAAGGAAGTATCCAAAGAGTTCAACTGATCACCAGAAACAGGTAGCTAGCCTTTATCAAGGCTGTGAGTTCTCTGGTGTGTCACCAAGCTGGAAATATTACTGAAACTTTCCCCACACTCTGGACACTCATACGGTTTGTCTCCTGTGTGAATCCTTTGGTGTTTCAAAATGTTGGAATTCTGACTGAAACTTTTCCAAAAATCGGGACATTCATATGGTTTATCCCGTGTGTGAGTTCTCTGGTGTGTTACCAACTGGGAATAATGACTGAAACTTTTCTCACAATCTTCACACTCATACGGGCTGTCTCCTGTATGAGTCCGCAGGTGTGTCACCAGCTGGTAATTCCTACCGAAACTTTTCCCACACTCTGGACACTCATACGGTTTTTCTCCTGTGTGAATCCTCTGGTGTGTCACAAGATTGGTATTCTGGCTGAATCGTTTCCCACAATCTGGACACTCATACAGTTTCTCTCCTGTATGAGTCCTCTGGTGTTTCATAAGGTTGGAACTGTCACTGAAACTTTTCCCACAAACTGGACATTCATACGGTTTTTCTCCTGTGTGAACCCTCTGGTGTGTTACCAGACTGGAATTATGACTGAAACATTTCCCACATTCAGGACACTCATACAGTTTTTCTCCTGAGTGAGTTCTCTGGTGTTTCACAAGGCCAGAATTATTACTGAATCTTTTCCTACAATTTGAACACTCATATGGTTTCTCTCCTGTGTGAGTCCTCTGGTGTGTCACAAGGTGGGAATTCTGACTGAAGCTTTTCCCACAATCTGGACATTCATACGGTTTTTCTCCTGTGTGAATCCTCTGGTGTGTCACCAGGCTGGAATTCTGACTGAAACTTTTCCCACACTCTGGACATTCATACGGTTTGTCCTGGGAATGAGTTCTCTGGTGTGTCACCAGGCTGGAATTCTTACTGAAACTTTTGCCACACTCTGGACACTCATACGGTTTGTCCCCTGTGTGAGTCCTCTGGTGTGTCACCAAGTTGTAATTATGACTGAAACTTTTCCCACACTCTGGACACTGATACGGTTTGTCTCCCGTGTGAGTCCTCTGGTGTTTCACAAGGTTGGACTTGTCACTGAAACTTTTCCCACACTCAGGACACTCATACGGTTTGTCTCCTGTGTGAATCCTCTGGTGTTTCACAAGGCCAGAATTATTACTGAAGCTTTTCCCACAATCTGGACACTCAAACGATTTGTCTTCTATGTGGGCCCTCCGGTGTGTCACCAGCTGGTACTTATGACTGAAACATTGTCCACATTCTGGACATTCATACGGTTTGTCTCCTGTGTGAATCCTCTGGTGTGTCACAAGGTTGGTATTCTGACTGAAACGTTTCCCACAATCTGGACACCCATAAAGTTTCTCTCCTGTATGAGTCCTCTGGTGTTTCACAAGGTTGGAATTGTCACTGAAAGTTTTCCCACAATCTGGACACTCATATGGTTTCTCACCTGTGTGAGTCCTCTGGTGTTTCACAAAGCCAGATTTATTGCTGAACCTTTTCCCACAATCTGGACACTCATACAATTTATTTCCTGTGTGGTCCCTCCGGTGTGTCACCAACTGGTACTTATGACTGAAACATTTTTCACATTCTGGACATTCATACGGTTTTTCTCCTGTGTGAATCCTCTGGTGTGTCACAAGATTGGTATTTTGACTGAAACATTTTCCACAATCTGGACACTCATACAGTTTCTCTCCTGTATGAGTCCTCTGGTGTTTCACAAGGTTGGAATTGTCACTGAAACGTTTCCCACAATCTGGACACTCATATGGTTTCTCTCCTGTGTGTATCCTCTGGTGTTTCACAAGGCCAGAATTCTGACTGAAATATTTCCCACATTCTGGACATTCATATGATTTTTCACTTGTGTGAGTCTTCCGGGGTGTCACCAGACTGGAATTATGACTGAAACTTTTTTCACATTCTAGGTATTCAAATGGATTTTCTCCTGTGTGAATCCTCTGGAGGGTTACCAGACTGGAATTATGACTGAAACTTTTCCCATACTCAGTACATTCATACAGTTTGTCCTGGGAATGAATCCTCTGATATGTCATTAGGCTAGAATTCTAACTGAACCTTTTTCCACACTCTGGACTATATGGTTTCTCTCCTTTGTGAGTCTTCTGATCTGTCACCAGGTTGGTGATATCCTTAAGGTCAAATATATGTGTGATCATTTATTTAATGATGTTTTAATTCCATCTGTTTTCCATCTGCTTTGCTTTCTTTTCTAATGTTGCTTGTTATTCTCAGTTTTCCAGAGTGCTCTTATTGACATCTTCTCTGTCTATAAGATTCAAAGAAAAATGTAATTTTAATTGTTTATAAAATGGTTGCAGATGTGAAAAAAAGAAAAAAGTATACATTACAATAAATAAGCAAACATGCCACAATAAAGAATATCTTCTTACATTAGTTATGATTCATTTGACACATTTGTGTCCAAGTTCAAATATCCATTCAGTCATGAATTTCTCTTTTTCACTTTGGTGATTCACAAATTCTTAGCAGTGCAAAGGCTTATCATCAAACATATCTGGAAATGCTGGGGATAGTTTGTACAATTGTAAATATATGCATACAGAAAAAAATACAAATGCACCTATAAGTGTAAAATCCATGTGTTTTTAGCCTGAAAACGATCCCAAAATTGTTACAGTCAAACCTTCTAAGCTAACTTTAGTGATGTGAGTTTTTACCTGATGAAATGATACCTAAACTCTCTGCAAGATTTCATGTTCAGATTTGCCCATGAAAGTCCTCAGCTCCAAGTACGGGCAGAAAATATTTTCCACAACCACTCTGATGACATCCTAATTCAAGTAGTGCTCATTTACTGACTGCAATTGTGATTGGCATCTGTCAGTAAGCAGCCCAATTGTTAAGCATGATGTCGTATGACAATGCCAATTTATATACCATGTTTGTTGGCTTTACAGAAAGGGAATGCTATGAAAGCAAAGATTTATTTATTTCATTTATTTAATTAGATTTCTAGACCGCCCCCTCTCCCCGAAGATGGGAACACACAGAGGAATTATATGCCTTAACTAAGATTTGGAGAAAAACTGAAAATTGGAAAGGGAAGATGGAAATGGAATAACTAGAGGAAGCAGGATTGGGTCTATAGAATATAAACAAAAACTCTACACAGCTCTGCATTTTATTCCAACAACTGAAGCCTCTTTGTTTCTCAACCAACCTGCCTCTTGTGAACACTAGTGTCTCTTCCCCAAAATGCTCTGCCGGAGGTTCGCTTCTCAACATGACAAGGACATAGTTAAGACAACAAAGGAGTGGCTTAGGGACAACTTGTGCATGTCCCAGAGGGCCCAGCCAGAGTTCTGATTTGAACCCTATTGAATATCTCTGGAAGCACCTAAAAATGGCTCTCCATCAATGGTTGCCATCCAACGACTGAGCTTGAGAGGACTTGCAAGTACAATGGCGGTAAACCCGCCTCCCCCAATCTCCCAGGTATGCAAAGCTTATCGCCTCATACCCCAAAAGACTTGAGGCTGTAATTGCTGCCAAACGTGCTTCAACAAAGTACTGAGTGAAGGATCTGAATACTTATGCCAATGTGATATTTCAGGTGTTTTTGTTTTTTAATAAATTTACAGACATTTCTAAAATTCTGTTTTCACTTTATCATTAGGAATATACACAAATGAGAAAAAAATGAATTTCAACAAGTGTAAAGTCTGGCTGCAGTATAGTAAAATTGACAGAAGTGAAGGGTACTCTCAGGATACTGTCTGAATAAACTGAATGCGTGTTCCTATTGACACAGAAATACAGAATCTATTGATGTAAACAATTATGTGCATTTCAGTCTGCAAAATGACTCATAAGTGAATTGGCTCAAAGTTTTTAATCTATTTTTTAAAAGGTGGGGGTCACTAACAGATGAAACGGTGAACAAATCCGATGCAAACGTCCCTTTTGCCCATGAAACTCCTCGCTTGCCAGGAAAGCGACACAAGGACCCAAGTGTTAGGTGAAGAGTGAGGGAGGCGGGTGGCTCAGAAATATGACAAATATATCAAGATTTCTTTAAATCTCCCAAATCTCCCAGCAGGAAATCACAGGCAGCAACTTTAAATCATGGAGCAAAAGGATAAAACCATTTGGGGAGAGAAAGAATCTGCAGCAGCAGCTGCAGCAGCCCGCAGGTTTCATTCTTCTCCCTTCGCTGCTTCCAGGCTATGGAGGAACCCAAAGGGCCCGACTTTCTCCCGGCTTCTCCTCCGACCTTCCCTCCACTCACCTCCCAGGAGCCGCTTCGACCCTCCAAACGACACAAGAGGTTCCGCCGACACCATCCTCCTTCCGTGGGTGAACCGGAAGAGGAACTTTCTCTGTCGTCCTCCTCCTCCTCCTCTCTAGCAATCTAATTCTCCATCGTTTCAATTCATTCCAGCTCGGCCTCTCTCCCTCCGGTGTAATGTCAATACAAGCGATGCCGCTGCTGTACTCTATTCACTTCTTTGAAAGGCGCGATTGTTGTTTCTTTGTAGTTCGCCATCTAGCGACATAAGTTTGAAAATCACCCTCGTCCTATCTCTACCCTGACGCGTTTGCAAGAGGCTTTCATGGATTCCGTGCTTTCTTTGGTGCCATCAAGCCGTGGTCGACTCCCACTGAGCACAGGAATAGCTTTTGTCCATGACAATCTATCCTATACCTTTTCCTTCAGGTCTCCAAAGAGAGCACACTCAAGATTATATTAACAGAGTCGGAAGGGACCTTATACCATTTCAGGCAAATAGTTATCCGATCTCTTCTTTAAAACTTACAGTGTTGGCACATCCACAAATTCTGGAGGCAAGCTATTCCAGGTTTTTGGTCTCTGCAAAGACATGAAAAGCACTCCAAAGGAAAACCCAGTTTAGAGAGACTCAGTGGGCTGGACCAAAATGTTTCAAACTGAAAAAGAAAAATCAAGTTGTCATGATTCAGCCTGCAGACATATTAAGTGCTTGCAGGACAAGAAACGATGGAAAGTAATCAAGAAGTTATTAAGGAGAAACTTCCTAACAGGACATTTAACCGGTGGAACAGCTTGCCACCAGAAGTTGTGGGTGTGTCATCACTGGAGGTTTTTAAGAAGAGACTGGACAGCCACCTATCGGAAATGGTAGGTGTTCTGTAGGGAGAACGAGGCAGACAGGAACTGAGACAAGGCAGATTGAAGCTAACACAACCTTTATTTGCACAGTGACAAACAGCTCAGAAGTATAGCAAATCTCAGCTAGGCAAACAGCAAGCAAATGACAGCTGACAGCTCTTTTATAGTGGAGCTGTCAGGCGATAGTCCAATCAGGTGGCTGGATTCTCCTGCCGGCTGGCTGATGCGTCTTGGCCAATCAGGAGCGACCAATGTAAGTATGGCAGGAGAAGTTAGCAGGCAAGTCTATAGCAGGAGAGCTTAATACACAACAGTAGATTTTTTTGCTTGAGCAGAGGGCTGGACTAGAAGACCTTCAAGGTCCCTTCCAGCTCTACAGGTAGTCCTCAACTTACAACAGTTCATTTTGTATTGTTCAGTCACAATGGCACTGAAAAAGTGACTACAACCGCTTTTCACACTAGTGACTATTGTTACATCACCAAGTTCACGTGATTTACATTGGGATGCTTGACAACTGACTCACATTTATGACGGTTGCATGTCCCATGCCACCTTTTCCTACTTTCTGACAAAGGCAAAGGGGAAGCCAGATTCACTGAACAATCCTGTCACTAATTTAACAGCTGCAGTGATTCACTTAACCATGCAGGCGGAGAAAAGTCATAAAATGGGGCAAAACTCACTTGACAAATTTCTCACTTAGCAACCAAAATTTGGGATTCAGCTGCAGTTGCAAAGTTGAGGATTATCTGTATTTTGACTGCATTCTGCAAATACGTAACAGTGAGGGCAATTAATTGGGGTAACAGTTTGCCTTCAGAAGGTGTGGGTGCTTCATCATTGGAGATTTTTAAGAAGAGACTGGACGGCCACTTGTCTGAAATGGTATAGGTCAGTGATGGCGAACTTTTGTGGCTCGCCAAAAGTAGGTGGAGCGCAGAGGGGTCGTGTGCAGGTGTACCACACCCATAATGCTATGCGCACAACCCCAGTGTGCATCCGCACACAACCAGTGCTCCCCCCATTTTTGGTGTGCTTTTTGTGCCCTCCCCAGGCTCCAGAGGCTTTATAGGAGCCTGAGGAAGGTGGAAACAGCCTCCCTTGCCCCCCTGGAGGCCCTCCGGAGCTGCAGGAGCTTCCCTGAAACCTCCGGAGCACGAAAAACTGGTCCTATGGGCAAACCGGAATTTCGGGAATGGACTTCTGGTTTGTTCGTAGGGCTGGTTTTAGCCCTCCGGGGCCTTCAGGAAAGCCTCCTGAACGCTCTGGAGGGCTAAAACCGGTCCTACGAGCAACCTGGAAGTCCGTTCCCGAACTTTTGGTTTGCTCATAGGGCCGGTTTTTCGTGCTCCAGAGCTTTCAGGGAAGCTCCTGAAGCCTCCAGAGGGCGAAAAATAGCCTCAAAAGAAGGCCGAAGTCAGTTTACAGGGTAACACCTTGTGTGCCCGGACAAATGGCTCCATGTGCCACCTGTGGCATAGGTTCGTCATCAAGAGTATAGGTCATCTAGTCCAACCCCGTGTAGAGTCTCCTGTTTGAGCAGGGGGGGAGGGGGGTTTGGACTAGATAACCTATAAGGTTCCTTCCAACTCTGTTAATCTAATCTTGAGTGTTCCCTCTTGAGAGATCTAAAGGTAAAGGTATAGAATAGATTGTCATGGACGAAAACTATTCCTGTGCTCAGTGGGAGTCGAATACGACTTGATGGCACCAAATGGAGCACAGAATCCATGAAAGCCCCTTGCAAACACTTCAGGGTAGAGATAGGACGAGGATGATTTTCAATCTCTGGCTTGAATGAAACCAAAGGAAAGCATCCCAGGAGGGGAATGATGCATAACAGCCAAGCAGAAAGTGCACCTCCCTTGGGGGCTGGTGAAGATTGTTCCAGCCAGTTTTACATGGGGGGCATGCAGGATAAGCCTTCAAAACTGCCTTGGCAAATGATTGAAGCTGTAACAGTGAAGCTGTAACAGTGAAGCTGTTGAATGGAAGGCTCTAGCCCAGGGGTCTGCAACCTTAAACACTCAGAGCCATTTGGACCCGTTTCCCACAAAACAGAAAACACCCAAAGCCACAAAACCTAGGTGGGAATGGCCAATTCAATGTTACTCAGTCCCAGGCACATGACCCCTGTAGCCAAGCCTACCCAGCTGGTTATTAGGGCAGAATATAGTTGTAATACTGGTAACCACAAAACTCTTTTGACATCTCTCTCTCCCCCACCCTCTCTGTATTTCTCTCTCTCTCTCTGTTTTTCTCTCCCCCTCTCTCTGTATCTCTCTTTGTGTCTATGTCTCTCTGTCCCCTCCTCTCTGTCTGCTCTCTGTCTCTGTGTGTCTCACTCCCCCCCTCTCTCCCCAGTTCTTAGAGCTCCCAGGCCTGTCCCTTGACCTGAGAATCTTTTATCTTTCTAATTCTAATCTAACAGCACCACAAAAATCAGATTAGAAACACAAGTTGAAATAGGGAAGAAAATGGTAAGTGAGCACCTGTCTACCCTAGACGAGTTCAAATCACCAGGACCGGATGGATTACACCCCAGGGTTCTGAAGGAACTGGCAGACAAGATCTCAGAACCACTGAACTATATCTTGCAGAGATCCTGGAGCACCGGGGAACTACCAGAGGACTGGAAAAGAGCTGATGTCGTTCCCATCTTCAAAAAAGGAAAAAAAATAGATCCAGGAAACTACAGACCTACCAGCCTGATTTCAATACCAGGAAAGATTCTGGAAAAGATAATCAAGCAACAAATTAGCGAACACCTAGAAGTAAACAAAGTAATAGCCAAAAGCCAACATGGGTTTGTCAAAAACAGATCATGCCAGACTAATCTTATTGCATTCTTTGACAAAGTGACAAAATTAGTGGACCAGAGGAATACCGTCAATATAGTTTACTTGGACTTCAGTAAGGCATTTGACAAGGTAGACCATAACCTACTACTACATAAAGTAGAAGAATGTGGGTTAGACAGCATCACCACCAGATGGATTCGTAACTGGCCCGACTATTCGCACTCAACGTGTAGTGTCCGCAATGGAACTGCATCTACATGGAGGGAAGTATGCAGTGGGGTACCCCAAGGCTCTGTTTTAGGCCCAACATTTACTCTTCAACATCTTCATCAATGACTTGGATGAGGGAATAAATGGGGAACTCATCAAATTTGCAGATGACACCAAGCTGGCAGGAATAGCTAACACTCCAGAAGATAGGCTTAAGATACAGAAGGATCTTGACAAACTTGAACATTGGGCACTAGCTAATACAAAATTTAATGGTGAAAAGGGTAAGGTTCTACATTTAGGCAAGAAAAATGAAGTGCACATTTTTGGGTCATGATTGTCCAAAGGTGCTTTTTAAAGGGCAACTGGACTTTTTTAGTTTGTTTCTTTGAAGGAGTTTCATTTATCACCCAAGAAGCTTCAGTTATGAAGAAACTGTAGCATCTTCTTGGATGAGATGCAAAACATACAAGACACATCAAAACACGAGAGAATGTCCAACAAAGAAAAACCTCTTTACAATAAAAAGACAAATTAGACCCTCAAAACTTGCTGACACTATGTTGCTAACAAAACTGAGCAAATTAAAAGGCAGCCCAAACGCCAGAGCAGTTGGACACAGGGCCACCCCAGAAGCCACCAGTCCACAATCAAGAATACTCCATTTCCTCAGAAGAAAAGTCTGAAGCTCAGATAAAATACATTTTCTGGAGAGTGAGGGCGAGCTAATTGCAAAGATGTTGGACTGGATCTTGAAAGCTGCAGCCTTGATGTTGCTGTTGAAGCAGCAGGAAGAGCTCAATGGGTAGATTTTGTGGGGAAGAAGATGCAGGTTGGGGTAGTGGTGAAGGCACCAGGTTAGAGACTGGGAAATACTCAGTTCCAGTCCCGCCTTAAAGTGTGAAACCATCTGTGCAACTTTGGACAGTCCTATCAGGCCTGGGTCTAAAAGCAACAAAGGAAAAGAATTGACTTGACTGACTGACTGACTTAAAAGGAACTGAAACCAAACATCTGATGTAAGGGCTCAAGGTTGCTGGATGGAAAGCTACAAGTTATACTTCAGTGTTAAGTCAAACGTAAAGATGCCTTCCATGAGCTATGGAATATTGACAGGCAAAAATATGTCATGGTAGGTAAGTAGGGGATGTATGGGAGACATTTACCCTGTAAATTACAACATGTTACGAAGGAAGTGCTTTGTATGACATCTTGAGTTCCTGAATGAAAAGGAAATCAATTCAATTTTGAGGTTATTATATTCCAGATTCCTTCATGCAACAGAGCTCAGAGCCAATATCATCAGAATAGAACAGAAATGGAAGGGGCATTGGAGGTCTTCTAGTCCAACCTCCTGCTCAAACAGGGGACCTTATACCATTTCAAAGAACTGACTGTCTTCTCTCGTCTTAAAGACCTCCAGTGATGAAGCACCCACAACTTCTGAAGGCAACCTCTTCCACTGGTTAATTATTCTGACTGTTTGGAAGTTTCTCCTTACTTCCTGGTTGCTCCTCTCCTTCATTAGTTTCCATCCATTGATTCTTGTCTTCCTTTCTAAGGCTTTGGTAAATAAATTGACCCTCTCCTCTTTGTGGAAGCCATTCAGATACTGGAATACTTCTATCATCATCATCCATACCTTATTAAGTCTACATTAAAAATGGCATTGTAGGGTGTCCTTCTAAAAAGGTTAGCCTGGTGATCAGGTAGCCATGTGGTTTGATAGGCTATTCTATTTTGCCTTTTGTTTTTTTACAAATCCTTTTGGAAACATTTCTTCTACCAAGTATAGATTATCACTCCCTCTCTCTTAGACCCCAATTTCTAGCCTGCATACTTTTTCTCTCTGTGTGGTCTAAAGGAGACTTCCATGCAGACCAATTTACAGAGGAACTTGGCATTTAGCAGATATAAAATTCCCTCCCTCGGGTATGAACATGGCATGGTGGTTGCTCTTGCATGGAGCCCTGGTCGGTAGAATTGAAGCTGGCTCACCTGGAGCATCTCACTTGATGGTGCTGCCATGTAATAAATCCTTGGGACCCACAGGAAATAAGTCATGAAGTTTTGGGATGTAGAAAAGTTTTGATCTCCACTGAGAGACACCCCCAAGAAAGCTGATTGAGTAATTCTATAAAAAAGTCATTAACTTTTAGGTCTGAGCATATAGCTAATTTTCGTAATGTTAAGTAGCATCGCATTTCATTATTTCATTTGGCTCAGTTGCTAGAAGTCAAAACCAACCTGGTAGCATTTGATTAGTGAAAACATCTTGCAAACGCTTTAGGTAGTAGAGACGGGACAAGCGTCTTTTTCCGCCTGCTATCTGGAGATAGCGACCAGGTAGGCAACGTCTGTGCCTGAAAAGTGCATAATTGGTAATAAAGGAGTTAAAACCATCGAGTACCCTATTGCTAGAAAGGATAGGAGAAGTGTAAAGTACTTCGGGATCGCTCATGGGCGGAAGGTGTTGTGCAGAGTGGCTTTTGTGCTCTTTCCTGGGTCGAAATATCAGCTGGAAGGTGAGTAGAGGACAAGTCGGGCTGTTCGGTTTCCTCCACGACCTGAAAGCAGAGAAGCAACTGGGCTGAAGCCTCTCAGCTGCTGCTGCTGCAGGTTCCTTCCCTCCCCGAATTTAAGCCCACTGGTGCTGCAGGCTGTGAAACTGGTGGCTGCAATTTTCCTCCTGGTGGGAAGATTGGAAAAGTCTCTTCCAATTGAAGGTGGGTTCTTTGGGAATGGCTTCCCTCCAGAGGTTGTGGGTGCTCCCATCACTGGAGGGTTTGTGACAGAGCTGGGAGGGACCTTGCAGGTCTTCTGTACAGACGCCCTGATCAAGCAGGAGACCCAATATCATTTCAGACAAATGGCTGTTTACTCTCTGTTTGAAAGCCACCAGTGATGGAGCTTACTCCTTAGTTCTAGGCTGCTTCTCTCCTTGATTAGTTTCCATCCAGTTTCTTGTCCTACCTTCAGGGGTTTTGGAATAATAGGTCCTTCCTTTGTGGCACTCCTTAAATATTGGAACACTGCTATCATGTCACCCTCTAGTCCTTCCTTTCAGTAGACAATTCATTTCCAATTCCTGCAGCCTTTCTTTTTATGTTTTAGCCCCCAACCCCCTAATCACCCCTACTGATCTTCTCTGCACTCTTTAAAGAGTCACAAGACCTTTAAAAAATATTGTGGCGATCAAAACAGTAATCCAAGTGTGATCTTACTAAAGCATTATAAATTAGTACTAATAATTCATGTGATCTTGATTCCATCCCTCTTTTTAGGCAGCCTAGGATAGAATTAGCTTTTTTGACCATTGCATCACACTGTTTATTTAAGTGATATTTAGGTGATTGTCCATTAGGACTTCAAGATCTATCTTTCAATTACTGCTATTGAGCCAGGTTGTACCTATTCTGTACATTGCCATTCGGTTTTTCTTGGTTAAGTGTAAAACCTAATTTTTTTCTCTATTAAATTTCATTTTGTTGGATAGGGCCCAGTGTTCAAATCTATCAAGATTCTTCTGTATCTTGAGTTTGTCTTAAGGAGTGTTGTCTATTCCTGCCAGCTTAGTGTCATCTCCAAATGTGATGAGTTCCCCTTCTATTCACTCATCAAAATTGTTTATAAAGATATGGAAGGATACGGGACCTAAGATAGAACCTTGGGGTACCCCATTGCTTCCTTCTTTCCATATAGATGTAATTCAGAAGTTTTGACTGTGACCATTTTTGGATATTTTTTCAGGTTTGAAAGACATGGGTTTTTGACATATATACATTTGTATGTGTCTGATTGACCAAAATCAATAAGAATATTTCATGATTGAATGGATATTTGAACTTGGATCTTGGTTGTTTTCCATGTGTCCAATGGATCATGATTAACATTAGAAGCTATTACAGCTTTGTGGCATGTTGGCTTTTTTACATCTTCTACAACAATTTTATGAACAATTAACATTACACTTTTTTTAATCTTATAGGCAAAGAATATGGCAATGAGCATACTGGACAACTGATAATAACAAGCAAGTTTGAAAAGGAAAGAAAATCAAGCCAAAAATCAAAATATTTTCCATTTCCTTCAGAAAGCCACATCATTATTCTTTTTCCTGATCAGGTGAGAGATAACAGACAGAAAATTAAGAAAGATTTCAAACTGGAATAAGTAGATTATATGGAATGCAAGTATACAGTACATGAAAAGTCAAGGGAGATTATTTTTTTCAGCAAAAGAGGAAATATCTGGAAATCAGTGGGGAGGAAAAAGTCACTTGGAGAGCCATGTAGGGTAGAAAGAGATGCAGGCCCCACTTAAACCCGATTTTAATCGAAACACTACTAAACAATGGATAACAAATATTTTTGACCTCAAGAATGAAAGTGTTGGAAGATCTCTATAAATGCACCTATTGTGGGAAAAGCACAAATTGCAAATCACAGCTGATTATGTACAAAAAGCTCCACACAGGAGAAAAGTCTTAAAAGGGCTCCGAATATGGTAAATATTTTAGTGAACATGGCAACGTGGGAATACATCAGAGGACTTACATCACGTATGAGTGTCCAGATTGTGTGAAAGTTTCATTGGAAATTCCCACTTCATGAGATAACAGAGGACTCACACAGGAAAAAAAAAACATTTGAAGGAGAGAAACCCTTTGAATGCCCTATCTGGGGGAACTGTTTCAGTCACAAATACAGCCTGATGAACCACCAGAGCACTCACACAGGAGAGAAACCTTTTGAATGCCCAGATTCTGAAAATAGTTTCAGTCAAAATCCCAACCTGGTGATACACCTGAGAACTCACAAAGGAGAGAAACCCTATGAATGTTTGGATTGTGGAAAAAGTTTCAGTAACAACTCCCACCTCGTTAGACACCAGAGGAATCACACAGGAGAGAAACCCTTTGAATGTCCTGACTGTGGAAAAGCTTTCAGTCAAAATTCCAACCTGGTGATCCACCAGAGGACTCACACAGGAGAGAAACACTTTGAATGTCCTGATTGTAGGAAATGTTTCATTAGAAATTCCCACCTCATTAGCCACCAGAGGATTCACAGAGAAGGGATACCCTTTGAATGTCCTGATTGTGGAAAATGTTTCAGTGAGAATTTCAGCCTGGTGAAACACCAGAGAACCCACACAGTAGAAAAACCATTTGAATGTTCGGATTGTAGAAAAAGTTTTAATCATATTTCCCAGCTAGTGATACACCAGAGGACTCACACAGGAGAGAAACCCTTTGAATGTCCTGATTGTGGGAAAAGTTTCAATCACAATTCCAGCCTGGTGGCACACCAAAGGATTCATACAGGAGAGAAACCTTTTGAATGTCCTGATTGTAGGAAAAGATTCAGTCGGAATTCCGACCTGGTGAAACACCAGAGGACTCACACAAGAGAGAAACTATTTGAATGTCCTGATTGTGGAAAAAGTTTCAATAACAATTCCCGACTGGTGACACACCAGAGGACTCACTCGAAGGAAAAACCATATATGTGTCCAGATTGTGGGAAAAGTTTTCTTTGGAATTCTCGGCTGGTGAGTCACCAGAGGACTCACACAGGAGAGAAACCGTATGAGTGCCCAGACTGTGGGAAAGATTTCAGTACTAAGGATAGTCTTCTAAATCATATGCTTATACACACAGGGGAGAAACCATTTAAGTGTCCTGAGTGTGAACGGTGCTTTAGGAAACCTGCCAACCTTGTCGCACACAAGAAAATCCACCTGAGGCCCAAAGTGATGAGTATAGAGAAGTCTTGAATTTCATTTCAAATGTCCCATTATAATTTCAGCTGAGAAATTGACTCTTTAATTTGACTACAAAGAATTTGCCTGATTTTTTGTCATCAATACAATACAATACAATACAATACAATAGTAGAGTTGGAAGGGACCTTGGAGGTCTTCTAGTCCAGCCCCCTGCCTAGGCAGGAAACCCTAGACCGTTTCAGACAAATAGCTATCCAACATCTTCTTAAAGACTTCCAGTGTTGGGGCATTCACAACTCAAATACAGTATGTCATGATATTAGATGGGAAGGAGGAAAGAAAAAAAAGTGGAACATGTTAATTTGATAAGGACCTATTGGCCATCAGCAGCAAAAATTGCTGGATATTTATTTTTGCAACAATTGTACAATTCTTCAAAAATCTTTTTAAGAGTGTCCATTTTTATCATAATAAACGATAGAAATGTTACATGCAGAGTCCCAGCCTTCTTCTCCCTGGATGTCCTCGATATTTTCAGCCCCAGTATTTCCCAGCCAGCATCTCTTTGGGGTAACAGTACTCAGGCTAAAGTTAGAGACTGTGGCTCCTCGTATAATGAGAAAACAAGAGGAGAAGAGAAATCGTTTATCTTTTTCTTACAATGCCAGAAATTCATTGCACCAAGCGTGTCTGCTCAGATTGTCAAGAATGAGGAACACAAGTGGAAGAAACCATATGAATAGAAAATACAGTATATTGGGGGAGTTTGGGGCAGTGACGAAAGCAGTGTAAATTTTCAGATATGAAGGCTGATCGGCCCTACAGGTGACTTCATGGAGAAAAGCTGTAGGAATATTGAGTTGAGGAGAAAAGTGATCGTGTGTCAGATCCCCTATTGGGACACTGGGACACTGCCATTATGGAGCAAAGTGCATGAATGCCATTTTATGACCTTTCCCTGTTTCTGCTCTTTTCTCAAATTTGATATACTGTACAGCATTTTTTGGAGTATAAGACGCACCAAGGTTTTGAAGAGGCAAAGTTTTTGCAGTCTGCAGACCTCCCAAAAAAGGCCCATTTTTCGCGAAAACGGACTTGGTTTTTGTCAAAAAGTGCATGCCTAGCCTTTAGGAGGCTTATAGAGTGCCCCTGGGGGCTGCATGGGTAAAATTGAGCAAAAAGAGTCTGTTTTTCACTCATTTCTGCCCTCCCCAACCCCTGAAGCACTCGGAAAGCCTCCTACAGGCTCTGCATGGCCATTTTGGTGAAGGTGGCGGGGTTTCAAGAGGCAAAAAATGCTGTATTCAATGTATAAGACGCACCCAGATTTTCAGCCTCTTTTTTGAGGGAAAAAGGTGTGTCTTACACTCCGAAAAAATGGTACTTTCCTGAGAATGGGAGGGGGGAGAAATTGCCTTTGCCCATCTGTTTTGTCTTAGCTCCAAAAGAAGGAGCAAGCAGTGCCTGAGAACAACTTCTTACCACCTTCTCAATTCAGAGTTCTCACAACAACTTCACACCTGTGGCTTGGCTCATCTTAGACTGGGCAGAGGGGAGAGGTTTCTATAACTTTTTACCTAACAGTTTTGAATGGGAACTTCAGATCCTGCCTTGCTCTAATTGCTATCACTGTCTCTCAATAAAAGTTTCTTTTTGAAATCCCTCCTGTTTCAAGAGTTCTGCTTTCTTGAAGGGAGAGGAGAGGCAAGTCCTTACATTATGTTTTTGAGCACATGATTTCCAGGTTTATTCGCAACTCCTGTTGTGATATCCTTCACTTGGAGGTGCCTGTCTCCTTGTTATTCTTTGATGGCTGGAGTGTGAGAGCATCACCTAGGGTCTGTACTTTTGTGGTTTCCCCCTTGCTGGGGAAATGTGAGAAGAAAATTGTACAGTAAATAATGTAATAATTTCTAAAACAGCATTGAGTAGATTTTGAGGAAAAAAGGGAAAGTCAGCATTTATGAAACATTGAGACAAGGTAACATTACGAGCACATGGGAGGCGTTTCTTATTTTTCATTTCTCTCCCAGAGCTCCTTAATTTTTTCCAAACATTTATCCTTCAAATATAGAGAGGAACATTATTTGTAGCCCTGAGAGTAATATGCAGATAGATTGTCCTGATGTTGCTGGGATTGGAAGACACCAAAGAATTCCAAGATTGTTCATTTCACCAGCACAATTCAAACAAACAGGTTAAAATTATTTTTAGATCTGATCCCTTTGAAGGCTACTTGGTGACCAGGAGCAGATCAGGACTGGCATGTGGAGAAACCAAGATGTAATTCAGTGATCTGTCTGGATAATCACTGGAGACTTTCCATGACAGAGTGGAGAACACAAACTGTTCCTAGCCCAGCACTGTCACCCACCCTATCCTATGCCCAGAAGCCCCCAGGGCACATACTAAAAAAAATATCTTGGGAGATACGCAAACTCCATTATTAAAGAGATGAGGGGAAAACATCTCTCAACTCAGCAACATACGGGTCCTATTCAGAAGAGACTCACAGAAAAACCTCTGTAATTCAGAGGAGTATATGAAGGTGGGAGAAGGTACAAGGAAGATTCTTGTGTCACGAAATTGTGCAGCCTGTGTTCAAATGTAGTCAGAGATGCTGACAAGAGCTTGTGGTTTTATATAAATAAATATATTTACAGAAAATAAGAGGCAAATAGGAGCATAGTGAGGGGCAAACTCTGCACAATGTTAGAACTGGCTTTTCTTTTGTTGGCTAGAAAGGAACAAGCACTATGTAAATTGTTGCATGATTTTTGAAAATCCCATCTGGGTGATTATGTATATTTGTTACATTAGCAACTATATTCTCTCTGAGGTATAGTCAGGAAAATATAAAAAAAATGTGACCCATTGGTCCAGAAATTCCTGCCTGATTCTTTCCCATTCATGGCCAATTCAGCTTACTATGAATGTTTTCTTACTTTAAACAGCCCAGATGTTTAGGGGCAGGGAGAGCATCTTAGGAGGTTTGCTAGTGAACGGAGCTCAGTGTTGTGTGTGCAGTCACTGGGAACCTTCCATGGCTGAGTGGGAAACATAACCTGCACCTACCTGCTGCTCATCTAGCACCAATCATTACCCAGACCTATGCCCAGAGGCGCCCATGACAGAGAGTAAAGGCAGTAAGCCTGAGGAGATCAGCAATCTACCTCAAGTCCACAGCAGAGAGATAATGTTGCAAACAGGCTCAAACACCTCCCTAATTCACAGGAGCATCAGAAATGGGTAGGCGGTTCAACCGATTGTCTTATTACATTCATTCACAACAATAAAACGTGTTAAGTCTTCTCCTGTGGAGTTGATTTCTTGGTCTGGTCTATCAAGAGTAAGGTGACCAACCGTCCTCCTTTAGGGAGGACAGTCCTTCTTTTGTAAGTTCTGTCCTCCCTCGAAAAGTGTCCTCCTACATGTCCTCCTTTTCGATATTTCCAGTGATTATGAGATGCATGCGCTCCACATGAGAGATCTTGAGATAGAGCGCTGCGTGCAAGTGGCTTTGTTTATCAAAACACGACACGGCACGTCGGCAATTGAATGACTCCCGGTAATTATTTCTTTCTCAGTGAATATTCAATAATACAGAGGTAAGGGGTGGTCTAAAAATTCGAAGAAAATAAATAAATAAATAAGTAAGTACAATTCACGTTTTATTAATTCATTAATTTATCTATTTAATAATTTGGTGAGGCAAGTGAGGCACAGCCTAACCTTTCATCATCAGGGCAGTGAGTCATTCGATGGGAAACTTGCCTTTTGGGAGGAATGACCCAGCTTGGCTCCCGCTTTTGATCTGCCGCCCAACGACCGAACGGAGAAGCGAAGAGGCAGGAGAGACAAAGCAGGAGCCAAGCCGAGTCATTCCTTCCAAGAGGCAAGTTTCCTATCGAATGACTCACTGCCCTAGACTCGAGGCTCCAGTCCAGGCTGCGGTGCTTGCAGCCCCCTGCGGTGCTTGCAGTCCTCCAGGGACTCCCAAGCTCGGCACCAGAGAGCCGCTGCGAGAGAGGCTGGCCAGGTTGCCCGGGCGGCGGCAGAGGTTCCCTTTGTTCTTTCGGGTGTGGGAAGCGGGGGGGAGAGGCTTCCTCTGCTCCGTCCGCTCCCCATCTGCACTGCCCTCACCCGACAAGTGCGCCCCAGATTCCACGCAGCTCTGGCAGGCGGTGTCGTGGCCGAATCCCAGGGCGGAGGGCAGCAGGTCGCAACTGAGCATGCCTGACTGTGGAATTCTGGGAGTTGAAGTGCACAAGTCTAAAAAAATTGCTGCCTCACTAGCTATAAACCTCACTGCAAATATGTATACTTTTATTTACATGTTGTAACCCTGTTGTCAACAGGTGTAAAATAATTTAAATTTAAATTTTAGTGAAGTTATTTGCTTATGTTAAAGTTTCAGTTGTAATAATTAATTTTATTTATTCATAATGTGCTTGCATTGTTTGTGCAGCTTTATATTTTATTTTAAATTTTAAATTTCATTTAGGGATGGAAAAATAAAAAAAGAGGAAATGCCATTTCAACGATCAATTGAAAAAGGAATTTCCATTCCTCATATCAAAGAAAGATGCCATTGTTTTCTGCAATATTTGCAGAGGAGAATTTTGTATTGCAGTTGGGGGCAGAGCAGCTATAACGAAACACTTGTCTACCAACAAACATAATCAATCATTAGATGGATCAGCTTCCAGTCGTAAAGTAACACGTTTTTTTAAAACTTCAAATTATTCTGAAGATGAAAAACAGTTAGCTGCAATGGAGGGAACATTTGCATTTCATACCATAATTCACAATCAAAGTTTTCGTAGTATGGATTGTACAACTAATTTATTGAAAAAGTTTCACAATGCTAAGTTTTCATGCTCCAGGACAAAATGCGAGGCTATTATTAAATAAGTATTTAAAATTACTGTGATAAAATACTTACAGCAGACTTGAAAATTGCAGCATTTGTAACTGTTTTATCTGATGCATCAAATCATAATGAAACCAAATTGTATCCAATACTAGTAAGATATTTTAATGTTACCAAGGGGATTCAAGTAAAAATTTTAAATTTAGAATCCATTGAGGGTGAAACTGCTGAAATTTTGTCAAACCATCTATACAGAGTAATAAATGAAAACAATTTGAAATCCAAAGTTGTTGCACTAACAGCTGATAATACAAACACAAATTTTGGTGGGCGAAGACGCAAAAGGGTGAATAATGTGTATGTAAAATTACAACATTTACTCCAAAAGAAAATACTAGGAATAGGTTGTAATGCACATATTTTGTCAAATGCAATCAACACGGCGTCATGTGCCATGCCAATTGATGTAGAAGTAATTATAACTACGATTTATTTGTATTTTAGTCGTTTTACTGTTCGTGTGGCTACTTTAAAACAATTTTGTGAAGAAGCGAATGTTGAATGCAAAAAACTTTTAGGATATTCAAAAGTTAGATGGCTTGCTCTAACACCTGCTGTAGAGCATGTTCTACAATTATTTGAGCCTCTCCGTTCATATTTTTTAAGTTTAGACAAATGTCCTAAAATCCTGGAATCGTTTTTCAATAATGAAATATCTGAGATATTAATGTATTTTGTACATAGTCAAGCATCTATTTTTCACAAAGCGATTCAAAAGATTGAAGGTGAACGCATTTCAGCTACAGAAGTTAGTCTTATTTTGAATGACTTTATCCTTCAATATAAATCTCGATTTGAAGATAAATTTCTTCCTTTAATTATAAAAAGAAAATTGTCAGACTTAGAGGAATCAAATCCGGGCATAACGGAAAAGTTTATCAAAGAAGTGCAGAATTTTTACCAAACATGTTTTCAATATATCGAAGAATGGTCTGAAACAAACATCACAGGAAATAACAGTTTTCAATGGTGTTTTTTGACTTCATCGCAAGTATATTGGACAGATATTGAATCTTGTGTTGAGTTTTTATCTAAAGAAATGCCAGACATTAAAATAGACGACAATTGTCTCTTTGAAGAAATTAGAAGACTGAATGTATATTTAAATTCTGAAAAATTAATACAACGGGAAAATCAATATGTTGAAATTGATAAAAGATGGGTGGATATTTTCAGCCATTTCAAAAATGAACATATTCCATGTGAAAATTTATTTATACTTGTTCAATTTACGTTGTGCTGCCCTGGAACTAATGCAGCAGTTGAAAGAGTTTTTTCAATTGCCAATGATTTTTCGACAAGTGAGAAATCGAGATTGAATGTTGATACTCTAGCTGCAGCACTTGCCGTAAAATTCAATATGAAGGATATTTCTTGTTCAGATATTTCCAATATATTGTTAGAAGATGATACATTGACAAAAAATATTAATTCAATGGAAAAGTAGTCATTTAAATAATAATTAACAGGCATGTAAGCATAATTACAATATAAAATGTTACAAATGTTTTATTATGCATATATCATATTTTAGTGTATTATTGTTGCAATGAATAAAATATTTCTTTTATTTACGATATATTTTTTCCAATTTATTTGTCCTCCTTTTCATTGTAAAAAAGTTGGTCACCTTAATCAAGAGGGGTGGGGGAGTCTGAGGGGCCTTTGAGTTTTAAAGTTTTGGGATGTAGAGAGGCTTTGATCTTTACCGAGAGTCACCCCCTAAGGAAGCATATTCTGTCAAAACGTCATGAACTTTTAGGGCTCAACACGTAACTAATCTTCGTAAGTTAAGTAGTATCACATTTCACTATGGGGGGGGGGGGTCAGTTGCAAAGGTCAGTTGCCAGAAGTCAAAAATGACTTGATAGCATTTAATCAGTGAAAACATCTTGCAAAGGCCTTAGATCAGTGTTTCCCAACCTTGGCAACTTGAAGATGTCCGGACTTCAACTCCCAGAATTCCCCAGCCAGCTGGCTGGGGAATTCTGGGAGTTGAAGTCCGGACATCTTCAAGTTGCCAAGGTTGAGAAACACTACCTTAGATAGAGACGGGACAAGCGTGTTTTTCTGCCTATCTGGCGCTCAAACAGGCAACACCTGTGCCTAGAAAACCGACACTACAGCAGGCGGCGTCTGCGGTTGTGCTTAAGGAGTTAAAACCATCAAGTCCTGTATTGCTAGAAAGGACGAGACGGGAGGAGAGAAGAAGCGCAGAGGAACTTCCGGATCGCTCATGGGAGGAAGGTGGCGTGCAGAGCGGCTTTTGTGCTCTTCCAAGGATCGAAGCAGCAGCTGGAAGGTGAGTTGAGGGAAAGTGGGAGGAGAGTCCCGGAGCAAGTCGGGGCTGTTCGGTTCCCTCCACGGCCTGGAAGCGGAGAAGCAACTGGGCTGAAGCATCTCAGCTGCTGCTGCTGCTGCAGGTTCCTTCCCTCCCCGAATTTAAGCCCGCTGGTGCTGCAGGCTGTGAAACTGGTGGCTGCGATTTTCCTTCTGGTGGGAAGATTGGAAAAGTCTCTTCCAAGTGAAGGTGGATTCTTTGGGAATGGCTTCCCTCCAGAGGTTGTGGGTGCTCCCATCACTGGAGGGTTTGTGACAGAGCTGGAAAAAACCGTGGAGGTCTTAGTATCATTTCAGACAAATGGATGTCCAGTCTCTGTTTAAAAGCCATCAGTGATGGAAGCACCCGTAACCTCTGGAGGGCAGCCATTCCCAAAGAATCAACCTTAACTCGAGACTTTTTAAATCTTCCAGGCAGCAGAAAATTGCAGTCATTCCGTTCCACTGGCTAATTGTTCTCACTGTTGGGATTTCTCCTTAAATCCTGGTTTGCTTCTCTCCTTGATTAGTTTCCACCCATTGCTTCTTGTCTTGCCTTCTTGTGCTTTGGAAAATGAGTTGACCTTTCAGGTATTGGAAGACTGCTATCATGTTACCCCTAGTTCTTCCTTTCACTAGACCAGTGGTGGGCAACCTTTTTTTTCAACTGAGCCAAATCTCGCCAAAACCACGATTGAAATTTATTTTGAGAGCCGCATTTTTAAAACCGAAAATACATAGGATGGTACACTGTTTTTAGTTTCAATAAGTTTTTATTGAGAATATTCTGCATGCAAGTATCCACATAGGTCGGGAGGATACAAATAACACAACTAATAAAACAAAAACTTTAGAACGATATTATTTATCGATAAATAATAATAACGTTAAATTCCGTAAAATTTGCCTTACAATGTAGAGAAAATTACATCCTGACAATGACTGACAAAGTCACAACCACTAATGTGAACATTGGCCTTGCATTTCCTTGGATAGTTTGAGTAAGTCAGGTTTGTATGTTGTTGTTTATAATTTCATCTCTCTCTCCCACTTTCTTTTTTTCTTTTTCTTTCTCTCTCTCTCTCTCTGGCTCTTTGTCTCTCTCTCCCTCCCTCCCTCTCTGTCTCCCTCTGTCATTTTCTCTGGGTGTCTATCTGTCTGTCTGTCTCTCTGTATCTCTGTCTCTCTCTCCTCCTTCCCCCATCTCTGTCACTGTGTGTGTGTGTCTGTCTGTCTGTCTGTCTGTCTGTCTCTCACTCACTCTGTGTGTGTGTGTGTGTCTCTGTCTCTCCCTCTGTCTCTCTCCCCTCCCTTCCTCTCTCTCTGTCACTCTGTGTATGTGGATGTGTCTGTCTCTCACTCATTCACTTAATCACTCACTCTGTGTGTGTCTCTCTCTCTGTCTGTCTATCTTTCTCTCCCTCCCTCCCCCTCTCTGTCTCTCTGTGTGTGTGTGTGTGTGTGTGTGTCTGTCAGTCTCTCTCTGATTCCCTCCCTCACTCCCTCTCTCTGTTCCTCTCTCTGTCTGTCTGTCTCATTCACACACACACACACACACACACACACACACACACACACACACTGTGGTCACCTTGTTGAGTGTTCCAATCACATTTGAAACACTCAACAACTGGCCTGCATTTATGGTATTTTGGTAAATGCAGGCCAGTTGTTGGGTGTTTCAAATGTGATTGGAACACTCAACAAGGTGACCACAGTGTGTGTGTGTGTGTGTGTGTGTGAGACAGACAGACAGAGAGAGGAACAGAGAGAGGGAGTGAGAGAGGGAATCAGAGAGAGACTGACAGAGCTGTACGCGCGCGCCTGTTTTCCACGGCGTGGAGCAGCGGCGAGATTCTGCGCGGCGAGCGATGATTCCGGGGGCCATCAGTGGGGGGGCAGGGTCTCCCCTCGCGTTCCTCATCTTCCCGGGTGGCCCCTGGAATCATCGCTCGCCACGCAGAATCTCGCCGCTGCTCCACGCCGTGGAAAACAGGCGCGTGCGTACAGAATTTTCTGTACGCACGCGCCTGTTTTCCACGGCGTGGAGCAGCGGCGAGATTCTGCGTGGCGAGCGATGATTCCAGGGGCCACCCGGGAAGATGAGGAACGCGAGGGGAGACCCTGCCCCCCCACTGATGGCCCCCGGAATCATCGCTCGCCGCGCAGAATCTCGCCGCTGCTCCACGCCGTGGAAAACAGGCGCGCGCGTACAGCTCGGCAAATTACAGCCTGGGAGACTTGTCACTCGGCTTTTGCAGAAGCTTCCCTCCGAAGCCCAAGAGGAGGGAGGGGAGCGGGCGCCCGGCACACTGAAGAGCCGCATTAAAATGTGCAAAGAGCCGCATTTGGCTCCCGAGCCGCGGCTTGCCGACCACTGCACTAGACTATTCATTCCCAATTCCTACGACCCACTAATTATCCCTACTGCTCTTTCTCTGCACTCTTTATAGAGTCTCAACACCTTTTTTTATATTGTGGTGATGAAAACTGGTTGCAGCAATCCAAGTGTGATCTTAACAAAAGCATTATAAGTTGGTACTAATACTTCATGTGATCTTGATTCTATCCCTCTGTTTAGGGAGCCTGAGTATTCTAAAGCTTTTTGAGTTGTTTTCCCCTTTAAGATTTTCATCCGTGGAATCCTTCCCAAGCTGACTCTTCTTTTGTTAAAACCAACTGCTTTAAAGTCTAAGGCATTAGTTTGATTTTGCTCTATTGCTTGTGTCTGCATTATATTGAGTTCCAGGATGACATGGTCACTCTCTCCCAAATTACCTGCAACATCAACCTTCCCCTCTATAATTTCCTCTCTGCTAGTAAGAATTTAGATCACTATAGGAGACTCCTAGTTCCCTCTTCTACCTTTTGGATGACTAAGTTGTCATCTAGATTCATTAGAAACCTTTAAGACAGGGGTGTCAAACTGGCGATCCATGAGCCGGAAGCGGCACATGCAAGCCACCCCCACCCCAGCTCCGCGAAGGGGGAAATGTAACGAAATGTCATGTGACAGCAACATGACATGGCAAGTTTGACAACTGTGCTTTAAGACAAGATTGGCCAGAATGTCCAATGATATAGGGCAGTGATGGCGAACCAGGTGGCACGCAGAGCCATTTGTCAGGGCACGCGAGGCGCTGCCCTGTCAGCTGGCCAGTGCGCATGTGCGCGCTGGCCAGCTGAGTTCACTGTTTTTAAAAGCCATTTTTTTGCCCTCCCCAGGATCCAGAGACTTTATAGGAGCCTGGGGAGGGCGAAAAGAGCCCCCCCGGAGGCCTTCCGGAGGCTTCAGGGACCATCCGGAGGCTTCCCTGAAGCCTTCGGAACGCTTAAAATGAAGTGACTTCCGCTTTGCTCAGAGGATTGTTTTAAATGCTCCGAAGGTGTCAGGGAAGCTTCCAGACTGTCCCTGAAGCCTTCGGAACGCTTAAAACGACCCTCCGAGCAAACCAGAAGTCACTTCCGGTTTGCTCGGAGGGTCATTTTAAGCATTCCAAAGGCTTCCAGGAAGCCTCCGGACGGTCCCTGAAGCCTCCGGAGGGCCTCCGGGGGGGCAGGGGAGGCTCTTTTCACCGTCCCCAGGCTCCTATAAAGCCTCTGGAGCCTGGGGAGGGTGAAAAAAGCATGTAAACATTGGGGGAGTCTGCGCCTGTTGTGTGCGCATGCGCAATGGGGGGATCGCGCATTGCATTATGGGTGCGGCACGCCCACACACGACCCCCCTGCGCTCCCCCCACTTGTGGCACGGGAGCCAAAAAAGGTTTGCCATCGCTGATATAGGGTCTTCTACCTGAGAATGAGGTAGGACTAGAAGACCTGCAAGGTCCTTTCCAACTCATAACTTATTCTGTTATGGACTTGCTATTCTCTTGGCAACCGAATTGCATTGATTCTGCCACTAGTCTTTTTCTGGGTTTTTTGTTTTTTAACTTCCATATCTTGCCAATAAGCACAGTATTTCCTATTGGTGCTGCATCTGTGTATTAACCAGGTTCAACTGAACTTAATCCAGCATTTTGTTTAAAAATAGCTGTTAAGGACCTTTAGGATGTTCAGTTGTATAGGTATTCCTCACTTACCACTTGTTCCCTGAGCCTTCAAAGTTACAGTGATGCTACAAAAGCAGGTGGACACCTGGTCCCGAAATCTATATTCATCGTAGCACTTCTTCAGTGACCTGAACATGTCAGCAGTTCCTGTGGTTGTGAAGGTGCAGGAAAAGGAGAGACACCAACTTGGGTTCTGCCAACCGTTGCACATTTATGATGACTGCAACATCCCACGCTCGTGATCCTCATTTGTGACCACCTCAGTTAGATTCTGGCAAGCAAACTCAGTGGGGATGCTGGCAGGAAATTGCAAGTTGCAGTTTGTGAAATTGCCTTCAACAACCCACAGGGATTTGCTTAACTGCAGAGGAACAGATGTAAGTTGGCACTGTCATCAATGTTCCCTCTAATTTTTTTTCAGTGTGAGCAGAAAAGTATAGTGTTTGAGCAGCACATTTTCATGCCTGAGCAGCACCTGAATTTTTTTCACAGGTGTCACCTAAGACATCAACAAAATCAGTATTATTTGAAACTCAAAGTTATGTTTATTCAAGGTACCTGCTTAATTAAAAGTGTTATATAGTATCACTTAACAACGCTCTTGCTTAGCAACCAAAATGTTGGCTCAGAAACTCTGGCATTTGAAGCACGGAAGTCTTAAAGCTGTCAAGTTACAAGATCCTTGCATCCCTAACCCTTTAGGGAAAAAAACCCCAAGGGGTCTTCAAACCTGACAGCTTGAAGACTTGTGGACTTCAATTCCCAGAATTCCTCCTCCAGTCATGTTGGCTCAGGAACTCTGGCATTGAAGCATGCAAGTCTTAAAGCTGTCAAGTTGCAAGATCCTGGCACCACTAACCCTTTAGAAAAAAAAATGCACTGGTCTTCAAACCTGACAGCTTGAAGACTTGTGGACTTCAACTCCCAGAATTCCATCTCCAGTCATGTTGCGGCGATGTCATCTGCGTGGATCTGCTCCATCTTCGGTTTTTTTCACAGGGGGTAGGGCTGCTGCTGAAGATGCCGACGAGCCCCTGCCGCTACCAGAATAACAGCTGCCTCCTCCTCCTCCAACAGCACCACCACATTTGCTGCCCGGCGCTGCGGCTGAGGTGAAGCCAGCAAAGCTCCCGCTGGTGCCCCTCGCCTGTGGCAGCGGCGGCGGCACGTCCCCCTCCACTCGGAGCACCTGAGCTGGGCACCGCGTTACCCCTGCTGCCTTCTCCTCCTCCGCCGTGCTTTTGAGAAGTCATGAGGCCTTTTCTCCCCTGCTCCCGCCCCCCTCCGCCGCCTTCCTACTGGCTCCCGCGGCCTCATGGCTCCTCAAAAGCACAACAGAGGAAGAGGGGGCAGGGGTAACGCGGGGCCCAGCTCAGGTGCTCCGAACGGAGGGGGAGGCGCCGCTGCCATGGGCAGGGGTGCTGGCGGGAGCTTTGCCGGCTTTCACCTTGGCCGCAGCGTCGGGCAGCAAATGTGGTGGTGCTGTTAGAGGAGGAGGCGGCAGCAGATATTCTGGTAGCGGCAGGGGCTTTGGGGGTTTATATTAGCCGCAGCGCCGGGCGCAAGCAGCTAGGATTGGCCGCCAACAAAGGACCTCCCCGGGCTTGCTTTGCTGAACTCAGTCCCCCCCCCCCCCCCGCTCATCAAAACAAGTCCGGGGAGGTCCTTTGCGGGCGGCCAGTTCTAGCCGTCTGCAAAGGACCTCCAGCGCCTGTGACAGTAGAAATCACTGCGCGGCAGTTGGAAACTGCTGCGCGGTGTTTTCTTGCCACGTGCGCAGCCGCACAGCCGTGCACCTTAGAGGGAACAGTGACTGTCATGTGGCATCATGCTCCATGACCAACTGCTTAATGACAAAGAAGCCAGTCGCAAGTGTACTCAGTAAGTCAGGACTGCTTGAATTGGGATGTCACCAGAGAGGTTGTAGAAAGTATTTTCTGCCTTTATTTGGAGCTCATGGCTTCCATGAGGATAACTGGTGCTTCAAATCTTGCAGAGGCTTTCAGCATCATTTCCTCAGTTAAAGCCTCACATCCCTAAATTTAGCTCAGAAGGTTTGATTGTAACCATTTTGGGACAATATTCAGGCTGAAAACTCATGGAGCTTCCACATATATTCATTTGTAGGTGTTTGTATCTGTATTTCTTTCTGTATGCATATATCTGCAATTATATAATCTGTCCTCAGTTCATTTAAACATATTTGATGATAACCCTTTGCGGTGCTAAGAATTTGTGATAGACCCAAGTCAACAACACAATTTCATGGTTGAATAGATATTTTGGTAGTCTTCCATGTTTCAATGTATCATAATTAATGTAAGAGGTTATTCTAGAATTGTGACATGTTTGGTTTTTTGTTATAATGTATACTTTTTCACATTTTCTGCAATTATTTTATACACAATTAAAGTTACACTTTTCTTTGAAACTTATAGACAGAGAGGATGGCAATAAGAGTACTCTGGACAACTGAGAATAACAAGCAACATTGAAAAGGGAATAAAATTGAGCCAGAAATCAAAATATATTCCATTTTCTTCAGAAAACCACACAATTCTCCTTCTCCAGCAGCTGATAGACAAAAGAGAGTAAATTAACATGAGATTTTGAGATGGAAAAAGTAGAAGATACAAAACTCAAGGATACATTGCATGAAAGATAAAGGAAGATTATTTTTCATTCAGAAAAAGAGGGAAATATCTGGAAGTTAGGGGGAAGGAAAAGGTCTTATTGGGCAGGGCACATGGGACCGACAATGATACAGGCTCTGGGAAGAAGCAGACGGCTTTAATCAAAACACCACTAAACAATAGATTCTACATATTTTTGACCTCAAGAATATCAGTTGTGGAAAAGCTCCATAGATCTGCCTATTATAGGAAAAGCACAGATTGCAAATCATAGCTGATTAAGCAAGACAATCCAAACTGGAGAAAACCCATACAAATTATCTGAATATGGCAAAAGGTTTCGTCAGAACAGCTTCTTTGTGGTTCATGGAACGACCCACCCTGGAGAGAAGCCATACCAGTGCTCCCAATGTGAATACTTTAGTGAGCATGGCAACATGGTGATACATCACAGGACGCCCAGATTCTGTGAAAGTTTCATTGGAAATTACTACCTCATGAGACAACACAGGACTCGCACAGGAGAGAAACCTTTGAATGCCCTATCTGTGGGAAAAGTTTCAGAATGAATTGCCACTTCGTGAGACACCAAAGGACTCACACAGGAAAAAAAAAACATTTGAATGTCCTTTCTGTGGGAAAAGTTTCAGTCACAATTCCGGCCTGCTGGCATACCAGAGGACTCACACAGGAGAGAAACCCTTTCAGTGTCCTGATTGTGGGAAATGTTTCAGTAAGAATTATGAGCTGGTGATACATCAGAGGGGACACACAGGAGAGAAACCCTTTGAATGTCCTGATTGTGGGAAAAGTTTCAGTCAGAATTCCAACCTGGTGAAACACCGGAGAATTCATACAGGAGAGAAACCCTTTGAATGTCCTGATTGTAGGAAATGTTTCAGTTATAAATTCAGCCTGGTGACACACCAGAGGACTCACACAGGAGAGAAACCATTTGAATGTCCTGATTGTGGGAAAAGTTTCAGTCATAATTCCAGCCTCGTGACACACCAGAGGACTCACTCCGGGGAAAAACCATATCAGTGTCCAGACTGTGAGAAAAGTTTTATTTGGAATTCTGAGCTGGTGAGACACCAGAGGACTCACACAGGAGAGAAACCATATGAGTGCCCAGACTGTGGGAAAGATTTCAGTACTAGGACTAGCCTTCTAAATCATGTGCTTATACACACAGGGGAGAAACCATTTAAGTGCCCCAAGTGTGTATGGTGCTTCAGGAAACATTCCACCCTTATTGCACACAAGAAAATCCACATGGATTTTCCAAAGTGATGAGTGATGACCTAAAGTGATGAGTATAGTAGAGGCTTGAATTTTAAGTCCAGCTGAGAAATTGATTCTTTAATTTGACTGCAAAGAATTTGCTTGATTGTTTTTCTCATCAAATATGTCATAGTATTAGATGGGGAGGAGGAAATAAAAAAAATGGAACATGTTAGTTTGATAATGGCTGGCTGGCTGGCCATCAGCAGCAGAAGTCTCTGGGTATTTATTTCTGCAGAAATTGTGCAATTTTGGAAAAATAGTTTTAGGAGAGTTCTTTGCATTTTGATCATAATAAATGATAGAAATGCCACATGCAGAATCCTGGACTTCTCCCTGGGTATCCTCAAGTTTTTCCACCCCAGAATTTACCAGGCAGCATCTCTTCAGGATAAGAGCACTCAATATATAGTTAGAGATTGCAGCTCCTCATACAAGGAGAAAACAAGAGGAGAAAGAAATAGTTTATCTTTTCCTAACAATTAATTGCACCCAGCATGTATGCTCAGATTGTGAATGAGGCACGTAAGTGGAAGAAACCATATGGATGCCAAATATATTGGGGAAATTTGGGGCAGCGAAAAAAGCAGTGTAAAATTTCATATGCAAACGCTGTTCTGCCCTACAGGTGACCTTCATGGAGAAGAGCTGTGGGAATATTGAGTTGAGAAAAGGGATTATGTTTTTGAGCACAGGATCTCCAGGTTTATTCACAACACCTGCTGTGATCTCCTTTGCTTGTTAGTCTTTGATGGCTGGGAGGTATGAGCAGAACCAAGGGATTGATACTTTTGTGGTACCCCCCTTGGTAGGGAAATGTGAGGGGAAAAATTGTCCAGTAGATAATGTTTCATTTCTAAAACAGGGTTGCGTAAGAATCATGAATAGATTTTGAGAAAGAAAAAAAAAGGAAAGTGCCGGCATTTCTGTAAACATTGGGACAATGTAATGTAAAGCTCTCTTCCCAACATGGGAGACCTTTTCTGTTCTTTCACTTCTCTCCCAGGACTCCTTAATTTGTTTCAAAAATTCCTTCAATTAAAGAGGAACATTATTTGTAGCAGCGAAAGTGATTTTTTTAGCTATGCTGATGGATTATCCTGATTTTGCTGGGATTGGAAGACACCAGAGAGTTCCAAGATTGTTTATTTCACCAACAATATTCGAAAAAACAGGTTACAATGTTTTTTAATAGGTCACATTACATCTGATCCTTTTGAAGGATACTTGTGACCAGGAGCAGATCAGGACTGGTGTGTGGAGAAACCAAGATGTAACTCAATGGTCTGTCAGGATCAGTGACGTGCGGTGAGGTTTATAGCTGGTGAGGCAGCAATTTTTTTAGACTTGTGGACTTCAACTCCCAGAATTCCACAGTCAGGCATGCTCAGTTGCGGCCTGCCGCCCTCCACCCTGGGATTCGGCCACAGCACCGCCTGCCAGAGCTGTGCAGAATCCGAGGCGTGCTTGTCGGGTGAGGGCAGCACAGATGGGGAGCGGACGGAGCGGAGGAAGCCTCCCCCCCCCTGCTTCCCGCACCTGAAAGAACAAAGGGAACCTCTGCCGCCGCCCGGGCAATCTGGCCGGCCTCTCTCGCGGTGGCTCTCTGGTGCCGAGCTTGTGAGTCTCTGGAGGAGCTGGCGGGGGCTGCAAGCACCGCAGGCTGGACTGGAGCCCCAAGTCTAGGACAGCGAGTCATTCAATAGGAAACTTGTCTCTTGGAAGGAATGACTCGGCTTGGCTCCTGCTTTGTCTCTCCTGCCTCTTCGCTTCTCCGTTCGGTTGTTGGGCGGCAGATCGAAAGCGGGAGCCAAGCTGGGTCATTCCTCCCAAAAGGCAAGTTTCCCATCGAATGACTCGCTGCCCTGATGATGAGAGGTTAGGCTGTGCCTCACTTGCCTCACCTGACTGCACGTCACTGGCCAGGATAATCACTAAGGACTTTCCATGACTGAGTGGAGAACACAAACTGTGTCTCCCTGCTCCTAGTCCAGCACTGTTATCCACCCTATCAAATTTAAATATGTGCAAAATTTCTACAATTTAAAATAGTAAAATGCTTAATATGGTTAATCAGTTTCCCTTTTTCTCTTTCCTTGGTGTCATATTTTAGTACACATCTTTATCATGTCTCCTTTTATTATGGTTAGGTATTGGAAACCCTTCCAATGATCCCAAAGCCTCTGAATCTCTTACAGTGCTATATAAAAATATCAAGCAAAATTAAATAAAGCCAACCTAAGAGTCAGAGGGGATGGTCTACACGTCAGGGTTCCAAGTAACAGACCCAACGAAATCAAAACTCTTGAGGCCTGAACTTTCCTCAAAGTAATTGCTTATTAGGAATCTTATATTGGCACTGCTGGTGTAAACCCGATTCTGAAGAACCCGAGGCTTTCCTCACCCAAATCAAAACCCAAAGTCCTTGCCCCCAGGTCACACATCCATCACATGGTCCAATCAGGTTACAGTCCTCCTTTGGCTGTCTTTGAGCCATGCCTTCCCAACGCCTGGTGGGGACATCCTTGGCTCCCATGGGAAAGAATGTTACGGCTACAATTTCCCCCAGTTATCGCTACCTTCCTCAACATTCCCACAGCAGCAACCAGCCTTGCTGTGGCAGCCCTGAAAATTTCCAAAATGGCTTCAGGGCTGACAGGCTGACCCCACTCAACCGAGAAGGAACGCCTAAAAGAGAAAAACCAGAGAGGTTAACCAGTCTCACCTTCAACACCCCCCCCCCCGGTTTGTTTGTTTGTTTGGATTTATATGCCGCCCTTCTCCAAAAGGACTCAGGGCAGCGTACAACTTTAAAAAACATACATCCCAAAAGTTAAAAAAAATTAAATTCATATCCCAAAAAAACAAACCGAATTTAAAAGACAATACATTTAAAATAAGTTAAAAATTAACAGGCCAGGCCGGCTTGCTGGAAAAGGCAACTTTTTAGGGCGCGTCGGAAGGACCAGAAGTCAGGGATTATGCGAAGCTCTGGGGGCAGCTCATTCCAGAGGGAAGGCGCTCCCACAGAGAAAGCTCTCCGCCTGGGGGTCACCAGCCGACACTGTCTGCCGATGGCACCCTGAGGAGGCCAACTCTGTGGGATCGTACTGGACGGTGGGAGGCCACTGGTGGCAGTAGGTGGTCTCTCAGGTACCCTGGGCCTAAGCCATGGAGTGCTTTAAAGGTCATAATTAATACCTTGAATTGCACCCGGAAAACAACCGGCAACCAGTGCAGGCCGCCTAAAAGGGGTGTAACATGGGAGCACCTAGGTACCCCCATGACAGCCCGCGCGGCCACATTCTGAACCAGCTGAAGCCTCCAGGTGCTCTTCAAGGGCAGCCCCATGTAGAGAGCATTGCAGTAGTCCAGGCGAGAAAGGTGGCCCCTGGTCCTGGCCCAGCCAACCTTCACCTTCCCTGGCCAGGGGAGTGTGACTGCTCAGAGTGGGATTTCCTCTTCCTTTCACTCAGCACAGAGTGGATCGTGTCTAAGCCTCCCTCATCAGACCTGATCTACTGGACTGACTGCTCAACCAGTGACAGCTGTCAGCCAACAGCCAGGGGTCCTAGGCCAATCCAGCCTGGGCTGCAACAATTGGCCATGGTCTACTGAGGCCAGGTAGCCTGGCTCGTCATCCACCCCTTAGGCTACCACCGGCAGACCAGATCCCTCTGGGCTGGGCTGGGCTGGGCATACTACCCTGGACAAGAGTGGATCTGGGATATAAAAGCAGATAGGTTGATCAAACAGTTTCATGACAAACATCGTAGTAAGTCCAATAAATAAATAAATTTGAATATGCATATGTAGATGGGTGTATCTGTACTTCTCTCTGTCACGTTCTGAGCATGCTCACCACGTTCGTGTATGAGCGGGAGAAAGTCGACAGCTGATTGGCTGCCGTCTGACAGCCCCAAGTATAAAAGGGAACTGTCAGATGGAAAGCCCAGCTGTGCCTGGCTCGGAGCCGATTTCCCTCTGTTAGCTTGTTACTGTTCAGGAATAAACTTGTTAGCCTTTATTCCTGTCTCTGCCTCAGTTATTCGGCAACCACCCACCGTTCTCAGTACAGAATACTCTTTGTATGCATATACCTGCAATTATATTTCCATTTCGATGTAAAAAAGATGTGGAGACTCTAGAAAGAGTGCAGAGAAGAGCAACAAAGATGATTAGGGGACTGGAGACTAAAACATATGAAGAACGGTTGCAGGAACTGGGTATGTTTAGCTTAAGAGAAAGAAGGACTAGGAGAGACATGATCGCAGTGTTCCAATATCTCAGGGGTTGCCACGAAGAAGAGGGAGTCAAACTATTTTCCAAGGCACCTGAGGGTAGAACAAGAAGCAATGGGTGGAAACTAATCAAGGAGAGAAGCAACTTAGAACTGAGGAGAAATTTTCCGACAGTTAGAACAATTAATCAGTGGAACAGCTTGCCTCCAGAAGTTGTAAATGCCCCAACACTGGAAGTCTTTAAGAAGATGTTGGATAGCCATTTGCCTGAAATGGTATAGGGTTTCCTGCCTAGGCAGGGGGTTGGACTAGAAGACCTCCAAGGTCCCTTCCAACTCTACTATTGTATTGTATTGTATTGTAAGATATAATCTATACCCAGCACTTCAAGATATATTTGCTAAGAATTTGTGATTGACTCCAGTCAACAACTGAATTTGAACGGATATTACAACATGTATCAAATGAATCATAAATAATGTAAGCGATTATTCCAGCATTGGGGCATGTTTGCTTTTTCATTGTAATATATAAAGTAATATTTATGTTATGTAATGTAATTTTTATTTTTTCACATCATCTCTAACCATTTTATAAACAATTAAAGTTACACTTTTCTTTGAATCTTACAGACAAAGAAGATGGCAAAAAGAGCGCTTGGGACAACTGTAAATAGCAATCAACATTAAAAAGAGAAGAAAATCAAGCCAGAAATCAAAATATTTTCCACTTCCTTCAGAAAATCACAAAATTCTCCTCCACCTCCAAGAGATGTTAGACAAAAGAGAGAAAATCAAGAAAGAACAAGCAGATTATGCAGAAGTCAAGGATACATTACATGAAAAGTCAAGATAGATTACTTTTCATTTAGCAAAAGGGAAATATCTGGAAATGAGGGGGGAGCAATAGGTCAATAGTAAAGCCACGTAGAGCAGACGGTATGCAGGCCACACCCTGTCTGGAAGAAAACGGCTTGAATGAAAGCACCACTAAACAAGGCATTGTCCATATTTTTGATATATCAGCTGCGCAAAAGCTCCATAGATTTGCCTATTGTGGGAAAAGCACAGGTTGCAAATCACAGCTGATTATGCACAAGGGGAGGAGCTAGAAAGGAGAAAACAAATTGCCTGAATGTGGCAAAAGCTTCAGTCAGAATAGCTCCTTTGTGGTTCATGGAAGCAAACACACAAGAAAGAAGCCAAAAAAAATGCTCCCAATGCAGTAAATGCTTTAGTGAGGGGGACTCACAGCAGGGAGAAAACGTATGACTGCAGATTGCGTGAAAGTTTCATTAGAAATTCCCAGGTCATGAGACATTAAAGGACTCACACACAGGAATAAAACCATTTGAACATCCTTTCTGTGGGAAAAGTTTCAGTGAGAATTCCACCATAGTGAAGCACCCGAGGACTCCGACAAAAGTGAAACCTTTTGAATGTCCTGATTGTGAGGGAAAAATTGGTCTCAGTTCTATTCTGGTGATACATCAGTGAATTGACTCCAGGGAGAAACTGTATGAGTGTCTAGATTGTGGGAAAAGCTTCATTATCCATCTCATGAGACACCAGAGAACTCACATAGAACAGAAACCCTTTGAATGTATAATTATGAAAAAACTGTCAGTCATAATTCCTGCCTGATGATACACCAGAAGATCACATAGGAAAAAATGCTTTCAATGTCCTGATTGTGGGAAAACTTTTAGTTGTAATTCCAAAAGTGATACACCAGAGGAATCACAAAGGAGAAAATCCATTTCAATGTCTTGACTGTGGGAGAAGTTCCAGTCATAATTCCCGCCTGGTAATACATCAGAGGATTCACTCCATGGAGAAACCCTATGAGTGTCGAGAATGTGGGAAAAGTTTCATTAGAAAGTCCCACCTCATGAGACATCAAAGGACTCACACAGGAGAGAAACCCTTTGAATGTCTTATCTGTGGGAAGCGTTTTAGTGATAATTCCAGCCTGGTGAAACACCAGAGGACTCACACAGGAGAGAAACCCTTTGAATGTCTTATCTGTGGGAAGCGTTTTAGTGATAATTCCAGCCTGGTGAAACACCACAGAACTCACTCAGGAGAGAAACCTTTTCAATGTTCTGATTGTGGGAAACGTTTCATTAGAAATTCCCACTTCATGATACACCAGAGGATTCACACAGGAGAGAAACCCTTTGAATGTCCTATCTGTGGGAAAAGTTATAGTGATAATTCCAGCCTGGTGAAACATCAGAAGACTCACACAGGAGAAAAACCTTTTGAATGTCCTGACTGTGGGAAAAGATTCAGTCAGAATTCCTACCTGGTAATACACCAGAGGAGTCACACAGGGGAGAAACCCTTTGAATGTCCTGACTGTGGGAAAAGATTCAGTCAGAATTCCTCCCTCATAGTACATCAGAGGATTCACACGGGAGAGAAACCCTTTGAATGCCCTATCTGTGGGAAAGGTTTCAGTCATAATACCAGCCTAATGAATCACCAGAGTACTCATACAAGGGAGAAACCCTTTGAATGTCCTGACTGTGGAAAAGGTTTTAGTCAAAATTCTCACCTCATGAGACACCAGAGGACTCACCCAGGAGAGAAACCCTTTGAATGTTCTGATTGTGGGAAAAATTTCAGTGAGGATTCCTATCTCATAATACACCAGAGGACTCACACAGGAGAAAAGCCCTTTCAATGTTCAGATTGTGGGAAAAGTTTCAGTCGAAATTCCTACCTTATGAGCCACAAGAGGACTCACACAGGAGAGAAATATTTTGAATGTCCAGATTGTGGGGAAAGTTTCATTAGAAATTTCCACCTCATGAGACACTTGAGTATTCACACAGGAGAGAAACCCTTTGAATGTTCTGATTGTGGAAAAAACTTCAGTCAGAATTCCCACCTCATGAGACACCAGAGGACTCACACAGGAGACAAACCCTTTGAATGTCCTGATTGTGGGAAAAGTTTCAGTCAGAATTCCCACCTCATCAACCACCAGAGTACTCACACAGGAGAGAAACCATTTGAATGTTCTGACTGTGGGAAAAGTTTCAGTCGAAATTCCCACCTCATGAATCACCAGAGGACTCACACAGGAGAGAAACCTTTTGAATGTCCTGACTGTGGAAAAAAATTTAGTCGGAATTCCTATCTGGTATTGCACCAGAGGATTCACACCATGGAGAAATCTTTCAAATGTCCTGTCTGTGGACTTTACTTCAAGCATAAACCATCCCTTATTGCACACAAGGAAATTCATATCAGTCAAAAGTTGAAGAGTTTAGAGAAGTCTTGAATTTCATTTATGATCTCCCATTCACAAAGTGTACATGAGAAATTGAATGAATTCTGGCCTGATTCTTTTTACTCCAAACTTTTATCAGGATTAAACTTGTAGGTAGAGAAAAATGGAAAATGGACAACTGCCATTTTCTGGTTATTGGCAGAATCTTCTGGCTATTTCCTTTTGCAGAAGTAGTGGAATTCTTCAAAAATAAATTTTGAATGGTGCTTTTGTATTTGATTATGGACCCCCATGTAGAGTTTCAGGCTTCTACTTTGTTTTTGTCCAGATTTTAACCCCAGAAGTCCCCAACCAGCATAACAGTACTCCTCTAATAGAACTATTATGGGCCTTGCAATTACGGTTGCATGTTGCTATGACTGTTAAGTGAGACTGCTTTCATTAACTACCCAAATACCCCCGCTCTCTCTGAGTCAGCTATGAGTTGTGTGAGTTGCTAAGCCGAATACTGGCTACCTCAGCATTGGGGAAAACTCTTGGAAACCTAGTGCAGGACCAGGCTTGCCTGCTGTAGGCATCCCTAGGCATTCCCCTACCCTCCAAGACACCATGTGCTCTGTTTCCTAACCCTGGTTTCCACTCGGCCCTTCACTCCACTCCAGGGTCCCCTTCCACCTGATTCCCATCACACCAGACCTCCCATCCTCTTCTCTGATCTCATGTTGGGGAGGGCAGGGAAGGACACACGTCTTTGGGTCTCTTCACTATGTCCTGAGAGCCACCACCATTTTCAGTGAGTCCTGGATTCGTCCCTGGGCCATGCGTTAGACTTGTGGAAGCAGCAGCCATTTTGCCACACTGTCTTCACTGTCACAAAGAAGAGGGACAAACCTCTCTGTTTTGCTACCTTAACATGAGGGGGAAAATGTACAATAGAAAATGTCTCATTTAAAAAAATGCATGATGTTACAATAATCCGAAGCATTTGACATGTAAAAAGTGGGTATTTTCAGTATTACTATCCATAGTAGGGCATGGCAGGATGCTCAGATTTGCCTCAAACTGTGAGATGGGCAGCAATTAAGTTTAATAATAAATGAATTTAATAATAAAAAGATAATGTAAAGCTCATTTCCCAACACTTGCTCAATGATGAGGACTCCACACATACAGTGGGTTTCTAACACACTACAATTGTTAACTTGTAATCTCTCTCTTGTGCATTCAGCATCTCTATGACCAATTTGTTTTCCTCAGCTTCCCTTCCCTCCTCATTATAAATTTAAAATTTCAGTTTCAGTCATACATCAGTCCATGCACTTTGTGACTCTGATGATGTGAGCTGCAATTAGGCTTCTGCCTCTTAATTTATTTGTTGCATTGCTATCTGCTCCAGTCCTACGTTCTATGAAAGAATGACATTGCATTAGGCACAGTTAAAAATTGTGCCTTCTAAAAAAAAATTTAAATGGCTAAACTGGATCTGTTTTGATGGGCGTTCTCAGATACAGGGATGGTCTTCTCTACCATTGCCAGTCTGGGAGATCAAAATTAGGACATTTGAAACTGGGCAACTAAGATGTAGTTCCCCTTGTAACTTTACAACCTCTAAAGCAGCCATTGGTTGTGCCAGTGGGTTTGTAGCTTTAGAAACTCACACCATTACAGAGGATCTGTCTGACTTCCCTGATGATTCTCCAAATTCTGAATTGGATTTGATAAACATCATGAAGGTTGAGGTCCCTATGGTGGAGACAGTGAGCAAACTCAAATGTTTCGAAAAGCCGGGGGGTGAATTTCTTTAACATAAGAAGAACTTGGCTGATCAGTGAAAGCTGATGCTGAGTATGGCACTTGGGGTATTTGGAGATGCCTGTGACCCCCTCTTGGTTCTTCTGGGATCAGTGCCCCCTCATTTTATTCCTTCTTTTAAAAGTTTGAGGATTTCGCAACTTATTTAATTAAAGCAAACTTCTTTTTCTGTTTCCAAAAATGTTTCTGGAGGAATAGAAATGATATTTCTCTGTTCTGACTCCCCCCTTCTCATATACCAAATCACTCCAAAACAAGGTCTCTGCAAGATGTTTTATTTACATACAGTTTAAACCTTGGCAGCAATCCAGGTACAGATAACACTTTGGCAGCAATCCAGCCTGCCGAAGTCCAGATAACACATTGGCAGCAATCCAGCCTGCTGAGGTCCAGATAACACATTGGCAGCAATCCAGCCTGCTGAGGTCCAGATATCACATTGGCAGCAATCCAGCCTGCCGAGGTACGACACAGATTTGAGAGCGTCTCCAGCTCTAATGATCAGTTGATTCCTGCAAAAACAGTTTTCGGTAAGTCCTTCCTTAAATAGCTTTGAGAGGAGCCTGATTACGATCACCTGAGTCCAATCATCTCTTGTAACTGCGTAGCTGTTCTCTACGTCTATCAGCTCTCTGTTGCTGGGCATCCAGAAACCACTCCCTTGTCTCCTCCCCACTGCTCCAAGGCATGACGTCAGGAGCACACTCCCTTTGGCTTTCACCACTGCTCCATGCCTCAGACGCCTCCTGGTGACCAACCAGCCTCTCTGATCCCTGCTCAGAGTCGGAACCCTGTCCAGGGTCCTCCACATCCTCCAGAGCCGACTCATAGGGACCCTCACTGTCAGAGTCTGGTGGCAGCTCCAACGGCTCCTGCTGGGCCACAACATTTCTGTAACTGAAGCCAGAATGGGTTTAGTAAAAACATGATGTCAGGCAAACATTATTGGCATTTTTTATTTATAAAGTAATGAAATTAGTGGATCTGTGAGATGTTGTGGAGATAGTATACTTGGACTTCAGCAAGACAAGGTGAACCACAACTTCTTTGTAAGGTAGAACAACATGCTTGATTCAATTGACAAACTGCATTCACTCAATAGTCTTCAATGAAGTAGATATACATGGAGAGAAGCATGCAGTGGGGTACCCCGAGGTTCAGGCTTGGGCCCAGGACTCTCCAACATCTTCATAAATCATCTAGATGAGGAGATGTAAGGGGAACTCATGAGATTTGCAGATGACACCAAGTTGGGTGGAAGAGCCAATATTTTAGTAGATTCAAGATCCAGCACTTGAGAGACATGAGCATTGGGCCAACAAAATGCAGTTCAGTGGTGAGAAAAGTAAGGTAGGAAAAATCATATGCACAGGTAGGGCATAAGGTAGTACCTGGCTCAACAGTATTAAGTATGAGAGGAATATAGGTGTCCTACTGGATAAGTATGAGCCAGTAGTGTGCTGTAGCTGTTAAAAAAAGACTAGTCCTATGCTGCATCAACAAAGGAATTGTGTCAAGGCAACAAGAAGTAATAGTACTGCTTCTCACTATGCTAGTGAGACCACACTTAGAATACTACATCCAGTTCTGGTCACTACAATACAAAAAAGATGTTGAGATTATGGAAAAGGTGCAAAAAGAGCAATTAAGATGATTAAGGTCTGGACACTAAATTGTATAACGATCAGTTGAGGGAGCTAGGATAAGTAGGCTTTTGAGAAGGCTTAGAAGGAAGCATGGTAAGGGGGCTTTTAAGAAGTGGCTGTGTGCTCCCTGTGGCATCTTCTTGGGAAGAGTTCAGACTCACAAACCCTTCCATTTGGGGAACAGCCATCTATTTGTGTGCGCTCATAATCCCAAATTCCTCCATCAGTCCAAGAGAAAGGGGAGCTCCCAGAGCAGAAATATCTCCCCATGCTCATCCACATCCTTCTGGGTAACCCACCTGCTGGATAGGAGAACAATAATTTCCTCCCCATGATCCTTCCAGCAAATGACATCCAGTGCAAATGGCTTTTGGGGGGGGGGGTGTAATACAGATAGTCCTCACCATTTGCTTGTTTTAGGAACCATTCAAGATTATGATGGTATATAAAAAACAAATTGGCAAACAATCTTTGTATTTACCACCATCACATTGTCCCCAGATCCTGTGATAGCCATTAGCATGCTTCCCAACAAGCTTAAGACAAAGTTTATGTAGAAGGCAGAAATAAAATCACAGGTAGCAGTCATGTGATGTCTCATTTAATGTCCATGTTGATTCACTTAATGGCCAGAAGGGAAGTGAGGTCAAAAGCCTGTTGCAATAAAGTGATTTGTCAGAATTGCCTGTCACAGTTGTCATTAAGTGAGGACTACCCACATTCATTCATCTCCACTCTGTGCTTTTCCTTCCTGCAGCTGATGGGGAGGAGACCAATGGGCAGTAGGGGGTCTCTCTGGATGGCTTTCCTATTAGAGAGCTGGTGTGCTGCAGGGGGAAAAGTGATTTTGCTGGACGAGGAGTGGGGACACCCAGGTTCCAGTCCCTTCTCAGCCATGAAAGGTCCCTCCCCTTCGTGTACTTCTCGCTTTTTGCATGGGAAGCTTCTTGCTCTGTTTCTGTGATGATGAATGAATCCTTGGGAGGTCCGAATGAACAAGTTAGGGATAATCATCATGGAGAAAGTCTATCTGTGTGATGTGATCACTGAAGTAAAAAAAACCGACTTGAACGCACAGAATCAATATAAAAAAAATCTCGCAGCCGCCTTAGGCAGAGATGAAACAACATGTTTTTCAGCTTTATGTCACTAGATGGCGCACCATAGATGGGCAACGCCCGCGCTAGACAACTGTAGAGCATTGGTAACTGAGGCATAAGGAGTTTAAACATTTGAACAATAGATTCCTAGAGAGGATTTGGAGGAGAGGAGGAGAACAGCAGCAGGAGAGCTTCCTCTTCCGGCTCTCCTGCTGAGAGGTTGGAGGTGGGGAGGGGGGCTCTCCTGGTCTTCCCAGGGTGGAAGCAGCAGCTGAAAGGTGAGCTGCGGACAGGTGGAGGAGAGGCCGGAAGCAAGTAGGGCTGTTTGGGTTTCCCCAGGGTGTAAAAACAGAGAAGCAAGGAGGCTGAAGCATGTCAGCTGTTACATATTCCTTCCTTCCCCGGATTTTATCCCACTGGTGGTGCATGCTTTAAAACTGGTGCCTGCATTTTTCTGTGTGTTGGGGGATTTTTTTCAGTCTCCTCCCTATTAGGGTTGATTCCTTGTAATTTTATGGGCGTTCTTTTCTTGGCAACAATTTGGAACTGATCCGCCAGTGCTGTCTTCAGGAATTTTGTTTTTACTTCCATAGCTAGCAAACAAACACAGGATTTCCTGTCCATGGATTAACGTGGCACAACTGTGCTTAACCCACAACTTTTTAAAGAAGTCGCTATTGAGTACATATCATTATCATCATCACAATCACCATCCATATCTTATTAAATCTGCATTAAAATGGCATTGTAGGGTGTCCTTCTGAAAAGGTTAGCCTAGTGATCAGTTGGCTATGTGGTTTGATGGGCTATTCTATTTTGCCTTTTCTTTTTTTACAAATCTTTTTTGGAAGCATTTCTGCTACCATATATAGACTATCACTCCCTCTTTCTTAGACCCCATTTTCCAGACTCTGCTGCATATTTTTCCTCTCCTTGTGACCCAATGGAGCTAAATGCATTTAGCATTTAGCAAATATGATTTTTTTTTTCCTTCAGAAGGAAATGAACATGGCATGCTGGTTATTCTTGGATGCAGCCCTAGCCAACAGGAGTGAGGTTGGCTCTCTTAGTGTCTGGCTGATGATGCTCCCAAGTCCTAAATCCCTGGGAGCCACAGAAAATCAGTCATGAATTTTTGGGATGTAGGGAGGCTTTGATCTCCACTGAGAGACACCCCCAAGAAAGCTAATTCTGTAATTCTGTAAAAAAAGGTCATAAACTTTGGAGCTCAGCACATAGCTAATCTTTGTAAGCTAAGTAGTATCGCATTTCACTAAGCTCAGTTGCAAAGATCAATTGCTAGAAGTCAAAAAACGACTTGATAGCATTTAATCAATAAAAACATCTTCCACACGCCTTACGTAGAGACGGAACAAGCATTTCCTATCCGGAGATGGAGATCAAGGGGACAACATCTGGGCTGAGAAAGCTGACAATACAGTAGGCAGGCTCTGTGGTTGAATTTAAAGAGTTAAAACCATCAAATACTTAATTGCTAGAAAGGATGGCAGAAGAGCACTACCTCTTTTGGATTGCTCATAGGAGGAAGGTGATGTGCAGGGACGCTTTTGTCCTCTTCCACAGCTGGAAGCAGCAGCTGGAAGGTGAATTGAGGGCAGGTGGGAGGAGAGTCCGGGAGCAAGTCGGTCTGTTTGGTTTCCTCCATAATGTGGAAGCGGAGAAGCAACTGGGCTGAAGCATGCCAGCTGCTGTTGCTGCAGGTTCCTTCCCTCCCCAAATTTAACTGGTGCTGCTGCGTGCTATGGCTGCAATTTTCCTTCTGGTGGGAAGATTTAAAAAGTCTCTTTCTAATTAAGGTCGATTCTTTGAGAATGGCTTCCCTCCAAAGGTTGTGAGTGTCCCATCACTGGAATGAGCTGAAATTTCTGTCCAATCCCCTGCTCATTTCAGACAAATGGCTGTGTAGTCGCTTTCTAAAAGCCACCACTGATGGAGCATCTACAACTCCTGAAGATAAACTGTTCCACTGGTTAATTGTTCTCACTGTTAGGAAGTTTCTCCTAACAGGAAGTTCTAGAATCTAGGTTGCATCTCTCCTTGATTAGTTCCATCCAATAGTTGCACATTTATGATGGCTACAGCATCCCACACTCAGAAAAATGAGTGGATATACTGGCAGGAAATTGCAAGTCACGATCATATAAAATTGCCTTTAACAACCCACAGTAATTTGCTTAACTACAGGGGCACAGATGTAAGTTGGCACTGTCATGTGACATGATGCTTAATGATTGAGCTTCATGAGGCAGATATCATTTTCAATTGCGGTAGGTTAAGTGAGGACTACTTGAACAAGGATGTCACCAGAGGTGTTGTAGACAGTATTTTCAGCCCTTATTTGCAACTGAGAACTTCCATGAGCAAAAGTGGTGCTTCAAATCTTGCAGAGGCTTTTGGCATCATTTCATCAGTTAAAGCCCCCACATCTCTAAATTTAGCTCAGAAGGTTTGACTGTAACCATTTTGGGATACTTTGAAAGACATAGACTTTCTCCATGAATAGGTGGATGTATCTGTATTTCTCTCTGTAGGGATATGTCTGTAATTATGTAATCTATCCCCAGCACTTCAAGATATATTTGATAATAACACTTTGCATTGCTAGGAATTTGTGACTGAATTTGATTGAATGTTGAACATGGGTCTCAGTAGCCTTCCATGTGTCAAATGAATCATAAATAAGGTAAGAGACTATTCTACTGTGTTCCCCCCCCCAAATAAGACCTGGTCTTATTTTGGGGGCTTGAAAATAAGCACGGGCTTATTTTTGGGGCGGTCTTACATTTTTTAAGCACTTCTGCTGGCCTCGCCCTCTCCGTTGCACTGTCTGCTTGCCCACAACTGCAATGGGCCAAGCTCTCAGCATGCCTCGGCCTTCTTGGCACAGTGCAAATACAATTAATTCCAAGCGTGGAGTAACAGATAGGGGGGAGAAGACAGGTGATCTGGACATGCTGCACGACTGCCTGGCTCACGGGAGGCTCATGGGAGGTTTGCACGGCAGCACCAGCAGCAGGTAGAATTATGGGGTAGGCAGGCGATCCAGACACCCTGTGCTGACGCTTGTTCGGTGCAACCACAGGGAGGCCGAGAGATGGTGGGATGGAGTGGGCAGTGCGTTGAGATCGCCTCTGCCTCCCATATGCTTCTGGCTCTGCCTGCTGCTGGTGCCACTGCGCAAGCCTCCTGCGAGCCTCCCATGAGGAAAAAGAGGGAAAAAGCAAAGTGGGTGGTCGCGGAGCTGCCGGCTTCGCAAAGCAGCCCAACAAGCAGAAGCGCTGCACCTAGAAAGTTGTGCGCTGTTTGCTCTATCGCCCCTCAGCTGTGGAACCCAGCAAGGAAGATGGAGGGCAGAGTTGTGTGTGGCGTCGGTGAAACCTTTCCCACCTCCTGACAGATTAACACGTAGCTCCTCGCCTTCGCTCTCACTCACTCCCACTCGCAGAGCCCTCGCCACCCCACCTGACCCTCCACTACACACACACACACACACTGTCAGCATTCCAAATATCCAGAATTAAATCAGAGTCCAAGGCATAGCTTTCATCAAAGTTCCAATTTAATAAAAGAGACATCTTGGTACATCTGTGGAAAACCCGAATCTGAAAGCTTCCTGGGTTTTCCACCCAGTTGAAAGTTCATGATCTTGTCCCCACACCCACAAGTTCATCACAGGGTCCAATCTTCTATTGCCACACTGGCATTTCCACCCATTTAGTTCCGGTCAGGTGCAGAGGTGCGGAGACAAAGAATGACCTTGGGCTTCTAGAAAGGAATGTTTTATTTTGACAACAATGCATTCTACTCCTTACTATTCCCCCTCCCAATTACCCCTCTAATGAAACAGCATAGAAAAATAATAGAGAGTGTGACAGGCCAAAGATCTTAAAAGGAATATGACTGTAGGCCTGACACACTTAGTGAAAAGTGAAAAGACATGCACAGGAATCAAGAGTCTTTCTCTCTTCTCCCACCACCCTGTGCTATGCTGCATCACAGTGATTAGAAAAGGCCTCCCCCCCCCTTCTAAAAAGAAGCCACAATACATGCCTCCACACTTGGAATTAAAAGTTGTTGTGCTGCCCCAAGGGGGCGGCAGGCCTCAGCTCCCCCCCCCCCCGGTGCACTCGCCACCTCTCATGCTGGCTATGCCCATACTCCCAGGCTTATTTTCACAGTAGGGTTTATATTAGACCCACTCCAAAAAATCAGGCTTGGGCTTATTTTCGGGGTGGGTCTTATTTTCAGGAAAACACGGTAGTATTGGGGCATGTTTGCTTTTTCATTGTAATATAAGCCTATGTGCGTGGCATTATGATAGCATATACAATAAAAAGAAACAAAGATAAAAAGAAACGATATACAGAGCTCCAGGAGAAACTGTGGAATATTAGAATATAAAATCCAGAAAGAACCTCAAAACTAGGAAGTTAATGAAGAAAAAGAAATAATTAAACATAGACTAATTTTAATTACACAAGAAGTGCCCAGAAAATTAGATCAAGTAGACAAAATTATTTTTAAAATGCCAACAAACCAGGGAGATGGCTAGCCTATAAACTAAAAAAAGAAAAAGAAATTAATACAGCAACTAGAGGATGAAGAAGGAGCGATAGACTACCTAAAGGAAGAAAAAAAAAGCATAGCAGTAAGATACTTCCAAACACTGTATAGCCACGAGAAAATAGAAGAGGAGGCTATTAAAAGATACCTACAGAAGAGGAATCTTCTAACCTTACCGGAAACAACAAAGAGAACTAAAATCAGTACAAGATCTGAAAATACAAGGAATAAATATGGAATGGGGCACTATTTACAAATTAAAACAAGATTCAAAAACGATCGGGAACAATACGGAATACATGAGAAACAAACGGAATTAGATAAAATATTATTAGGAATGGGACAAAAAATGATTGCTAGATTATATAATTTTCTTTTGAGATATAAAATGGAGGAAGAGACGGTAAAGGAGACAATGATTAGCTGGGAAAGAAATTTTGACCATAATATAGAGTTAGAAAAATGGGATAAATTATGGGAAAGAAATTATAACTTTACAACGGCAGTATCTTACAAAGAAAACCTCTATGAAATGTTTTATGGATGGCATTTGCCTCCAGCGAGATTGGCCAAAATGTACCCAAATTTATCCCCCAAATGTTGGAGATGTAGCCACAGGTCTGGAACATTCTACCATATGTGGTGGATGTGCCCCATCACAAGGAAATACTCGTGCAAAATTAGGAAATGGTTCAAAAAAATTACAGAGCGAAAAATAGAACTGAAACCAGAAGCATTCCTACTAGGACTATTAGACCAAAAAATGGACAAACAATCTCAATACATAATCATACACATACTCACTGCAGCTAGGATTGCTTTTGCACATAACTGGAAAAAAATCAATACACCCGCAGATGAAACAATAATCAGAAAAGTACTCGAATGTGCTGAGATGGACAAAATGACAATAGAACTAAAAGAAAGAGAAGAATCGGATTTTTATAAAATATGGAATAAAATTTATAAGTGGCTAGAAATCAGAAGCCAAAACAGAAGATGGTGAATGTAAATATATGGTGATATAAATAATCAATATTATTATAACTATTAGAACTACTGTTGTTATAGGACAAGATTAGAATGGAGAATTATAAACGCTAAACAGGAAAGCTGACACAGAAAGCTGTAAAATTACTTTATATTGTTATGTATGTTTTGTGTTTTGTTTGTTCCTGTGGTGTTTTTCTTTCTGTTTTTAAAGATTAAAACATTCAATAAAAATATTTTTTTTTAAAGAATCATAAATAAGGTAAGATACTATTCTACCGTGTTTCCCAAAAATAAGACCCGGTTTTTTGGGGGCTTGAAAATAAGCACTCGGGCTTATTTTGGGGGAGGTCTTACTTTTTTTTTAAGCACTTCTGCTGGCCTCGCCCTCTCCGTTGCACTGTCGGCTTGCCCATGACTGCAATGGGTCAAGCTCTCAGCATGCCTCGCCCTTCTTGGCACAGTGCAAATATAATTAATTCCAAGCGTGGAGTAACAGATAGGGGGGAGAAGACAGGTGATCTGGACATGCTGCACGACTGCCTGGCTCACAGGAGGCTCATAGGAGGTTTGCACGGCAGCACCAGCAGCAGGTAGAGTTATGGGGTAGGCAGGCGATCCAGACACCCTGTGCTGATGCTTGTTCGGTGCAGCCATAGGCAAGCCGAGAGACGGTGGGATGGAGTCGGCAGTGCGTTGAGATCGCCTCTGCCTCCCATATTCTTCTGGCTCTGCCTGCTGCTGGTGCCACTGCGCAAGCCTCCTGCGAGCCTCCCATGAGGAAAAAGAGGGAAAAAGCAAAGTGGGTGGCCGCGGAGCTGCCGGCTTTGCAAAGCAGTCTAACAAGCAGAAGTGCTGCACCTAGAAGGAGACGGGCGAAAGTCATGCTGCCAGCTGCACGCGGTTTGCTCTATCACCCCTCAGCTGTGAAACCCAGCAAGGAAGATGGAGGGCAGAGTTGTGTGTGGTGCCCATGAAACCTTTCCCACCTCCCATCAGATTAACACATAGCTCCTCGCCTTCGCTCTCACTCACTCCCACTCGCAGAGCCCTCGCCACCCCACCTGACCCTCCACTATACAAACAAACAAACAAACAAACACACACACACCTCTCTGTTACACTTAGTGAAAAGTGAAAAGACATGCATAGGAATCAAGAGGCTTTCTCTCTTCTACTACTACCCTGTGCTATGCTGCATCAGTGTGATCAGAAAAGGCCTCCCCCCCCCCCCCGATACAAAGGAGGCACAACACATGCCTCCATGCTTGGAATTAGAAGTTGTGCTGCCCCAAGGCAGTTGTGCTGCCTCAGCACCCACCCACCCCTTTCTGTGCGCTCGGCGCATCTCATGCTGGCTATGCCTATACTCCCAGGCTTATTTTCATGGTTGGATTTATATTAGACCCACTCAAAAAAATCAGGCTCGGGCTTATTTTCAGGATGGGTCTTATTTTCAGGAAAACACAGTAGTATTGGGGCATGTTTGCTTTTTCATTGTAATATATACTTTCTTTTTTCACATCATCTCTAACCATTTTATAAACAATTAAAGTTCTACTTTTCTTTGAATCTTACAGACAAAGAGGACGGCAATAACAGCACTCGGGATAACTAAATAACAAGCAACATTGAAAAGAGAAGAAAATCGAGCCAGAAATCAAAATATTTTCCGTTTCCTTCAGAAAACCACACAAATCTCCTCCTTCATGACCTGTTAGACAAAAGAGAGAAATTCAAGAAAGATTTCAAGCGGGAACAAGCAGATTATGTAGAACTGAAGGGTACATTACATGAAAAGTCAAGGGAGATTATTTTTCATTCAGCAAAAGAGGGAAATATCTGGAACTCAGTGGAGAGGAAACTCAATATTAAAGCCACGTAGAACAGATGGGAATGAAGACCTCACCCTGTGAGGAAGAAAACTGCTTGATTGAAAGCACCACTAAATAAGGCATTGTCCATATTTTTGACTTCCTCAAGAATATCAGCTGTGGAAAAGCTCCACAGATTTGCCTATTGTGGGAAAAACACAGATTGCAAATTACAGCTGATTATACAACAAGGAGCTAGACAGGAGAAAAGCCATACACATTATTTCAATGTAGCAAAAACTGGTCAGAACAGCTGCCATGTGGTTGTGTCTAGATTGTGCAAAAAATTCATTAGAAATTTCCATGTCAGACACCAGAGCATTCATACAAAAAAACCATTCAAATGTCCTTTCTGCGGGAAAAGTTTCAGTCAGAATTCTAGCCTCGTGATACACTAGAGGACTCACATAGGAGAAAATTTTTACAATGTCCTGATTGTGGTAAAACTTCCAGTTGTAATTCCAATTTGATGATACAACAGAGGAATTTCAAAGGAGAAAAACCCGTTCAACGCCCGGACTGAGTGAGAAATTCCAGTCATAATCCCCACCTAGAAATACATCAGAGGATTTGCTCCATGGAGACATCCTATGAGTGTCAAGATTGTGGGAAAGTTTTCATTAGAAATTCCCACCTCATGAGACACCAGAGAATTCACACAGGAGAAAAAGCCTTTTATTGTCCCATCTGTGGAAAAGGTTTTAATCAGAATTCCCACCTCCTGAGGCACCAGAGGACTCACACAGGAGAGAAACCCTTTGAATGTCCTATCTGTGGGAAAGGTTTCAGTGAAAATTCCTACTTGGTAACACACCAGAGGACTCACACAGGAGAGAAACCCTTTGAATGTCCTATCTGTGGGAAAAGTTTCAGTGAGAATGCCAGCCTGGTAATACACCAGAGGATTCATACAGGAGAGAAACCCTTTGAATGTCCTGATTGTGGGAAATGTTTCACAGGAAATTCCAACCTCATGAGACACCAGAGGACTCACACAGGAGAGAAACCCTTTGAATGTTCAGATTGTGGGAAAGGTTTCAGTCGAAATTTCCTTCTCATGAATCACCAGAGGACTCACACAGGAGAGAAACCCTTTGAATGTTCTGACTGTGGAAAATGTTTTAGTCAGAATTCCCATCTCATAAGACACCAAAGGACTCACACAGGAGAGAAACCCTTTCAATGTCCTGATTGTGGGAAGTGTTTCGTTAGAAATTCCCACCTCATGGGACACCAGAGGACTCACACAGGAGAGAAACCCTTTGAATGTCCTATTTGTGGGAAATGTTTTGGTGACAATTCCAGCCTGGTGACACATCAAAGGACTCACACAGGAGAGAAACCCTTTGAATGCCCTGATTGTGGGAAACGTTTTAGTCAGAATTACCACCTCGTAAGACACCAGAGGACTCACACAGGAGAGAAACCCTTTCAATGTCCTGATTGTGGGAAATGTTTCGTTAGAAATTCCCACCTCATGAGGCATCTGAGGACTCACACCGGAGAGAAACCCTTCAAATGTTCTGATTGTGGGAAATGTTTTAGTGATAATTCCAGCCTGGTGACACATCAGAGGACTCACGCAGGAGAGAAACTCTTTGAATGTCCAGATTATGGGAAAAGTTTCAGTCAGAATTCCAACCTCATGATTCACCAAAGTACTCACATAGGAGAAATTCCCACCTCGTGGGACACCAGAATACTCACATAGGAGAGAAACCTTTGGACTGTCCTGACTGTGGAAAACGTTTTAGTAAGAATTCCCACCTCATGAGACACCAGAGGACTCATACAGGAGACTGTGGAAAATGTTTTAGTCGGAATTCCTACCTGGTATTACACCAGAGGACTCACACCAGGGGTGGGTTCCTGCCAGTTCTAACCTCTTCTATAGAAGAGGTTCCACAAATCTACAGTGCCGTTTAGAACCAGTTCCAGCTCCCTCCCCCTGCCCGTCTCCACATCTTCAAGATGAAGAGCGAGAGGAGGAGTTCTGGGAGTTGAAGTCCACAAGTCTTAAAGCTGTCAAGTTTGAACACCACTGGGGTTTTTTTCCTAAAGGGTTAGGGGTGCCAGGGTCTTGTAACTTGACAGCTTTAAGACTTGCGTGCTTCAAATGCCAGAGTTTCTGAGCCAACATTTTTGTTGCTAAGCAAGAGCATTGAGTTTCACCACATTTTACAAGTTGGCCACGCCTACCCAGCCACATGACTGCCAAGCCACTCCCACTAGCCACATGGCCAGCAAGCCACTCCCACAAAGCAGGCCACACCTACAGAAGAGGTTCTAAAAAATTTTGAAACCCATCACTCACTCACCATGGAGAAATCTTTCAAATGTCCAGTCTGTGGACTTTACTTCAAGCATAAACCATCCCTTATTGCACACAAGGGAATTCATATGAGTCAAAAGTTGAGAGAAGCCTTGAATTTCATTTATGATCTCCCATTCACAAAGTGTACATGAGAAATTGACTGAATTCTGGCCTGATTCTTTTTACTCAGAACTTTTATCAGGTTTAAACTTGTAGGTAGAGAGAAAAGGAAAGTGGAAAATGGCTAACTGCCATTTTTTGGTTATTGGCAGAATCTTCTGGCTATTTCCTTTTGCAGAAGTAGTGGAATTCCTCAAAAAGAAATTTTGGATGGTGCTTTCATATGTTGATTATGGAATTTCCACACGTGGATTTTCAGTCTTCTACCTTGTTTTCGCACAGATTTTAACCCGAGAAGTCCCCAACCAGCATAAAAATAGTCCTCAAGATGCAACTATTATGAGATTTGCAATTACGGTTCCATGTTGCAATGACTGTTAAGTGAGACTGCTTTCCTTACCTACCCAAATCCCCCCTGCTCTCCCTGAAACAATAATTGAATGTGCAAGTCGCTAAACAGAATACTGGCTACCTCAATACAGGGGAAAACTCTTCGAAGCCTAGTGCAGTGTCATGATGCTTGCCTGCCATAGGCATCCCTAGGCCTCCCCCACCCTCCAAGACACCTGTGATCTTGTTTCCTATCCCTTGTGTCTGCTCGGTCCTTTACTCTTCCACATGGTCATCCCCCCCAGTCCTTCCCCCCCCCCATGGTCCTAACAGGCCTGTCCTTCCCCCAAGGATCTCCTTATGACTGACTCACATCCACCAGACTTCACACCCTCCACCTCCTTACCCTTTGAAGATATCTGATCCTCATGTTGGGGAAGGAGGGAAAGATACACATCCTTGGATTTCTTGAGTGTGTCCTGGAAGCAGCCACCATTTTCAGTGGGCCCTGGATTAGTCCCTGGACCATGCGGTGGACTTGTGGAAGCAGCTACTATTTTGCCACATTATCCACACTATTATGCAGAAGAGGAACAAACCCCTCTAAGGTATTTTGTTACCTTAACATGGGAGGGGGGGGAAATGTACAATAGAAAATGTCTCATTTTTAAAAAATGCATTATGTTAGAATGATCAGAAGCATTTGACATGCAAAAAATGGCTATTGGCAGGATGCTCAGATTTGTCTCAAACTGTGAGATGGGCAGCGATAAAGTTTAATAATAAATGAATTTAATAATAAAAAGGTCATGTAAAGCTCATTTCATAGCTGTTCCTCAGCGATGAGGACTCCACACATACAGTGGGTTTTTAACGCACTACAATTATTAATGTCAGCTTTGGAAGCCATATTAATACTGGAAGCTTCCATGCTGCTACATTCTTGTGCTTGGGAAATTAGGAGGGGGGACTTAGTAGAGGGAATGTAGTTAGACATAATAGCATTCTTCTTTTCGGTCAAGGTCATGGTATTCCTGCACTTGGAGGAGGAGTGATTGAAGGGATGTCTTGAGTTGGGACGGATTGTGATTGGACCTTGTGTTGGACTGATGGGTGCAGGGGTTGGGTTGGGTTCTTTGATTTACTGAGGAAAAACCTGGAACTCTCGGATTCGGGTTTTCCCAGGTGCGTCAGTATAACTACTCAAATAAAAGGAAACTTTGAGAAAATGCCTGCCTCTTGAGTTTTTGATTGGAGTCGGGTTCTTTTGGAACACTGACAATTAACTTGTAATCTCTCTCTTGTGCATTCTGCATCACTATGAGCAATCTGTCTTTCCCAGCTTCCCTTTCTTCTTCATTATAAATTTAGAATTTCATTTTCAGCTTCAGATTCACTCAGGAGAGAAACCTTTTAAGTGTCCAGATTGTGGGCAAAGTTTGATTGGAATTTTGAACTGGTGATACACCAGAGGACTCACACAGAAGAGAAACCGTATGAATCTTCAGTTTGTGGGGAAAGTTACAGTCAGAATTCCAATCTGGCAATACACCAGAAGACTCACACGGGAGAGAAAGCATACGAGAGTCTAGATTGTGGGTTCTCATCTGATGAGACATAAGATGATTCACAAAGGAGGAGAAAAACGATATGAGTGTACAGATTATAGGAAGAAATTCTTCAGGAATTCAGACCTGATGATACACTAGAAAAGTCACACAGGAGAGAAACTGTAAGAGTGTCCAGACTGTGGGAAAGAGGTTAGCACTAGGTCTAGTCTTATAAATCATGTAGGTATACATACAAGGGAGAAACCATTCAAATGCCTGCACAGTGGACGGTGTTTCACAAAAAAATATTCCCTTACTGTGCACAAGAAAATTCATATTATTCAGGAGGGGATAAGTTTAGAGAAGTCTTGAAATTCATTTGTGGTGTCCCGTTGGAAGTCCAGATGAAAAACTGATTACTTAACCTGTGATTCTTGTTAGATTCCTGATTCTTGTTAGTCAAACATCTTATCATGAGACATCAAGGATGAAAGAGAGAAAATGGAAAATGTTAATTCAATAAAGGCAAAGAGTACATATCTGGCCATCAGCAGAGTTAATGTATATTTATCTTAGCAGAAATAGTGCAATTTGCAAATTGAGCCTTGTAAAAGAAAGAAATGAAACATGCAGAGTTTCAGCCTTCCCTCTGGGTGTCTTCCAGACTTTAAGGCCAGATTTCCCAGCCACCATATCGTTTGCACAAAATGTCTGTGAGTCATAAGTAAGGTTTCTAAGTGGTCCCAGTAAGCTGCTGAAGCTTCTAAAGAATACATTGTAAAAAAAAAATATGGACAGAGGTTGTTGCTTGAGCAGAAAAAGCATTGTGGTTTTGATTATAGGGTTCTTAGGTTCGTTAGCAACCCCTGCTGTGATCTTCTTGGAGGTGCCTGCTTTTTACCCTGGTGGTAGCAGCGCCAAGATGCTGTGAAATTTGTTGCAACTGCCTTGGTGTTTCAGCTGTGAGAAAGAAATTATATGGTGGCAAATGATTCATTTCTAAAAAAAATATTGCGTGGGCTCTTTAAATAGCTTTTGAGAATGAAAGAAATGGTATTGTCAGCATTACTGTGAATGTGGGGATAAGATAAATGTAAAGCTGTCCTCTCAACCAGTGGTGGGTTACGGATTCTGTTCCAACTGGTACGGTTGGAGGGCCCCGTCGTCACCCACATGGATGCGCACGGTGCATGCACATGTGCAGCGCACAGATGCGTTGTACTTGCCTGCGATGCTTCCGCAAGCCTCCGAGATGTTCCAGCTGCTAGGCGGAGCATCGGGCAGGCGCCTTACGCACCATGTATCCAGTGCTCCGGGCAGGCTCCGGTTTTCCCGCACCAGGGCGTACCGCCTGCAACCCACCACTGCCCTCAACATATGGGAGATAAGATATTTCCATTTCTTTCTTTCTTCTCTCAGGGCTTCTTTTTTAAAATTTCCAAATAATCTGTACAAGTAAAGAGAGGAACAATAATTGGAGCAGAGAACTGGAATTTTAGCTATGCACATGAATGAGCTGATTTTGCTGAGATTAGAAGACATCAAAGAATTGCAGTTTTGTTCATTTCACTAACGCAATTCAGAGGACTGGTTATATATATATTTTCTAGTGGGTCACGTTGCATATGATCTCTCTGCAAAAAAACCATGGAAGCCAGGATCAGGTCAGGGATGAGGAGGAACCAAGAACCTCTTGGTTTGAGCCTCCAGCTCCAGGTAGCTTCAAATTTAAACATGCTTGAAAGTTTCTAAATTTCAAAAAACATTAAAATGATATTTAATGTTTCACTTTTTGGTCTTTTCTTTTTTTTTGCATAACTGTCATTTCTCATTCTGCTTAGGAGCTAAAAAAAACCTTGAAATGGCCAAAGCCTCCGAATCTTTGACAGGGCTATACTGTAGTGCCGTGATGGCGAACCTGTGGCATGCGTGCCACAGGTGGCACACGGAGCCATTTGTTCGAGCATGCAAGGCGTTGTCCTGTCAGCTCCAGGGCGTATACATGCGCTGGCCAGCTGACTTCTGCCTTCCTTTGAGGCCGTTTTTCAGGAACGGACATGCGGTTTGCTCATAGGGCCGTTTTTTGCCCTCCGGAGCCTTTAGGAGGCTTCCGGGGCAGGAGCGGGGCTGTTTTCACACGTGCACTTGCGGGGGAATGCGTGCTCGGCATTATGGGTGTGGCATGCCCATGCACAACCCCCCTGCGCTCCCCCCATTTTTGGCATGGGAGCCAAAAAAGGTTAGCCATCACTGCCGTAGTGCATAATCTTGTATTCTGAAGCAATGCTTAGAATCCACCCCAGTGAGGACAAATTATATTTAGCGGCTATGGTTTTCTGATTTCTTTGGGGAATAAAGTGGGATACTAAGACAGGGAAGAGAAGACAGGGAAGAAGACCTTGGAAGAGTTTGTGGCTTTGTTCGCTACCGCAAGAGTCCATTGCAAAGAGTGTAACTTCTTTTTTCTCTTGAAGGGAAAAGCCCCCGAAGGCAAGAAACAGGAGCAACAGGTATGTAGTATAGTCTTTATTGTAATTGTACAAAATAAAGACAATGAAATTGGTTTTAGTCTCACTGATGCAATCACATGACAACAAATACAAACAACATAAAATAGCATAAAGAATAATCCCAATGCAAGTAATTAGGGGAAAAGAAAAAAGAAAAAAAAGTATGAATCTGAGTATTAAAATAATAAGCTTATGTGCAGAGCAGAAATTGAATTAATTTAATTCCAGTATACAAAGAAGACACATTAAAGCACGAGAGAAATAGGAGAATATAAAATCAAAAAAACCCTCTTTACAATAAAAAGATAAATTAGACCCTCAAAACTTGCTGACACTATGTCGCTAACAAAACTGCGCAAATTAAAAGGCAGCCCAAACGCCAGAGCAGCTGGACACAGGGCCACCCCAGAAGCCACCAGTCCACAATCAAGAATACTCCATTTCCTCAGAAGAAAAGTCTGAAGATCAGGTAAAATACATTTTCTGGAGAGTGAGGGCGAGCTGATTGCAAAAATGTTGGGCTGGATCTTGAAAGTTGCAGCCTTGATGTTGCTGTTGAAGCAGCAGGAAGAGCTCAATGGGTAGATTTTGTGGGGAAGAAGATGCAGGTTGGGGTAGTGATGAAGGCACCAGGTTAGGGACTGGGAAATACTCAGTTCCAGTCCCGCCTTAAAGTGTGAAACCATCTGTGCAACTTTGGACAGTCCTATCAGGCCTGGGTCTAAAAGCAGCAAAGGAAATGACGTGACTGATTTAAAAGGCACAAAACCAAACATCTGGTGTAAGGGCTCAAGGATGCTGGATGGAAAGCCACGAGTTATAATTCAGTGTTAGGTCAGACATAAAGACGCCTTCCACGAGCTATGGAATATTGAGAGGCAAAAAGTATGTCATGGTAGGTAGGTAGGCCTTCTGGGGGACATTTACCCTGTAAATTGCAGTATGCTACCATATATAGACTATCACTCCCTCTTTCTTAGACCTCATTTTCCAGGCCCTGCTGCGTATTATTCTCTCTGTGTGGTCTAATGGAGAGTTCTTTGCAGGCCAACTTACAGAGGAACATGGTATTTAGCGTTTAGCAGATATACCATTTCCTCCTCCAGAAGGAAATGAACATGGCATGCTGGGTGCTCTTGGATGCAGCCCTGGCCGGCAGGAGTGAAGCTGGCTCCCTTAAAATGTCTGGCCTGATGGTGCTCCCATGTAATTGTAAAAGATTGGCCGAAGGATGAGGCAGGACGCAGTCTGAGGCAACTAACAGCCAACTTTATTACAGACAAGACAGCAACTATATACAGCAGTGAGTTCAGTACCTTTCCTGCCTGACAGCTATTTATACGGAGCTGTCAGGCAGGGCAACCAATCAGAGACTCCTGACAGCCCGCGCACAGCCAAGCCGCGTCTTAGCCAATCAGGCGCAGCTTGGCTGTTGCTGGCTGCCAGGACACAACAGTAATCAATCCTTGGGACCCACAGGAAATCAGTTTTGGGTTGTAGAGAAGTTTTGATCTCCACTGAGAGACACCCCTAAGAAAGCTGATTACATAATTCTGTCATTACCTTGTAGGGCTCAGCCCATAGCTAATCTCCATAAAGTTAAGTAGCATCACCTTTCACTATTTCACTTGGCTCAATTTCAAAGATTGGTTGCTAGAAGTCAAAAATGTCTTGATAGTATTTAATCATTGAAAACGTCTTGCAGATGCCTTAGGTAGAGACGGGAGAAGCATTTCCTATCTGGAGATGGAGGTCAAGGGAATAACATCTGTGCCTAGAAAGCTGAAAGCACCATAGGCGGGCTCAATGGTTGATTTTAAGGAGTTAAAACCATCGAGGACCGTATTGCCAGAAAGGATGGGCGGAGAGAAGAAGGGCAGAGGGACTTCCTCTTCTGGATGACTCATGGGAGGAAGGTAGTGTATAGAGCGCCTTTTATGCTCTTCCAAGGATCGAAGCAGCAGCTGGAAGGTGAGATGAGGGCAGGTGGGAGGAGAGTCAGGGAAAATTCTCCTTAGTTCTAGGCTGCTTCTCTCCTTGATTAGTTTCATCCAGTTTCTTGTCCAGCCTGTCATAAAAATTTCCCTATATAAAAAAACAAAGGGAAACCACAAGCAACCACAAGCAATAAATCTTACTTTAAGATCAGAGGTTTTATTGTTTCATCAACAATTTTGAACATGAATAGCAAACATAGCATTATTTAGATTAGCAACTTATTGCAATAAGCTTCCACTGGCATATCTGAATCCAGCAAGGATTAGCTACGGCCAGTGGACCTGAACTCTTCCCAAGACATTCTTTTTATACTTTTCTGCATGCATTTCACAACTTACTTCCTTGTTCTGTCTTACTGACTGTCACTGATCATCACTCTGCAAAAACCCATGTACAGCTGAAGTTCTCAGACACTTGTTACTTTCAGTTCCTCGTTTCCCTCTCTTTTGTGACAACTCCTCAAGTATTGGAAGACCGCTATCATATCACCGTCTAGTCTAGTCCTTCCTTTCAATACACAATTCATTCCCATTTCCTGCAACCCTTCTTTATATGTTTTTGTTAAGTCCTCGAGGCTACGACGCCATTCATTGACTATCATTGCCTGCCCCTGATTAGTTGAGACGCAAGCAGCCAGCTGGCGGGAGAATGCAGCCATTCTATTGGTTCAGCGTCTGACAGCTCTAGTATAAAAAGGGCTGTCAGCTGTCAAATGTTGCTGTTTGCCTGGTCGAGATTTGCCTTACATTTTGCCATGCTATACTGTTAATAAAGGTTGTGTTAGCTTCAACCTGCCTTGCCTCAGTTCCTGTCTGCCTCGTTCTCCCTACAGAACAGTTTTAGCCTCCAGCCCCCTAATCATCCCTACTGATCTTCCCTGTGCTCTTTAGAGAGTCTCAACACCTTTTTTTTCTATTGTGGGAATCAAAAATGGATGCAGTATTTGAAATGTGATCTTACCAAAGCATTATAAATTGGTACTAACACTTCAGATGATCTTGATTCTAGCCTTCTGTTTAGGCAGACTAGGATAGAATTAGCTTTTTTGGCCATTGCATCACACTGTTTATTTAAGTGATATTTAGGTGATTGTCCAATACAATACAATAGTAGAGTTGGAAGGGACCTTGGAGGTCTTCTAGTCCAACCCCCTGCCTAGGCAGGAAACCCTATACTGTTCCATACATGTGGCTATCCAACATCTTCTTAAAGACTTCCAGTGTTTGGGCATTCACAACTTCTGGAGGGAACTTCTGTTCCACTGATTAAGTGTTCTCACTGTCAGGAAATTTCTCCTCAGTTCTAAGTTGCTTCTCTCCTTGATTAGTTTCCACCCATTGCTTTTTGTTCTACCCTCAGGTGCTTTGGAGAATAGTTTGACTCCCTCTTCTTTGTGGCAACCCCTGAGATATTGGAACAATGCTATCATGTCTCCCCTAGTCCTTCTTTCTCTAGGAAGTCCACTGGATCTTGAAGTCCACTAGGACTTCAAAATCCATCTTACAATTACTGCTATTGAGCCAGGTTATACGTATTCTGTACCTTGACATTTCAATTTTCTTGGCTAAATGTAAAACCTAAATTTCTTTCTCCACTGAATTTCATTTTGTTGGATAGGGCTCAGTATTCAAATCTGTTGAGATTCTTCTGTATCTTGAGTTTGTCTTTTGGGGTGTTGGCTATTCCTGCCAGTTTAGTGTCATCTCCAAATTCGATGAGTTCCCCTCCACTCATTGAAATTGTTTATGAAGACACTAAAGAATACTGGGCCTAAGATAGAACCTTGAGGTACCCTTTTGCTTACTTCTCTCCATATAGATGTATTTCCATCGACTAACTGTTGAGTGCGGTTTGTCAGCCCGTTACAAATCCATCCGATGATTATGATATTCATTCCGCATTTTCTTCATTTACCAACATGTAGATTGTGCTCTACTTTATCAAATGCTTTACTGAAATTCCAGTACACTTTGTCCACAGCATTTCTCTGGTCTACTGATTTAGACACTCTCAAAAAAGGAAATAAGCTTTGTTTGGCATGATCTTTTTTCGACAAACCCATGTTGGCTTTTGGTTAGAAGTTTGCTTGCTTCTAGGTGTTTCCAGATCTGTTGCCTGATTATCTTTTTCAGGATCTTCTCAGGTATTGATATCAAGTTGATTGGTCTGTAGTTTTGTGAAAAGTTCTCCCTTTTTTGAAGATGGGTGCTGCATCAGTGTTCTGAACCAAGTCACACTAGCAAGGCAGGGTTTAAGTAGCATCTGTTTATTACTCACTTATCACAGTGCCCCATACATCCCTGCGACCCATCCGCTCGCACAGAGAGGGACTTCTCCAGGTGCCGTCCACCAGACAGTGCCGAGGGGCGGCGCCTAGGAGCAGAGCCTTCTCTGTGGCGGGCCCAGCCCTGTGGAATGACCTCCCTCCGGATATTAGGACTACCTCTGACCTCCGCTCCTTCCGTGTAAAGCTCAAGACCCACCTATTCCAAGTAGCTGGCCTGGCTCAACCATAATTTCATATCGCTCCTGACGGTTTTTTTAACTTTGTAATTTTATTTAGGGGATTTTAAATTGTGATTTTAATTGTTTCCACTCATCTGTCTACCTCCTCAATGTACACATATACGTCTTTATTCTTGTGTATGTTTTGTCCATATTTGTATTTTATATGTTTTTATTGTACGCCGCCCCGAGTCCTTCGGGAGAGGGTGCGGCTAACAAATAAAATATTATTATTATTATTATTATTATTATTATTATTATTATTATTATTATTATTATTATTATTATTATTATTATTATTATTATTTGAAGCACCAATGGTGCCAGTGAAACTCCGCCCCAGCCCTCAGCCCCCAGCCTGGATTCACCTGCTGTAAAAAGTAGGTATCCGGGTGTGAGTCCCTTGGTGTGAAATGGGGCCCAGGGAGGCAGTTGGGTTTGCTGATTGTATACTTGGCTCCTCGCTATACATCAGCGGCCCTGCCCGAGCTCCTCGAGCTGATCTCGGAGACGGCGGTTGAGATCCCCAGGCTTGTGGTTATGGGGGATTTCAACCTGCCGTCGACGGGAGCAGCGTCTGAGGTGGCTCGGGAGTTCATGGCTTCCATGACAGCCATGGGCCTGACCCAGTTAATTCAGGGCCCCACACACGAAGGTGGCCACACATTGGACCTTGTTTTTGTATCTGAGCAGTGGACGAGTGATCTGGGTATAGGGGACTTTGTTGTTACACCCGTCATGGTCGGATCACTCATGTCTCCGGCTGGACTTCCCTGGCGCTACCCCCCACCGCGAGGAGGCGGGACCAGATGGTCCAAGCTGGTACCGCCCCAAGCACCTGATGGAGCCGGATAGGTTCCAGACGGAGCTTGGGCCATTACCTGTAGCCCTGACCCGCGCTCGGTCGGAGGACCTAGCGGCCGCCTGGAATAGGGCGGCGGCTGGGGCCTTGGACCGGGTTGCGCCTTTGCGACCTCTCCTGCGGCAGCGACCCACCCGGGCTCCTTGGTATACCGAGGAGCTGAGGGTGATGAAGCGCCATAGGAGACGTCTAGAGAGCAGGTGGAGGTCCTCACGCTCCGAATCTGATCGAACACAGGTAAGAGCCTATTTACGGACCTACCTTGTGGCATTAAGGGCGGCCAAACGTAGATATTGCGCTGCTCTTATTGCGTCCGCGGATAACCGCCCTGCCGCCCTGTTTAGGGTGACCCGCTCCCTCTTGTCACAGAGGACGCAGGGGGCACCCTTGCAGGGCAGAGCAGAGGAGTTTGGGGAATATCTGCAGGATAAAGTCGCTCAGATCCGGAGCGGATGGGCCCCCTCCAGTGGACCAGACGGGCCGCCAACAGCGAGTCTTGTGAGACCATCCTGGGAGGAGTTTGATTCTGTTGCCCCCGAGGATTTGGATAGGTTGCGTGGACGGCTATGACCCACCACATGTTTAATGGACCCGTGTCCCTCCTGGTTGGTACTGGCATCTTGGGAGGTGACCCGAGGCTGGCTTCTGGGCCTGGTGAATGCCTCATTGGGTGAGGGATCCTTACCAGCCGCCTTGAAGGAGGCGGTGGTGAGACCCTTACTTAAGAGGCCTGCACTCGACCCAATGGAGCTAGCTAACTATCGTCCAGTCTCCAACCTTCCGTTTTTAGCGAAGGTTGTCGAGAATGTGGTGGCGCAGCAGTTTCCACAACACCTTGACGAATCCGAGTATCTAGACTCACGCCAGTCCGGCTTCCGACCCGGGCACAGCACAGAGACAGCCTTGGTCGCGTTGGTCGATGATCTCTGGAGGGCCAGAGATAGAGGTTGTTCCTCTATCCTGGTCCTATTAGACCTCTCGGCGGCTTTTGATACCATCGACCATGGTATCCTATTGCGCCGGTTGGAGGGGATAGGAGTCGGAGGTACCGTTCTGCGGTGGTTCGGCTCCTACCTCTCCGACCGGAAGCAATGTGTGTTGACAGGGGGACAGAGGTCGACCCCGAGGCCACTCACTTGTGGAGTGCCACAGGGGTCGGTCCTCTCACCTCTCCTGTTCAACACATATGTGAAGCCGCTGGGTGAGATCATCCGTGGTTTTGGGGTTGAGTGTCACTTCTACGCTGATGATACCCAGCTGTATATTTCAACCCCAAACCACCCCAACGAGGCTGTCGAAGTGATGTCCCGGTGTTTGGAAGCCGTCGGGGTCTGGATGGGGGACAACAGACTTAAACTCAACCCCTCCAAGACTGAGTGGCTGTGGCTACCGGCACCTCGGTTCAGCCAGCTGATTCCATCGCTGGCCATAGGGGACGAACAATTGCCCCCTGTGGAACGGGCGCGCAATTTGGGCGTCCTCCTTGATGCCCGGCTGTCAATGGATGACCATGTGGCAGCCGTGGCGAGGGGGGCGTTCCACCAGGTTCGCCTGGTGCGCCAATTGCGCCCCCTACTGGACCGGGATGCCCTACGCATGGTCACTCATGCGTTGGTGACGTCCCGCCTGGATTACTGCAACGCTCTCTACATGGGGCTGCCCTTGGGACGCGCCCGGAGACTGCAGTTAGTTCAGAACGCAGCCACGCGGGCTGTGATGGGGAGTACAAGGTACTCCCACGTAACACCTCTCCTGCGCGAGCTGCACTGGCTACCTGTGGTTTTTCGGGTGCGTTTCAAGGTGCTGATTACCATCTTTAAAGCGCTCCATGGCACGGGACCTAGTTACTTGCGGGATCGCATCCTCCCACATACATCCCTGCGGCCAATTCGCTCACACAGAGAGGGACTTCTCCTGGTGCCGTCCACTAGGCAATGCCAACGGGCGACACCAAGGAGTAGGGCCTTCTCTGTGATGGGCCCAACCCTCTGGAATGACCTCCCCCCCGACATTAGAACCACTACTGACCTCCGCTCCTTCCGGCAAAAATTGAAGACTCACCTGTTCCGATTAGCAGGCCTGGCATAATTACAACTGTCCCTCCTGGCAAATGTATTAACTGGTTATTTTAGGGGTATTGTTTTTAACTTATTGTGTGTGTTTTAGGGGTTCAAAATCCTATATTTATATATATTGCTTTGTACAGTTCTTTTAATTCCATTTTTAACCACCTCCATTCCAACTGTACATATTCAATTTTTATTGTATTTTGATATATTTTGCATGGACTGTACACCGCCCCGAGTCCCTTTTGGGAGAGGGGGCGGTCTAGAAGCATGAATAATAAATAAATAAATAATAAATAGGTTCCTAGCTGACCATGAGGCAAAAAGGGAAATAATGATACCCACAAGTCCAGAGTTCCAACAACAAAAGCATAATCCGAGACTCAAGTCCAAAGTCCACAAGGAAAGTCTGAGGTTCAGAGTCCAAAAACACAGTTTAAAGTTCAAGAGACAGGATCCCTCAAAGCCAGGAAGATGTACACCAAAACAAACGTGTGTTCTCAAGAAACATCCTTTTACCCAGCATCTGGTTAAATCGCCCTTCTCCAGCCGTTCGTTGGGAGGAGAGGTGGAGCTGCTTCCCCTCAAGCATCCTTGCTGACCTCCTCTGTGCCTCCCTCTGGTCTGCTCTCCTCACCTGTAGATCGAGTGGATGAGCGGCTCTTCTTAATCAAAGGTGGTCTGGAGATTGTCATCTGTGCTGGCCTTCTGTAGCTGCTCTGCTTATTTTTTTAGTTCCATGTCTTACCAGGAACCATGGTGCTTCCTATTGGTGCTGCATCCATGTATTAACCAGGTTTAATTGTGCTTTTAAAAAAATAGCTATTGAGGACTTTGGGGGATGCTCAGTCGTATACAAGTACTTGCCTATTTGTTCCCTGAGCCTTCAAAGTTACTATGGCACTGTAAAGGCAGGCGTACACTTGGTCCACAAATTTGTGGTCATCGTAGCATGTGCTCAGTCACTGCACATTAGCAGTTGCTGTGGTTATGAAGGCAAAGGAAAAACTGATGGACCAATTTGGGTTCTGTCAACCGGTGCACATATACAATTGCCACTGTATCCCATACTCATGATCCCCATTTATGACCTCCCCAGCTAGCTTCTGACAAGCAAATCAGTGGAGATACCAGCAGGAATATCAGGTCCCATATATTTCTGTAGGGACACTGTCGTTCTGGAGGGAGGGGGGAGCCTTTGGCAGATCTCTGTATGGAGTTTCTGTTTATATTTCCTGCTTTGCTTTGCTGTAATTTTTGGGGCCTTGGGAGAGGGGAAAGAATATGTTTCAAGCCAGGTGCCTTATCTCATTTCTGGAGAAGAGCAGCAGTGTTGCGTTGGAGACTGGCGTTTATCCCCTCCTCAGCCTGGGTTTCTCATAATATCTTTACACTTTGAGATTGGCTTCATGATGTATTTATGAGGGGCTCTGTCTGCACTGTTTTAATTTACTCGTTTAAGCAGGAAACTGAACTCCTGCCTAGATCTCTTGCAATCACAATCTTCCAGTAAAATTCCTTTCCTTTTGAAATGGCTTCTGTTTCAAGAGTTCTGCTTTCTTGAGAGGATAAGTGAGGCAGAACCTTACAAGGAATTTGCAAGGAACAGTCATTTCAAATTGCCTTTAACAAACCACAGTGATTTGCTTAAAAACTGCAGAGGAACAGATGTAAGTGTGCAGTCTCTCATGTGACCACATGCTCACGATCGGACTGCTTAGTGTCCAGGTGTCAGTCTCAATTGTCGTCAATAAGTGAGGAGTGCTTGAACTGGGATGTTACCACAGAGCGGTTGTGGACAGTATTTTCTGCCCATATTTGGAGATGAAGACTTTCACAAGCAAAACAGGTGCTTCAAATCTTGCAGAGGCCTTAGGCATCATTTCATCAATTATAGCCCCACATTTCTAAAATTATCTCAGAAGGTTTGATTGTCACCATTTTGGGATATTTTCTCAGGTTTAAAAGACATGGATTTTTGACATATATACATTTGTATGTTTCTGTATCTGGGTTTCTCTCTGTGTTCATATGTCTGCAATTAGATAATCTATATCCAGCACTTCCAGATATATTTGATGATAAGCCTTTCTGTGGTAAGAATTTGTGATTGACCCAAATCAACAAGAGAATTTCATGATTGAATGGATACCTGAACTTGGACCTTGGTAGTCTTCCATGTGTCAAATGGATCATGACGAATGTAAGGGTTATTCTAGCAATGTGGCATATTCGCTTTTTCATTGCAGCGTATATTTTCTTCTTTTTTCACATCTTCTATAATCAATTCTATAAACAATTAACATTACGTTTTTCTTTGAATCCCATAGGCAAAGAAGATTGCAGTAAGAGCACACTGGACAACTGATAATAACAAGCAACTTTGAAAAGGAAAGAAAATCAAGCCAGAAATCAAAATATTTTCCATTTGTTTCACACAATTCTCCTTCTCCAGCAGCAGATGGACAAATGAGAAAATTAAGAAACATTTCAAAATGGTGTAAGTAGATTATACAGAACTCAAGCTTACATTACATGAAAAGTCAAGGGAGATTTTTTTTTCAGCAAAAGAGGGAAATATCTGGCAGTTCCTGGGAAGGAAAAACGTCACTTGGAGAGTCACATAGGGCAGACAGAGATGCCGTCCTTGCTCTATGAGGAAAAAAACAGATTTAATTAAAGCAACACTAAACAATGGATCACACATGTTTTTGTAGTCAAGAATATAAGTGTTGGAAAAGCTACATAAATGACACAAGTTGTGCAAAAAGCACAGCGTGTAAATCACAGCTGATTATGTACAAGGAGATCCACACAGGACAAAAGATTTAAAAGTGGTCCCAATGTGGTAAATACTTTAGTGAGCATGACAACATGGTAATACATCAGAGGACTCACATAACATATGAGTGTCCAGATTATGTGAAAGTTTAATTGGAAATTCCCACCTCATGAGACAACAGAGGACTCACATAGGAAAGAAACCTTTTGAATGCCCTGATTGTGACAGAAGTTTCAGTCATAATTCCAGCCTGGTGAACCACCAAAGGATTCACTCAAGAGAGAAGCACTTTCAATGTCCTGATTGTGGGGAAAGTTTCAGTAACAATTCTCACCTCGTTAGACACCAGATAAATCACACAGGAGAGAAACGATTTGAATGTCCTGACTGTGGAAAAGGTTTCAGTCAAAATTCCAATCTGGTGATACACCAGAGGACTCACACAGGAGAGAAACCCTTTGAATGTCCTGTTTGTGGGAAAAGTTTCAATCACATTTCCAGCCTGGTCAAACACCAGAGGACTCACACAGGAGAGAAACCCTATGAATGTCCTGACTGTGGGAAAAGTTTCAGTCAGAATTCCAGCCTGGTGACACATCAGAGGACTCACACAGGAGAGAAACCATTTGATTGTCCTGACTGTGGAAAAGGTTTCAATCAAAATTCCAGCCTGGTGATACACCAGAGGACTCACACAGGAGAGAAACCCTTTGAATGTCCTGATTGTGGGAAAGGTTTCAATAACAATTCCAGCCTGGTGACACACCAGAGGACTCACTCTGGGGAAAAACCATATAAGTGTCCAGATTGTGGGAAAAGTTTCCTTTGGAATTCTCGACTGGTGAGTCACCAGAGGACTCACACAGGAGAGAAACCGTATGAGTGTCCAGACTGTGGGAAAGATGTCAGTACTAAGGGTAGCCTTCTAAATCATATGCTTATACACACAGGGGAGAAACCATTTAAGTGTCCTGAGTGTGAACGGTGCTTTAGGAACCCTTCCACCCTTACTGCACACAAGAAAATCCACTTGAGGCCCAAAGTGATGAGCGTAGAGAAGGCTTGAATTTCATTTCAAATGTCCCATTGTAACTTCAGCTGAGAAATTGACTCTTTAATTTGACTACAAAGAATTTGCCTGATTTTTTGTCATCAAATATGTCATGGTATTTTATGGGAAGGAGGAAAGACAAGAAGTAGAACATGTTAATTTGATAATGACTGTCTGGCCATCAGCAGCAGAAGTTGCTGGATATTTATTTTTGCAGAAATTGTGCAAATCTGCAAAAATCTTTTTAGGAGTGTTCTTTCCATTTCTATCACAATAAATTATAGAAATGCCACATGCAGAGGCCCGCCTTTTTCTACCTGGGTGTCCTCGATATTTTCAGCCCCAGAATTCCCCAGCCAGCATCTCTTCAGGATAAGAGCACTCAGGCTATACTCCGTAAGATATTGTGTCTTTTGACATAATGAGAAAATAAGAGGAGAAGAGAAATAGTTTTATCTTTTCCTAACAACTGCAGTGGGATCAACATTTATCCCTTCCTAACAATTCCAGAAATTCATTGCACCAAGCATGTCTGCTCAGATTGCATCAAGACTGAGGCACGCAAGTGGAAGAAACCATGTGAATACCAAATATATTGGGGGAGTTTGGGGCAATGACAAAAGCAGTGTAGAATTTCAGATGTAAAGACTGTTCTGCCCTACAAGTGACCTTCATGGAGAAGAGCTATAGGAATATAGATCCCTATTAGGATGCTGCCATTCTGGTGGGGAGGGCTTGAATGCCATTTTATGACTTTTCCTGTTTCTGCTCTTTTTTCAACTTTGATGTACTTTCCTGGGAATGGGAGTGGGGAGGAATTGCCTGTAACCATCTGTTTTGTCTTTCCAGTGGACTATTGCAATCGACCTCTATGTAGCTTAGAATCTAAAATCTTCTTCACTTCGTAATTGGTCTCTCCTTATACCACTATTGGCTTGGGTACTGGCCCTTTCTGCGGTCTCAGCCTTGAGCTGACAGCAGGCTTTAGCAGGCGACTATGAAAGACCAGTTGCACTTTCCCTAATATGCGTGGTTGGCTCAGCTGAATTGTTACTGGGTTAATTACTTTCACTATCAGAATGGGCTCTAAGAATTTAGGTCCTAGCTTTTTGCTGGGCAATTTCAGTTTAATGTATTTGGTTGACAGATAAACTCAATCTCCCTCACGGAAGGTTGGAATGATTGGTGCTTGTCTTTTGTAAGCTTTCACGGCTTTGGCTAGCACTTTTTAAATGATTCTATCCATTCAGCTAGAATCATGGAGGAGGGTGGTTCTCTTGGTAGTTCGGGCATGGAAATGAAATCCATTCTGCTGGTGACCAGGAAGGAGGTCAGTCAGATGCTGCTGTGCACGGTGTTGTTGTAAGCCACTTCCGTGAAGGACAGTAGGTCCGCCCAATTTGCTTGTTGGTAATCCACGTAACATCTTACGTATTGTTCTACCATGGCATTCGTATGGTCCACAGCTCCGTTTGTGCTCAGATGAAAATCCGAACTAAATCCCTGGGTCAATCCAATGGATTTCAGGAACTCTCTTCAAAGCGGTGAATTGGATGCCTCTGTCTGAAATAATTTGGCGGGGCACTCCGTGCAGCTGATAAATCTTCTTGACGAACATTTTTGCCAGCTTCTTGGCTGAGGGTAATCCGAGCAGGCAGTGAAGTGAGCTTGCTTAGAAAACAAGTCAATTATAGTCCAGATGACTGTATTTCCTCCACTCTCTGGGAGTTCTACGATAAAATCCATGGCAATCTCTTCCCAGGGCTAGCTGGGGTTAACCACCTGTTGGAGAGGTTCAGGTTGTTTTCCTGGCCATCTTCATGGTGGTGCAGGTGACACAATTTTTACATAGTCCTCCACATCGGCTTTCATTTTTGGCCACCAGAACTGCCTTCGGGCTAAGTGGAGGGGTTTTAGGAAGCCGAAGTGACCGGCTAGTCGTGAGTTATGGCTGCACTGCAAGACTTGTAGTCTCAAGTTAGTGGGGATATGTAACTTAGATTCCTTCCAAGCCAGCCCCTCACTCATGGTTAGAGTGTCTTGGTTCTCCTCAAATCACTGGTTGGCTGGGAGTGCTGCTGTCAGTTTTCTCCCCACGGGGTTGGCTTGGCACCTGGTGGTGACTTGCGCTGCTTGTTGTGAAGTGAGGATGATGGCATGGGGAACTTCTTCCCTCTGGCTCTCAAATTGTGGTTTTCTTGACAGTGCATCAGCTAGCAGATTTCTCTCTCCCCTCCCCAGGATGTACTTCAGTTCAAAGTTAAATTGCCGGACTTACCTTATCTCCCTCAAAACAAAACAGAGTCTGATTTTCTTTTGACCACGAAATAAGCGCTTGGCCTTATTTTTGGGAAAGTCTTATTATTTTTTAGGTGCAGGAGGTGACGAGCATGGTCACCTCATGGCTGCTGTTGTGTTGCAGTATTTTTGAGGAGGGCTTATTTTCTAGGAAGGGCTTATTTTAGCGCATGCACTCAAAAGCCCGATTGGGCTTATTATCCGGGGAGGTCTTATTTTCAGGGAAACAGGGTATTGTGCCCATTGGACTTGCTCGGGGGAGAACTTTCGGGATGTCTTTAGGGCTTCAAGGTTTTTGTGATCAGTCCAGACCTCAAAAGGCACCTTACTCCCTTCCAAAAAGTGTTGGTGCTCAGCTTCGGTGGCCTCCACTGCAACCACCACAGCCTCGGGAGTAGAGGGTTTCAAGGAGGATCCAGATCCAGTCCTGGTAGCACTCTCTGTAGTTGCCATCTTCTCCTCCATCTTTCCTGAGTCTTTACGCTGCCCAGCAATCAGGGCTCAGGATCCCAGACAGCACCCAGCTAAGCAGGATTGAGGTTTTAAAGGAGATTCAGGTTAATGTCAGCCTGGTAATGACATCTTCTAACCTAAAAGCACCAAAAACAAATATAAGGGATAAATCTCAAGGGTGCTGGATGGAAAGCCATGAGTTCTAATTCAGTGTTAGGTTAAGCATGAAGAAGCCTTCCATGAACTGTGGAATATTGAGAGGCAAAAGATGTATCTGGTAAGTAGGCAGGATGTCTGAGGGACATTACCCTGTAAATTACAGCATGCTACTCAGGAAATGCTTTGTACGCCATCTTGAATTCCTGAATGAAAAGACAATAAATAAAATACAGGTAGTCCTTGACTCAGAACAATTCATTTACTGAGTGTTCAAAGTTGCAACAGCACTGAAAAAAACTGATTTATGACCTTTTTCACACTTATGATCACTGCAGCATCCCTCTGGTCATGTGACTTACATTCGGATACTTGACAGCTGATTCATATTTATGACAATTGCAGTGTCCTGGAATCATGTGATCCCCTTTTCCAACCTTCTGACGAGCAAAGTCAACGGGGAATCCACTTAACAACCATGTTACTAATTCAACAACTGCAGTGATTCACTTAACAAATGTGGCAAGAAGGGTCGTGAAATGGGGCAAAACTTACTTAACCAAATTCTCACTTAGCAACATAAATGTTGGGCTCAACTGTGTGTGGTTGAGGACTACCTGTATATGTTGAGGTTATTATATTTCAGCTTCCTCCATACAACAGAGCTTTGATCCGATAGCCAATACGCCCCTATCACCATCTAAACCTTACTAGATCTGCGTTAAAAATGGCACTGTAGGGTGTCCCTGTAATAAAGTTAGCCTAGTGATCAGTCAGCCATGTGCTTTGGTGGGATATTCTATTTTTCCTTTTAATGTATTTTTGAAGTATTTCTTCTACTACCGTGTTTCCCCGAAAATACGCCAGGGGCTTATATTTTTTTGACCCACGAAATATGGCCTTGGGCTTATTAAAGGGGAGGGCTTATTATTTTTGGGTTGCCGGGCGGCTGCTCCCTTGTGACTGGGTTCCCGAAGAGCCGGGCACAGCCTCAGGGTCGAATGGCTGTGTTGCGCTGTCGCAGCAGCAACGCAGCAGCCATGAGGTGACCAAGCTTATGAGCAGCCGCCCGGCAACCCCCTTTTCCAGCCGGGTACAGCGCCGCTGACCGACCTAGCAGTACCCGGAAGGCACCAAGCAACGCGAGCGCCTGTTCGCCGCCCTCCGCCTCCCGTGGCTCGGTGCCTTCGGAAAGCCCCTAGGTGAGTGAATGGGGCTCTGCATGGCTGGAGGGGAGTTCGCAGCGGCTTTTCCTCTCCCCGCTCGCGTGAAGGGCATCTGCGCTGCTGGCGCCGTCCGCCGCTTGTTTTTTTTTCCCAAAGCACGGAGGATGGATGCCGCTCTGGAAGTACGCTCTATGGTTGTACAATCCACAACCATAGAGCGTACTTCCAGAGCGGCATCCATCCTCCGTGCTTTGAAAAAAAAAACCAAGCGGCGGACGGCGCCAGCAGCGCAGATGCCCTTCGCGCGAGCGGGGAGAGGAAAAGCCGCTGCGAACTCCCCTCCAGCCATGCAGAGCCCCATTCACTCACCTAGGGGCATTCCGAAGGCACCGAGCCACGGGAGGCGGAGGGCGGCGAACAGGCGCTCGCGTTGCTTGGTGCCTTCCGGGTACTGCTAGGTCGGTCAGCGGCGCTGTACCCGGCTGGAAAGGGGGGTTGCCGGGCGGCTGCTCATAAGCTTGGTCACCTCATGGCTGCTGCGTTGCTGCTGCGACAGCGCAACACAGCCATTCGACCCTGAGGCTGTGCCCGGCTCTTCGGGAGCCCGCTCGCAAGAGAGCAGCTGCCCAGCAACCCCCCCTTCTTCAGCTGGGCACAGTGCCGCTGACTGACCTAGCGGTACCCCGAAAGCACCAAGCAACGCAAGCGCCTTTGCCCCCACCTCATTCCCGTGGCTTGGTGCCTTCGGGATACCGCTAGGTCGGCGAGCGGTGCTCTGCCTGGTCGGAGGGGGGGGATTGTCCAGAGGGTTTATTTTCGAGGGTGGGCTTATATTTTTGCGCACGCAAAAAATGTCGCAAGGGTTTAGTTTCAGGACATGGTGTATTTTCGGGGAAACACGGTATATATTGACAATTGTCCCCACTTTCTTAGCCCACAATTTCTAGATCCTGCTGTATATTTTATAATAAATAATAAATTTGAATTTATTAGCCGCTCCCTCTCCAGACAGGACTCGGGGCGGCGTACAATAAAACATATAAAACATAAAACATATGTGCAAACACATAAACATCCAAATACACACATATACAAAGACATACATGCACGGAGGAGGTAACAAATTACATCACATTTAGACAATTAAAAGTCACCATTAAAATACCCCATTAGTAATACCACAATTTAAAATTTAAAAGGACTGTCAGGAGGAATAAGAAAAAATTTACGGTTGAGCCAGGCCAGATAATTGAAAGAGGTGGGTCTTCAGCTGTACACGGAAGGAGCGGAGATCGGAAGTAATCCTGATGTCACGGGGGAGGTCATTCCACAGGGCTGGGCCCATCACAGAGAAGGCTCTGCTCCTGGGTGTCGCCCCCCGACACTGTTTAGCGGACGGCACCCGAAGAAGTCCCTCTCTGTGTGAGCGGATTGGTCGTAGGGATGTATGGGGCAGGATGCGATCCTGCATGTAACTAGGTCCTGTGCCATTTTCCTCTATCTGTGACTTAATGGAGACTTCCATGCAAATAATTTTACAGAATCTACACATGGCATTTAACATCTAGTGGATATACAATTTCCTCCTTCAGGAATAAAGCTTCATGCTAGGTGCTCTTAGATGCAGCCCTGGCCAGAAGTGAAGGTGGCTCCCCTGGAGCATCTCGCCTGATGGTGGTGTTGCCATGTCCTAAATCCTTGAGAGCCACATTAAATAAGTCATAAAGACGTGGCGTGTAGAGAGGCTTTGATCACCACTGAGAGACACCCCCAAGAAAACGTATTCTGTAATTGTGTAAAAAAGAAGTCATTAACTTTTAGAGCTCAGCATATAGCTAAATCTTAGTAAGTTTAAGTAGCATCACATTTCACTATTTCACTTGGCTCACTTGCAAAGGTCGGTTGCTAGAAGTCAAAAACGACTTGATAGCATTTAATTAGTAAAAACATGCTGCAGACGCCTTAAGTAGAGCGCTTCCGATCCGGGTATGGACGTCAGGGGGACAACATCTGTGCCTAGAAAGCTGACATTACAGAAGACGGACTCTGTGGTTGCGCTTAAGGAGTTAAAACCATCGAGTCCTGTATTGCTAGAAAGGATGGGAGGAGAGAAGCACAGAGGAACTTCCTGTTCCGGATCACTCATGGGTGGAGATTGGTGTGCAGAGCGGCTTTTGTGCTCTTCCCGTGGTCGAAGCAGCAGCTGGAAGGTGAGTGGAGGGCAGGTGGGAGGAGAGTCCTGGAAGCAGAGAAGCAACTGGGCTGAAGCATCTCAGCTGCTGCTGCTGCAGGTTCCTTCCCTCCCCGAATTTAAGCCCACTGGTGCTGCAGGCTGTGAAACTGGTGGCTGCAATTTTCCTTCTGGTGGGAAGATTGGAAAACTCTGTTTCAAGTGAAGGTGGGTTCTTCGGGAATGGCTTCCCTCCAGAGGTTGTGGGTGCTCCCATCACTGGAATGAGTTGAAACTTCTGTCCCAATCCCCTGCTCATTTCAGACAATGGCTGTGCAGTCTCTTTCTAAAAGCCACCAGTGATGAAGCACCTACAACTCCTGAAGATAAGCTGTTCCACTGGTTAATTGTTCTCATTGTTAGGAAGTTTCTCCTAATAGGAAGTTCGAGGTTGCTTCTCTCCTTGATTAGTTCCATCCATTGCTTCTTGTTTTGCTTTCTGGTCCTTTGGAGATGAAGTTGACGCCCTCTTCTTTATGTCAACTCCTCCAGTATTGTTCAATGTCTGTTTCTTTTTATTTCTTGCCAATAAGTGTGGTATTTCCTATCCTATCCATCTGTGTGTGGATGGGGATGGGGAGAAAAGGTTTTGGCTGGAAGGGAAGGAGACAGGAAGGGAGTGCAAGAGAAGGAGGGAGGGTTGGCTGGGAAAAAAGCGGGAAGGTAAGCAATAGGGAGGATAGGAAAGGTTTCTGTGGGGCAAGCCTGAGGGAGAGAAGGGGATAGGAGAGGAAAGACTTCTGTGCGACAAACTGAGGAATCCACGAAGGAGGGGAGGCAGTGGAAGGAAAGTCCAGCAGGTCATTCAAGATAGAGAGGGGGGAGGGAGAGGGAGGGAGAGAGAGTGGGGCGACCAGCCACATGAGTACCATCTCATCATGTGACTCAGCTGCTGAGAAAAGACTGATCATCACCCCACCACGTGACCTGCCTACTGAATAGAGACTGACCACCACTCCACTACATGAACCAGGCCAGTAGAGGTGCCTGAGTGAGGGACCAGTGTGGACCAGTGGCCATACCAAGAGGGCCAAGAGAACTCGGACTCCAACAGCCCTTTCGGGGGATAGTACTGCAAGTGCGGGCTCTTCTGAGATTTCCTTCTGGCCTTTCTCCACAGGGGGGAGTGGCACCATCCAGAGATTTGAGCCAAGTGAGCAAAATGGAGTCCGCTATCGTCACTAAGTGATGTGAGAACCAGAACTGTGAGACAGAGACAAGTTTAGCAATTGACATCCCACAGGATGCTTGGTCAGAATAGCAAATTCTACAGGAGGTGAGGGCCTGTGTCCCATACCTGCACTCTGTCTAGAGTCTCCACATCTTTTTTACATCGTGGCGACCAGAACTGAATGCAGTATTCCAAGTGTGGCCTTACCAAGGCCTTATAAAGTGGTATTAACACTTCACGTGATCTTGATTCTATCCCTCTGTTGATGCAGCCTAGAACTGTGTTGGCTTTTTTGGCAGCTGCTGCACACTGCTGGCTCATATTTAAATGGTTGTCCGCTAGGACTCCAAGATCCCTCTCATAGTTGCTACTATTGAGCAAGGTACCACCTATACCAGCGATGGCGAACCTTTTTTGGCTCGCGTGCCACAAGGGGGGGAGCGCAGGGGGATTGTGTACAGGCGTGCCGCACCCATAATGCAACACGCGACACCCCCAGTGTGCATGCACGCACAACGCGCGACACCCCCCATTTTTACATGCTTTTTTCGCCCTCCCCAGGCTCCAGAGGCTTTATAGGAGCCTGGGGAGGGCGAAAAGAGCCTCCCCCGCCCCCCCGGAGGCCCTCCGGAGGCTTCAGGGACTGTCCGGAGGCTTCCCTGAAGCCTTCGGAGCGCTTAAAACCACCCTCCGAGCAAACCAGAAGTGATTTCCGGGTTGCTCGGAGGGTCGTTTTACGCGCTCCGAAGGCATCAGGGAAGCCTCCGGACGGTCCCTGAAGCCTTTGGAACGCTTAAAACCACCCTCCGAGCAAACCGGAAGTGACTTCCGGGTTGCTCGGAGGGTTATTTTAAGCGCTCCGAAGGCGTCAGGGAAGCTTCCGGACGGTCCCTGAAGCCTTCGGAATGCTTAAAACGACCCTCCGAGCAACCCGGAAGTCACTTCCGATTTGCTCAGAGGGTGGTTTTAAGCATTCCGAAGGCTTCAGGGAAGCCTCCGGACGGTCCCTGAAGCCTCCAGGGGGGGCGGGGAGGCTCTTTTTGCCCTCCCCAGGTTCCTATAAAGCCTCTGGAGCCTGGGGAAGGCGAAAAATAGCTTTTAAAAAGGTGAACTTAGCTGGCCAGCGCGCGCATGCACGCTGGCCAGCTGACAGGGCAGCACCTTGCGTGCCCTGACAAATGGCTCCGCGTGCCACTTGTGGCACGCGTGCCATAGGTTCGCCATCACTGACCTATACTGTACCTGTGCATTTCGTTTTTCTTGCCTAAATGTAGAATCTTACTTTCTTCACCATTGAATCTCATTTTGTTAGAAAGTGCCCAATGTTCAAGTCTGTCAAGATCCTTCTGTATCTTCTGTATCACAAAATTTGTAGTAATCCTAGCACTTGTTCAGTGACCACACTTCAGCACTGACTGTGGTTTTGAAGGTGCAGGAAAAGGAGTTGCACCAACTCAGGTTTTGCCAATAGTTGCACATATATGATGGCCGCAGCATCCCACACTCATGATCCCCATTTGTGACCTTCCCAGCTAGCTTCTGACAAGAAAAATTATTGGGTATACTGGCAGGAAATTGCAAGTCACGGTTATATGAAATTGCCTTTAACAACCCACAGTAATTAGCTTAACAACTACAGAGGAACAGATGTAAATTGGCACTGTCATGTGACATCATACTTAATGATTGAGCTGCTTAGTGATGCAAATATCAGTTCCAATTGTAGTCAGTTAAGTGAGGACTACTTGAATGGGGATGTCACCAGAAGGGTTCTGGACAGTATTTTCTGCTGTTATTTGCAGCTGAGGACTTCCATGAGTAAAAGTGATGCTTCAAATCTTGCAGAAGCTTATAGCATCATTTCATCAGTTAAAGCCCCCACATCTCTAAATGTAGGTCAGAAGGTTTGACTCTAACCATTTTGGGACATTTTGTCAGGCTTGAAAGACATAGATTTTATTTAGTTTAGTTTAGTCTGTCAAACATGTAAAAGATAACGGGCATAACATAAATATGAACACAGTAAATGGGTATGAATAAATGGAGACAGTAGGACAGTGACGGTAGGCACGCTGGTGCGCTTATGCATGCCCCTTACAGACCTCTTAGGAATGGGGTGAGTCAACAGTAGACAGTCTTACGTTAAAATTTTGGGGGTTTGGGGATGTAACAACAGAGTCAGGTAGTGCATTCCAGGTAATTGACCACTCTGTTGCTGAAGTCGTGTTTTCTGCAATCGAGTTCGGAGCGGTTTACCTTGAGTTTATATCTATTGTTTGCTCATGTATTATTGTGGTTGAAGCTAAAGTAGTCCTTGACAGGTAGGACATAGTAGCGGATAATTTTGTGTACAGTGCTTTGGTCAGTCCGTAGGCAGCGTAGTTCTAGGTTTTCCAAGGCCAACATTTCAAGCCTAGTGGCATAGGGTATTCTGTTGTGAGTAGGAGAATGGAGTACTCTTCTTGTGAAGTACCTCTGGACTCCCTCAATTGTATTAATATCCAATATACAGTGCGGATTCCAGGCAGATGAACTGTATTTGAGAGTTGGTCTAGCAAAGGTTTTGTATGCCCTAGTTAGCAATACAATATTATTGGAGAAGAAGCTTCGCAAGATTAGGTGTATAAGATGTATTAGATGTATAAGATGTATTAGGTGTAGAAGATATATACATGTGTAGGTGGGTGTATCTGTATTTCTCTCTATGCATATATTTGCAGTTACATAACCTATCCCTAGCACTTTCATATATATTTGATAATAACACTTTGCATTGCTAAGAATTTGTGATTGACTCAACTAAACAATTGAATTTGATTGAATGCATATTTGAACATGGATCTCAGTAGTCTTCCGTGTGTCAAATGAATCATAAATATGATAAGAGACTATTCTAGCATTGGGGCATGTTTGCTTTTTCATTGTAATATGCTTTTTTCTTTTTCACATAATCTCTAACCATTTCATAAACAAAGTTCCATTTTTCTTTGAATCTTACAGACAAAGAGAATGACCATAAGAGAACTCGGAACAACTGTAAATAACAAGCAACGTTGCAAAGGGAAGAAAATCGAGCCAGAAATAAAAATATTTTCTATTTCCTTCAGAAAACCACACAATTCTCCTCCTCCTCCAGCAGCTGTTAGACAAAAGAAAGAAAATGAAGAAAGATTTCAAGGTGGAATAAGCAGATTATGCAGAACTCAAGGATACATTACATGAAAAGTCAAAGGAGATTATTTTTCAATCAGCAAAAAAGGGAAGTGGGGAGGAAAGGGTCAATAGTAAAGTCATGTAGATCAGACAGGAATGCAGGCCTGTCAGGAAGAAACGGCTTGAATGAAAGCACCACTAAACAAGTCATTGTCCATATTTTGACCTCCTCAAGAATATCAGCTGTGCAAAAGCTCCATAGATTTGCCTATTGTGGGAAAAGCACAGATTGCAAATCGCAGCTGATTATGCACTACAGGAGCAGGAAAGGAGAAATTCCATACTAATTACCTGAATGTGGCAAAAGCTTTGGTCACAACAGCTCCCTTGTGGTTCATGGAAGCAACCACACAAGAGGGAAGCCATAAAAGTGCTCCCAATTCAGTAAATGTTATAGTGAGAACGGCAACATGATGATACATCAGAGGACTCGCCACAGGTAGAAAACGTATGATTCTGCTGATTGTGTGAAAGTTTCATTAGAAATTCCCAGGTCATGAGACACTAAAGGACTCAGACACAGAAAAAAAAACATTTGAATATCCTTTCTGTGAGAAAAGTTTCAGTGAGAACTCAAGTCTGGTGATGTACCCAAGACACATACAGGAGTGAAACCCTTTGAATGTGCTGACTGTGGAAAATAATCAGTCTCAATTCTATTCTGATAATACATCAGTGGATTGACTCCCGGGAGAAACTGTATGAGAGTCTAGATTGAGAGAAAAGCTTCATTAGAAATTTCCATCTCAGACACCAGAGAATTGACACAGGGAAAAAAATCATTCAAATGTCCTTTCGGTGGGAAAAGTTTCAGTCAGAATTCCAGCCTCGTGATACACCAGAGGACTCACATATGAAAAAAATGCTTTGAATGTCCTGTTTGTGGGGAAAGTTTCAATAGTAATTCCAACTTGTTGATACACTAGAGCAAGGTTGTCACACCTGCATTGTCACAGGTGTGACAATGCTGTGATGTATCGTGACTTTTCCCCTTTGCTAAAGTGAGCATGGGAATGGCCAGTGTGTGATGCATCCAGCCTGCAGGCTGCAAGTTTGACAGCCCTGCACTAGATGAATCCCAAAGGAGAAAAACACTTTCAATATCCTGATTGTGGGAGAAGTTCCAGTCATAATCCCAGCCTGGTAATACATCGAAGGATTTACTCCATGGAGAAACCCTATGAATGTCGAGTTTGTGGGAAAGGTTTCATTAGAAATTCTCACTTCATCATACACCAGAGGATTCACAAAGGAGAGAAACCCTTTGAATGTCGTATCTGTGGGAAAAGTTTTAGTCATAATTCCATGCTGGTGAGACACCAGAGGATTCATACAGGAGAGAAACCCTTTGAATGTCCTGATTGTAGGAAATGTTTCATTACAAATTCCCACCTCACGAGACACCAGAGGACTCACACAGGAGAGAAACCCTTTGAATGCCCTATCTGTGGGAAAGGTTTTAGAGATAATTTCAGCCTGGTGGCACACCAGAGTACTCACACAGGAGAAAAACCCTTTGAATGTCCTGATTGTGGGAAAACTTACAGTCAAAATTCCCAACTCATGAACCACCATAGGACTCACACAGGAGAGAAACCCTTTGAATGTCCAGATTGTGGGGATAGTTTCATTAGAAATTCCCACCTCATGAGACACCAGAGTACTCACACAGGAGAGAAACGCTTTGAATGTCTTGTTTGTGGAAAAGGTTTCAATCAGAATTGTGAACTCATGAGACACCAGAGGACTCACACAGGAGAGAAACGCTTTGAATGTCTTGACTGTGGAAAAGGTTTTAGTCAGAATTCGCACCTCATGAACCACCGGAGAATCCACACAGGAGAGAAACCTTTTGAATGTCCTGATTGTGGAAAAGGTTTTAGTCAGAATTCCCACCTCATGAACCACCAGAGGACTCATACAGGAGAGAAACCTTTTGAATGTTCTAACTGTGGAAAAGGTTTTAGTCAGAATTCCCACCTTGTGAGACACCAAAGGACTCACACAGGAGAGAAACCCTTTCAATGTCACGATTGTGGGAAAAGTTTCATTACAAATTCCCACCTCATGAGACACCAGAGGACCCACACAGGAGAGAAACCCTTTGAATGTCCCGATTGTGGGAAATGTTTCAGTGAGGATTCCTATCTTGTAATACACCAGAGGACTCACACAGGAGAGAAACCCTTTGAATGTTCAGATTGTGGGAAAAGTTTCAGTCAAAATTCTTACCTCATGAACCACCAGAGGACTCACACAGGAGAGAAACCTTTTGAATGTCCAGATTGTGGGGAAAGTTTCATTAAAAATTTCTACCTCACCAGACACCAGAGGACTCACACAGGAGACAAACCCTTTGAATGTCCTGACTGTGGAAAAGGTTTCACTCAGAATTCCCATCTCGTGAGACACCAGAGGACTCACACAGGAGACAAACCCTTTGAATGTCCTGATTGTGGGAAAGGTTTCAGTCAAAATTCCCACCTCATCAACCACCAGAACATTCACACAGGAGAGAAACCTTTTGAATGTCTTGACTGTGGAAAAAGTTTCAGTCGAAATTCCCACCTCGCGTATCACCAGAATATTCACAGAAGAGAGAAAGAATAGAGTAAACTAGACTAGACCTTGGAGGACTTCTAGTCCAACCCCCTGCTTAGGCAGGAAACCCTACATTTCAGACAAATGGATATCTAACATCTTCTTAAAAATGTCCAGTGTTGGAGCATTCACAATTTCTGGAGGCAAGCTGTTCCACTGATCAATTGTTCTTACTGTCAGGAAATTTCTCCTCAGTTCTAAGTTGCTTCTCTCCTTGATTAGTTTCCACCCATTGCTTCTTGTTCTACCCTCAGGTGCCTTGAAAAATAGTTTGACTCCCTCTTTGTGGCAACTCCTGAGATATTGGAACACTGCTATCATGTCTCCCTTAGTCCTTCTTTCTATTAAACTAGACATACCCAGTTCCTGCAACCGTTCTTCATATATTTTAGTCTCCAGTCCCCTAATCATCTTTGTTGCTCTTCTCTGCACTCTTTCTAGAGTCTCCACATCTTTTCTACATCATGGTGACCAAAACTGAATGCAGTATTCCAAGTGTGGCCTTACCAAGGCATTATAAAGTGGTATTAACACTTCATGTGATCTTGATTCTATCCCTCTGTTTATGCAGCCTAGAACTGTGTTGGCTTTTTTTGGTATTTAAATGATTATCCGCTAGGACTACAAGATCCCCCTCACAGTTACTACTATTGGGCAAGGTGCCACATATACTGTACCTATGCATTTTGTTTTTCTTGCCTAAATGTAGAACTTTACATTTTTCACCATTGAATTTTATTTTGTTAGCTATTGTCCTATGTTCCATTCCCCATAGTGAAGATTATCAATCTGGTCACGGTGCAATTAAAATTGCCCCAACTGCTAGGGAAAATACACCCTAGCGTTGCTAGATATGCTAAACGAAGAAATAAAGATGCCAGAACTAATAGCAGAAATAAAAAAAAACAATAATAAAACACCAGCTCCTGATTGGTTTCCAACAGAAGTCTACAACGAATTATAAAATACACTAGGACAGATATTATTTGATGTATATAATGCAGTTCTAAGAGAAGTGAAGACACCAGCATCTTCATGGCTAATATCACTTTGATCCAGAAAGAGTTCCAGTCCCCTAATCCTCTTTGTTGCTCTTCTCTGCACTCTTTCTAGAGTCTCCACATCTTTTTTACATCGTGACGACCAGAACTGAATGCAGTATTCCAAGTGTGGCCTTACCAAGGCATTATAAAGTGGTATTAACACTTCACGTGATCTTGATTCTATCCCTTTGTTGATGCAGCCTAGGACTGTGTTGGCTTTTTTGGCAGCTGCTGCACACTGCTGGCTCATATTTAAATGGTTGTCCAGTAGGACTCCAAGATCCCTTTCACAGTTACTACTACTGAACAAGGTATTATCTATACTGTACCTGTGCATTCCGTTTTTGTTGCCTAATTGTAGAACCTTACTCTTTTCACCATTGAATTTCATTTTATTAGATAGTGCCCAATGTTCAAGTTTGTCAAGATCCTTCTGTATCTTAAGCCTATCTTCTGGAGTGTTGGTTATTCCTGCCAGTTTGGTGTCATCTGCAAATTTGATGAGTTCCCCATTTATTCCCTCATCCAAATCATTGATGAAGATGTTGAAGAGTACTGGGCCTAAAACAGAGCCTTGGGGTACTCCACTGCATACTTCCCTCCATGTAGATGCAGTTCCATTGAGGACTACACGTTGAGTGCGGTTGATCAGCCAGTTACGAATCCATCTGGTGGTGATGCTGTCTAACCCACATTCTTCTACTTTATCTAGTAGTAGGTTATGGTCTACCTTTTCAAAAGCCTTACTGAAGTCCAAGTAAACTATATCGACGGCATATATCGATGTAATTCTGATGTTTACTTTTGTTCCATACCACCAATAGAGCATGTCTTCTCTAGTGCCTTTGGAAGTATTGATGTGCTGTGTGTTTTCCATACCATGCCACCCTGATTGGATATCATGGCCCTCTAGTGTTAATAACCTCTTATTCCATAACATTATTCATTCTTTAACCCAGGTAATTGTTGCAGCTTGATAATACAGTTCCCAATCTGGCAAACCAAACCCTCCTCTGTCTTTTGATGTTTGCAATAATTTCATTTTGATTCTTGGTTTCTTTCCTTGCCATATAAATTTCGACATTATGTTATCCGGCTTTCCAAAATATTCTTTCTCTAATTTTATAGGGATGTTTTGAAATATGAAAAGTATATTTGGCAGAATGTTCATTTTTATTGTCACTATTCTGTCCATTAAGGAAAGTTGCAGGTTCTTCCATCACTCCAGGTTTACCTTTATTTGGTTTAATAGTTTGATATAGTTATCCTCCTTAATTGTTATGCACCTTGTGGTTAAGTAGACTCCTAGATATTTCACATTTTTTTCTAATTGAATATTTATTCCTCTGGGAGGCCCATTTCCCACCTCCACAGGCTCTGGAGGCTGGAAATAAGCCCATTTTCCACCTCTTTGGGCTCCAAGGGACCCCTGCACTTAACTGGGATCCAAAATGGGTCGTGTTGGGACTCGGGGGAGGGGAGGGTGGGGCGAGACAATCGTTGGAACTACCAGTTCGCTGAACCGGACGTAAAATTAACATCCAGTTCACCTGAACTGGTCCGAACCGACTGAATTTCACCCCTGGTCTTCTCCATCGCTGCCAGTCTGAGAGAAGAAAGTTAGAACTAAACTATAGTTTTCCTTTTAACTTTACAACCCCTAAAGCAGCCAATTGGTTATGCCAGTGGCTTTGTAGGATTTGGAAAATCATACCATTACAGAGGATCTGTCTGACTTCCCTGATGACTCTCCAAATTATGAATCAGAGTCAACAGACATCGTGAAAGTTGAGGTCCCCATGATGTTTTGAAAAGCCTCAAGATGAATTTGCCTTCGGGAAGTGAGGGAAGCTGAATGCCAACTTGCAAAGCACTCCTGACCTGCTCTCGAGTTGTCATAGGCAGGGGGATGGGGAATCAAGCCTCGCAGCTTCATTGAGGTAGGTAGTTAGGCCTCCTGGTCTTCCCAGGGTGGAAGCAGCAGCTGAAAGGTGAAGGAGAGTGCAGAAGCAAGTACTGATGTTTGCAGAGATGAAATTCAACCGGTTCAGATTGGTTTGGGTAAACTGGTTGTGACAATTTGAATCAGTTCGCTGAACTGGTAAAAACCACCCTGGTTGGCCCCGCCCATGCTGACATCCACTCGCTTGCCTCTCACCCCTTCTGGCCACTCACTTGCCTTTTCTGGCTGCTCATTGCTCACCTCTTCTGGCCACTCGCCCCTTCTGGCTGCTCACCCTGTCCACCTTATATGCGTTGCCTTCTATATATGTTGCCTTTGCCACGCGGCCCAACTAATCGTCTCGCCAGTCACCTCACCCACTCAGCTCACCAAAGGTAAGCAATGCATGCTGCCCACTCAACCTTCACCTTGGGTCAGGGCCCGGGGCCTAGGAACAAGTCATTCCCCGAGGCCCCAAAGCCACTGCCCACCTCGACCAGGTTGCGGAATGCACCATTCCCCGGCTATGGCCTTACTCTGGAGTCCCCACCAAGCCATGCCCACCAAGCCACACCCAGAGAACCAGTAGGGAAAAAATTGAATTTCACCACTGGATGTTTGGCTTACCCCAGGTGTAAAGCAGAGAAGCAACGAGGCTGAAACATGTCAGCTGCTACATATTCCTTCCCTCCTCAGATTGTATTCTACTGGTGGCACATGCTTTAAAACTGGTCCCTGCATTTTTCTATGTGTTGGGAGATTTTTTTTTTTTTAGTCTCCTCCGTGTTAGGGTTGAGTCTTTGTAATTTTATGGGCATGTTCTTTTCTTGGCAACAATTTTGGAACTGATCTGCCAGTGCTGTCTTCAGGAATTTTGTGAATACTTCCATATCTAGCAAACAAACACAGGATTTCTTGATGGTATGTCATCCATGGATTAACGTGGCACAACTGCTTAACCCACAACTTAAAAAAAAAAAGTCCTTCTTGAGTGCATTTGTGATGTTCTGTTTGATAGGTAGACCTACTTTTATTACTTACCACTCAGTCTTCAAAGCTACAGTGGTGCTTAAAAAGAAGACTTTAAAGTGTTCCTCAAAGTTGTGGCTATCACAGTTATGTGGGGATGACACTAGCTTGCACTTACGGTTGTGGTGTCCCACAGTCATGGGCTCAGCATTCGGAACCTTCACAACTGATTTCTAACACACAAAATGAAAATGACAGGAAGCTGCAAGTCACAGTCATATTACATTGTACTGAGCAGACCACGGTGATTCACTTAACGACCACAGCCAGAACAGATGTTGTAAGTTGGGATAGTTATGTGATGTCATAATTAATGACCACGCCATTTAGGATTGGAACTTGCTAATCCCAATGGCTGTTGATAAGTGAGGAGTACCTGAATTGGGTTGTCATCCGTGTGGTTGTGGACAGTACTTCTTGCCTATTTCTTCTTTGGAGTGGTGGACTTCCATGGGCAAGCATGGTCCTTTAAATCTCACCAAGGCTTTTGGGATCATTTCACCAGTTAATCCTCCCACCCACCAACCCTGTTGCTCTACATTTAGATCAAAAAGTGTGAGGGTGCCCATATACGTATGTATGATCAGTCCCCAGCCCTTACAGATATATTTAACTCTCTGCAGTTCTATGAATTTGTAATTGATCCAAGTCAGTAAGTAAATTTCCCAATTGAATGGGTATTTGAACATGGATCACACTAGCCATGTCTACTGAAAATGAATAATCAATGTAAGAGGTTAAATTATTTTGGCATCTTTGACATGTTCTATTGTAATATACATGCTTTTTGCTCTTGTATTTTTTCAAATGTTGTGTAGCCATTTTATAAACCATAATTAAAGTAACCCTTTTATGTGAATCTTCCAAACAAAAGAATGCCAGAGAGAGCACTGTGTTCTCCACAGTGAACTGAGAATTGAGGATCACAAGCACAATCACAATTGAGAATCACAAGCAGCATTAAGATGCAAAAAGAGGGAAATAGCTGGAAGTCAGTGGGAAGGAAAAGTTCACTTGGACAGCTACTGTGGTTGATTTTAAAGAGTTAAAACCATTGAGTGGTTTTAAAACCATTTGCTAGAAAGGATGGAAGAAGCAAAGAGAAGCAAAAGAGAAGAAGCACAGAGGAACTTCCTCTTCTGGATTGCTCATGGGAGGATGGGGGTGGGCAGAGCGGCTTTTTTACTCTTCCCATAGTCGAAGCAGCGGCTGGAAGGCGAGTTGAGGGCAGGTGGGAGGGAGTCCGGGAGCAAGTCGGTTTCCTCCACGGCCTGGAAGCAGAGAAGCACCTGGGCTGAAGCATCTCAGGTCACTGGTGCTGCACGCTGTGAAACTGGTGGCTGCAATTTTCCTTCTGGTGGGAAGATTGGAAAAGTATCTTCCAAGTGAAGGTGGATTCTTTGGGAATGGCTTCCCTTCTGTAGGAAGAAATGTCCATCTGGTTTCAGTTCCAAGTGGGGAGAAAGATACTGGAAACATGGAGGCTGCTTGGAAGGATGGTTTAATGGTGAAGCAGAACCAAGAAGAACATGTGATTCTGGGTTGCTGATCAGATGCAGTGGAGCTTTGAACTGGATCTTCCTGTTCATGTGCAAGAAATGTATCCTATTGGCAGTGTTAGGAATCATGAGCAAATCCTAGGACCGTGATGGCGAACCTATGGCACGTGTGCCACAAGTGGCACGCGGAACCATTTGTCAGGGCACGCGAGGCGCTGCCCTGTCAGTTGGCCAGTGTGCACCTTTTAAAAAGCTATTTTTCGCCTTCTTCAGGCTCCAGAGGCTTTATAGGAGCCTGGGGAGGGCGAAAAGAGCCTCCCCTGCCCCCCCTGGAGGCTTCAGGGACCATCCGGAGGCTTCCCTGACGCCTTCGGAGCGCTTAAAACCACCCTCCGAGCAAACCGGAAGTGACTTCCGGGTTGCTCGGAGGGTCGTTTTAAGCGTTCTGAAGGCTTCAGCGATCGTCTGGACGGCGGAGGGAGGGGGAACTCTATAGCCTTCCTGCCATGCGTCCCGCACAGGAATCCGTCCCCTCGGGGCTTTGCGCAGGCGTCGCAAGGGTTAAGCTGAAAGGGAGGGAAAGGGGGAGGGGGAAAGCGAAGGGGGCTCTGTTGTCAAGGCAACGGCTCAGAGTGTTCCGGATTGTACCATTGCGCAGGCGGCGCGGGGGGTGGGTGGCACAGACCAACCAAGCCCAGCCCAGCCTCCTCCTCCTTCTCCTCCTTTCCCCCTCCGGCTCGAACGCGGCACCGGGGCCCGGCAGGCAGCGAACGAGTCGGAACCTGCCGACCGGAGGAAGAGGGCGAGAGGCTGGTCCTGTGAACAGCGGCAGCAGCGGCGGCGGTGGTGGCAATAGTCGCAACTCGGCGGCGGGCTGCCCCAGCTAGGAGACAAAGGAGGGGAAAGGCAGCAGCAGGCGAGCTCCGAGGACGGAGCCGCCCGCGGGGCTGAGCACGATGAGGTGCGGGGCCACCCGAGGCCGGGATTGAGGCGGCTTCGCGGCCTGCCTGGCGTGGCGCAGCTAGAGGAGGAGGAGGAGGCGGTGCGGGCGGCACGGCCGAGGCTGTGCGGAGCGCGCCGAGGCTGTGCGGAGCGGCGCAAGGATGCCGGGCCCGAGCCGCCACGCGGCGGAGGCGATCCGGACCCGGGCGATGGAGACGCATGTCTCGTGCCTGTTCAGGGACCATCCGGACGATCCCTGAAGCCTTCGGAGCGCTTAAAACCACCCTCCGAGCAAACCGGAAGTGACTTCCGGGTTGCTCGGAGGGTCGTTTTAAGCGTTCCGAAGGCTTCAGGGATGCCTCCGGACGGTCCCTGAAGCCTCCAGGGGGCCTCCGGGGGGGCGGGGGAGGCTCTTTTCGCCCTCCCCAGGCTCCTATAAAGCCTCTGGTGCCTGGGGAGGGAGAAAAAAGCATGTAAAAATGGGGGGGCGCATTGTGTGCGCATGCGCACTGGGGGGCGCGCGTTGCATTATGGGTGCGGCATGCCCGCACACAACCCCACCGTTCTCCCCCCACTTGTGGCACGTGAGCCAAAAAAAGGTTCGCCATCGCTGCTTTAGAGGAAACAAAACGGAGGTGGTAGTTTTTTTACTTTTAGTGGCTTGTGTGTTCTTTAACCTTAGCTTCTCTCTTCCTTTATTAATGGGGAGGGGGATTTTCTTTTATGGAAGTTGTGTCTTTTCTTACACAATCAAGTAGAATTCTTCCATTCTGCGCCAGCTCCAACCCTTATACTTCCCAATTTGTCTTTTTGGTGTCAGAGAAATCACTCCTCAAACTTTTCATTTCCGTCTTTTTTTCTGTCTTCAAAAAAAAAGGGGAGATGGGGGGGGGAAAACATCAGTTCCCCCAACCCTGCAAGTGGCATTTTCACTCTGGGATCGAGCACAGCCAGGTTAGAAGGGAGGTGGATTGCCGACACACAATGACAGGTTATGCAAATCCTGCAGAAATGGCTAATCCATCACCAGGCGGAGTTTGAGTGGAACCTAATTGATCTCTGAATTCGCTTCTAACTCCGCACTCCAGAGTCAGCATGACATCACAGAGGCTCCTAGTCCTTGGAAACCTGGAGGCTGATCAGCTGAAGGAATGGGTTGCTTTTACCCATCCTCCTCCTCCTCTATAACTCCTATGTAGACATGAGGCGGCAGGGTGGGGATGTGGGAGGCAGAGAAAAAAAGCATGGCTAGGCAAGGCGAAAGAAAAAAAAACCACAGCAGCTATTAGACAGGTGATTAAGTAATTCTCCCGGCTTTTTCTTTCCCCTCTTGCTGCTTCTTGCGTCTCTGTTTGTTTTCTGTTGCTCCACTCTTGGGTTCATCCAAGAGGTGAAACTTCTTGAAAGAAAAACCATAAGCCTCTTGAAAAAGCACCTTTGGGACATAGAGGTGATACTGTTCTCCAAACCGAAATGTATCCTGCATTCAGGTGAACACATTCCTGTCCAGCTCAGGAAAAAAGAGCTCCAAATGTAAAGGACGCTTAGAATTTTCTCAGATGTTCATTTGTGCACAAGTGTGGAGAGAGTGCATTCCCATCACCTGCAACGCCTTGCAAAATACAGATATTGGTCCCATTTTATAGATAGGAAATTGAAGCTGGGACAGAAACCATCATGTGTGAAATTTAAAACTAAATCCGTTCTTCTTCCTTGAGGATATAGTATTTATTTGAATATTTCCACCAAAGACATAGTATTTCAAATAATCCTATTTACACGCACACGCACAGATTCCTTCTCAACATTTTATGGATTATTACCTGTGACCCAGTGACGTGCGGTGGGGTTTATGGCTGGTGAGGCTGGTGACATCATCAGGAAGGCGGGGAATTCTTAACAAGGCGCCACCCACCACTCGGTTTCCAGGGTCCTTTCGCGAGCGAGCTGGCAGGGAAACGGTAGACGACGGGTCCGAAAAGTCCGTCGCACTTTCTGCTTTCGCGAGCAACTTCCCGTAAACCTGCCGTTGCTCAGTGCGAGGAAGGGAGTTGCTCGCGCATGCGCATTCGCCCTGGAACATGAACTCCGGAGTCCAAACCCGACAGAAGGCGGGGAATGGGACCACGTGTGCAGGAGGGAGGCTGAGGCTAGAGGACCTTCCTGCACCTCCCTCTGTCCTGCACACATGGTCCCATTCCCTGCCTTCCTGAGTCAACATGAAGGGGACCGCAGCTCGCGCAGTCCCATTCCCCGAGGCTCCTCAGCGCCTTTTCCCTTTTTTTTTTTATGATGAGAGCGGTGAGGCTCTGCCTCGCCTGCCTCCCCTGACCGCACGTCCCTGCTGTGACCTAAGCTAGCATCTCCTGAATGTATCAATCTCAGTCTAGACATTTAACTCAGATTCTAAATACACATGACTGGGAATAAAAAAAAGAATCCTGAGCTTTCTTGGGTAATGTGTTTTTTCTGATTCTCTGCAGATAACTTATTTCTCAATAACACCACTTAGAAACTGTGCTTAGAAACGATTTGATTCGTAGGTGCAGGGCATCTTAGGCTCGTGGTGCTCTGGGGACTTGCTTGTCTCCAGAAAGCAAAGGCTACAGAAGGAGGAAGCTGACCCACAACAGCGGACCTCTCTTTCCAAGAAAAGCAAGTCTGACTGAAAGGGCTTTGAGAAATTAAAGAAAAGAGCCTTTTATATGAGGGCCGTTGGCTGGCCCTGGGAAATGGGCAGCCAGAGAGAGCGCCTCTCTCGGGGTCTTGCCCGGCGCATATCGAGGGGAGCGGCCTTGGAAGCCTCCTGGGATTCAGTTGGGAAAGAAAAGGTGCCTGGCAGCAGGATGGCAGTCCATGCAGACTGCCAGTGTTATCAGAAGAGGCTTAGCAAGAGCACTTCTTGAAAGCCTGCTTTTTGTTTAACAACTGCAGAGGAACAGATGTAAGTGTGCAGTCTCGTGTGACCACATGCTCATGATCGGACTGCTTAGTGACCAGGTATCCGTCTCAATTGTGGTCAATAAGTGAGGACTGCTTGAATTAGTATGTCACCAGAGCGCTTGTGGACACTATTTTCTGCCCATATTTGGAGCTGAAGACTTTCACAAGCAAAACAGCTGCTTCAAATCTTGCAGAGAAGCAACTTAGAACTAAGGAGACATTTCCTGACCGTTAGAACAATTAATCAATGGAACATCTTGACTCCAGAAGTTGTGAATGCTCCAAGTTTTAAAGAAGTTTTAAAGAAGATGTTGGTCATTGTTGCTTTAAATGGGTGGAAGTACTTATCAGCTGTAATTAACTTTACAATAAGAGGGAGTCAGGAGAGCTCACTCACTCTCTCTCTGCTTGTCCCATGTTCAATAACAACTTGCTCGCTTGATGACTGGAACATGAACTGCGACTGTAAGCAATTGTTTGTTCTTTGAAGTGTGTTTGGACATATATCTACTATCACTGCTTGTGAACCACTTACTAGTAGTATACAATAATACAATAGTAGAGTTGGAAGGGACCTTGGAGGTCTTCTAGTCCAACCCCCTGCCTAGGCAGGAAACCCTATACCATTTCAGACAGATGGCTATCCAACATCGTCTTAAAGACTTCCAGTGTTGGGGCATTCACAACTTCTGGAGGCAAGCTGTTCCACTGATTAATTGTTCTAACTGTCAGGGAGTTTCTCCTCAGTTCTAAGTTGCTTCTCTCCTTGATTAGTTTCCACCCATTGCTTCTTGTTCTACCCTCAGGTGCCTTGGAGAATAGTTTGATTCCCTCTTCTTTGTGGCAACCCCTGAGATATTGGAACAATGCTATCATGTCTCCCCTAGTCCTTCTTTCTCTTAAGCTAGACATACCCAGTTCCTGCAACCGTTCTTCATATGTTTTAGTCTCCAGTCCCCTAATCATCTTTGTTGCTCTTCTCTGCACTCTTTCTAGAGTCTCCACATCTTTTTTACATCATGGCGACCAGAACTGAATGCAGTATTCCAAGTGTGGCCTTACCAAGGCATTATAAAGTGGTATTAACACTTCACGTGATCTTGATTCTATCCCTCTGTTGATGCAGCCTAGAACTGTGTTGGCTTTTTTGGCAGCTGCTGCACACTGCTGGCTCATATTTAAATGGTTGTTCACTAGGACTCCAAGATCCCTCTCACAATTACTACTATTGAGCAAGGTACCACCTATATTGTACCTGTGCATTTCTTTTTTGTTGCCTAAATGTAGAACCTTACTCTTTTCACCATTGAATTTCATTTCATTAGATAGTGCCCAATGTTCAAGTTTGTCAAGATCCTTCTGTATCTTAAGCCTATCTTCTGGAGCGTTGGCTATTCCTGCCAGTAGTAAAGCTACTTATTTTTTACTAGCAGTGTCTGAAACTCTATTTGTGTGTTTTTTCTACTAGCAACGTTCTTTCTCTCTAGCTGTACATTCTGCTGCGCTATTTTCTGTCTCCCAATGGAGATACCTCTAAGAAGGGGTTTGGACTAGAAGATCCCTTCCAACTCGTTCTGTTCTTTCTTCTACTATACATTGGCAATTGTCCCCTCAGCCCCCATTTTCTAGGCCCTGCTGCATTTTTTCCCTCTATCTGTGACCTAATGGAGACTTCCCTACAAATAAATTTACAGAATTTACACATGGGATTTAACATTTAGCAGATATCCAATTTCCTCCTTTAGGAATAAAGCTTAATGCTGGGTGCTCTTGGATGCAGCCCTGGTCAGTAGAAGTGAAGCTGGCTCCCCTGGAGCGTCTCACCGAATGGTGCTGCCATGTCTTGCAAACGCCTTAGGTAGTAGAGACAGGACAAGCGATTTTTTCTGCCTCCTACTTGGAGATGGCGATCAGGTAAGCAAAATCTATGCCTTTAAAATATATAGTACAATATATAGTACATAATAAAGGAGTTAAAACCATCGAGTCCTGTATTGCTAGAAAGGATGGGAATAGATGAGAAGCGCAGAGGAGCTTCCTGTTCTGGATGACTCATGGGAGGAGAGTGGTGTGCAAGCGGCTTTTGTGCTCTTCCCAGGGTCGAAGCAGCAGCTGGAAGGTGAGTGGAGGGCAGGTGGGAGGAGAGTCCTGGAAGCAGAGAAGCAACTGGGCTGAAGCATCTCAGCTGCTGCTGCTGCTGCTGCAGGTTCCTTCCCTCCCCGAATTTAATCCCACTGGTGCTGCAGGCTGTGAAACTGGTGGCTGCAGTTTTCCTTCTGGTGGGAAGATTTAAAATGCTTCTTTTAAGCTAAGGTTGATTCTCCAGAGGTGGTAGGTGCTCCATCACTAGAGGAGTGTAACAGAGGAACATAGTTTGAAGGATCCTTGGAGGTCTTCTATTCCTATGCTTTGATCAAGCGGGAGACCCAATATCATTTCAGACAAATGGCTGTCCAGTCATTTAAAAGCCACCAGTGATGGATCACCCACAATTTTTGAGGGCTAAGCTCTTCCATTGGTTAATTATTTGGGGGGGGGGGTCAGGAAATTTCTCCTTAGTAGTAGGCTGCTTATCTCCTTGCTCCATCCAGTTTCTTGTCCTACCTTCAGGTGCTTTGGAGAATAGGATGACCCCACCCTTCTTTGTAGCAACCCCTCAAGTATTGGAAGATGCTATCATGTCACCTCCAGTTCTTCTTTTCACTAGACTAGACATACCTAATTCCTGCAACCAATCTTTGTTTCAGCCTCCAGACCCCTAATCATCCTTGCTACTCTTCTATGGGCTCTTTATGGAGTCTCAACATCTTTTTATACATGGTTGCAGTACTCCAAGTGTGGTCTTACCAAAGCAATATAAATTGGTACTAATGCTTCACTTGATCTTGACTATATCCCTCTGTTATTACAGCCTAAGATTGGATTGGCTTTTTTGGCCACTGCAACACCTTGCTGGCTCATATTTAAATGATTGTCCACTAGGATTCAATGTTCCCTCTCATAGATACTGCCAAGTTCCATCTACTCTGTATCTGTACATTTGGTTTTTCTTGCTTTAGTGTAAAACATTGTGGTTTTTTTCTCCATTGAGTTTCATTTTGATAAATAGGACCCAGTGTTGAAGTCTGTTGAGATTCTTCTGTATTTTGATCCTATCTTCTGGGGCGTTGGATATTGCTGCCAGCTTGGTGTCATCTGAAATTTGATTTGGTGAATATAAATCACCAGGACCTGATTCTCGGAACACCAAGGTTCTGAGGGAGCTGGCAGATGTTATCGCAGAACCATTGTTCCATATCTTTCAAAACTCCTGGGGTACACCGGGATATTACTTGAGGATTAGAAAAGAGCTGATGTCGTTCCCAGCTTCAAAAAAAGAAAAAGAAAAACAAGACCCAGGAAGCTACAAAACTACAGACCAATCAGCCTACCATCGATACCTGGGAAGATACCGGAAAAAATAATTAAAAAGCAGATCTGTGAATAACTAGAAACAAAAAAAAAAGTTTTAATTAAAAGCCAGCATGGATTTATTAAAAACAGATCATGCCAAACTTCTTATTTCATTCTTTGACAAGGTGACTAAATTAGTAGACTAGAGAAATGCCGTGGACATAGTATATTTAGACTTCAGCAAGGCATATGATAAATTAGACTACAACTTTTTGATAAGGTAGAAAAATATGGGAAAGACGGTGTCACCAACAAATGGATTTCTAACTGGCTGACAAACCATACTCAACAAGTAGTCCTTAATGGTACTACATCTACATGAAAGGAGGTAAGCGGTGATATGCCATAGGGTTCTGTCTTAGGCCCAGTACTCTTCTGTATCTTCATACATGACTTAGATGAGGGAATAGAAGGGGAACTCATCAAATTTGCAGATGACAGTAAGCTGGCAGAAATAGCCAACACCCCAGAAGAGAAGCTTAGGATCCAAAAAGATCTTGACAGACTTGAACAATGGGCCCTATCTAACAACATGAAATCTAACATAGAGAGAAGCAAGATTTTAGTGTCATTTCACTTTAGTGTCATCTGCAAATCTGATGAGTTCTCCTATACCAGGGGTGTCAAGCTCAAGGCCCGAGAGCCAGATCCGGCCCGCAGGGCCACCTTGGAAACAGCAAAGGACTGGCCCACGGTGCCTCTGCCAGTGAAAATGGAGCTCGGGAGGGTCACTGTTTTAGCAAAGGGTTGTAGGAGGCATTCGCAGCCAAAAACAGAGCTCAGGAGCCCATTTTCCCTGGCAGAGCATTCAGGTCCCCAACAGAAATGATGTCAAGCTGGCCATGCCCACCCCAGCCCCCCAAGGTCAAACACAACCCTGATGTGACCCTCAATGAAATTGAGTTTGACACCCCTGTTCTATACCCTTATCTAAGTCATTAATGAAGATATTGAAGAGTCCTGGGCCTAAGACAGAACCTTGTGGTACCCCACTGCTTACTTTCCTCCATGTGAATTCATACCATTAAGGACTATATGTTGAGTATGGTTTGTCAGCCAGTTACGAATTCATCTGGTGGTGATGCTATCTATCCCACTTTTATCTAGCTTACCAAAAAGTAGGTTGTGGTCTACTTTGTCAAATGCCTTGCTGAAGTCTAAATCCATAGCATTTTGCTGGTCTACTAATCTACCCACTTTGTCAAAGAATGAAATAAGATTGGTTTGGCATGATCTATTTTTAACAAACCTGTGCTGGCTCTTAGTTATAATTTTATTTGTTTCTAGATGTTCACATGTCTGTTTTTTGATTATTTTTTGCAGTATCTTCCCAGGTATCGATGATAGGCTGATTGGTCTGTAGTTTCTTGGGTCCATTTTTTTTTCCTTTTCTGAAGATAGCAACCACATTAGTTCTTTTCCAATCCCTAATGCTCCAAGATTTTTTAAAGATATGATACAATAGTTATGAGATAACATTTGCCAGCTGTTTCAGAACTCTGGGATGTAATCTATCAGGTTCCAGTGATTTATATTCATCGTCAGACAGGTGTTCTCTTACCATTTTCTTGCTTTAATTTTTATTTCTAGTATGTATTTTACAGTTATGTTTTTGGTAGATTGGACAATAGTTTCCTTTTGTGTGAAGACTGATGCAAAGAATGAGTTAAGCAGCTCTGCTTTCTCACTACTGCCTGTTAGTTCCTTGCTATCTTCTCTCTTTAGTGGACTGACTGTTTTCTTTTAAATGTATATATGTTGAAACTTTTTTTATATCTTTGACTTTTGTTGCAATTCTTTGTTCATTGTGAGCCTTTGCTTTCCTGATTTCATCTTTGCAGATTCAGGCTATCTGCTGCTATTCTGCCTTAGTTATGTGTTCCTCTTTCCATTTTTTGTACTTATCCTTTTTGTTTTTCAGTTTATCAGAGAGATCTCTATGCAACCATGCTGGTTTCTTGTTGCATTTCTTGTTTTTCCTTTTTAGTGGTATTGTGTTTGACTGGGCTTATATGATCATATTTTTCAGTGTTTCCCATGCTTCTTGAGTTGTTTTCCCCTGTAGGGTTTTTATGTATGAAGTTTTGCTTAGGCTCTCTCTGAGTTTGTTAAAGTCAGCTCTTCTAATGTTTAAGACACTGGTTGGATTATATTCTATTGCTTGTGTTTGCATTATATTGAATTCCAGTAAGATGTGGTCATTCTTGCCCAAGGTTCTGACAACTTCAACTCCTTCTATCACTTCTTCTCTGTTAGTAAGAATTAGGTCCAGTATAGGTTTTCTTCTACATCCCTCCTCTACCTTTTGGATAATAAAGTTGTCAGCTAAGTTGGTTAGGAATCTGTTTGATTTCCCACTTGCTGCAGAATTTGTTTCCCATTACTATTGTGGTATGTTTCCTACATACATTTGTTAATTGATTAGCAAAGAGTTCATTTCTGCTTGGTTGGGTGGTCTATAGTATACACCTATAGCAATGTCATTTTTCCCCTTTTATATTGACCCATATAAATTTTAGGATGATTTTATCCTTGATTGTGTATTTCTGTAGAGATGTAGTGATCTTTTATATATAATGCAACTCCACCTCTTTCTGTTTCTTTTGAATAGTTTGCATCCTTCTATCAGTACATTCCAGTCATGAGATTCCTCCCACCAAGTTTCAGTAATGACAACTATATCATATCTGCCTTCATGTACTAATAGTTCAAGTTCACCCTGTTCCCTGTTTGTTCTTTAAACTTTGAGCGTTAGTGTATAGGCATTTGAGTCCTTTATTGATCTTGGATATGTTTCTTATACCTCCTACTGTGAAGTTCCCAGAAGACAACCTAATTAATTTACAAGCCTCGAGACAAAGTTCAAAAGAAATCCAATCATTTATTAGGATTAACATTCTGGCGTGGACTCCTCTGGAGCCAAAACTGCTTTTGCTTAACTGCGCTGGAACTTTACCCCTGTATCCCCTCCCTTCTGTCCTGCGTCATAACTCATATTCTCCAACTAGGCTGTAGACATGAGATCCGACTCCGGCTGAAGGCATGCATGGAATTTCCCCTTCCATGCCAGCCTGATAATAGTCATGGCAACGCTTTAGAAGTTTGTTTGGAATTAGGTTCTATAGGTCATGAAGATTCCCCCCCCCTCAATTTTAGTTTAAAGCCCTTTGGATAAGATGAGCCAGTTGTTTTCCAAATATATAGATTCCAGTTCTTGTGAGGTGTAGTCCATCCCTTGCCAGTAACACTTCATCTAGTTAACGCAGATCATGGTCTCAGAAGCCAAAGTTTTATCGACACCAGTTTTTAAACCAGTGGTTTATTTCTAAAATCCTTTGCACTTTGATTAGATGTTGGCCTTTTATTGGATGTATAGATGAAAACACCACTTGTGCTCCTAATTCTTTATTTTCTTCCCTAGATGTTCATAATCTCTAATTATTGTTTTCAGATTCATTGTTGTGTTATTAGTTCCCACATGTATGAGAAGAAAGGGGTAGTAATCCGCGGGGTTGATTATTTTAGTAAGGTACACAGTTACATCTTTGATTTTTGCTCCAGGGAGACTATATAACTCCCTAGAATAGATTGACTTCCTGGTCTGTAAACTACCGTATTTTTCGCCCTATAAGACGCTCCGGAATATAAGACGCACCCAATTTTAAAGGAGGAAAATCTAGAAAAAAAAGATTCTGAACCAAATACTGTAGTAAAATATTTTATATCAACTGTATAAAGTTAACAGCAGTTTAAGAACAATTTTATGTCAACCATGTAACATATTAAGAACTATCTTTACTCTCATTAACAGTCAGTAAAGTCAGTAAACAGTGAAAGTAACAAAAATAAGGCTGTAATGTTTTTATTCGAACCCCAAGAATTCCTCTTCTTCGCTGCTTTACCTGCCGCTTCTCGGGCGGTTCCAGGCGGCAGAGATCGTAGTAATAGCATTTTGGATGGCAGCGCACCGATCTCAGGAGCCAAAGCCTTTGAATCAAGTTTGATTGTGTCCCATCTAGCGTTCTCCACCCCCAACCCCAAATCTCTCCGGATCTGCTTATTGCTATTGCTGCTATTGCGCCCAGCTTCTGTATCTCTTTGCTGCATGACAGATCCGGGCAGATTGGGGGTGGGTGGGTGGAGAACGCTAGATTGGGAAGTTAAAAACCTAGAATGGGACACAATCAAACTTGGTTCTAGGTATTTAACTAGAAGCAGCAGGTAAAGCGGGCGCTGCAGCGATCGTGGTATCAGCATTTTGGATGGCAGCGCACCGATCTCAGGAGCCAAAGCCTTGAGGCACCTTTCGTTTGCAGGAGGAGGGCAGCTTAAAGCAGCGCCCCAGCAATGTGGGGAGCCGCTGCCACCGCCACCACCGCCTAAGCCCTCTCGGGAGCCCAGCCGAGCGGGAGCTCTGAAAGCGAAACCTCTCTCCTTTCCAGCCATCACGATCTCTGCAGCCCCCTCTTTGCCTGCCCCATTTTCAGATGACCCAGTGGCTACATTCGGCTTACAAGACGCACTCAGATTTTTACCCTCTTTTTTGGAGTAAAAAAGTCCGTCTTATAAGGCGAAAAATACGGTATAGTTTCTGTTCCCAATATTGTCACCAATATTTGCCTTTTTTCCCCTAGGGAAATCTGGAATACTTTTCTTCCTGTGACAGGAATGCTGGGTTGTGCCTCTTTTTTTTTAGGAACTATTGATGAATGCTCTTTTGTAAGTGTTTGTATATTTTCTTCCATGGAGAGGTTAGGAAAGTGATTGTTCAGTTCCAGAGGGCTTCATTGGAGTGAGCTATGGTAGATAGTAGGGGCTCTTGGTTGTTTTCTTCTAAGAGTGGCATGTTTCCATTGCTGTTTAGATACATTTGGAGGTGTCAGGGTTCCAAGTAGCACCCACAGCAGAAGTGAAATTCCGAGGCACACATTTCCTCAAAGTTCCAATTTATTATTTATTGCAGGAACTAGGTATGTCTAGCTTAAGAGAAAGAAGGACTAGGGGAGACATGATAGCAGTGTTCCAATATCTCAGGGGTTGCCACAAAGAAGAGGGAGTCAAGCTGTTCTCCAAGGCACCTGAGGACAAAACAAGAAGCAATGGGTGGAAACTAATCAAGGCGAGAAGCAACTTAGAACTGAGGAGAAACTTCCTGACAGTTAAAACAATTAATCAGTGGAACAGGTTGCCTCCAGAAGTTGTGAATGCCCCAACACTGGAAGTCTTTAAGAAGATGTTGGATAGCCATTTGTCTGGAACGGTATAGGGTTTCCTGCCTAGACAGGGGGTTGGACTAGAAGACCTCCAAGGTCCCTTCCAACTCTACTATTGTATTGTATTGTATTGTATTAGAGATGTCATATTGGCACATCTGGGAAAAGCCGAATCTGAAAGCCCACTGGGTTTTCTTCACCCAAAATAAATTCCAAATCCCTTCCTATGCACCCAGATGTCCATCACATGGTCCAATCAGGCCACCATCCCAACTAGAGTTGTTTCCCAGTCACCCCTTTCCAGGTGCGGGCTGAACGTCCTTGGCTTCGCGGGGAAAGAATGTTGTTATGGCTATACATCTCACCCCATCTCCATCCAACCCCCCTCCCATTTCCCACGGCACGCCCATCCACCCAGTGGGGCAGCCCTGAAGATCCAAAGAAAAAGGAGGCCTCTGGGGGCTGAGAGGAAGCTGTTCATTTTTTACGGAAGCTGTTTGTTCCCTATTGTGTTCGATTTGAGTGTCTCCGTTTTCCTCTTTATATTCATATATGGAGTTATCTTTTTTTTAAGAAACTGTCTATTCCCTATGGTGTTTTACTTTGGTGTAGTGTTGGATTGGATTGGATTTATTAGATTTATATGCCGCCCTTCTCCCAAGGACTCAGGGCGGCGTACAACATTAAAAAACACATAGTACAAAAGTTAAAAGGAAATTAGAAACAGTCCAAAAAAACAAACCCAATTTATATAACGCTCACATTTTAAAAATTAAATAAAATTAACAGGCCAGGCCGGCTTGCTGGAAAAGCCAACTTTTTAGGGCGCGTCGGAAGGACCGGAGGTCAGGGATTATGCGATTATGCGAAGCTCCAGGGGCAGCTCATTCCAGAGGGAAGGCGCTCCCACAGAGAAGGCTCTCCCCCTGGGGGTCACCAGCCGACACTAGTGTTCTTGTTTAGGTTGAGATTTCTTGTTTTGCTCATTGACTTTCAGAGAGGCTAGAGTTGCCTCTAAACACTTTAATTTTTCTTCTACTAATTCAAGTAGTTTACATATAATACATACATAGTTTGGATCCTTTGTGGGCATAAGCTGAAACGTATGTCACACTTTGCAAGAACTATAGCAGGGTGGCGAACACGCGGCTCGCGAGCCGCATGCGGCTCCTGGCCAAAATAAATGAGGCTCTTTGCCTCTTATCATTATTTAGTATACTGTGGCTCGGCTCGCGCGCTCCCTTTCGGAAGCTGGGGAGGTCCTTTGCAGGCAGCTAGAACGGGCCGCGCCTGCAAAGGACTTCCCCAGACTTGCTTTGAGGAGCACGGGGCGACTGAGGCTAGTTGTGAAGCCCCAAAGCCCCCACCGCCACCGGAAGAACTGCTGCCACCTCCTCCTCATCCTCCTCTAACAGGCAGCACTGCTGGATTTGCCGCCCGGCGCTGCGGCTGAAATGAAGCCGCCAAAGCTCCAGCCGGCATCTCCGCGCGTGGCAGCGGCGCCTCCCCTCCGCTCGGAGCAGCTGAGCTCAGTCAGCGCTGGGTTACCCCTGCCCCCTCCTCCTCCTCCGCCGTGCTTTTGAGGAGCCATGAGGCTGCAGGAGCCAGTAGGAAGGCGGGGGGGGGGGGAGCAGGGGAAAAAAAGCCTCATGGCTCCTCAAAAGCACAGAGGAGGGGGAGGGGGCAGAGGTAACCCAGCGCTGAGCTCAGGAGCAAATCTGGTGATTCTGTTGGAGGAGGAGGAGGAGGAGGAGGAGGTAGCAGCAGTTATTCTGGTGGCAACTTGTACTCGTCGGCATCTTCAGCAGAAGCCTTGCCCACAATGAAGAAAGCAAAGATGGAGCAGATCCACGCAGATGACGTCGCTGCAACATGACTGGAGGAGGAATTCTGGGAGTTGAAGTCCACAAGTGTTAAAGCTGTCAGGTTTGAAGACCCCTGGGGGTTTTTTTCCCTAAAGGGTTAGGGGTGCAAGGGTCTTGTAACTTGACAGCTTTAAGAGTTGCGTGCTTCAAATGCCAGAGTTTCTGAGCCAACATTTTGGTTGCTAAGCAGGAGCATTGTTAAGTGATACTGACATTATATAACACTTTGAATTAAGCGGGTACCTTGAAGAAACATAACTTTGAGTTTCAAATAATACTGATTTCGTTGTTGTCTTAGGTGACATCTGTGAAAAAAATTCGGGTGCTCAGGCATGAAAATGTGCCGCTCAAACACTATACTTTTCTGCTCACATCGAAAAAAAATTAGAGGGAACATTGCTTCCGGGTCTGTTTTGGCAGGTCACTGCGTGGTGTGGCTCTCTGACTCTCACAGTTTAAAATTTTGGCTCTTTTTGTCGAACTTGTTTGCCACCCCTGAACTATAGTGTTAGTCTCTATCTCCATGACTTTTTTCTTGGTTTGCTTAAAAATTAAAATTAAAAATTTCTAAAAATTTAAATATTTTCTGTGTTGCAAAGTGTCAGCTTACAGTAGTTTACAATAGTTGTTGACCTTTTCTTTTCTGTCTTGAAAAATTATTCACTATCTTCCCTGTTTTAAGTGTCTGTTTCTTTTTTTGTGGTTTATTTTTTTCCTCTTAGAGCATTCAGAATTTAAACATTTCTAAAGAATTAAAATGAGTAAATTGTTTTTTAATGTTTAGTTGAAAAAAGAAATTGAAAAAGGAATTTTGTTAAAAAAAATAAAATTGAAAAAGATTTAAAAATTGAAAAAGATTTAAAAATGGAAAAACAGAAATTTAAATTAAAAATGATATCTAAGAGTTGAAAAAAAAGAAGATTTAACATTGGAACAAGGAATTTTAAAATGGAAAAAAGTGAAAAGGAATTTTCTTAAGGAATATTGGAATTTTTCTTAAGGAATATTGAATTCTATGATGTGGTCATTCTTGCCCAACATTCTAAAAACTTCAACTCCCTCTATTCTTTTCTACTAGTAAGAATTAGGTCTAGTATAGTTTTTCCTCTAGTTCCCTCCTCCTACCTTTTGGATTACAAAATTGTCAGCTAAATTTGTTAGGAATCTATTCAATCTCGTACTTGCTGTAGACCTTGTCTCCCAGTTGATATCAGGTAGTTAAAGTCTCCCATTACATCTTGATGTTGCCCTCTAGATATAGTTTGTAATCCACATGTGTATTGAAAATGACAGATGAATAAAATTTACAAGTTTTTTTACTTCCATGTCTTGCCAGTAAGTATCGTATTTCCTGTCCCATCCACTTATTAACCAGGATTAAATGTGCTTAATCCAGCACTTCCTAAGAAATAGCTATTGAGGACCTTATGATATCTTTGGCACAGGTAGTCCTCATTTACCACTTCTTCCCTGAGCCTTCAAAGTTACTATGGCATAGTAGAAGCAGACGTGCACCAGATCCACAAAATTTGTGGCAATCCAAGGACTTGTTCCGTGACCGCATGTCAGCAGTGACTGTGGTTTTGAAGGTGCAGGAAAAGGAGTTGCACCAATTTGGGTTCTGCCAGTAGTTGCACATTTATGATGGTGGTGGCATCCCACACTCATGATCCCCATTTGTGACCTTCCCAGCTAGCTTCTGACAAGCAAAATCAGTGGATATACTGGCAGGAAATTGCAAGTCACAGTCATATGAAATTGCCTTTAACAACCCACAGTAATTTGCTTAAAAACTTCAGAGGAACAAATGTAAGTTGGCATTGTCATGTGACATGATGCTTAATGATTGAGCTGCTTAGTGAGGCAGATATCATTTCCAATTGCGGTAGGTTAAGTGAGGACTACTTGAACAAGGATGTCACCAGAGGGGTTGTAGACAGTATTTTCAGCCCTTATTTGCAGCGGAGGACTTCCATGAGCAAAAGTGGTGCTTCAAAGCTTGCAGAGGCTTTCGGCATCATTTCATCAGTTAAAGCCCCCACATCTTTAAATTTAACACAGAAGGTTTGACTGTAACCATTCTGGGACATTTTGTCAGGCTTGAAAGGCATAGATTTTCTCAATGTATACATGTGTTGGTTGATGTATCTGTATTTCTTTCTGTAGAGATATATCTGCAATTGTATAATCTATCCCCAGCACTTAAAGATATAATTGATGATAGTCCTTTGCATTGCTAAGAATTTGTGATTGACCCAACTAAACAACTGAATTTGATTGAATGGATATTTGAACATGGATCTCAGTAGTCTTCCATGTGTCAAATGAATCATAAATAAGGCAAGAGACTATTCTAGCATTGGGGCGTTTGCTTTTTCATTGTAATTTATATATTTTTTTCTTTTTTCCCATCATCTCTAAGCATTTTATAAACAAAGTTCCACTTTTCTTTAAATCCTACAGACAAATAATAAGAGCACTTGGGACAACTGTAAATAACAAGCAATGTTGAAAAGGGAAGAAAATCAAGCCAGAAATCAAAATATTTTTCATTTCCTTCAGTAAACCACACAATTCGCCTCCTTCTCTAGCAGTTGTTAGACAAATGAGAGAAAACCAATTTCAAGCTGGAATAAGCAGATTATGCAGAACTCAAGGATACGTTACATTAACAAATCATTTTTCATTCCGCAAAAGAGGGAAATATCTGGAAGTCTGTGGGGAGGAAAAGGTCAATAGTAAAGCCATGTAGACAGTAATGGAGGCCTCTCCTTGTGAGGAAGAAATGGCTTGAATGAAAGCACCACTAAACAAGGCATTGTAAGAATTCCAAGGAGAAACCATATGAGTGTCTAGATTGTGAGAAAAGCTTCATTAGAAATTTCCATCTCAAGAGACATCAGAGAACTCACACAGAAGAAAAACCCTTTGAATGTCCTGATTATGGGAAAGTCACAATTCCAGCCTGGTGATACACCAGAAGACATAGGAGAGAAATGCTTTGAATGTCCTGATTGTTGGAAAACTTTCAGTTATAATTCCAACTTGATGATATATCAGAGGAATCACAAAGGAGAAAAACCCTTTCAATATCCTGACTGTGGGAGAAGTTTCAGTCATAATTCGTGCCTGGTAATACACCAGAGGATTCACTCCACGGAGAAACCTTGTGAGTGTCGAGATTGCAGGAAAAGTTTCATTAGAAATTCCCAACTCATGAGACACAAGACCACGCACACAGGAGATAAACCCTTTGAATGTCCTATCTATGGGGAAAGCTTTAATTAGAATTCAAACATGATGATACGCCAGAGGACTCACACAGGAGAGAAACCCTTTGAATGTCCTGACTGTGAGAAAAGATTCAGACAGAATTCCCACCTGGTGATACACCAGAGATTTCACACAGGAGAAAAACCCTTTGAATGTCTGGATTGTGGGAAACGTTACAGTCAGAATTCCCACCTGGTGATACACCAGAGGACTCACACAGGAGAGAAACCCTTTGAATGTCCAATTTGTGGAAAAAGTTTTAGTGATAATTCCAGCCTGGTGACACACCAGAGGACTCACACAGGAGAGAAACCCTTTGAATGTCCTGATTGTGGGAAAAGTTTTAGTCAGAGTTCCCATCTGGTGACACACCAGAGGACTCACACAGGAGAGAAACACTTTGAATGTCTGGATTGTGGGAAACGTTACAGTCAGAATTTCTACCTGGTGATACACCAGAGGACTCACACAGGAGAAAAACCCTTTGAATGTCCTATCTGTGGAAAATGTTTTAGTGATAATTCCAGCCTGGGGAAACACCAGAGGACTCACACAGGGGAGAAACCCTTCGAATGTCTTGACTGTGGGAAAAGTTTCACTAAGAATTCCAATATGGTGATACACCATAGGACTCATACAGGAGAGAAACCCTTTGAATGTACTATTTGTGGAAAAAGTTTTAATCGCAATTCTACACTGGTGGTACACCAGAGGACTCACACAGGGGAGAAACCCTTCGAATGTCTTGACTGTGGGAAAAGTTTCACTAACAATTCCAATATGATGATACACCATAGGACTCATACAGGAGAAAAACCCTTTCAATGTTCTATCTGTAGGAAAGGTTTTCATGATAATTCCAATCTGGTGAGACACCAGAGGATTCACACAGGAGAAAAACCCTTTGAATGTCCTATCTGTGGGAAAGGTTTTAGTGATAATTCCAGCCTTGTGAGACACCAGAGGACTCACACAGGAGAGAAACCCTTTGAATGTCCTATCTGTGGGAAAGGTTTTAGTGATAATTCCAGCCTGGTGACACACAAGAGGATTCACACAGGAGAGAAACCCTTTGAATGTCCTGACTGTGGGAAAAGTTTCTGTCAAAATTCCCACCTTATGAGACACCAGAGGACTCACACAGGAGAGAAACCCTTTGAATGTTCTGATTGTGGGAAATGTTACAGTCAGAATTCCTACCTAATGATACACCAGAGGACTCACACCGAGGAGAAATCTTTGAATTGTCCAATCTGTGGTCATTACTTCAAGCATAAATCATCCCTTATTGCACACAAGGTAATCCATATGAGGAAAAGTAGATGAGTTTAGAGAATGCTTGAATTTCATTTGTGATCTCCCATTGAAAGTGTAGGTGAGAAATTGATTGTTTGCATTTTGGCCTGATTCATTTTGCTCAAACATTTCTCAGGATTAAATTTGTAAGTGGAGAGAAAATGAAAATGAAAAATGACCTGACTCCCACCCCACCATGCCTCACACCCTCCTCCTTACATTTTGAAGAACTGTGATCCTCATGTTGGGGAAGGACAGGAGGCAGGGGTGAAATTCAGCAAGTTCTGACAGGTTCTGGAGAACCGGTAGCAGAAATTTTGAGTAGTTCAGAGAACCGGCTGATACCACCATCGGCTGGCTGCAGATTGGGGAGGAAATGGAGATTTTACAATATCCTTCCCCCAGGAATGGGGAGGGAATGGAGATTTTGCAGTATCCTTCCCCTGCTACACCCACAAGCCGTGCCCACAGAATCGGTAGTAAAAAAAAATGGAATTTCACTACTGATGGGAGGACATGCATCGCTGGAGCTCATGACTGTGTTCTGGAAGCAGCCACCATTTTCAGTGGGTCCTGCATTCATCCCTGGGCCATGCGTTAGACTTGTGGAAGCGGCAGCCATTTTGCAACACTGTCCGCACTGTCGGGCAGAAGAAGGACAAACCACTCTGTTTTGCTACCTTAACGGGGGGGAAAATGTACACTTGAAAATGTTTCATTTTTAAAAATGCAGCATGTTAAGAATTATCCGTGGCTTTTGACAAGAGAAAAATGGGTATTGTCAGTGTTGCCATGAACATTAGAGCAAGGCAAGACGCTTAGAGTTGCCTCAAACTGCAAGATAGTGATTAAGTTCAATATTAAATGAATTTAATAATAAAAAGGTAATGTAAAGCTCATTTCCTACTTCTTGCTCAGTGAGGAGGAGAAATCCACGTACGGACTTATGAATCACGGTTGTGGTCACTAAGCGAGGACTACCCACATTCATTCATCTCCACTCTCTGTGCTTTTCCTTCCTGCAGCTGATGGGGAAGAGACCAATGGGCAGGAGGGGGTCTCTCTGGATGGCTTTCCTATTAGAGAGCTGGTGTGCTGCAGGGGGAAAGGTGCTGTTGCTGGACAAGGAGTGGGGACACCCAGGTTCCAGTCCCTCCTCAGCCATGAAAGGTCCCTCCCCTTCATGTACTTCTCGCTTTTTGCATGGGAAGCTTCTTGCTCTGTTTCTGTGATGATGAATGAATCCTTGGGAGGTCCGAATGAACAAGTTAGGGATAATCATCATGGAGAAAGTCTATCTGTGTGATGTGATCACTGAAGTTAAAAAAAAACCGACTTGAACGCACAGAATCAATAAAAAAAATCTTGCAGCCGCCTTAGGCATAGATGAAACAACATGTTTTTCAGCTTTATGTCACTAGATGGCGCACCATAGATGGGCAACGCCCGCGCTAGACAACTGTAGAGCATTGGTAACTGAGGCATAAGGAGTTTAAACATTTGAACAATAGATTCCTAGAGAGGATTAGGAGGAGAGGAGGAGAACAGCAGCAGGAGAGCTTCCTCTTCCGGCTCTCCTGCTGACAGATTGGAGGTGGGGAGGGGAGCTCTCCTGGTCTTCCCAGGGTGGAAGCAGCAGCTGAAAGGTGAGCTGCGGACAGGTGGAGGAGAAGCCGGAAGCAAGTAGGGCTGTTTGGGCTCAGCCCCACTTGATAGACCAGTACAAAGATATCAACTTCACAGGAAGACTCCCAGGTTTTTTTTAAAATAGAGACTGAAGGTAATAAGAAAATCTTGAAAATTGAATGGGTATTTGAATGTAAGAGGTTAAATTAGCATTTTGGCATCTTTGACATGTTCTATTGTAATATACATGCTTTTTGCTCTTGTTTTTTTTTGTTCAAATGTTATGCAGCCACTGTATAAACCTTGATTAAAGTAATCATTTCATGTGAATCTTACAGGCAAAAGGACGCTCAAGCAGGGGACCTTATACCATTTCAGAGAAGTGACTGTCCAGTCTCTTCTTAAAAACCTCCAGGGATGAAGCACCCACAACTTCTGAAGGCAAGCCGTTAATTGTCCTCACTGTTAGGAAGCTGCTCCTCAATCCCAGGTTGCTTCTGTCCTTGATTAGTTTCCGTCCATTGCTTCTTACCTTGCCTTCTGGGGCTTTGGTAAATAAGTTGGCCCCCCTCCTCTTTGTGGAAGCCATTCAGATACTGGAATACTTCTATCATCATCATCCATACCTTATTTAAGTCTACATTAAAAATGGAATTGTAAGGTGTCCTTCTAAAAAAGGTTAGCCTGGTGATCAGTTAGCCCTGTGGTTTGATGGGCTATTCTATTTTGCCTTTTGTTGTTTTACAAATCCTTTTGGAAATATTTCTTCTACCAAGTATAGATTATCACTCCCTCTCTCTTAGACCCCCAATTTCTAGCCTGCATACTTTTTCTCTCTGTGTGGTCTAAAGGAGACTTCCATACAGACCAATTTACAGAGGAACTTGGCATTTAGCAGATATAAAATTCCCTCCCTCGGGTATGAACATGGCATGCTGGGTGCTCTTGCATGGAGCCCTGGTCGGTAGAATTGAAGCTGGCTCACCTGGAGCATCTCTCTTGATGGTGCTGCCATGTAATAAATCCTTGGGAGCCAAAGGAAATCAGTCCTGAAGTTTTGGGATGAAGAGAAGCTTTGATCTCCACTGAGGGACACCGCCAAGAAAGCTGATTCTGTAATTCTATGAAAAAAAAAGTCATTAACTTTTAGGGCTGAGCACATAGCTAATCTTCCCAAGGTTAAGTAACATCACATTTCACTATTTCACTTGGCTTCGTTTCAAAGGTCGATTGCTAGAAATAAAAAATGACTTGATAGCATTTAATCAGCGAAACATTTGGCAAACTAGTAGACACAGGAGGAGTGTGTTTTTCTCCCTCCTATCTGGAGATGGATGCCTAGAAAGCTGAGAATACAGCAGGGGGAGTCTGTAGTTGTGCTTAAAGGAGTTAAAACCACCGAGTCCTGTATTGCTAGAAAGGATGGGAGGAGAGAAGCACAGAGGAACTTCCTTTTCCGGATCGCTCATGGGAGGAAGGAGGTGTGCAGAGCGGCTTCTGTGCTCTTCCCATGGTCGAAGCAGCAGCTGAGGTGAATTGAGGGAAGGTCCTCTCATAGTTACTGCTTGAGCCAGGTTCTACCTATTCTGTACTAGTACCTTTGGTTTTTCTTGCATAAGTGTAAAACCTTATTTTTCCATTCCCATTAAATTCCCTCATCTAAGGCATTACGAAGACATTTAATCTCTTCATAAAAGAAGATAGTAAAACAGAAACTTGGGGTACCCACTGCTTACTTCTCTCCATATAGATATAGTCCCATTAAGGAATATGCTTTGAGTGCGGTTTGTCAGCCAGTTATGAATCCATCTGTGTGGAAGGATGTACCTAACCCAATTTTTTCTAATTTGCCAAGAAGTAGCTTATGGTCTACTTTGTCAACTGCCTTACTGAAATTCAATGATACTATGTATTTAATTGGTCTGTTAATTTAGTCTCTTTGTGTAAGAATGAAATAACATTTGTTTGGAATGATCTGTTTTTGACAAACCCATGTTGACTTCTGGTTATATGTTTGCTTGCTTCTAGGTCTTTGCAAATCTTCTTTTCTAGGATCTTCCCAGGTAGTGATGTCAGGCTAATTGGCCTGTAGTTTTATGGATCTATTTTTCTCCCCTTTTCTGAATATGGGAACTACGTCATGTCTTTTCCAATCCACCTGTAGCTCCTTGGTATGTGAAGATCTTTGAAAGATATGGTTCAATGGTTCTTAGATCACGTCTGTCGGCTCCTTCAGAATTCTGGGATGTAATCAATCTGGTCGTGATGATTCTTACTCATCTAGAATAGACAGGTGTTCTCTCACCATTTTCTTGCCTGGTTTAATTTGTATTCCTAGTCTGCCTTTTACAGTTCTGTTTTGGTAGGTTTGGCTATTTTTTATTTTTGCCTGAAGATAGATGCAAATAATGAATTAAGTAGCTCTGCTGTGTCTCTACTGCCCATCAGTCTCTTGCCATAATCTCCCATTAGTGCACTGACTGTTTCCCTGACTTTTTTCTTGTTTTATAACATGTTTTAAAATGATTTTTGATATTTGTTGCAAGTTTTAGTTCATTCACACCATGAGCTTGATTTCATCTTTGCCGATTCGGGCTATATGCTACTATTCTGCCTTAGTTATGTGTCCTCTTTCCATTTTTTATACTGATCCTTTTTTTCATTCAGTTTATCAGAGAAATCTTTATGCAACCATGCTGGTTTCTTCTTGGATATCTTGTTTTCCCTTTTCAGTGACATTGTGTTGGACTGGGCTTATATGATCATACTAGTAAGTTGGATACCCGTGCTTCGCTACAGAAATGGAACAGCAATGGGTAGCATTCTTCACCATCACGCTCCATTATCCTGTAGCTGTAAAAGGCAGCAGAAGACACGGTCTTATTGAGAGGAACTTTGGTCTTTGGTTCACACTATGGTATATTGATGTAATAGCCATCTTCTCCATGGCAGAACATCAGAGGGTACCGGAAAGCTTCATAGGCACGGTGCAACTCACTGATTCGTAACAATCTGTTTTCTCTGCTGTGGAGAACAATATCTCGGTTCTCAAAATCCTGGCCAACAATGAGAACAGCCACTTCTATTATTTATTTATTTTATTTCTTAGATTTTTAGACCGCCCCTCTCCCAAAAAGGGACTCGGGGCGGTGTACAGTCAATACAATAAAACCAATCATAATAATTAAATACATTTAAGCTACATTTAAAATACATTTGGAGGGGGAGATAGGCTGTACTAAGAAATAAATACCTAAAAACATCACAATTAAAACCCCAAACCCTAAAATAAAATAAATCCCTGGGAGGTAAAACTAAGAAAATGCCAGGCCAGCTGATTGAAATAGGTGAGTCTTTAACTTTTGCCGGAAGGAACGGAGGTCGGTGGTAGTTCGAATGTCTGGGGGGAGGTCATTCCAGGGCCCATCACAGAGAAGGATCTACTCCTAGGTGTCGCCCGCTGGCATTGCCTAGCAGACGGCACCAGGAGGAGCCCCTCCCTGTGTGAGCGGATAGGTCGCAGGGACGTATGTGGTAGGATGCGATCCTGCAGATAACTAGGTCCTCTGCCATGGAGCGCTTTAAAGATGGTGATCAATACCTTGAAACGTACCCGAAAGGCCACAGGTAGCCAGTGCAGCTCGCGCAGGAGAGGTGTTACGTGGGAGTAACGTGTACGTCCCATAATAACCCGCGCGGCTGCGTTCTGAACTAGCTGCAGTCTCCGGATGCGTCCCAAGGGAAGCCCCATGTAGAGGGCATTGCAGTAGTCCAGGCGAGACATCACCAGCGCATGAGTGACCGTGCGCAGGGCACTCCGGTCCAGTAGGGGGCGCAATTGGCGCACCAGGCGAACCTGGTGGAACGCCCCCCTTGCCACGGCTGCCACATGGTCCTCCATTGACAGCCGGGCATCAAGGAGGACGCCCAAATTGCGCGCCCGCTCCACAGGGGACAGTTGTTCGCCCCCTATGGCCAGCGATGGAGTCAGCTGGCTGAACCGAGGTGCCGGTAACCACAGCCACTCGGTCTTGGAGGGGTTGAGTTTGAGTCTGTTGTCCCCCATCCAGACCCCGACGGCTTCCAAACACCGGGACATCACTTCGACAGCCTCGTTGGGGTGGTTTGGGGTTGAAATATACAGCTGAGTATCATCAGCGTAAAGATGGTACTCAACCCCAAAACCACGGATGATCTCACCCAGCGGCTTCACATATGCGTTGAACAGAAGAGGCGAGAGGACCGACCCCTGTGGCACCCCACAAGTGAGTGGCCTCAGGGACGACCTCTGCCCCCCTGTCAACACACATTGCTTCCGGTCGGAGAGGTAGGAGCCGAACCACCGCAAAACGGTGCCTCCGACTCCCATCCCCTCCAACCGGCGCAATAGGATACCATGGTCGATGGTATCAAAAGCCGCCGAGAGGTCTAATAGGACCAGGATAGAGGAACAACCCCTATCTCTGGCCCTCCAGAGATCATCAACCAACGCGACCAAGGCTGTCTCAGTGCTGTGCCCGGGTCGGAAGCCGGACTGGCGTGGGTCTAGATAATCGGATTCGTCTAGGTGTCGTGGAAATTGCTGCGCCACCACATTCTCAACAACCTTCGCCAAGAAGGGGAGGTTGGAGACTGGACGATAGTTAGCTAGCTCCATTGGGTCGAGCGAAGGCCTCTTGAGCAAGGGTCTCACCACCGCCTCTTTCAAGGCGGTTGGTAAGTATCCCTCACCCAGTGAGGCGCTCACCAGGCCCAGGAGCCAGCCTCGTGTCACCTCCCAGGCTGCCAGTACCAGCCAGGAGGGGCACGGGTCCGTTAAACAAGTGGTGGGTCGCAGCCGTCCACGCAACCTGTCCAAATCCTTGGGGGCAACAGAGTCAAACTCCTCCCAGAATGGTCTCTCAAGACTCGCTGTTGGCGGCTCGTCTGGTCCACTGACGGAGGTCCACCCGCTCCGGATCTGATCGATTTTGTCCTGAAGATATTCCCCAAACTCCTCTGCTCTACCCTGTAAGGGTGTCTCCCGCGCCCCCTGCGATAAAAGGGAGCGAGTCACCCTAAACAGGGCGGCAGGGCGGTTATCCGCGGACGCAATAAGAGCAGCACAGTGTCTACGTTTGGCCGCTCTTATTGCCACAAGGTAAGTCCGCAAATAGGCTCTTACCTGTGTTCGGTCAGATTCGGAGCGTGAGGACCTCCACCTGCTCTCTAGACGTCTCCTGTGGCGCTTCATCACCCTAAGCTCCTCAGTAAACCAAGGAGCCCGGGTGGGTCGATGCCGCAGGAGAGGTCGCAAAGGCGCAACCCGGTCCAAGGCCCCAGTCGTCGCCCTATTCCAGGCAGTCACTAGGTCCTCGGAGCGGGAGCGGGACAAGGCTACAGGAATTGGCCCAAGCTCCGTCTGGAATCCAGCTCCGTCTGGATTCTGTAGTCATGGGGGCATTGAAACGACCTCTGTGCTCTCCAGAAGACTTCCTATCGGCATTAATCACCACTTGGAAGTCCTTGTGGCCCTTAGGAACAGACTCAACAGCACCCTTAACTTCCAGAATATACTTGTGTTCTCGCAGCAACTTCTGCAGTTGGCTAACCAGTTGTGGATTAACGCCTGAGTAGATTCCACAACGGATGTCTCTCTCATTGTCATCAACACCAACAAAGTATATCTGGGGAAATGAAGGCTCTGCTGAGACCCTGCCATAATACTCCCTATCCTGTGGTAGATCTGCCCCTGCACTTTGAATGTTGGCATAACATTTCCCTCCTTCACCTCTCTGACTCCAAAAGATGTCATTTGGAAGGCATCCATTGTACTTCCAGACAGCAGAAAGTGCTTTACCATTGGATGCTGGTGGGTGAGGAGGCTGTGTAAGGGTTCAGGGTATGGCTGAAGGGGAGGGAGGTCCACCACCATTGTAGCACATGAAAGAGTTGAGGGGTGTTTGGAAACTGAAACAGTATTTGCTGTGTGAGCAAGGAGACAGGAAGGAGCCTACAGTGGCTTAGCTCAACTGTTCTGTAGCTGCTGTGAAAGTGAAACTCCATTTTGAGGTGGAGAGGGGGAGTAGATCATCTTAGCATCAGAGCTTGGAACTGATTTCTTTTCAGGTGGGGAGGGAGAATAGAACTCTTTAGCATCAGAGCGCTAGTTTGAAAGTGAAACAGTATTTGCTGTGTGAGGAAGGAGACAGGAAGGAGCCTGGCTATTGGTTAGCTCAACTGCTCTGTAGTAAAGCTGCTTCCTGCTGTGAAAGTGAAATTGAAACTGAATCTCCTCTTCTCTCCTTGTGTTTTGCATTTGGAACAGATTTCTTTTCTCATTAGGAGGGGGAGTAGAACTCGTTAGCATGAGAACGTGTTAAAAATAATATAGGAAATACTAATGCTCTGGTGGTCATTTTGAAAAATCTTTTCTTAGCATCTAGAAGTTAAGAGGAACATACATGGCAAATTTGAGGTTTTTAAGCTTTAAGGTTCTGGAGATTTTGTGATAATGCGCGAGTGGTTTTTCGCTTTTATATATATAGATTTTCCAGTATTTCCCACACTCCTTGCATTGTTTTCTCCTTTAGGATTTTTATCCATGAAATTTTGCTTAGGCTCTGAATTTCTTAAAATCAGCTCTTCCAAAGTTTAAGACACTTGTTGGATTTGATTATTTTGCTTGTGTTTGCATTATATTGAATTCCAGTAAGACATGGTCACTCTCCCAAGGTTCCAGCAATTTCAACTCCTTCTGTCGCTTCTCTATTAGTAAGAATTAGGTTGAGTATAGTTTTTCCTCCAGTTCCCTCCTCTACTTTTTGGATGACAAAATTGTCAGCTAAGTTGGTTAGGAATCTATTCAATCTCCTACTTGCTGTAGACTTTATCTCCCAGTTGATATCAGGGTAGTTAAAGTCTCCCATTATATCTTGAGGTTGCCCTCTTGATATAGTTTGTAAACCACACGTGTATTGAAAATGACACATGAATAAAATTTACAAGTTTTTTTACTTCCATGTCTTCCCAATAAGTATCGTATTTCTTGTCCCAGCCATGTATTAACCAGGTTCAATTGTGCTTAATCCATCTTTGGTTGCACAGGTAGTCCTCGCTTACCACTTCTTCCCTGAGCCTTCAAAGTTATTATGGCACAGTAAAAGCAGACGTGCACCTAGTGGTAATCCCAGCACTTGTTCCTTGACTGCATGTCAGCAGTGACTGTGGTTTTGAAGGTGCAGGAAAAGGAGTTGCACCAATTTGGGTTCTGCCAATAGCACATATATGATGGCCGCAGCATCCCACACTCGTGATCCCCATTTGTGACCTTCCCAGCTAGCTTCTGACAAGCAAAATCAGTGGATATATTGGCATGAAATTGCAAGTCACAGTCATATGAAATTGCCTTTAATAACCCACAGTAATTAGCTTAACACAGAGGAACGGGGGTAAGTTGGCACTGTCATGTGACATGATGCTTAATGATTGAGCTGCTTAGTGACGCAGATATTATTTCCAATTGCGGTAGGTTAAGTGAGGACTACTTGAACAAGGATGACACCAGAGGGGTTGTAGACAATATTTTCAGCCCTTATTTGCAGCTGAGGACTTCCATGAACAAAAGTGATGTATACTTTTATTCTTTTTCCACCTCATCTCTAACCAGTTTACAAAAAATTAAAGTTCCACTTTTCTTTGCATCTTACAGATGAACAGGATGCCAATAAGAACACTCTGGACAACTGTAAATAACACTCAATGTTGAAAAGGGAAGAAAATCAAGCTAGAAATCAAAATATTTTCCATTTCCAACAGAAAACCATACAAATGCTCCTCCTCCAGCAGCTATTTGAGAGAGAAAATCAAGAAAGAATAAGCAGATTATGCAGAACTCAAGGATAAATTAAATGAGAGGTGAAGGGAGATTATTTATAATTCAGCAAAAGAGGGAAACATCTGGAAGTCTGTTGGGAGGAAAAGGTCAATAGTAAAGCCATGTAGAAGAGACAGGAATGGAGGCCTCTCCCTGTGAGGAAGAAGACGGCTTGAATGAAAGCACCACTAAACAAGGCATTGTCCATCTTTTTGACCTCAAGAATAAGCTGCGTAAAAGCTCCATAGATTTGCCAATTGTGGGAAAAGCACAGATTGAAAGGAGAAAATCCATACTAATTACCTGGTTGTGGCAAAAACTATGGTCACAACAGCTCCCTTGTGGTTCATGGAAGCACCTCTACAAAAGAGGGAAGCCAAAAAAGTGCTCCCAATGCGGTAAATGCTTTAGTGAGCATGGCAACATGGTGCTGCATGAGATAACTCACAGGAGGGAGAAAACATATGACTGTGCAGATTGTGTGAAAGTTTCATTAGAAATTCCCAGGTCTTGAGACACTGAAGGACGCACACACATGAATAAAACCATTTGAACATCCTTTCTGTGGGAAAAGATTCTGTGAGAATTCCAGCCAGGTGAAGCACCCAAGGACCCCCCAGAAAAGTGAAACCCTTTGAATGTCCTGATTGTGGGGGAAAAATTAGTCACAATTTCAGTCTGGTGATGCATCAGTAGATTGACTCCAGAGAGAAACTGCAGGAGTATCTAGATTGTGGGGAAAACATTATTAGAAATTCCCATCTCCTGAGACACAAACCACGCACACAGGAGAGAAACCCTTTGAATGTCCTGATTGTTGGAAAACTTTCAGTTATGATTCCAACTTGGTGATACACCAGAGGAATCAGAAAGGAGAAAAACCCATTCAATGTCCTGACTGGCAGAAGTTTCAGTCGTAATTCCCGCCTGGTAATACATCAGAGGATTCACTCCATGGAGAAACATTATAAGTGTGGAGATTGTGAAAAAAGTTTCATTAGAAATTCCCACCTCCTGAGACACAAGACCACGCACACAGGAGATAAATCCTTTGAATGTCCTGACTGTGGGAAAAGCTTTAGTGATAATTCCCACCTGGTGATACACCAGAGGACTCACACAGGAGAGAAGCCCTTTGAATGTCCTGATTGTGGGAAAGGTTTTAGTGATAATTCCAGCCTGGTGAGACACCAGAGGACTCACACAGGAGAGAAACCCTTTGAATGTCCTGATTGTGGGAAATGTTTTAGTCGGTGTTACAGTCTGGTGATACACCAGAGGACTCACACAGGAGAGAAACCCTTTGAATGTCCTGATTGTGGGAGAGGTTTCAGTCAGAATACTCACCTGGTGACACACCAGAGGACTCACACAGTAGAGAAACCCTTTGAATGTCCTTACTGTGGGAAAAACTTTATTAATAATTCCAAACTGGTGAAACACCAGAGGACTCACACAGGAGAGAAACCCTTTGAATGTCCTTACTGTGGGAAAAGCTTTATTAATAATTCCATACTAGTGAAACACCAGAGGACTCACACAGGAGAGAAACCCTTTGAATGTCCTGATTGTGGGAGAGGTTTCAGTCAGAATTCTCACCTTGTGACACACCAGAGGACTCACACAGGAGAGAAACCCTTTGAATGTCCTGATTGTGGGAGAGGTTTCAGTCAGAATTCCCACCTTGTGACACACCAGAGGACTCACACAGGAGAGAAACCATTTGAATGTCCTATTTGTGGGAAAAGTTTTAGTGATAATTCCAGCCTGGTGACACACCAGAGGACTCACACAGGAGAAAAACCCTTTGAATGTCCTATTTGTGGGAAAGGTTTCAGTCAGAATTCTTCCATGGTGACACACCAGAGGACTCACATAGGAGAGAAACCCTTTGAGTATCCTGATTGTGGGAAAGGTTTCAGTCAGAATTCTTACCTGGTGATACACCAGAGGACTCACAAAGGAGAAAAACCCTTTGAATGTCCTATTTGTGGGAAAGGTTTTAGTAATAATTCCAGCCTGGTGACACACCAGAGGACTTACACAGGAGAGAAACTCTTTGAATGTCCTGATTGTGGGAAAGGTTTCAGTCAGAATTCTTACCTGGTGATACACCAGAGGACTCACACAGGAGAAAAACCCTTTGAATGTCCCATTTGTGGGAAAGGTTTTAGTGATAATTCCAGCCTGGTGACACACCAGAGGACTCACACAGGAGAGAAACCCTTTGAATGTCCTCATTGTGGGAGAGGTTTCAGTCAGAATTCTCACCTTCTGACACACCAGAGGACTCACACAGGAGAGAAACCTTTTGAATGTCCTGATTGTGGGAAAGGTTTCAGTCAGAATTCTTCCATGGTGATACACCAGAGGACTCACACAGGGGAGAAACCCTATAAATGTCCGATCTGCAAGAAAAGTTTCAGTCAGAATTCCAACCTAGTGACACACCAGAGGACTCACACAGGAGAGAAACCCTTTGAATGTCCGATATGTGGACATTACTTCAAGCATAAATCATCCCTTATTGCACACAAGGTAATCTATATGACGAAAGGTAGATGAGTTTAGAAAATGCTTGAATTTCATTTGTGCTCTCCCATTGAAAGTGTAGGTGAGAAATTGATTGTTTGAATTTTGGCCTCTTTCATTTTGCTCAATCATTTCTCCGGATTCAATTTGTAAGTGGAATGGAAATGGAAAATGGCTAACTAATAGTTTCTGGTTATCAGCAGAAGCTTCTGGATATTTCTTTTTCCAGAAGTAGAGGAATTCCTCAGTAAGGAATTTGGGGTGGAACTTTTGTCTGTTGATTATGGAATTCCCACATGTGGAGTTTCAGTCTTATACCTTGGTTTCGCCCGATTTTCAGCCCCAGAATTCCACAGCCCGCATAAAAGTAGTCCTCAAGATATAATTATTATGGCCCTTGAATTACGGTTGCAGGTTGCAATGGCTGTTAAGTGAAAATTGCTTTCCTTAACTACCCGAATCCCCCTGCTCTCCGATACAGCCATTAATCAAATGTGTGAGTTGCTAAGCGGAACACTGTCTACTCCGAGCTGGGAAAAACTTCTTGGAGGCCTAGCGCAGAGCTAGGATTGCCTGCCGTAGACATCTCTAGCCCTCCCCCACACTCCAAGACACCCTGTGCTCTTTGTCTTAACCATTGAGTTTCCTTGGCCCTTCACTCCCTCCCCCAGGTTCCCCTTACACCTGACTCCCACCCCACCCAACATCATACACTCCTTCTTATCTTTTGAAGATCTCTGAACCTCATATTGTGGGGAGAGAGAAGGACATATATCAGTGATGGCTAACATTTTTTGGATCACATGCCAAAAGCGGGGGGATCACAGGGGTGTCGTGCCCGAGCGTGGCCACACCCATAACGCTGTGTGCGTGATGAGAACACGCATGCTTATGAGACCAGCAAATTCACCCACCCACCTGCTTTTGGTGCACTTTTTTTGCCCTCCCCAGGCTCCAGAGGCTTTCTAGGAGCCTAGGGAGGGCGAAAAACAGCCTTACGGGCAACCTGGAAGTTCAGGAATGGTGACTTCTGCTTTGGTAATAAGACCGTTTATCGCCCTGACTTTCACCCTGACTCCCATCCACCAGACCTCACACCCTCCTCCTTTTCTTTTGAAGATCTCTGATTCTCATGTCGTGGAAGGATGGGAGGACACGCATCCTTGGGCCTCATGACTGTGTCCTAGAAGCCACCACCATTTTCAATGGGTCCTACATTTATCCCTGGGCCATGCGTTAGACTTGTGGAAGCGGCAGCAATTTTGCAACACTGTCCGCACTCTCGCGCAGAAGAAGGACAAACCACTGTTTTGCTACCTTAACAGGGAGGGAAATGTACAGTTGAAAAGGTTTCATTTTTAAAAATGCAGCGTGTTATAATTATCCATGGCTTTTGACAAGGGAAAAATGGGTATTGTCAGTATTGCTGTGAACATTAGCGCAAGGCAAGACGCTTAGAGTTGCCTCAAACTGCAAGATAGACAGTGATTAAGTTTAATAATAACGCACTACAATTGTTAACTTGTAATCTGTCTCTTCTACATTTTGCATCTCTATGACCAATCTGTCTTTCTCAGCTTCCCTTCCCTCCGCATACATTTAGAATTCCAATTTCAGTCATATATTAGTCCACGCAATGTGTGACTGATGATATGAGCTACAGTTCTGTTATTTGTTGCTTTGCTATCGGCACCTGTCCTAAATTCTATGAAAGAATGACATTTCATTAAGCACAGTTGAATTAGAATGGCTAAGCTGGGTCTGTTTTGATTGGCATTCCTCTCAGACTCAGAAATGGTCATCTCTATCACTGCCAGTCTGAGCGATGGAAACTAGGACATTTGAAACTGGACAAGTAAGCTACGGTTTCCCTTGTAACTTTACAACCCCTAAAGCAGCCATTGGTTGTGCCAGTAGATTTGTAGGATTTTGAAAATCATACCATTACAGAGGATCTATCTGACTTCCCAGATGACTCTTTGCATTATGAATCAGATTCAAGAGACATTGTGAAAGTTGCGGTTTCCATGATGGAGTAGACACAAATGTTTAGAAAAGCCAACAAGAAGTAACAGGAATGCTTCACACTATGCTAGTGAGACCACACTTAGAATACTGCATCCAGTTCTGGTCATCACAATACAAAAAAGATATTAAAGTTTAGTTATAGTTTATTTAATTTATAGACCGCCCCCTCTCCCCGTAGGGACTCGGGGCGGTGTACAGACCATTCATAATCAAAACAATAAAAATGACATAAGACATAAGACATGAAACATAAACAACTCACACACACGGTCTGTTATAAAATCCCAAAACCAATTTAAATATTAAGAACAATTTTAAAACCCGTTAAAACCCCAATATAAAATTTAAAAAGCCATCCAGGAAGGTTTGAATAGATGTTAAATACAGTTACGATTATGGTTGTAATTAGGCCAGACCTGCTACTCGAAACAGGTGGGTCTTGAGTTTCTTGCGGAAGGAGCGGAGATCAGAGGTGGTTCTAATATCGGGGGGGAGGTCGTTCCAGAGGGTTGGGCCCATCACAGAGAAGGCCCTACTCCTAGGCACCGCCCGCCCGCACTGTTTAGCAGATGGTACCCGGAGGAGGCCCTCTCTGTGAGAGCGGATTGGTCGCAGGGATGTATGGGGTAGAATGCGATCCCGCAAATAACTAGGTCCCGAGCCATGGAGCGCTTTGAAGATGACGATCAACACTTTGAAATGCACCCGAAAGGCCACAGGTAGCCAGTGCAGCTCGCGCAGGAGAGGTGTTACATGGGAGTACTTAGTACTCCCCATAATAACCCGCGCGGCTGCATTCTGGACCAGCTGGAGACTTCGGGTGCATCTCAAGGGGAGCCCCATGTAGAGAGCGTTACAGTAATCAAGGCGAGAAGTCACTAGGGCATGAGTGACTGTGCAAAGGGCGTCCCGCTCCAGTAAGGGACGCAATTGGCGCATCAGGCGAACCTGATGGAACGCCCCCCTAGCCACGGCCGTCACATGATCATCTAGTGACAGCCGGGAATCTAGGAGGACGCCCAAATTGCGTGCCCTATCCACCGGGGGCAGTTGTACCCCCCCAATGGCCAGAGATGGAACACATTGGCTAAAGCGGGGCGCCAGTAGCCACAGCCACTCCGTCTTGGAAGGGTTGAGTTTGAGTCTGTTGTCGCCCATCCAGACCCGCACGGCTTCCAGACACCGGGACATCACCTCGACAGCTTCGTTGGGGTGGTTCGGGGTAGAAATGTATAGCTGAGTGTCATCTGCATACAGATAGCACTCAACCCCGAATCCTCGAATGATCTCACCCAGCGGTTTCATGTATGTGTTGAACAGGAGAGGGGAGAGGACCGACCCCTGTGGCACTCCACACGTGAGCGGCCTCAGGGTCGATCTCTGCTCTCCCGCCAACACACATTGCGTCCGACCGGAGAGGAAGGAGGAGAACCACCGCAAAACGGTGCCCCTCACCCCCATCCCCTCCAGCCGACGCAACAGGATACCATGGTCGATGGTATCGAAAGCCGCTGAGAGGTCTAACAGGACTAAGATGGAGGAACAGCCCCCATCCTTCGCCCTCCAGAGATCATCCACCAACGCGACCAAAGCCCTCTCCGTGCTGTGGCCCGGTCGGAAACCGGACTGGCGCGGGTCTAGATAAATAATTTCCTCCAGGTGTCGAGGGAACTGCTGCGCCACCACACTCTCGACAACCTTCGCTAAGAAGGGAAGGTTGGAGACAGGACGATAATTGGCTAACTCAACTGGGTCTAGGGAAGGCCTCTTAAGTAGAGGCCTCACCACCGCCTCCTTCAAGGCGGCTGGCAGGAACCCCTCCTCCAGCGAGGTGTTCACCAGACCCAGGAGCCAGTCACGTGTAACCTCCCAGGTTGCCAGTACAAGCCAGGAGGGACACGGGTCCAATAAACATGTGGTGGCCCGCAGTCACCCGCGTAGCCTGTCCATATCCTCGGCGGCAACAGAGTCAAACTCCTCCCAGATAGGTACCTCAAGACTTGCCTCCGGTGTCTCCTCACGATCACTGAAGGGGACCCATTCGCTCCGGATCTGAGCGATTTTGTCCTGCAGATATTCCCCAAATTCCTCTGCCCTCCCCTGTAAAGGGGCTTCCCGCGACCTCTGTGATAGGAGGGAGCGGGTCACCCGAAACAGGGCGGCAGGGCGGTTTTCTGCAGATGCAATAAGGGTGGCATAATATCGACGTTTAGCCACCCTTAGTGCCACAAGGTAGGTCCGTAAATGGGCTCTTACCTGTGTTCGGTCAGATTCGGCACGAGAGGATCTCCATCTGCTCTCTAGGCGTCTCTTGTGGCGCTTCATCACCCTCAGCTCCTCGGAAAACCAAGGGGCCAGGGTGGTTCGCTGCCACCGGAGAGGCCGCAAGGGCGCTACCCGGTCCAAGGCCCCGGCCGCCGCACTGTTCCATGCAGCCACCAGGTCCTCCGTCCGGGAGCGGGTCAGGGCAACAGGAGGTGGCCCAAGCTCCGTCTGGAACCTATCTGGTTCCATCAGTCGCCTGGGGCAGAACCATCTAAGATCCTCTGGTTCCGCCTCCCCGCGATGGGGGGTGGCGTCAGGGAAGTCCAGCCGGAGAAGCGAGTGATCTGACCATGACAGGGGAGTGATCACCTGATCCCCTATTCCCAGATCACTCTTCCATCGACCAGAGATAAAGACAAGGTCCAGCATGTGTCCTCCCTCGTGTGTGGGGCCCTGAATTATTTGGGTCAGGTCCAAGGCTGTCATGGAAGCCATGAACTCCTGAGCGACCTCGGATGATTCACCCGTCGATGGCAAGTTGAAGTCCCCCATGACTAATAGTCTAGGGGTCTCAACTGCCACCTCCGCAATCACCTCGAGGAGCTCAGGCAGGGCCGCTGAAGCATAGCGAGGAGCCAAGTATACAATCAGCAGGCCCAACTGACTCCCTGGGCCCCATCTCACACCTAGAGTCTCACATCCGGATATCTGAGGTACGATGAATTCTCTCGGTGTCAAGGCTTCCCGTATAATGACCGCTACCCCACCACCCCTACCCCGGGCACGAGGCTGATGGAATACACGGTATCCTGATGGGCACATTTCCACGAGGGGCACCCCCCCCTCGTGGCCCAACCAGGTTTCCGTGATCCCTGCAAGGTCCGGCTCCCCCTCAGAAACCAGATCATGGATGAGGGGGGCCTTATTAACAATGGACCTTGCGTTACATAACATCAGTCTCATGCCACGGCTCTGTAAACCCTGACCACCTAGGATGCGGGGGTTGGTACAAACGACTGGGCGTAACCAACGCCCCCGGTCTCCCAACCGACTGCAGGATCTTCTTCTGTCCTCGCATCTACCCCTTCCTGCGACCGTTGGAATATAGGAACCCTCTAAAGGAACGTTATACTGACTCCCCTCCCCCGCTCTGCTCCCTTCCTCCTCAGCCCCACCTGTTCGTCTGGCTCTACTCCTATTCCTGGTCTGGCTAGACCCACCCCCCGCCCTGGATCCCTTTAAAACATTTAAAAAACATTTACACAAAAACCCCTGGAGCCTCCTCTTCTTCCATCTCTCTGGATTAATACATCCGTCATCAAGGTGGGCCCTTGAAAGGGCAGAGGGCCATATTTGCGAGAGGGGGGACTCCCGCAATAAAATCAGGTCTACCCTAGAGTAAAAATAAACCATGGTTCAGCAGAGCCTCAGATCGAATTGAGGGTGCTACAGATATTAAAATTACTTTACAAAGATGTTAAAATAGGTGCTGCATACAGCACTGAGTCCAGGAGGAAAGGGAAATGCAGAGGGATATAGGGAGCCAGGGCCTGAATACTGATGGTAAAAGGCCATAAGTCCTAGGTGGGGATTATGGGTGTAGCAGACCAATCCATCAGTCTGTAGATGGTCTATAGATGGTCACAGGATGGTCAAAAGATGGTCAAAGGATGGGTGGGCAGTAGAAAAACAATAGGGAGACGATAAAAGCAGATGGTCGATAGATGGTAAATAGATGGTAAACCAGGGATAGTAACAGGGCTAATAGGCAATGATGAAGATAAAGGTAAAGGCTGCTACCATCACTCCTCCCCTCTCCTTCGCTCCAGCAGCAGCCATGGCCTCTCCCTGTATGCCTCTCCCTGTATGTCCCAATATGTCCAGCACCACAAAACGCCGAGTCGCGCTGCTCCAGCCCCAGGGCCATTTCACCAACCTCCAGTGCCTCCGACGCCTCAGCCAGCCTCCAATCCTCACGCCAGCGTTTTGGCGCTTTGGCCCTTCGTCAGGCCTCCAGGGCTCCCAGCGCCCGGCTCCACGGCCTCTCCTGGCCCAACCAGCATTGAAAATGGCTTGCATGGCTTGCATCGCTCCTGCTACGCCCAGCCACTCCGCACGTTCACACGTTCGCACACACACCAATGTCACACACTCGCCAGCCGCTTTTGTCTCAGCTTTGCCCCGCCGTCCCACGCCGCCCCACGCCATCCACGCCCGACATCTCATCAGTAGAGGTGGAGGCTGAGACGATGGAAACAGCCGCAGCAGCAGCCGGCACTGGCTCTCTCTTCTGCTCTTTGGCACTCTCACCCTCGCATTTTCGGCCAAGTTTTCAATCACCAGGTCACCCTGGGGACCCGTTTGGGTCGTGATAGAAAGCCAGGGTGACCCTCTCCAGGACCCGGCCCTTCCGGCTAACACAGGGGACCTAGTAGCATCCCTATTCACGCAGGCAAGCCCCGCACGCCTGCGGAGCTCAAGGGCAAGCCGCCATAGCTCCGGAAGCTCCTCCTCCTCAGTATACACCAACCAGCTTCTAACAAAACACACAGAAACCCTAGAAAGTGCAGAGAAGATCAATAAAGATGATAAAGAGTCAGGACGCTAAATCGTATGATGATCAGTTGAGGAAGCTAGGATAACTAGGCTATTGAAGAGAAGGAGGAAGCATGGTAAGAGGGCTTTTAAGATGTGGCTGTGTTCCCTGTGACATCTTCTTGGGAAGAGCTTAGAGTCTAAGCCTTAGACTCACAAAACCTTCCATTTGGGGGACAGCCATCCATTTGTGTGTGCTCATAATCCTAAACTCTTCCATCAGTCTCAGAGGAAGGAGAGCTCCCAGAGCAGAAATATCTCCCCACGATCCTTCACATCCTTCTGGGTAACCCACCTGCTGGATAGGAGAACGATAATTTCCTCCCCACGATGCTTCCAGCAAATGACATCCAGTGCAAATGGCTTTTTTTCTGGGTGTAACATACATAGTCCTCACTTACCATTTGACTTGTTTAGCAACCATTCAAGATTATGATGGTATATAAAAAACAATCTTTGCATTTACCACCATCACACTGTCCCCTGATCCTGTGATAGTCATTAACATGCTTCCCAACAAGCTTAAGACAAAGTTTATGTCGAAGGCAGAAATAAAATCAAAGGTAGCAGTCATTTGATGTCTCCCTCAATGTCCATGTGGATTCAGGTAATGACCAGAAGGGAAGTGAGGTCAAAAGCCTGTTGCAATAAAGTTATTTGCCAGACTTGTGAATCACAGTTGTGGTCACTAAGCGAGGACTACCCACATTCATTCATCTCCACTCTCTGTGATTTTCCTTCCTGCAGCTGATGGGGAGGAGACCAATGGGCAGTAGGGGGTCTCTCTGGATGGCTTTCCTATTAGAGAGCTGGTGTGCTGCAGTGGGGAAGGTGCTGTTGCTGGACGAGGAGTGGGGACACCCAGCTTCCAGTCCCTCCTCAGCCATGAAAGGTCCCTCAGGCTCAGCCCCACTTGATAGACCAGTACAAAGAAATCAACTTCACAGGAAGACTCCCAGGTTTTTTTTAAGTAGAGACTGAAGGTAATAAGAAAATCTTGAAAGTCTGAGTGTGTTGTGCCTCCCCCAACAACTTAAGCTCCTGCGAATTAGAGAGAGGTTTGCCTGAGCCTGTTTGTAAAATTATTTTGTTTTGTATATTACTTCAAATATTTCAAATTAAGAAAGGTATGCAGTTCAAACAAAGAGTATGGCAGCCTTTCATAGATGTTTGCATGTACTTTTACAACCCTTTGAAGTGTCACTTTGGGGAGCTTATGTTTCTTTTGCCATATATATGCAGTCACCCTCTCTTTCTAACCCCTTTTTTCTAGACTGCCACATATGTTTTCTCCAGCTTTGTCTTAATGAAAACTTTTGTGCAAGACAATTTACAGAAGCACATGGCATTTAAAAGATTTAAAATTTCTTCCGTCAGAAATAAAACAGACTGGACGTGTTTGGATGCGGTCTGAACTGCATGAATGAAGTTTGCTCCCTTGGAGTCCATGGCCTATTGATGCTCCCAGGTCCTAATTCCTTGGGAGCCACAGGAAATCGGTCATAAATGTTTAGGATGTAGAGAAGTATTTATCTCTATTGAGAGCCATACAAAAGTGCAGGAATGTGTTGATCGGCTTCGAATCTGCAAACTTAACATCCTCCAAATATTCTGCTCAGGAGTAATCAAGGCTGAATTCTTACTCTGGAAATTGGGGAGACTGATCTAGCAAGATTCTCTCCCCAATAATACAGGTAGGGAATTAATATTGCATTTTCCATTATTCTATTAACATAACCAAGCTGGCAAGCTGGCAATAACTGAGGGACTGTACATAAATAAGTGCACGATGAGCTTTTAAGGCCCAGAACCTGGTTAATTTTGAAAAGCTGGTCAAGCTTCCATCTTCAAGTTTCTGTCTCTTGCAAAACTATGCGTCCATGAGTTGTCCTGCATCCCCCAAGACAAATAACTGGCTGGAGCAATCTTTGCAGATCATTCTTTGCAGAATCAAGATCACGTGAAGTGTTAATACCACTTTATAATGCCTTGGTAAGGCCACACTTGGAATACTGCATTCAGTTCTGGTCGCCACGATGTAAAAAAGATGTGGAGACTCTAGAAAGAGTGCAGAGAAGAGCAACAAAGATGATTAGGGGACTGGAGACTAAAACATATGAAGAACGGTTGCAGGAACTAGGTATGTCTAGCTTAAGAGAAAGAAGGACTAGGGGAGACATGATAGCAGTGTTCCAATATCTCAGGGGTTGCCACAAAGAAGAGGGAGTCAAGCTATTCTCCAAGGCACCTGTGGACAGAACAAGAAGCAATGGGTGGAAACTAATCAAGGAGAGAAGCAACTTAGAACTGAGGAGAAATTTCCTGACAGTTAGAACAATTAATCAGTGGAACAGCTTGCCTCCAGAAGTTGTGAATGCCCCAACACTGGAAGTCTTTAAGAAGATGTTGGATAGCCATTTGTCTGGAACGGTATAGGGTTTCCTGCCTAGGCAGGGGGTTGGACTAGAAGACCTCCAAGGTCCCTTCCAACTCTACTATTGTATTGTATTGTATTGTATTAAAGGAGGTGCACTTTGTATGCATATTTCCCCCGGCTCTTCTTTCCTTCAGTGTAGTTCTCGCTTTTTGCATGGGGAGCTTCTTGCTCTCTTTCTGTGGAGATGAGTGACTCATCGGGAGGCCTGAATGAACAAGTTATGGATAATCATCATGGAGAAAGTCTATCGATGTGAGCCCTGAAGTCAAATACAACTTCAACACACATATTCAATTAAAAGAATCTTGCAACCGCCTTAGAGAGTCAACGTGGTTTTCAGTTTTATGTCACTCGATGGTGCGCTATAGATGGGCAACACCCGCATTAATCAACTGCAGAGCATTGGTAACTGAGGAATAAGGACTTTAAACATTTGAACAATAGATTCCTAGAGAGGATTTGGAGGAGAGGAGAACAGCAGCAGGAGAGGTTTTTCTTCTGACTCTCCGCTGAGAGGTTCTCCTGGTCTTCCCAGGGTGGAAGCAGCAGCTGAAAGGTGAGCTGCAGACAGGTGAAGGAGAGGCCAGAAGCAAGTAGGGCTGTTTTGGTTTCCCCAGGTTGTAAAAACAGAGAAGCAACGAGGCTGAAACATGTCAGCTGCTACAAATTCCTTCCCTCCCCAGATTGTTTTCCACTGGTGACGAATGCTTTAAAACTGGTGCCTGCATTTTTCTTTGTGTTGGGAGTTTTAAAAAGTCTCCTTCGTATTAAGTCCTTGTAATTATATGGCTGTGTTCTTTTCTTGGCAACAATTTGAAACTGATCGGCCAGTGATGTCTTCAGGAATTTTGTTTTTAATGCCATATCTAGCAAACAAACACAGGATTTCCTGCTGGTATGCCGTCCATGGATTAATGTGGCACAAATGTGCTTAGCCCACAACTTAAAAAATGTTATTGATCGCATTTGTGATATTCAGTTTTAGAGGTATACCTTATCGCTTATGACTCAGTCTTCAAAGCTACGGTGGTGCTTAAAAAGAAGACTTTAAAGTGTTCCTCAAAGTTGTGGCTATCACAGTTATGTGGGGATGACACTAGCTTGCACTTACGGTTGTGGTGTCCCACAGTCATGGGCTCAGCATTTGGAAGATCCACAACTGACTTCTAACAAACAAAATGAATTGGAAATTGACAGGAAGCTGCAAGTCACAGTCATGTTACATTGCACTGAGCAGACCACGGTGATTCACTTAACGACCACAGCCATATCAGATGTTGTAAATTGGGATAGTTATGTGATGTCATAATTAATGACCACGCCATTTAGGATTGGAACTTGCTAATCCCAATGGCTGTTGATAAGTGAGGAGTACCTCAATTGGGTTGTCATCCGTGTGGTTGTGGACAGTACTTCTTGCCTATTTCTTCTTTGGAGTGGTGGACTTCCATGGGCAAGCATGGTCCTTTAAATCTCACCAAGGCTCTTGGGATCATTTCACCAGTTAATCCTCCCACCCACCAACCCTGTTGCTCTACATTTAGATCAAAAAGTGTGAGTGTCCCCATATACGTATGTATGATCAGTCCCCAGCCCTTCCAGATATATTTAACTCTCTGCAGTTCTTTGACATGTTTTATTGTAATATACATGCTTTTTGCTCTTGTTTTTTTTGTTCAAATGTTATGCAGCCACTGTACAAACCTTAATTAAAGCAATCATTTTATGTGAATCTTACAGGGAAAAGGATGCCATAGAGAGCGCTGGAGAGCTGAGAATCACAAGCAGCATTAAAATGCAAAGCAAATCAAGGCAACAATCAAAATCTTATTAGCTCCTCTGGAAAACCCCAAAACTCTTCTTCTTGCCCAGCAGGTAACAGGCAAGGAGAAAAAAAAACTAAGAAGAGAGTTCTGAGCTGGACAAAATATAGTGTATCTGGAAGAAACATATCAAAATATCAAGGGTAATCATTTCCTAGTTCAGAAAAAGAGGGAAATATCTGGAAGTCAGTGGAAACAAAGAGGTCACTTGGTCAGCCAGATAAGGCAGACCATAGTGCAGGCCTTTTTCTGTGAGGAAAGGAACAGTAGTTTGACTCAAACTCCACCCAAGGAGGGATTCAGAGTATTTTTGACATCCTTGAGAATCCAAGAATATCAGTGGTAGAAATGATCCACAGTTCTGCCTATTGCAGCAAAAACCCAGATATTGTAGATCACAACTGGCTATGCCCAAGAGGATCCACACTGGAGGAAAGCCATAGCAGTGTTCCCAATGCAGCAAAAGCTTTGGTCAGAAGACTTGCTGTTCACGGAAGGACTCACACCAGAGAGGAGCCCTGTTGGCTCAATGGGTAGATTTTATGGGGAAGAAGATCCTGGCTGGTGTCGTGGTGAAGGCACCAGGTTACAGACTGAGAAATACTCTATTCCAGTCCCCACCTTGAAATGTGAAAACATCTGTTCAACTTTGGACAGTCCTAGAGCTAAAGGCAGCAAAGGAAAAGACTTGACTTTGACTGACTGACTGAAAAGGCACCAAACCAAACATCTGGTGTTAAGGGCTCAAGGATGCTGGATGAAAAGCCACTAGTTATGATTCAGTGTTAGGTTAAGCATAAAGATGCCTTCCATGAGCTATGGCATATTGAGAGGCAAAAAGTATGTCATAGTAAGTAGGGGATGTCTGGGAGACATCGATTCTGTAAATTACAGCATGTTACCCAGAAAATGTTTTGTATGCTATCTTGGGTACCTGAATGAAAAGGGAATCAATAAAATTTTGGGGTTATTTTATTCCAGATTCTGTCACACAACAGAGCTCAGAGCCAACATCATCGGAATAGAATAAAACCAGAAGGGACCTTGGAGGTCTTCTAGTCCAACCTGCTCAAGCAGGGGACCTTATACCATTTCAGAGAAGTGACTGTCCAGTCTCTTCTTAAAAACCTTCAGGGATGAAGCACCCACAACTTCTGAAGGCAAGCCGTTAATTGTCCTCACTGTTAGAAAGCTGCTCCTCAATCCCAGGTTGCTTCTGTCCTTGATTAGTTTCCGTCCATTGTTTCTTACCTTGCCTTCTGGGGCTTTGGTAAATAAGTTGACCCCCTCCTCTTTGTGGCAGCCCCTCAAATACTGGAATACTGCTGCCGTCATCATCACCATCCATATCTTATTAAATCCGCATTAAAAATGGCATTGTAGGGTGTCCTTCCAAAAAGGTTAGCCTGGTGATCAGTTAGCCATGTGGTTTGATGTTATACTATGCTATTCTATTTTGCCTTTTGTTTTTTTACAAATCCTTTTTGGAAACATTTCTTCTACCAAGTATAGATTATCACTCCCTCTCTCTTAGACCCCCAATTTCTAGCCTGCATACTTTTTCTCTCTGTGTGGTCTAAAGGAGACTTCCATGCAGGCCAATTTACAGAGGAACTTGGCATTTAGCAGATATAAAATTCTCTCCCTTGGGTATGAACATGGCATGGTGGTTGCTCTTGCATGGAGCCCTGGTCGGTAGAATTGAAGCTGGCTCACCTGGAGCATCTCTCTTGATGGTACTGCCATGTAATAAATCCTTGGGAGCCACAGGAAATCAGTCCTGAAGTTTTGGGATGTAGAGAAGCTTTGATCTCCACTGAGAGACACCGCCAAGAAAGCTGATTCTGTAATTCTATGAAAAAAAAGTTATTAACTTTTAGGGCTGAGCACATAGCTAATCTTCCCAAGGTTAAGTAACATCACATTTCACTATTTCACTTGGCTTAGTTTCAAAGGTCGATTGCTAGAAATTAAAAAAAAAAGACTTGATAGCATTTAATCAGCGAAACACTTTGCAAACGTTGTAGAGACGGGACAAGTGTGTTTTTCTCCCTCCTATCTGGAGATGGATGCCTAAAAAACAGAGAATACAGAAGGGGGAGTCCGTGGTTGATGTTAAAGGAGTTAAAACGATGGAGTATTTTATTCCTAGAAAGAATGGGAGAGAAGCGCAAAGGAACTTCCTCTTCCGGATCAATCCTGGGAGGAGAGTGGTGTGCAGAGCGGCTTTTCTATTCTTCCCATGGTCGAAGCAGCAGCTGGAAGGTGAGCGGAGGGCAGGTGGGAGGAGAGTCCTGGAAGCAGGGAAGCAACTGGGCTGAAGCATCTCAGCTGCTGCAGGTTCCTTCCCTCCCCGAATTTAAGCCCACTGGTGCTGCAGGCTGTGAAACTGGTGGCTGCAATTTTCCTCCTGGTGGGAAGATTGGAAAAGTCTCTTCCAAGTGAAGGTGGATTCTTTGGGAATGGCTTCCCTCCAGAGGTTGTGGGTGCTCCCATCACTGGAGGGTTTGGGACAGAGCTGGGAGGGACCTTGCAGGTCTTCTATACAGACGCCCTGATCAAGCAGGAGACCCAATATCATTTCAGACAAATGGCTGTCCTGTCTCTGATTAAAAGCCACCAGGGATGGAGCTGCCACAACCTCTGAAGGGAAACCCTTCCACTGGTTCACTATTCTCAGTGTCAGGACATCTCTCCTTAGTTCGAAGTTACTTCTCTCTTTGATGAGTTTCCATCCAGTTCCTTGTCCTGCCTTCAGGGGCTTTGGAGAATAGGTTGACACCCCTCCCTCTTTTGTGGCAACTCCTCAAGTATTGGAAGATGGCTATCATGTCTCCCCTAGTCCTTCCCTTCCCTAGACTAGACATACCCAATTCCTGCAACCCCTTAATTATATTTTAGCCTCCAGGCCCCTAATCCTCTTTCCCCCCATTTTAAGTATATATTCACATAATTGGTATTCTTCTTTACATTTATCATTCTTATACATTTATTATTTCATTTAATAAGTTATAATGTACAATTTTGGGTGCTTCATTTGCAATCTCTTCCTCCTTTTGTAACACCTCCTTGGTTTCCCTTTCTTTTCTCCCTCCCTCCCTTCTCTACTTTCTTCCTTCCTCCTCTCCTTCTACTCCCTTCTTCCTTTACCTTTCTCCTACTCCTGCTCTTCTTCTTCCCCTTCCTACCCTCTCTCTTTCTCTTTCTCCCCCTTCCATCCTCCTCTCCTTACCTCTTTCTTCTTTTCCCTGTGTTCCTTTCTTTCTCTCCTCCTCTCTCCCTTTCTTTTTCTATTATTGTTGGTGTATATTTCAAAACTCAGTTTATGTTTCCTTGGGATGGTATTTCCATCAGCCCAGATATAATTTTAGTATCATTTCTTATTCCCTTACCTTCACTAGTCTACCCTAGGTATGTTTCCTCCTCTTTATATCTTGTTCTTGAATATATACTTATATGTTTAATATTTTCTTTTCTGTTTTCCCCTTCTCCCCCCCCCCTTTCCATTTAATAGTGTGCCATCTGGATACTTTATCTTCTCCCTACTTTCTTTCCTAGTTTGCTTTCTCTAGCCAGTCATAGAACCTTCCCCATGTCTTGAAGTACTCCGATTCCTCTTTATCCTTTTTTTTTCATTGTCAACCTATTCATCTCTGCAAAATCTAATATTTTTTTTATTATCTCTTCGTCTGTTGGTAGCTTATTAAATTTCCAATTTTAGGCAAATACAATTCTCGCTGCTGTAATTATATGTATAATCAAATAAGTATCCTCTTTCCTGAATTTCTCTGGGATAATACCTAGTAAAAATATCTCTGGTCTAAATTCTATTTCTTGTTGTAACATTTCCTTTAACCAAAGTCTTATTTTAAACCAATATTTCCTTGCTTCTACACATGTCCACCACATGTGGTAGTATGAACCTATTGCTTGTTGACATTTCCAACATTTCGCTGACTTATCTTTAAACATCTTAGCTAGTTTTCCCGGCGATATGTGCCATCTGTAAAACATTTTGTATAAGTTTTCTTTTTAAGCTGTTGACATGGTTAATTTATAATTCCTTTCCCATAGCTGTTGCCACTTTTCTAGTTCAATCGTATGGCCAAAATTCTTTGCCCAAGTTAACATTGTATCTTTTACCACTTCTTCTTCTTCTAGCATAGTTCTTAATAGGTAGCTATATAATTCCTTGATTATTCTTTCTCCCGTTCCCATAAGTATCTTATCCAACTCCGAACTTCCTAATTTAAAACCATACTCCCCTTTATCTTTTTCATATCTTGATTGTATTTGCAATTGTGAAAATCAACCTATATCAATCCCTTGTTTTTCTAATTCTTGTTTTTTTTTTTGGCTCTCCCCTTTCTGTTAAGGTATCTTTCTAATAATATTTTTCATACTACTGATATTTGGATGTGTCAATGCTTCCATTGTTGAAAGCCACATTGGTATTTCTGAATAATGTTTCCGTTTCACTCTTTCCCATATTGCTAATAGTCCATTCCTTACATAAATGTCTTTGAAAATAGCCAAAAAAGTATGCCAACCCAGTTGCAAATCATGCCCCTCCAGTGTCAATAATCTTGTATTTCTCAATAAAATCCATTCTTTCATCCAAGCTAGATCCCCTGCTTGATAGTACAATTCCCAGTTTGGTAATCCTTGCATCTTATAACATTTTAATATTAATTCTTGCTTTTTTCCCTTGCCATATATATTTCCCCACTATTTTGTTCATTTTGTTTTGCCCATAATCCTCTTTGTTGCTCTTTTTCTGCATTCTTTCTAGAATCTCAACATCTTATTTTATGATAGGGTGACCAAACTGTCTGCAATTTTCTAAGTGTGGTCTTACTCTTTATAAAGTGGTACTAGTACTTCACATGATCTTGACTCTCTTTTAATGGTGCTTAGTACTGTGTTTCTCCGAAAATAACATATGTCCTGATAATAAGGCCATGCCACATTTTTCTGGTGGGCAAAAATATAAGTCCTCCCCCGCAAATAAGCCCACTAGATAACCCCCCACCGCCGGCCAGGCAGAGCACCGCTCACCAACCTAGCGATATCCTGAAGGTGTCAAGCCACGTGAACTGGGGGATAAGGGGGGGAGTTGATCGTGTTGCTTGGTACCTTCGGGATAGTGCTAGGTTGGTGAGCGGCGCTGTGCCCAGCTGGAGAGGGGGGTTGCCGGGCAGCTGCTCTCTAGCGAGCGGGCTCGCAAAGAGCTGGGCACAGACTCAGGGGAATATGACTGTGTTGCGCTATCGCAGCAGCGTAGCCTAGCAGCCATGAAGCAACCACGCTCATGAGCAGCCACCCAGCAAACCCCCTTTCCAGCCAGGCACAGCACCATTCACTGACCTAGGGGTATAGCCAAGCCGCGGGAGCGCCTGTTCGCCGCCACCCAGCTCTCACGGCTTTGCGCCTTCAAAATGCCAGTGAATGGCGCTCTGGAAGGCTGGAGAGGGGGGTTGCGCAAGTGGCTGTTCCACTTCCACTCGCGCACCTCCCAGCTTCACAATGTCCTGGCCCAACACTCCCTGCAGAGCCAGAGTACCTCCGCTCCTGCCGCCCCCACCCCCATCCCAGCATGGCTTTTTCGGTGGTTTCCAAACCGAGTCTTCCTGCAGTGGCCACTCTGGGCATAAGACCCTGTCTTATTTTGGGGGAAACACGGTATTGTATTGGCTTTTTTTGCTGCTGCAATACACAGCTGGCCCATATCTAAATGATTGTCCACTAGGACTTTAAGGGTCCTCTCATGGTTACTGCTTGAGCCAGATTCTACGTATTCTGTACCAGTACATTTGGTTTTTCTTGCATAAGTGTAAAACCTTATTTTTCCATTCCCATTCAATTCCCTCATCTAAGGCATTTACGAAGATATTTAATATCTTTGTAATGAAGATACTAAAACGAACATTGGGATACCCACTGCTTACTTCCCTCCGTATAGATATATTCCCATTAAGGAATACACTTTGAGTGTGGTTTGTCAGCCAGTTATGAATCTACTTGTGTGGAAGGATGTACCTAACCCAATTTTATCTAATTTGCCAAGAAGTAGGTTATGCTCTACTTTGTCAACTGCCTTACTGAGATTCAATTATATAATGTATTTGATTGGTCCTCTAATGTAGTCACTTTGTGTAAGAATGAAAAAACATTTGTTTGGAATGATCTGTTTTGACAAAGCCATGTTGACTTCTGGTTATATATTTGCTTGCTTCTAGGTGTTTGCAGATCTTTTGCAGGATCTTCCCAGGTAGTGAAGTCAGACTAATTGGCCTGTAGTTTTATGGATCCATTTTTCTCCCCTTTTTTGAAGATAGGAACTACAGCAGGTATTTTCCAATCTATCGATAGTTCCTTGGTGTGTGAAGATCTTTGAAAGATATAATCATGGAGCCATCTTCTCCATGACAGAATATCAGACGGTACTGGAGAGCTTCATAGGCACGGTGCATTTCACTGTTTTCTCTGCTGTGGAGAACAATATATCTCTCCTCAAAATCCTGGCCGACAATGAGAACAGCCACTTCTGTAGTCATGGGGGCATTGAAATGACCTCTGTGCTCTCCAGAAAACTTCCTATCGGCATTAATTACCACTTGGAAGTCCTTGTGGCCCTTAGGAACAGACTCAACAGCACCCTTAACTTCCAGAATATACTTGTGTTCTCGCAGCAACTTCTGCAGTTGGCTAACCAGTTGTGGATTAACGCCTGAGTAGATTCCACAACGGATGTCTCTCTCATTGTCATCAACACCAACAAAGTATATCTGGGGAAATGAAGGCTCTGCTGAGACCCTGCCATAATACTCCCTATCCTGTGGTAGATCTGCCCCTGCACTTTGAATGTTGGCATAACATTTCCCTCCTTCACCTCTCTGACTCCAAAATATGTCATTTGGAAGGCATCCATTGTACTTCCAGACAGCAGAAAGTGCTTTACCATTGGATGCTGGTGGGTGAGAAGGCTGTGTAAGGTTCATGGTATGGCTGAAGGGGAGGGAGGTGCACCATCATTGTAGCACATCCCGGGACTCTCATCCTGTGATTCCAAAGCACAGCACGACTGCCTGCGCATGGCGGCAAACCGATAAGGCTTGTGGTTTGGCTGGGACCGTTGTGGCATGCGTGAATGGTGGGTGGAGTCGCGGAAAGGTTTAAACGGTGGAGGGGAGCGCTGGGCTTCAGCCTTGACTTCATCTCACTATATCTTATCACTGGGTGTTTGTCGGATTGTGCCGGAGCGTGGAAGATATAAAAATACACACCGAGAATTGTGTAATTTATTGTTTTATTTCTGCTTCACCGAACAGGAACCTGACATAGAGCACGGCACCAAGCACAGGGTAACCTGTGTCCGAGATCAACAACCTTGTCCCTGGAGTAATCAATCTGAGGTTCATATTTAAAAGCAGAGAAATAGTAATTAGTCCAAGGCATTGATCTCATATGTGACTGATTAGCATAGGGGTTATTAGATGTATACCTTTCTACTGACTTAGGGATAAGTTTGACGATACTTGTGTGCAGCTTTCCTTACTTGTGGAAGCATTGTAAATATTTTTCTGCATTTTGCCTCTTTTCCCCTTAACTGGTGTTACACTAGGAGGAACAGATTCGTCTGAACTGAGGAATAAAATAAGAATCCATTAATATTCACGTGGCTAGCGTCCTGTCAGTGTGTGAGAGATTTGAGGTGTGTTTTGAAACTCAAACAGTATTTGCTGTGTGAGCAAGAAGGAGAAAGGAAGGAGTCTGGATGTGGCTTAGCTCAACTGTTCTGTAGTAAATCTGCTTGCTGCTGTGAAAGTGAAAGTGAAACTCCTTTTTTGAGGTGGGGAGGAGGAGTAGAACTTTAGCATCAAAGCTTGGAACTCATTTCTTTTCAGGAGGGGAGGGAGAGTAGAACTCCTTAGAGGGCTAGTTTGAAAGTGAAACAGTATTTGCTGTGTGAGCAAGGAGACACGAAGGAGCCTGGCTGTTAGGTAGCTCAACTGTTCTGTAGTAACGCTGCTTCCTGCTGTGAAAGTTAAACTGAAACTGAATTTCCTCTCCTCTGCTTGTGTTTTGCATTTGCAACAGATTTCTTTTCTCATTAGGAGTGGGAGTAGAACTCATTAGCATGAGAGCGTGTTAATAATAATATAGGAAATACTAATGCTCTGATGGTCATTTCGAAAAATCCTTTCTTAGTGACCACCTAGAAGCCAAGAGGAACATACGTGGAAAATTTGAGGTTTGTAGGCTTTACAGTTCTGGAGATTTTGTGATAATGCATGAGTGGTATTTTGCTTTTATATATATAGATTTTCCAGTATTTCCCACACTCCTTGCATTGTTTTCTCCTTTAGTATTTTCATCCATGAAATTTTGCTTAGGCTCTGAATTTCTTAAAATCAGCTCTTCCAAAGTTTAAGACACTTGTTGGATTATATTCTATTGCTTGTGTTTGCATTATATTGAATTCCAGTAAGACGTGGTCACTCATCCAAGGTTCCGACAATTTCAACTCCTTCTATCGCTTCTGTATTAGTAAGAATTAGGTCGAATATAGTTTTTCCGCTAGTTTCTTCCCCTACCTTTTAGATGACAAAGTTGTCAGCTAAGTTGGTTAGATGTTAGCCCCTGCCAGCTCAAAGGCCTGGAGCTGCCATTCTGGGGAGAAAACTTGGCCAGCTGCCAAGACTCACCATCCCGCCTACACAAGCTGAAGAAACTCCTGCTAACAATCCATGATTAATTGCTGGGTGGTTTCGCTCTGGGCCACAAGGTGATGGGTGTGCGCACCAGTGGGGTGCGGCTTATCTTAATTACCAATGTAGCTATAAAAGATGGTGGGAAGCACAGGGTGGCAGCTCCGACAATTTATTCATTGCTTTAGTGCTTTGTTGGTCAGTTCCTGCCGAAGGAAGAATACAACCTGCATTTACAAACCGTTTCTGTGTTTGGCTGGTTTTACTAACACTTCGGAACCTGACAGTTTGTCGGAGCTCCCACCATGGCTGAAGGTACAGTGCTTGGGTTGGAGGCTGTGGGCTTGGAGGAGTCTGCCGTGGGCACTGATACAACTGTGCTGGAGGCTGTGTCAGGGCCAGCAGGAGAGGCACCATTGGATATAAGGTCTGACTACTTGGTGGCATGGAAGCCTACAGCAGAACCTCCAGAGGCCGATGTGGATCAAGCCCATGCAGGGGATTTGTATCTGGGCTTGCCAGCAGCTCAGGACCACAGAGGCTTACCACCCCATACTCTCCAGTTCACCTTTTTTGAAACCTATTTTGCCCAATGGCATGAAAGACGCAGCTCAGATGACGATTGGAGTTACACCATCGCGGTGGAGAGCCCAACTCTACAGATGCTGCAGGAGAGGTTTGGGGCAGTGGGCTTCCGAGATAATGGATGTGGCAGTGGTTGGAGAGGGTCCCTGGAACATGGATCCCAACAGGCAGGGGGAGTCATTGGACTGTCCAGCATAACCAATCCAGAACAGTATGGTGCCCAAGGGGTCGCAAGAGTAGGAGATCAGCAGCCTGGCCTTGGTTTACCCCAAGATGCCCGCGACACCTGTGAGAGACTAGCGTTGCGAGAGAGCTATGCACCTCACCCTCTCCTTACCCAGAGTGGGTCTAGCTGGTTATGGGTCCAGAGTGATGGGTTGCTGGGACCCACCGGCAATACAGGCTACATTTGACGGTAGCCCAGGACGAGTGGCCTTCTTCTTAGGCCAGGTGTTAAATCACATGGATTGTTACAGCCATATGTATACATCGCAGTGGGACATGGTGATGGCCGTGATGGCAGTGACGGATGGAGAGGCTGCTGACTGGGTGGCTGATCTGTATTGGGATCATACTGTGGAACTCACAGATATTGGTCTGTTCCTGATGGCACTGCGGGAGAGGTTTGAAGAAACCACCAGGATCCAGCGGGCGGAAGCAGAATTGCGGGCTACAAGGCAACAAGGGAAGCCAGTAGCTGAATACATCAGAGAGTTCCGGCATCTGGCAGCAAAGTGAGGATGTGGCCAGAGAGGTTGGTGATGCATTACTTAAAGACCAGTCTTGACTGAACACTATGCTGGGCCTGCATCTACAGAGGGTTGCCACCTAGTCTGACTGCATGGTTCCAGGCCCCCACGGAATTAGCTATAGAATTCCATGAGGATAGGGGTAGGCGAGAACAAAGACTGCAACAGATGCGTCGTATCAGAGTTGTCCTGAAAACCCCGCAACCCACAGCAGTTTCCAGGGGGTAACCTCCATCCCTGATGGCAGCTGGTCTGACAACATCCATCTGGCCACCCATAACATGTTTTCAAAGCAGGAGGCCGGGGCATAGACCGGCAGTCTGCCATGAGATCGATCCTACAGCATCTATGAGCATACCAAGGGAAAAAAAGATGTTGGCCAGGAAGAGCATGAGGGGCAGCCAGGAGAAGTCACACAGGGCGAGTCAACCGGTTCCTATACCAGTTGACTCCAACCCATCGGGTGATATGCCCAATGCCAGTGGAAGAGACTGGGAGGAGGGTTCCGACCCAATGATAACCAAGCCTATCAAACCATTTGTGATACAGGTAGTGGTGGAAGCGACCAGGCAATAATACAATACAATAATACAATAGTAGAGTTGGAAGGGACCTTGGAGGTCTTCTAGTCCAACCCCCTGCCTAGGCAGGAAACCCTATACCGTTTCAGACAAATGGCTATCCAACATTTTCTTAAAGATTTCCAGTGTTGGAGCATTCACAACTTCTGGAGGCATTTTCTGTTCCACTGATTAATTGTTCTAACTGTCAGGAAATTTCTCCTCAGTTCTAAGTTGCTTCTCTCCTTGATTAGTTTCCACCCATTGCTTCTTGTTCTACCCTCAGGTGCCTTGGAGAATAGTTTGACTCCAAGGCAACGACAGTGTACAGCCCTGATTGATTCAGGGTGCACTTGGTACTTAATGAATGCCACAGTTGCTGATAATCTGGGGGTGAGCCTCAGGAAGTTGTCCGTTTCACACAGGACAGGTTGGTATTGGAGGGCCAACCAGCCACACATGCAACTGATCAGGTGGTATTGCAGATAGGGCCCCATCAGGAGGTCTTGCAGTTTGTAATTCTTCCCAACATTACGGAGGAGATTGTACTAGGCCTGGCATGGTTGGACAAATGGGGACCCAAGATATTTGGGTGGTGGTTGTAGGCATCTCAGAATAGGCCTCGGTCCTGACCCCCCTCCTCATGAGGTGCAAACCACATCCCAGGCCCAGTGGGATTGCAAGCTACAGTGCCGTTGGTACATACACCTGGGGAAGAGCGATTCCCTCAGGTATATGCAGACTTGCGAGATGTATGCAGCGAACAGAAATGTGATACTTTGCCCCCTCACCGCCCCACAGTTTGTGCCGTGGAACTGCTCCCCGGGGCTCATGCTGCATGAGCATCTATATCAAGGGGTGCTACTCTATTTAGACGATATCCTTATATATACATCAAGACCATGGAGGAACATGTAACTCTTGTAGGTCAAGTGCTTAAAAAGCTGCTGGACACTCATTTATACATTAAATTGTCTAAATGTGAATTCCACAGGATACAATTGGATTACCTTGGGTTCCGTATTTCACCTAAAGGGGTGGAGATGGACCCGCGAAGACCAAAACTTTTGGTCATGGGGGACTTTAACTTGCCATCGGTAGGGGAAACATCCAAGGTAGCTCAGGAGTTCATGGCTTCCATGACAGCCATGGACCTGACCCAAGTAGTTCAGGGCCCCACTCACGAGGGAGGTCACACACTGGACCTTATTTTTATCTCTGGCCAGTGGAGGAGTGATCTGGGAGTAGGAGATTTAGTTGTTGCACCCTTGTCATGGTCAGATCACTCACTTCTCCGACTTGACTTTCCATCCGATACCCCCCATCGCGGGGAGGCGGAACCGGAATGTCCTAGATCAGGGGTGGGGAACTGTGGCTCTTTTGCGACTTGTGGACTTCAACTCCCAGAATTCCTGAGGCAGCTATGTTGGTTCTGGAATTCTGGGAGTTGAAGTCCACAAGTCGCAAAAGAGCCACAGTTCCCCACCCCTGTCCTAGATGGTTCCGCCCCAGGCGCCTGATGGAGCCTGATAAGTTCCAGACAGAGCTTGGGCCATGTCCTGTAGCCCTGACCCGCGCCCGGATGGAGGACCTAGTGGCTGCATGGAATAGTGCGGCCGCTGGAGCCTTGGACCAGGTTGCGCCTTTGCGGCCTCTCTCGCGGCAGCGATCCACCCAGGCCCCTTGGTTCACCGAGGAGCTGAGGGTGATGAAGCGCCGAAAGAGACGCCTAGAGAGCAGATGGAGATCGTCACGCTCTGAATCTGACCGATCACAGGTGAGAGCCCATTTACGGACTTACCTTGTGGCATTGAGAGTGGCCAAACGTCAGTATTGTGCCACTCTTATTGCGTCCGCAGATAACCGCCCTGCCGCCCTGTTTAGGGTGACCCGCTCCCTCCTTTTTCAGAGGCCACGGGAAGCCCCATTACAGGGTAGAGCAGAGGAGTTTGGGGAATATCTGCAGGACAAAATCACTCAGATTCGCAGCGAGTGGGTCCCCTTTAGTGGTCCAGAAGAGACGTCGGAGGTGGGTCTTGAGGGATTAGGCTGGGAGGAGTTTGACTCTGTTACTTCCGATGATATGGACAGGTTGCGTGGGCGACTGCGAGCCACCACATGTTTACTGGACCCGTGTCCCTCCTGGCTTATACTGGCATCCTGGGAGGTTACACGAGGCTGGCTCCAGGAACTAGTTAACGCTTCTCTTAGAGAGGGGTTCTTGCCGGCCGTCTTAAAAGAGGCGGTGGTGAGGCCCCTACTCAAGAAGCCTTCCCTGGACCCGGCTATATTGTCTAATTATCGTCCCGTCTCCAACCTTTGCTTTTTGGCGAAGGTTGTAGAGAGTGTGGTGGCACAACAGTTCCCACGCCACCTGGAAGAAATGGATTATCTAAACCCATGCCAGTCCGGTTTCCGGCCCGGCCACAGCACGGAGACGGCTTTGGTCACATTGGTGGATGATCTCTGGAGGGCCAGAGATGGGGGCTGTTCCTCCATCCTGGTCCTATTAGACCTCTCGGCGGCTTTTGATACCATCGACCATGGTATCCTATTGCATCGCCGGAGGGGCTGGGGGTGAGGGGCACCGTTTTGCGGTGGTTCTCCTCCTACCTCTCTGGCCAAGCGCAGTGTGTGTTGACTGGGGGGCAGAGGTCGACCCTGAGGCCGCTCACCTGCGGAGTGCCCCAGGGGTCGGTCCTCTCACCTCTCCTGTTCAACATATATATGAAGCCGCTGGGCGAGATCATCCGTGGATTCGGGGTAGACTACCATCTGTACGCTGACGACACCCAGCTGTACATTTCTACCCCGAACCACCCCAACGATGCCGTCGAAGTGATGTCCCGGTGTCTAGAAGCCGTGCGGATCTGGATGGGAGGTAACAGACTCAGGCTCAACCCATCCAAGATGGAGTGGCTGTGGTTACCGGCACCCCGGTTCAACCAGCTATGTCCATCACTGGCCATTGGGGGCGTACAGCTGGCCCCCATGGATCGGGTTCACAATTTGGGCGTCCTCCTAGATGCCCAGCTGTCAATGGACGACCATGTGACGGCCGTGGCAAGGGGGCTGTTTCACCAGGTTCGCCTGGTGCACCAGTTGCGTCCCCTATTGGACCGGGATGCCCTCCACACAGTCACCCATGCACTTGTGACGTCTCGGCTGGACTACTGTAATGCTCTCTACATGGGGCTCCCCCTGAGATGCACTCGAAGGCTGCAGCTAGTTCAGAATGCAGCCGCGCGGGTTGTTGCGGGAGGCTCGAGGTACTCCCACGTAACACCTCTCCTGCGCGGGTTACACTGGCTACCTGTGGCTTTTCGGGTGCGTTTCAAGGTACTGGTTATCATCTTTAAAGCACTCCATGGCACAGGACCAAGGTACTTGCGGGATCGTATCCTACCCCATACATCCCTTCGACCGATCCGCTCTCACAGGGAGGGGCTCCTCCGGGTGCCGTCCATGAGGCAGTGCCAGCGGGCGACACCCAGGAGTAGGGCCTTCTCTGTGATGGGCCCGACCCTCTGAAATGACCTCCCCCGTGACATCAGAACAATCACTGATCTCCGCTCCTTCCGTAAGATGCTCAACACCCACCTGTTTAGTTTAGCGGGCCTGGCCTAATCCCGATCTAGTCCCTCAATTCTGTACTTTAAAATTTTTGGGGTTGTTTTAAGCTAATTTTTAACTTTTATTACCCTGTACAGCCTTATAGTTTAATTGGTTTTTAAGTGTATCTATTTTATATTAGGTTTTAATGTGGTGTCTGTACACCGCCCTGAGTCCCTTTGGGGAGAGGGGGCGATCTATAAATTTAATAAAATAAAATAATAATAAAATAAAATAAATAAATAAAAGGCAGTATTGGACTGGCAGGCTCCTAAAACCTGCAAGCAGTTACAGAGTTTTTTAGGCTTTGCCAATTTCTATCGGTAGTTCATCCCGTACTTTGCCCAAGTGGCCCTTCCACTAACTGACCTCTTTTGCACCAAACATCTCATGACAAACCCTTGACCAGGAAGCCCAGTTGTGTGGATAACACCATGTCAGAAAGTGTTTGATCATCTGAAGTCCTTGTTTGCACAAGAGCCAGTATTGAAACATCCAGAGCCCACTAAGCCATTTGTGGTTCAGGCAGGCGCCAGTGATGTGGCAGTGGCTGCAGTCCTCTTACAAAAGAACAATGAAGGATCCTACAGCCGTGTGCCTACACCTCGACGGAACTTGACAGGGACCGAACACAACTGGCCCATTTGGGAGAAGGAGGAATTTGCGGTCCGGTGGGCCCTGTTGACGTGGTGGCATTTACTAGAAGGCGGAGAGATACCCTTCGAGGTCTGGACGGACCACAAGAATTTGGAGGTCCTCCAGACCCCGCAAAGATTGTCACCAAAATAAGTTAGATGGACCTTGTATTTTCGGCGATTCAACTTCCACTTAAAATATATACCAGGGGGAAGAACTTCTTAGCTGATGCCCTCTCCCGCAAACCACAGTATCATAATAAAAGGGAGGATCTAGTACAGGCTATCATCCCGGCCTCACAGCCTAGGGTGTTAGCCGCTCAACAGGCCCCATCAGCACCAAACTTGTGTGCCCAGGGCGAGGACCTCTCCAGAGCAATCAAAGCAGCACTCCCAGTGGACCCGTGATTTCAAGAAAATCAAACTTTATTGACATAGTGAGAGGGCTTTGCCTGGAAGGGGTCGAAGTTATATGTACCAAGTGTGGTACGGATGTCCGGGCTGCAGCACAGCCACGACGTTTGCACGGCTGGACATTTTGGGTTCCTCAACACTCTGCATTTAGTAAATCGCCAGTTCTGGTGGCCCCCACATGAAGAGGGACATAAAGGAATATATAAGGGGTTGTGTTGTTTGCACTACCATGAAGGCCCAGCCTGGACGGCCTCCTGAACTTTTACAGAAGGTGGCAGATCCAATTCGGCCATGGGAACAGATAGCCATGGCCTTCGTCATGGATTTACTGGACAGCCATGGGAACAAGATCATTTGGATGATAATAGACCTGTTCTCCAAGCAGGCTCATTTTGTAGCATGTACCAGCCTTCCATCTGCTAGGAAGCTGGCCAAACTGTTTTATTGCCCATGTCTATAGACTCCATGGCATCCCCAAAAGGATAATTTCAGACAGGGGAGTGCAATTCACTACCTGGTTCTGGTGTAGATTCGTGGCAATGGTGGAGTGTTCACAGGGACTTAGTACAGCCTTCCACCCAGAGACAAATGGTGCAGCGGAGAGGGCAAACGCGTTGGTGGAGCACTACTTGAGATGTTATGTCCAGTTCCAACAGACTGATTGGGCTGAACTCCTCCCCTTTGCAGAAGTTGCATATAACAATGCAGTGCACAAAAGTACGGGGTTTATCCCATTCAGTGTGGCCACAGGGCAGTAGTTCATCCCAATTCCGGAGTGTCCTCAAGTGCACCCAGATGACACGACCTCGCAGGAGTGGCCAGGATACAAAAAGTTTGGAAAGTGGTGAGGGATGCGTTGTGTCACTCTTTTGCCACATATAAAAAGAATGTCGATAAAAGGCGGAAGGCGCAAGGACTTTTCCGTGTAGGCCAGAGGGTATACCTCTCCACTAAACATCTCAGACTGCCGTTGCCATGTAAGAAACTTGGGCCCAAATTCATTGGGCCTTTCCCAATCCTGCAAGTTATTAACCCAGTAACAGTACAGCTAAGACTCCCCCCTCTACTGGGGAAAACACATCCAGTCTTCCACTGCAGCCTGCTTCGATTAATTCAGGCCTCTGATATCAGAGGAGACCCACTACGGCCGTCAGCCCCAGCTACTGTAGATAGGGAACAGCACTATATAGTACAAGATATACTAGATTCTAAGTGGCACAGAGGATGGTTACAATACCTTATTTTATGGAAAGATTATCCCCTGTATGAGGCATCTTGGGTTCATAGCAAAGACTGTAGGGCACCCCACCTGGTAGTGAGATTCCACCACAGACATCCCACAAAAACGGGGGAAAGGGGTCCTTCAACTCCTAACTAACTGCAATTCGTAGCTCCCCAGATACTGTCTCCATGGTAGGGGGCCGCATGTCAGCTACGGCCAGCTCAGAGGCCTGGAGCTGCCATTCAGGGGAGAAGACTGGGCCACCTGACAAGACTCACCATCTCACTTACACAAGCTGAAAAAACTCCTGCTACTATTCCATGATTAATTGCTGGGTGGTTTCGCTCTGGGCCACAAGGTGATGGGTATGTGCACAAGCGGGGTCCTGCTTATCTTAATTACCAATGTAGCTATAAAAGATGGTGGAAAGCACAGGGTGACAGCTCTGACAATTTATTCATTGCCTTAGTGTTTTGTTCGTCAGTTCATGCCGAAGGAAGAATACAACCTGCATTTACAAAACGTTACTGTGTTTGGCTGCTTTCACTAACACTTCGATCTCCTACCTGCTGTAGACTTTGTCTCCCAGTTGATATCATAGTAGTGAACGTCTCCCATTATAACTTGATGTTGTCCTTTTATATAATTTATAATCCACATGTTTATTGAAAATGACAGATGAATAAAATTTACAAGTTTTTTATTTCTATGTTTTGCCAATAAGTTTCGTATTTCTTGTCCCATCCATGTATAAACCAGGTTCAATTGTGCTTAATCTATCTTGTTTGCACAGGTAGTCCTCACTTACCACTTCTTCCATGTTACTATGGCACAGTAGAAGCAGATGTGCACCTAGTCCACAAAATTTTTGGTAATCCTAGGACTTGTTCCGTGACCGCATGTCAGCAGTGACTGGTTTTGACGGTGCAGGAAAAGGATTGCACCAATTTGGGTTCTGCCAATAGTTGCATAGTTATGATGGTGGTGGCATCCCACATTCGTGATCCCCATTTGTGACCTGCCCAGCTAGCTTCTGACAAGCAAAATCAGTGGATATATTGGCAGGAAATTGCAAGTCACAGTCATATGAAATTGCCTTTAATAACCCACAGTAATTAGCTTAACACTTACAGAGGAACAGGGGTAAGTTGGCAGTGTCATGTGACATGATGCTTAATGATTGAGCTTCTTAGTGACGCAAATATCAGTTCCAATAACGGTAGGTTATGTGAGGACTATTTGAACCTGGACGTCACAAGATGGGTTGTAGACAGTATTTTCAGCCCTTATTTGCAGTTAGGACTTCCATGAGCAAAAGTGGTTTATACTTTTCTCTTTTTTTCAACTCATCTCTAACCATTTTACCAAAAACTGAAGTTTCTTTTTCTTTCTTTTTTTTGCATCTTACAGATGAACAGGATGCCAATAAGAACACTCTGGACAACTGTAAATAACACTCAATGTTGAAAAGGGAAGAAAATCAAGCTAGAAATCAAAATATTTTCCATTTCCAACAAAAAACTATACAAATCTGCTCCTCCTCCAGCAGCTATTTGGGAGAGAAAATCCAGAAAGACTAAGCAGATTATACAGAACTCGATACATTATATGAGAGGGGAAGGGAGATTATAATTCAGCAAAAGAGGGAAATATCTAGAAGTCTGTTGGGAGGAAAAGATCAATAGTAAAGCCACACAGAACAGACAGTAATACAGGCCTCTCCCTGTAAGGAAGAAGACGGCTTGAATAAAAGCACCACTAAACCAGGCATTGTCCATATTTTTGACCTCAAGAATATCAGCTGTGCAAAAGCTCCATAGATTTGCCTATTGTGGGAAAAGCACAGATTGCAAATCACAGCTGATTATGCGCTAGAGGAGTCAGAAAGGAGACAATCCATACTAATTACCTGGTTGTGGCAAAAACTATGGTCACAACAGCTCCCTTGTGATTCATGAAAGCACCTCTACAAAAGAGGGATGCCACAAAAGTGCTAATGTGGTAAATGCTTTAGTGAGCATGGCAATATGGTGCTGCATGAGATAACACACAGGAGGGAGAAAACATATGACTGTGCAGATTGTGTGAAAGTGTCATAGAAATTCCCGGGTCTTGAGACACTGAAGGACACACACACAGGAATAAAACCATTTGAACATCGTTTCTGTGGGAAAAGTTTCAGTGAGAATTCCACCCTGGTGAAGCACCCGAGGACTCCCACAAAAGTGAAACCCTTTGAATGTCCTGATTGTGGAAAAAAAATTAGTCACAATTTCAGTCTGGTGATGCATCAGTAGATTAACTCAAGGGAGAAATTGTATGAGTGTCTAGATCGTGAAAAAAGCTTCAGTAGAAATTTCCATCTCAAGAGACATCAGAGAATTGACACAGAAGAAAAACCCCTTGAATGTCCTGATTATGGGAAAGTCACAATTCCAGCCTGGTGATACACCGGAAGACTCAAATAGGAGATAAATGCTTTCAATGTCCTGATTGTTGGAAAACTTTCAGTTATAATTTCATCTTGGTGATACACCAGAGGAATCATAAATGAGAAAAACCCATTCAATGTCCTGACTGTGGGAGAAGTTTCAGTCGTAATTCCAGCCTGGTAAATACATCAGAGGATTCACTCCATGGAGAAACCTTATAAGTGTGTAGATTGTGGGAAAGGCTTCATTAGAAATTCCTACCTCCTGAGACATCAGAGGACTCACAGAGGAGAGAAACCCTTTGAATGTTCTCTATGTGGGAAAACCTTTAGCGATTATTCCAGACTGGTGAGACACCAATGGATTCACAGCGGAGAGAAACGCTTTGAATGTCCTATCTGTGGGAAAGGTTTTAATCACAATTCCCATCTGGTGAGACACCAGAGGACACACACAGGACAGAAACCCTTTGTATGTCCTGATTGTGGGAAAGGTTTTAGTTGGAAGTCCAGTCTGATGAGACACCAGACGACTCACACAGGAGCGAAACCCTTTGAATGTTCTGATTGTGGGAAAAGTTTCAGTCGGAATTCCCACCTGGTGTTACACCAGAGGACTCACACAGGAGCGAAACCCTTTGAATGTTCTGATTGTGGGAAAAGTTTCAGTGATTATTCCAGACTGGTGAGACACCAGAGGACTCACACAGGAGAGAAAACCTTTGAATGTTCTGATTGTGGGAAAGGTTTCAATGATTATTCCAGACTGGTGAGACACCAGAGGACTCACACAGGAGAGAAAACCTTTGAATGTTCTGATTGTGGGAAAAGTTTCAGTCAGAATTCCTACCTGGTGGTACACCAGAGGACTCACACAGGAGAGAAACCATTTGAATGTCTTATTTGTGGGAAAAGCTTCAGTGATTATTCCAGACTCGTGAGACACCAGAGGATTCACACCAGAGAGAAACCCTTTGAATGTCCTATCTGTGGGAAAGGTTTTAATCATAATTCCCATCTGGTGACACACCAGAGGACTCACACAGGAGAGAAACCCTTTGAATGTCCTGATTGTGGGAAACGTTTCAGTCAGAATTACCACCTGGGGATACACCAGAGGATTCACACAGGAGAGAAACCATTTGAATGTCCTATTTGTGGTAAAAGTTTTACTCGGAATTTCCATCTGGTGAAACACCTTTGGACACACACAGGAGAGAAACCCTTTGAATGTTCTGATTGTGGAAAACGTTTCAGTCAGAATTCCCACCTGGTGACCCACCAGAGGACACACACAGGAGAAAAACCTTTTGAATGTCCTATTTGTGGGAAAACTTTTAATTGGAATTCCAGTCTGGTGAGACACCAGACGACTCACACAGAAGCGAAACCCTTTGAATGTTCTGATTGTGGGAAAAGTTTCAGTCGGAATTCCTACCTGGTGGTACATCAGAGGACTCACACAGGAGTGAAACCCTTTGAATGTTCTGATTGTGGGAAAAGTTTCAGTGATAATTACAGACTGGTGAGACACCAGAGGATTCACACAGGAGAGAAACCCTTTGAATGTCCTGACTGTGGGAAAAGCTTTAGTTATAATTCCAACCTGGTGAAACACCAGAAAACACACATAAACAAAGAAACCGTTTCAATGTCCTGATTGTGGGAAAAGTTTTAGTCTGAGTTGCAACCTGGTGACCCACCAGAGGACACACACAGGAGAAAAACCGTTTGAATGTCCTGTTTGTGGGAAAGGTTTTAGTCAGAATTCCAACCTGGTGATACACCAGAGGACTCACACAGGAGAGAAACTGTTTGAATGTTCTGATTGTGGGAAATGTTTCAGTCAGAATTCCCACCTGATGATACACCACAGGACACACACAGGAGAGAAACCATCTGAATGTCCTATTTGTGGGAAAAGTTTTAGTCGGAATTCACAGTCTGGTGAGACACCAGTCGACTCATACAGGAGAGTAACCCTTTGAATGTCCTGAATGTGGGAAAAGCTTTAGTAATAATATCAAACTGGGAAATACCAGAGGACTCACATAGGAGAGAAACCCTTTGAATGTCTTGATTGTGGGAAAACCTTTAGTAATAATATGAAACTGGTGACACATCAAAGGACTCATACAGGAGAGAAACCCTTTGAATGTCCTGATTGTGGGAGAGGTTTCAGTCAGAATTCCTACCTAATGATAAGCCAGAGGACTGACACCGTGGAGAAATCTTTGAATTGTCCAGTTTGTACTCATTACTTCAAGTATAAATCATCCCTTATTGCTCACAAGGTAATCCATTTGAGGAAAGGTAGATGAATTTAGAGAATCCTTGAATTTCATTTGTGATCTTCCTTGAAAGTGTAGGTGAGAAATTGATTGAATTTTGGCCCGATTTATTTTGCTCAAAAATTTCTCAGGATTAAATTGGTAAGTGGAGTGAAAATGAAAATTGAAATTGGCTAACTATTAATTTCTGGTTATCAGGAAAGCTTCTGGATATTTCGTTTTCCAGAAATAGAGTAATTCCTCAATAAGGAATTTTGGGTGGAGATTTTGTCTGTTGATTATGGAATTCCCACATGTGGAGTTTCAGTCTTCTACCTTGGTTTTGCCTGATTTTCAGCCCCAGAATTCCACAGCCCCCATAAAAGTAGTCCTTAAGATGTAACTCTGATGGGCCTTGAATTAAGGTTGCAATGGCTTTTAAGTGAAATTACTTTCCTTAACTACCTGAATCCCCCTGCTTGCCCTGATGCAGCCATTAATCAAATGTGCGAGTCACTAAGCAGAACACTTTCTACTCGGAGCTAGAAAAAATTCCTTGGAGGCAGGTCTAGGGCTGCCTGCCGTAGGCATCTCTAGGCCTCCCCCACGCTCCAAACCATCCTTTTCCATTGTTTCCTAACCCTTGAGTCCCCTTGGTCCTTCACCTCATCCCAGGGTGGGAAGAACATATACCAGTGATGGCTAATGGTTTTTGGATCATATGCTAAAAGCAGGGGGAGCACAGGGGGGTCGTGCGCAGGCATGCCCACACCCATGCTATGTGCATGACACCAGCACGCATGTGTGCACGACCAGCGCTCTCCCCCCGCTTTTGATGTTCTTTTTTTTGCCCTCCCAGGCTCCAGATGCTTTCTAGGAGGTTGGGGAAGGCCAAAACAGCCTCCCATCCTCCCTAGAGGCCCTCCAGAGGCTTCAGGAGGTTCCCTGAAGCCTCCAGAGGACGTAAACAACCCTAAGGGGAACCCGGGAAGTTCAGGAACTGTGACATACAGTTTGGTCACAGGGCTGTTTTTCGCCCTCCTGATCCTTCAGGGAAGCTTCCTGAAGGCTCTGGAGGGTGAAAAACAGCCATATGAGCAAACCAGAAGTCCGTTCCTGAACTTTTTTTCCTGTAGGGCTGTTTTTTCATGCTCCGGAGACTTCCACGAAACAGCCTTAAAAGAAGGCCAAAGTCAGCTGGCCAGCCCATGGATGTGTGCTGGAGCTGACAAGGCAATGCCTTGCGTGCTTTAACAAATGGCACTGCATGCCACCTGTATCATGTATCCCATAGGTTCGCCATCACGGACATATATCATTGGGCCTCATGACTTTGTCCTGGAAGCAGCCACCATTTTCAGTGGGCCCTGGATTGATCCCTGGTGTGAACTGTGGTAACCGTGCAATGTGCCACATGGCGTACTGGCGCAAGCGTCAGCATAATATACGCATAATTGACTCCCATACTTCTCTGCCGTCTCAGAAGGGAACCAAGAATGAAAAAAATGCAGTCAATGGAAATGGTTGGAGTGCACTTAGAGGAGTTTAGCCAAAAGGAAAAGGGTAGCTGATGGGAGCTTTTTAAAACATTATTTCCTCAGGGTGTCAGGCTGTGGACTGCAATGGTCCTAAAGTAAGCGGGTAAGACATCCACCAAAACTAAGACTTGATGCTTATTTTGGGGTTCAAAAGAGGGAAATAGGAGTATATATATATGTATAACATTTTCCAGCCATTTTATGTTGTGTCATCCCCATACGCTCCCCTCGTAGGCCAGGCCGGATTCGGGAAACACCCCAGAAGGGCTCCGATGCCATGGTCTCCTGAATGCTCCCCTACTATCTGCACATGTCAGTACACTGCCACCCTGCCCTCCCACACCCGCCCTCCAGCCCGTACCCTTCCTTCCTACCTTTGTGAGCAGCTTTGAACAGAAGTACACGGCTGAGCTACTAGATTCTGCAAGGTATATATAAGGCCAACGGCTGGAGGAGGGATGATGAGGCTGGCAGGAAAAGCCAGGCACACAAAGAGTGGCTGTAAATCGAGGAGCAAGGCTTAATCCTACCACTGCGCAGGATGGATACATCATGTTGGCAGGCCATATCCAGCCCGCAAGCTGTAGTTTGAGGACACCTGACATAAAGCTTCCCCCGGCTGTTTTTTGTTCTGTGGCACTAAGGCCCAAATAGGCATGCCTCGCTCCCAATTCCATGGGGAGGGGCCATGCCCCCTCAGTCAATTTTCTCACTGAAGAGGTAGCAGAAAAGAGATTTCCAAAGCCCAACTTCTGACTGATTCACAAATGATGGTGTCCAGTTGGCCAGTAAAGCAGAATATGTTGCGCTGGTTATCCACAGCATTAGTAGGAGTCCCAGGGCTCAATGTGCGCAACTTCAAAAATGTTCATAAGCCAGGCTTGTACACTGGTTAATCTAAATTTGGCCTCACGAATCCTGGATGCAATAAGCTAAGGCAGGTTCAGGAAGCAATCCTTGGAAATGGGCAGTCTTTGATTATCTACTAAGGTACATTCATGGATGCAAACAATTTTGGTAAATGTGCTTGCTTCAAACCTGGCTGAAAGTTCCTAGAAAGTGACATCAGATATCTAAAAAGAATTGGCACAAAAAATTGCACATTATACATTTCTTTTTTATTTAACAGAACTTCTGCCCTGGCTGCTACACCTTCATGGGTTGAAAACGCTCCTTTTTGGGGCCACTGCCATAATCATCATGAGAATCCTCTGCTGCCTCCACCACTGTACTTTCCCTTTCCCAAAATGAGCGGAAAAACAAAACTCTCAGGCTCACACACGACATTGGTCATTCCAACAATAAATCTTAGTTAAAGTAGGGAAGGCACAGATCTTAATAAATGTATTACGTGATTGCATGGAAAACAGAGAGGGAGAGAAACAACCAACAAAAAAACCAAAATCCCCAACATTCCTATTTATATATTTCCCTTTTAAGTATCTTTATTTAGCCAAATTGGTTTTTCTTGCTTCATCCCTGAGCAGAGTCTATTTCTCACATACCTTGGCGCACGTGCGTATTCTTCATTCCTGCCTGGATAGGTAATTTGTCCCAAACCCAGGCCTCCATCAGTCTCCCTTGAGGAGATTTCAGTGGGATCCTAGACTTTGAGCTTCCCATTTCCTGGTCTGCTCTTCCCACTGTCCGCAACAAGAGTCCAACACTTCACTCTTTTCTTTTACTTGGGTCCATTGCAACCGTGGAATACACCACCACCCAACAGGAGAATGTACCTTCTGACCTGTGGTCAGCCCTCAGTTTTTCAGGCAAATGGCCTGGGTGGATTCTGATGGTCTTCTGCAGTTAGTAAATGCACAGAGGGAGAAAGATCCAGAGAAGCGTTTTTTTCTCAAGCACATTCAGACACACAGACACATACTCTCTTTCATATCCTGGGCTTTTAAAGGTAAAATTTAGAGGTACTCACCTTTCCAAGCAGCCTTTGAACTCAACATTCAAAACCCCTTTAAAACCTTTGTTTCAAATGGCCAAGGTCTGGGAAAAATCCACCCACAGACTCAATGGGTCTGTGCCAGCAAGGGAGGCTTACCCAGGCCAGGTGCATGTGACTTATTTTTTTCTCTTGGAGATGTCTGATGCATAGAACTGTAGGAAGTTATCACCCAGCCCTCTCCCAGAAAAATGAAATATCCTAGGAAATATTGAAAAAGCATAATATTTCTCTGGATGTGAAAAGGAAGAAACATGTTTTAAAAGACAGAATAGCTTCCTGCAGCTTCCTGCCCATCCCCACTTTGTCAATAGGCCATTAAGAAGGCCAAGCTAGTCCACTTTACATAATAAAGAGTTCTCCCCTTCAGCTCCAGGGGGATGGGATTAAGGCATGATAATATTGGTCCTTTACTCAACTCCCCACATGGCATCTGAGAACTCAACCAAACCTGGATTCAAAACGCAGCCTAAAGTTTTGCCCCTGCATGGCTTCCTGGGAGTCTGACAACCAATCAGAACACAAGCTCAAGATCAAAGGCCAGAGAGGGCATAAAACCAGGGACTCAGCTTCTCTTCCTCCCTTCTCTCTTCTCCACCAACATTGAAGCACGTGATCACCTTTTCTGTTCAGGACTCAAGCCATGTGGTCCTGTCCTCCATTAAACCATCTCTCCAAGCAGCCTCCATGTCTCCACTGTCTTTTTCCCACCTGGAGCCGAACCCAGAAGGACATTTCTTTCAACAGAACCAAAGCCCCAGAAGGCAAGAAAGAGCAATGGTTTTGGTTCCGAGTATACAATTAATATTATTTTTTTACCACATATTTTAAGAAGCTTCAGCAACTTACTGGGGCCACTCATAAACTCTCCTTATGACTCACAGATATTTTGTGAAAAGGAGATTCTGGCTAGGAAATTCTGGCCTCAAAATCTGGAAGACATTCAGGATCCAGAAGGAGGAAACTGAACGTTGCGTTTCTCTAAGACACATTAAAATTAACATGAGGGAAATAGCAGAATATGTAAAAAAAAAAAAAAACCTCTGTACAATAAAAAGATAGACATTGGGGGAGGGGGAAAATTTCTTCTACCATATATAAGGCAATCATGCCATCTTTCTTAGGCTCCATTTTCTATGCCCTGCTGCACATGTTTCTCTGTGTGACCTAATGGGAGACTCCAGTCCAAGTCATGCAGTCCTGTCCACCATTAAACCATCTTTCCAAGCAGCCTCCCTGTCTCCAGTGTCTTTTTCCCCACTTGTAGCCGAGCCCAGAAGGACATTTCTTTCAACAGTGTAATTCCGTAAAACGTTCATGGATTTTAAGGCTGGGCACATAGCTAAACTTCACAAGGTTAAGTAAAATCACATTTCATTAGTTCACTAGGCTCAGCTTCAAAGTCGGTTGCTAGAAATCAAAAACCACTTGATGGCATTTAATCAGTGGAAGCATGTTGCAAACGCCTTAGGTAGAAACTGGAGAAGGATGTTTTTTTTGCCTCCAATCTGGAGATGGTGCTCAAACAGGCAACACCTGTGCCTAGAAAGAGGCTAATACTTGTGGCTGAGCTTAAAGGAGTTAAAACCATCGAGTAGTGTGTTGCTAGAATGGTTAGAAAGCGCCGGGAGAGTAGAAGAGAGAAAGTTCAGTTGTCTTTTGAAAAAAAGCACCTTTGGGAACAGCTGAACTTCCTCTTCCGGATCGCTCATGGGAGGGGAGTGGTGTGCAGAGCGGCTTTTGTGCTCTTCCCATGGTCGAAGCAGCAGCTGGAAGGTGAGTGGAGGGCGGGTGGGAGGAGAGTCCTGGAAGCAGAGAAGCAGCTGGGCTGAAGCATCTCAGCTGCTGCTGCTGCAGGTTCCTTCCCTCCCCGAATTTAAGCCCACTGGTGCTGCAGGCTGTGAAACTGGTGGCTGCAATTTTCCTCCTGGTGGGAAGATTGGAAAAGTCTCTTCCAAGTGAAGGTGGATTCTTTGGGAATGGCTTCCCTCCAGAGGTTGTGGGTGCTCCCATCACTGGAGGGTTTGTGACAGAGCTGGGAGGGACCTTGCAGGTCTTCTATACAGACGCCCTGATCAAGCAGGAGACCCAATATCATTTCAGACAAATGGCTGCCCTGTCTCTGATTAAAAGCCACCAGGGATGGAGCTCCCACAACCTCTGAAGGAAAACCCTTCCACTGGTTTACTGTTCTCAGTGACAGGAAATTTCTCCTTAGTTCGAACTTTCTCTCCTTGATTAGTTTCCACCCAGTTCCTTGTCCTGCCTTCAGGGGCTTTGGAGAATAGGTTGACACCCCTCCCTCTTTTGTGGCAACTCCTCAAGTATTGGAAGATGGTTATCATGTCTCCCCTAGTCCTTCCCTTCACTGGACTAGACATACCCAATTCCTGCAACCCTTCTTTATATTTTAGCCTCCAGCCCCCTAATCCTCTTTGTTGCTCTTTTTCTGCCTTCTTCCAGAGTCTTAACATCTTTTTTATGATAGGGTGACCAAACTCTGCAATTTTCTAAGTGTGGTCTTACTCTTAATAAAGTGGTACTAGTACTTCACATGATCTTGATTCTCTGTTTATGCAGCCTAGTATTGTATTGGCTTTTTTTTTGGCCACTGCAATACACAGCTGGCCCATATCTAAGTGATTGTCCACTAGGACCTCAAGGTTTCTCTTATAGTTATTACTTGAGCCAAGTGCTACCTATTCTGTACCAGTACATTTGGCTTTCCTTGCATAAGTGTAAAATCCTTTTTCCCCCTGCATTGAATTTCATTTTGTTAGATAGGGCCCAGAGTTCTAATCTATCAAGATTCTCTATCTTGAGCCTAGTTCTGAGGTGTTGACTATTCCTGCCAACTTGGTGTCATTTGCAAATTTGATGCGTTCCCATTCGACTCCCTCATGGAAGGCATTTTTTTATTATATAAAAGTTTTTATTTTTAGAGAAACATAAAACATACAGACATAAACAAACACAAATAAAAATCCTTCTCCAATTATTTCTATTGTGTCGATTGGTTACAAAATGTTTGTGCTTTCTCACAATAGTCTTCACTTGCAATTTACAGAAAGACGCATATCATCATTCTAATATATATGTATAGAATTGTTATGGTTATTAAACATCCATTTGACTATAGCTATTATTACATCCTTTTTATGTAAAATATTCTCAATTTAAGATAAATTTATATTATGGCATGTACATCATCCTGAAATCATCCAATAGTATTACATCTTTATATTCTATTCTATATAGAATTATTTATCTTTTATAGCAAAGCTTTTAAACATCCTCTCCCTCGTCCTCACTTACAATTTATATAAAATCTCACATTATCAATCTAGTGTGTATATATATATATATATATATATATATATATATATATATATATATATATATATACACATTATTATCATTATTAATCATTTATTTAGCTATAACTATTATTGCTTTATTTTATACATAATACTCTAAATTTAACTAAATGTCAGCATTCCAAATATCATGCAGAATTAAATCAGAGTCCAAGGCAGAGCTATCCTTAAAGTTCCAATTTAATAAGACAGACATGTTGGCATATCTGTGGAAATCCCAAATCTAAAGCTTACTGGGATTCCACCCAATTGAAAGTTCATGATCTTATCCCCACACCCATAAATCCATCACACGGTCCAATCTTCTTCGCCCACGCTGGAATCTCCACCCAGCTGGTTCTGGTCAGATGCAGAGGTGTGGAGACAAAAGATGACCTTGGTCTTCTAGAAAAGAATGACAACAACACATTCCACAATTCTACTCCTTTCTATTCCCTCCTCCCAACTACTACACTAATGAAACAGCACAGTGAAATAAAAGTGTGTGTGGCAGGGCAAAGATCCTAAAAGGTATATAACTGCAGGCCTGACAGGCAGCCTCTCCTCAGAAGAAAAGTGTTTCCTGAAAAGAGAATAACATAAAAGTTATCATAACAAAATTAACCACCTCCCCCCCCCCCCCCCCAGGGGACTCATTGGCTTATTGGGAAATTTCTCATGGAATTGTTTTACTAACTTCTCCACTTTTAAGTTCCAACTTTTCACCCAAGTAGCTTCAGATAAAGGGTAACCCTTCCAATGCACTAAATACTGTAAGCGATCCCTATTCAGCCTGGAGTCTACGATTTTTTCCACCTCAGATTGTGTTTCCCCTTCTATCACTACAGAAGGAGAGAAAGCTTGGGTGGATGCTCTTATGCTGGACCCAATTACTGGTTTCAACAAGCTACAATGAAATTCTGGGCCAATTTTCCCTAGAGTTCTGGGTAGACTGAGTCGAACTGTAACTGGGTTAACTATCTGCACTATTGGGAATGGACCTAGAAATTGTGCATCAAATTCCTTGCTAGGCATTCTTAATCTCAAGTATTTGGTAGATACAAAACCTTTGTCCCCGACACGGATGGGGGTTTGGAGCGAGCGATGTTTATCAGCTTGCTTCTTGTAGTCATATGCCACATATGGTAGAGCTTTCTTCGTGTTCTCCCATCCTTTCTTTAGTGTGTCCATCCATTCATTCAGAGACATGAAGAAGGGAGGTTCTCTAGGCAACACAGGCATGGCAACAAATTCCATGCCACTGGTAATCTGTAAAGGAGTTAATTCAGTGCTGCTGTGGACCGTATCGTTGTATGCCACTTTAGCAAAGGGTAGCAAGTCCAACCAGTTGTCTTGCTGATAGTCCACAAAACACTGGATGTATTGTTCCATCATCGCATTGGCCCGCTCCGCTGTGCAGTTCATGCTGGGATGAACCTCTGAGCTCAGTTCTTGTGTGGACCCAATGGATCTCAGGACCTCCCTCCAGAACTTGGCTGTGAACTGGACTCCGCGGTCTGAAATGATCCTCTTGGGCAATCCGTGCAGGCAATAAATGTGTTTCACAAACATTTTTGCTAATTTCTTTGCAGACGGCAACCCTGAGCAAGCGACGAAGTGTGCCTGCTTGGAAACCGTCGATAACTGTCCAGATTACTCTGTTCCCACTGCTGTCTGGGAGTTCGACGATGAAGTCCATTGCGAGCTCTTCCCATGTTCGGTTAGGGCTGGCTACTTCTTGTAGTAGTCCAGGGGACTTCTCTGGTAGTGGTTTCATCGTTGCACAAGTAGCACAGCTTTTTACATAATCTTCCACCTCTGATTCCATCTTTGGCCACCATAATTGACGCCTGGCGAGGTGGAGCAATTTTAGGAATCCAAAGTGGCCTCCTAGTTCCACCTCATGGTTTCGCTGTAGAACTTCCAGCCTCAACTCTGCAGGGACGTACAATTTGGACCCCTTCCAGGCCAATCCATTTTCCATCGTTAGGATTTCCTGGTTATTGTTGAGCCACTGGTCTGTTGGGAGCGCCAATTTCATAGCTGTCATCAGCTTATCCTGGCTTCCATTACTGTCGTTCTGTGGTTTTCTCGACAAAACATCCCCCAACAAGTTTTTTGGTACTTGTTGGACCCCTGGGGTTTTTGTCTCTGCTGCAGGTGCTGCAGTTTCTGGGCTCTTGTGTTCAATCATCCTTCGCTGGCCCTTTTCCTCAACCGGTGGTAGCGGCCCAAATGCAATAATCAATTTCCTACCACCGTCTTCCCACTTTATTGTAGGCTTCCACTTGTCAAGCCATGCAAGCCCCAAGATAATTGATTCCGACATCACTGGAGCCACAATGAATCTGAGAAGCTCATAGTGGTGGCCCACTTGTAACTTCACCAGTTCAGTTATTAGCGTGGCTGGGGCGCCTCCAATTAGCGTTGCATCTACCTGCTCAACCCGAATGGACAGACTAGAGGTCTTGTGCATATACCCAGTTGCTTTACAATCGACATGCTGATAAAGCATTGAGTGTAACTGGTGTCCACAACTGCTTCAACTTCCCCTTCCACTCCTATCTTGGGTACTTGGAGGTTGGCTTGGAAGACGAAGGGGCGGATGGGTGCACTCACCATTGGGTCATCTTCGGCATTTTCCTCCTCTTAGGCCTCTCCATTGGTAGGACTCTTTGTCACCTTAGGTTGGGGATCCTCTTCCAGAGGTTGTTGCCCCAGATGACTCTTTTCTGGTGGCATCTGGGGCCTTCTCTTTACCGCCGTGGCGGTTGGTGTGCACGTTTGTGGCATTGGGGCTGGAGCCAAGCACTCTGATGCTCTGTGGCCAAGTTGACAGCAACGGTGGCATTTTATTGGGCCCCACGAGGGAAGGAACCTAGTTACATGCACTCCTTGCATTGTTTTCTCCTTTAGGATTTTTATCCATGAAATTTTGCTTAGGTTCTGAATTTCTTAAAATCAGCTCTTCTAAAGTTTAAGACACTTGTTGGATTATATTCTATTGCTTGTGTTTGCATTATATTGAATTCAGTAAGACGTGGTCACTCTCCCAAGGTTCCAGCAACTTCAACTCCTTCTACCGCTTCTCTATTAGTAAGAATTAGTTGAGTATAGTATTTCTTCTAGTTCCGTCCTCTACCTTTTAGATGACAAAGTTGTCAGCTAAGTTGGTTAGGAATCTGTTCAATCTCCTACTTGCTGTAGAGTTTGTCTCCCAGTTGATATCAGGGTAGTTAAAGTCTCCCATTACATTATTTTTTATAATATTTGTTTTTAATTTTTAATTTAAAACAAATACAACATCCTTCTTTACATGCTATAGAAAGTGTATCAGTTGGTTAGAAAAAGACTTTCGTGCATCTCTTCTACAGTCAACAAACATAATTCATATTAACTTAAGTATTTTAACTCAAATATTCATACATATCACCATCATCATATCTCCATTTTCATTTGACTATAATTGTTTAAGCGTCCTTCATCATAAAATATACCAAAATTTAATACATAACCACATACTGGCCTTTCAATTACTATTTGTAAAATCCTCCACTAACACTAAATCCTTATCTCCTATTCTAGCTAAACATCCATGATATTTAATAACAAAGTTTTCTAATCCTCCTTTCCAAATCACTATTTAAAGTTTACATCCAGTTTCCTTATGTTATACCCATATCTAAATATACGTTGTTGTTCTTATGCTTCTTTTATTTGACTATATCCTATATCATAACATTTCCCCCCTAATAATCAAAACTTTAATTGTATCTAACTTGTTGTTGTTGTTGTTGTTGTTGTTGTTGTTGTTGTTGTTATTAGCCTTTATATATAATCCAAAGGGATTGCTAATCTTCTTTACATGGGTACCATTCAATATTCATATCCAATTATACTCATCATAACACTACACATTGTATACATTAGTAACATTATCAGTTATTTATTTAAGCTATATCTATTGTCAATAAATTTCACTAAGTTTAACTAGTTCTAAATTATATTCTTCCATCTATCACATGTGCCAAGCCGCAGCAGCTGGGGGGCGGGCAGAGCGCCATCTGGCTTGGCGCCTTAGGGATACTCCCTAGGTCAGTGAATGGTGCTTTGCCCGGCTGGAGAGGGGGTTTGCCGGATGGCTGCTCGTGAGGATGGTCACCTCATGGCTGCTTCGCACCTGAGGCTGTGCTCTGCTCTTTGGGAGCCCACTTGCAAGGGAGCAGCACCCGGCAACCCCAAAACAATAAGCCCTTCCCCTCTAATAAGCCCAAGGCCATATTTCGTGGGTCAAAAAAATATAAGACCCTGTCGTATTTTAGGGGAAACATGTTACTTTTCTTTTTTCCCCACCTCATCTCTAAAGATTTTACAAAAAATTGAAGTTACACTTTTCTTTGCATCTTACAGATGAACAGGATGCCAATAAGAGCACTCTGGACAACTGCAAATAACAACCAATGTTGAAAATGGAAGAAAATCAAGCCAGAAATCAAAATATTTTCCATTCCCTGCAGAAAACCATGCAAATCTCCTCCTCCAGCAGCTGTTTGAGAGAGAAAATCAAGAAAAAATGAGCAGATTATGCAGAACTGATATGAGAGAGGAAGGGAGATTGTTTATAATTCAGCAAAAGAGGGAATAAATATCTGGAAGTCTGTTGGGAGGAAAAGATCGATAGTAAAGTCATGTGGAACAGATAGGCTCTCACTGTGAGGAAGAAGACGGCTTGGATAAAAGCACCACTAAACAAGGCATTGCCCATATTTTTGACCTCCTCAAGAATATCAGGTGTGCAAAAGCTCCATAGATTTGGGAAAAGCACAGATTGCAAATCACAACTGATTATGTGTTAGAGGAGTCAGAAAGGAGTAAATCCATACTAATTACCTGGTTGTGGCAAAAACTATGGTCACAACAGCTCCCTTGTGGTTCATGAAAGCACTTCCACACAAGAGAAAAGCCACAAAACTGCTCCCAATTTGGTAAATGCTTTAGTGAGCATGGCAACATGGTGCTACATCAGATAACTCACAGGAGGGAGAAACATATCACTGTGCAGATTGTGTGAAAGTTTCATTAGAAATTCTCAGGTCTTGAGACACTGAAGGACGCACACACAAGAATAAAACCATTTGAACATCCTTTCTGTGGGAAAAGTTTCAGTGAGAATTTCACCCTGGTGAAGCACCCGAGGACTCCCACAAACGTGAAACCCTTTGAATGTCCTGATTGTAGAAAAAAAAATTAGTCATAATTTCAGTCTGGTGATGCATCAGTAGATTGACTCCAGAGAGAAACTGCATGAGTATCTAGATTGTGAGAAAAGCTTCAGTAGAAAATTCCATCTCAAGAGGCTCACACAGAAGAAAAACCCTTTGACTGTCCTGATTATGGGAAAGTCACAATTGCAGTATGGTGATATACCAGAAGACTCACATAGGAGAGAAATGCTTTGAATGTCCTGATTGTTGGAAAACTTTCAGTTATAATTCCATCTTGGTGATACACCAGAGGAATCATAAATGAGAAAAACCCATTCAATGTGGGAGATGTTTCAGTCGTAATTCCCGCCTGGTAATACATCAGAGGATTCACTCCATGGAGAAACCTTATAAGTGTCAAGATTGTGGGAAAGGTTTCATTAGAAATTCCCAACTCCTGAAACACAAGACCACGCACACAGGAGAGAAGCCCTTTGAATGTCCTGACTGTGGGAAAAGTTTCAGTCGAAATTATAATCTGGTGACACACCAGAGGACTCACACAGGAGAGAAACCCTTTGAATGTCCTGACTGTGGGAAAAGTTTCAGTCGAAATTATAATCTAGTGACACACCAGAAGACTCACACAGGAGACAAATCCTTTGAATGTCCTATTTGTGGGGAAAGCTTTAGTAATAATTCCTATCGGGTGACACACCAGAGGACTCACATAGGAGCGAAACCCTTTGAATGCCCTATCTGTGGGAAAAGCTTTAGTCAGAGTTCCCATCTGGTGACACACCAGAGGACTCACACAGGAGAGAAACCCTTTGAATGTCCTATCTGTGGGAAAAGTTTTAGTAATAATTCCAGCTTGGTGGTACATCAGAGGACTCACACAGGAGAGAAACCCTTTGAATGTCCTGATTGTGGGAAAGGTTTTAGTATGAGTTCCAACCTTGTGACACACCAGAGGACTCACACAGGAGAGAAACCCTTTGAATGTCCTATATGTGGGAGAGGTTTTAGTATGAGTTCCAGCCTTGTGACACACCAGAGGACTCACACAGGAGAGAAACCCTTTGAATGTCCTATCTGTGGGAAATGTTTTAGTGATAATTCCAGCCTGGTGGCACACCAGAGGACTCACACAGGAGAGAAACCCTTCGGATGTTCTGATTGTGGGAAAAGTTTTAGTAATAATTCCTATCTGGTGACACACCAGAAGACTCACACAGGAGAGAAACCCTTTGAATGTCCTGATTGTGGGAAAAGTTTTAGTCGGAGTTGCATCCTGCTGAGACACCAGAGGACGCACACAGGAGAGAAATCCTTTGAATGTCCTATCTGTGGGAAAAGCTTTAGTCAGAATTCCCATCTGGTGACACACCAGAGGACTCACACAGGAGAGAAACCCTTCGAGTGTTCTGATTGTGGGAAACGGTACAGTCACAATTCCAACCTAGTGATACACCAGAGGACTCACACAGGAGAGAAACCCTTCGAATGCCCTAATTGTGGGAAACGTTTCAGTCAGAATTATGTTCTGGTGAGACACCAGAGGACTCACACAGGGGAGAAACGTTTTGAATGTCCTATTTGTGGGAATAGCTTTACTAATAATTCCTATTTGGTGATACACCAGAGGACTCACACAGGAGAGAAACCCTTTGAATGTCCTGATTGTGGGAAATGTTTTAATCGGAGTTCCATCCTGGTGACACACCAGAGGACTCACACAGGAGAGAAATCCTTTGAATGTCCTATCTGTGGGAAAAGCTTTAGTCAGAATTCCCATCTGGTGACACACCAGAGGACTCACACAGGAGAGAAACCCTTCGAATGTTCTGATTGTGGGAAACGGTACAGTCACAATTCCAACCTGGTGATACACCAGAGGACTCACACAGGAGAGAAACCCTTTGAATGCCCTAATTGTGGGAAAGGTTTCAATCGGAATTATGATCTGGTGAGACACCAAAGGACTCACACAGGAGAGAAACCCTTTGAATGTTCTGATTGTGGAAAATGTTACAGTCAGAGTTCCAAACTGGTGAAACACCAGAGGATTCACACAGGAGAAAGGCCCTTTGAATGCCATATGTGTGGGAAAGCTTTCAGTCAGAATATCAATTTGGTGACTCATCAGAGGACTCACACAGGAGAGAAACCCTTTGAATGTCCTGAATGTGGGAAAAGCTTTAGTAATAATTCCCACCTGGTGATACACCAGAGGACTCACACAGGAGAGAAACCCTTTGAATTTTCCTATTTTTAGAAAAAGTCTTAGTGATAATTCCAAGCTGGTGACACACCAGAGGACTCATACAGGAGAGAAACCCGTTGAATGTCCTGATTGAGGGAAAGGTTTCGGTCAGAATTCCCACCTAGTGATACACCAGAGGACTCACACTGTGGAGAAATGGTTGAAATGTCCAGTCTGTAGACATTATTTCAAGCATAAATCATCCCTTATTGCACACAAGATAATCCATATGAGGAAAGGTAGATGAGTTTAGAGACATCTCCCATTGAAAGTGTAGGTGAGAAATTGATTGTTTGAATTTTGGCCTGATTCATTTTGCTCAAACATTTCTCATGAATACATTTGTAAGTGGTGTGAAATGGAAAATGGCTAACTACTCATTTCTTGTTATCAGCAAAGCTTCTGGATATTTCCTTTTCCAGAAGTAGAGGAATTCCTCAAAAAGGAATTTTAGGTGGAGGTTTTGTCTGCTGATTATGGAATTCCCACATGTGGAGTTTCAGTCTTCTACCTTAGGGATTTCGCCTGATTTTTACCCCAGAATTCCTCAAGATATAACTATTATGGGCCTTGAATTAAGGTTTCAGGTTGCAGTGGATGTTAAGTTAAATTGCTTTCCTTAACTATCTGAATCCCCCTGCTCTCCCTGATGCAGCCATTAATCAAATGTGTGAGTTGCTAAGCAGAACACTGTCTACTCAGAGCTCGAAAACACTCCTTGGAGGCCTAGCGCAGGGCTAGGCCTGCCTGCCCTAGGCATCTCTAGGCCTCCCCCACCCAACCTCACATCCTCCTCCTTCTTACCTTTTGAACATCTCAACCTCATGTTGGGGAGGGAGGGAAGGACATATATCAGTGATGGCTAATGGTTTTTGGATCGTGTGAGAAAAGCGCAGGAGGGTCATGCACAGGCATGCCCACACCCACAATGCTGTGCGCACGACCTCAGCGTACATTGTGTGCAACCAGTATCCCCCCCCCCGGTTTTGGGGTTTGTGCCTTTTTTGCCCTCCCCAGGCTCCAGAGGCCTTTTAAGAGCCTGGAGAGGGCAAAAACAGGCTCCTCGCCCCCCAGCGTCCCTCCAGGGGCTTCAGGAGCTTCCCTGAAGCATCTGGAGTGCGAAGACCGGTCCTACAGGCAACCCAGAAGTTCAGGAACTATGACTTCCATTTTGGTCATAGGGCCTTTTTTCACCCTCCGGAGCCTTCAGGGAAGCTTCCTGATGGCTCTGGAGGGCGAAAAATGGCCCTATGAGCAAACCAGAAGTCCGTTCCTGAACTTCTGGTTTTCCTGTAGGGCTGGTTTTTCTCGCTCCGGAGGCTTCAATGAAACGGCCTTAAAAGGCTGGCCAGTGAAGGCCAAAGTCAGCTGGCCAGCCCATGCATGTGCGCTGGAGCTGACTTGGCAACTCCTCGCGTGCCCTAAGAAATGGCTCAGCATGCCACCTGTAAGTAAGCGGGTAAGACATCCACCAAAACTAAGACTTGATGCTTATTTTGGGGCCCAAAAGAGGGAAACGAGGGTAGGTATATATGTATAATCTGTCCCCAGCACTTCCAGGTATATTCTATGATAACTCTTTGCAATTCTATGAACTCATTTGTGACCCAAGTCAACAAATAAATTTCATAACTTTAGGATTTGTGAGTCCAAATTGAGGTTACTAGTGTGCAATTTATTTTTAAAATTACACACAATGAGCCCTGGGACTCCTACTCATGAGACCATCAGTGCAACATATCCTGCTTTACTGGACAATTGGGCAGCATTTTTTGTGAGTTACGGTCAGGGCTGGGTGTTTTGAGATCTCTTTTCTGCTATCTCTTCAAGTGAGGGAATTGCCTGAGGGGGATGCATCCTCCCCCATGGGATTAGCAGGGAGATATGACTGCTTGAACCTTAATGCCACAGAGGAAAAGCTAACCTAGGAGGAGCTTTGTGTGCAGGTAGGTGAAGAGGATAACCTCAGTCTAATTCTGAATGGTGTGTGCTTGTGTATGCAGCTACTTCTTAAATACAGGCATTACAGACATGCTGGACAAATTTCCCTCTAACCAGACAGAAATCTAAGGGGTTCAGAATTTACTGTGTCAGCCACTCCCAAATACAATCACCCAAAGTCCATTTAAGTGAATACAATATAAACGAGACGAGAAAGAAAACTTTACAATCAATTTCCACCCTCCCCCATAGACTTTCCAGTTGTCTTCTGGGGATTGAAAAGAGTCTTTTAGTCTTTACTTGTCCATCTCAGGGTCCTTTCTTTCATGTCTGCTGGGTGGCAATAGGCTCGGCTTGATGGTAAGTGTGGTCAGTCAGGCTTGAGAAGGTCTGCTCCACTCTGGCTGCTGTGATGACTTTCGGGCGGATGACTGGACCGAAAACCAATTCCTGGCTCAAATGGATGGAAGGTCTCCTCTGGAGGTAGCATCTGGATTTGTGTGCTCTGCTTCCAGAGGTTGCAGAGTCATCTGTGCAGGGCTGAAAGACATAAGAACAGGACCCACCCACCCCTTTGCTGGTATTCCTACCAGGAAAGGCATTGTTGAAGGATAAGAGATGGGGAGATAGAGTGGGGTGGATAGAAAGCTTACAGGCAAGGTTTGAGGGGGGAAAACAACACATCAGTACTGCAGTTATTAAACAGATAAAGCAGTTTCAACAATATGGGGACACAACAGATGAGGGAGAAAAAACTGGATTCACGTGCTTCAGAAAAAGGATGGACAGATGAAATCATTTCAACACACAGAAAAAGCAAGAATAACCTTTTTCTTGTAAAACAACTCAAAACGTTCCCTCATAAACTTGGGCTATTCTTACAAGTACAGAGAGGGAAGGAAACTTCACCCTGTTCTGCTGGCCAGGCAAGCTCAGTGTGAAGGCATTTTCATTGCTTAATTCAACATTATTTCTAATAATGTAATTATTTTTTTCTCCTAGGGATCAGAGACATTTAACAGTTACGTTTACCTCGAGGGAACCCAAAGACTTTGACACCCACACCCACCCACGCATACACACACAAGGAGAACATGAGAGGAAAAACAAAACTCTCAGGCTCACACACGACACTTCCCACCATAAATCTCAGTTAAATTAGGGAAGGCACAGATCTTAATAAACGTATCACGTGATTGCATGGAAAACAGAGAGGAAGAGAAACAACCAACAAAAAAACCAAAATCCCCAACATTTCTATTTATATGTTTCCCTTTTAAGTATCTTTATTTAGCCAAATTGGTTTTTCTTGCTTCATCCCTGAGCAGAGTCCATTTCTCACATACCTTGGCGCATGTGCGTATTCTTCATTCCGGTCTGACAGGTAATTTGACCCAAACCCAGGCCTCCATCAGTCTCCCTTGAGGAGATTTCAGTGGGATCCTAGACTCTGAGCTTCCCATTTCCTGCTCTGCTTTTCCCACTGTCCGCGACAAGAATCCAAGGCTCCACTCTTTCCTTTTACTTGGGTCCCTTGCAACTGTGGAATACATCACCCCCAACAGGTGAATGTACCTTCTAACCTGTGGTCAGCCCTCAGTTTTTCAGGCAAATGGCCTCGGAGGATTAGTAATTACTGCTTAGTGATGTGCAGCCAGTCACCCAAGAGTGAACCTCTCATTTGCCTTTTAACCCCTTCCCACGCACTCTCTCCCTTTTACCTACAGAAGGTCCTGTGCTCTGGCAAAGCCCCCCTGCCATCCAGACTCTGTTGGTCTTTCTGCGGTTAGGAAATGCACAGAGGGAGCAAGATCCAGAGACAGGATTTTTTTCTCAAGCGCATTCACACACACAGACACATACTATCTTTCACGTTCTGGGCTTTTAAATTTAAAATTTAGAAGTACTCACCTTTCCAAGCAGCCTTTGAACTCAACATTCAAAACCCCTTTAAAACCTTTGTTCCAAATGGCCAAGGTCTGGGAAAAATACACCCACAGACTCAATGGGTCTGTACCAGCAAGGGAATAATAATAATAATAATAATAATAATAATAATAATAATAATAATAATAATAATAATAATAATTAATAATAATAATAATAATAATAATAATAATAACAACAACAACTTTTATTTCTAGACCGCACCCTTTCCTAGGCAGGACTCGGGGTGGTGTACAGTCATGTTAAAACCATATACAAATACATAGACATGAACATAGACATAGACATAGATGTGGACGTAGACGGAGGAGGTAAAAAATATACTGTACAATTCTTAGTTAAAATACAAATATTAAAATTCCCTTAAAAATTCCCCAATAAAATGTTTGCCAGGAGGTGGAAGATGGAACTGTCAATCAGCTAAGCCAGCTAGTTGGAACAGGTGAGTCTTGAGCTTCTGTCAGAAGGAGTGGAGGTCATTGGTAATTCTAATATCGGGAGGGAGGTCATTCCAGAGGGTTGGGCCCATCACAGAGAAGGCTCTACTCCTAGGCGTCACCCGCTGGCACTGCTTGGCGGATGGCACCTGGAGGAGTCCCTCCCTGTGAGAGCGGATAGGTCGTAGGGATGTATGAGGTGAGATGCGGTCCCGCAGGTAACTAGGTCCCATGCCATGGAGCGCTTTGAAGATAATAACCAACACCTTGAAACGCACCCGAAAAACCACAGGCAGCCAGTGCAGCTCGCGCAGGAATGGTGTTATGTGGGAGTATGTTGATCCTCCCATGAAAACCCGTGCGGCCGCATTCTGAACTAGCTGCAGTCTTCGGGTGCATCTCAAGGGGAGCCCCATGTAGAGAGCATTGCAGTAGTCCAGGCGAGACGTCACCAGCGCATGAGTGACTGTGCGTAGGGCGACCCGATCCAGTAGGGGGCGCAATTGACGCACCAGGTGAACCTGGTGGAACGCCCCCCTCGCCACAGCTGTCAGATGGTCATCCATCGACAGCCGGGCATCAAGGAGGACGCCCAGATTGCGCGCCCGTTCCACGGGGGGCAATAATTCGCCCCCTATGGCCAGTGATGGCGTCAACTGGTTAAATCGGGGCGCCGGTAGCCACAGCCACTCAGTCTTGGAAGGGTTGAGTTTAAGTCTGTTGTCCCCCATCCAGACCCGCACGGCTTCCAAACACCGGGACAACATTTCGACGGCCTCGTTGGGGTGGTTTGGGGTGGAAATGTACAGCTGTGTATCATCAGCGTACAGATGGTATCCAACCCCAAAACCACGGATGATCTCACCCAGCGGCTTCATGTATGTGTTGAACAGGAGGGGTGAGAGGACCAAACCCTGAGGCACCCCACAAGTGAGTGGCCTCAGGGTCGACCTCTGCTCCCCTGCCAACACACACTGCGTCCGGTCGGAGAGATAGGAGCGGAACCACTGCAAAACGGTGCCCCCCACGCCCATCTCTTCCAGCCGGCGCAATAAGATACCATGGTCGATGGTATCGAAAGCCGCTGATAGATCTAATAGGACCAGGATAGAGGAACAACCCCTATCTCTGGCCCTCCATAGATCATCTACCAATGCGACCAAGGCCGTCTCCGTGCTGTGACCGGGTCGAAAGCCGGACTGGCGCGGGTCAAGATAGACTGCTTCCTCCAGATGACGTGGGAACTGTTGCGCCACCACACTCTCTACAACCTTCGCTAAAAAGGGAAGGTTGGAGACAGGACGGTAATTAGCTAGTTCCTCCGGATCCAGGGAAGGCCTCTTGAGCAGGGGCCTCACCATCGCCTCTTTCAAGGCGGCTGGCAAGGACCCCTCCTCCAGTGAAGCGTTCACCAGACCCAGGAGCCAACCTCGTGTAACCTCCCAGGATGCCAGTACAAGCCAGGAGGGACACGGGTCCAGTAAACATGAGGTGGCTCGCAGTCGCCCACGTAACCTGTCCAAGTCCTCGGGGGCAACAGAGTCAAACTCCTCCCAGCATGGTGTCTCAAGACTTGCTTCCGACGTCTCCCCTGGTCCACTGAAGGGGGCCCATCCACTCCGGATCTGATCAATTTTGTCCTGCAGATGTTCCCCAAACTCCTCTGCTCTACCCTGCAAAGGGGCTTCCCGCGACCTCTGAAATAAGAGAGAGCGGGTCACCCGAAACAGGGCGGCAGGGCGGTTATCCGCGGACGCAATAAGAGCGGCACAGTGTCTCCGTTTGGCCGCTCTTAGAGCCACAAGGTAGGTCCGTAAATAGGCTCTTACCTGTGTTCGGTCAGATTCGGAGCATGAGGACCTCCACCTGCTTTCTAGGCGTCTCTTGTGGCGTTTCATCACCCTCAGCTCCTCGGTAAACCAAGGAGCCAGGGTGGTTCATTGCCACAAGAGAGGCCACAAAGGTGCTACCCGGTCCAAGGCCCCCGCAGCCGCCTTATTCCAAGCGGCCACTAGGTCCTCCATCCGGGAGCGGGTCAGGGCTACAGGAAGAGGCGGTGGTGAGGCCCCTACTTAAGAGGCCTTCCCTAGACCCAGTAGAGTTAGCCAATTATCGTCCTGTCTCCAACCTTCCCTTTTTAGCGAAGGTTGTTGAGAGTGTGGTGGCGCAGCAGTTCCCTCGACACCTGGAGGAAACTACTTATCTAGACCCGCGCCAGTCCGGTTTCCGACCCGGTCACAGCACAGAGACGGCTTTGGTCGCGTTGGTGGATGATCTCTGGAGGGCGAAGGATGGGGGCTGTTCCTCCATCTTAGTCCTGTTAGACCTCTCAGCGGCTTTCGATACCATCGACCATGGTATCCTATTGCGTCGACTGGAGGGGATGGGGGTGAGGGGCACCGTTCTGCGGTGGTTCTCCTCCTTCCTCTCCAGTCGGATGCAATGTGTGTTGGCGGGGGAGCAGAGGTCGACCCTGAGGCCGCTCACGTGTGGAGTGCCACAGGGATCGGTCCTCTCCCCTCTCCTGTTCAACACATACATGAAACCGCTGGGCGAGATCATTCGAAGATTCGGGGTTGAGTGCCATCTATATGCAGATGACACTCAGTTGTACATTTCTACCCCGAACCACCCCAACGAAGCCGTCGAGGTGATGTCCCGGTGTCTGGAAGCCGTGCGGGGCTGGATGGGCGACAACAGACTCAAACTCAACCCTTCCAAGACAGAGTGGCTGTGGTTACCGGCGCCCCGCTTTAGCCAATGTGTTCCATCTCTGGCCATTGGGGGGGAACAACTGCCCCCAGTGGATAGGGTACGCAATTTGGGCGTCCTCCTAGATTCCCGGCTGTCGCTAGATGATCATATGACGGCCGTGGCTAGGGGGGCGTTCCACCAGGTCCGCCTGGTGCGCCAATTGCGCCCCTTACTAGAGCGGGACGCCCTTTGCACAGTCACTCATGCCCTAGTGACTTCTCGCCTTGATTACTGTAACGCTCTCTACATGGGGCTCCCCTTGAGATGCACCCGAAGGCTCCAGCTAGTTCAGAATGCAGCCGCGCGGGTTATTATGGGGAGTACTAGGTACTCCCATGTAACACCTTTCCTGCGTGAGCTGCACTGGCTACCTGTGGCTTTTCGGGTGCGTTTCAAGGTGTTGATTGTCATCTTCAAAGCGCTCCATGGCTCGGGACCTAGTTATCTGCGGGATCGCATTCTACCCCATACATCCCTGCGACCAATCCGCTCTCACAGAGAGGGCCTCCTCCGGGTTCCTTCCGCTAAACAGTGCGGGTGGGCGGTGCCTAGGAGTAGGGCCTTCTCTGTGATGGGCCCAACCCTCTGGAACGACCTCCCCCCCGATATTAGAACCACCTCTGATCTCCGCTCCTTCCGCAAGAAACTCAAGACCCACCTGTTTCGAGTAGCTGGTCTGGCCTAATTATAATCGTAATTGTATTTACAAAGGGAACATCTATCACTATCTTTCCTGGATGGCTTTTTAAATTTTATATTAGGGTTTTAAACGGGTTTTAAAATTGTTTTTAATTATTTAAATTGGTTTTGGGGTCTTATATACAGACAGTATGTGTGTGTTGTTTTGTTCAATGTCTTATGCTATGTTTTTTGTTGTTTTGATTTTGAACGGTCTGTACACCGCCCCGAGTCCCTACGGGGAGAGGGGGCGGTTTATAAATTAAATAAATAAATAAATAAATGGCCCAAGCTCCGTCTGGAACCTATCCGGTTCCATCAGTCGCTTGGGGCGGAACCATCTGGGACAATCAGGTTCCGCCTCCCCGCGGTGGGGGGTAGCGCCGGGGAAGTCGAGCCGGAGAGAAGAGTGGTCTGACCATGACAGGGGTGTGATAACTAGATCCCCTATTCCCAGATCACTCGTCCACTGTCCAGATATAAAAACAAGGTCCAGTGTGTGCCCACCTTCGTATGTGGGGCCCTGAATTAATTGGGACAGGTCCATGGCTGTCATGGAAGCCATGAACTCCCGAGCCACCTCGGATGCTTCACCCGTCGACGGCAGATTGAAATCCCCCATAACCACAAGTTTGGGGGTATCAACTGCCATCTCCGCGATCAGCTCGAGGAGCTCGGGCAGGGCCGCTGATGCATAGCGAGGAGCCAAGTATACAATCAGCAAGCCCAACTGCCTCCCTGGGCCCCATTTCACACCAAGGGACTCACACCCGGAGATCTGTGGCACAGTGAACTCCCTCGGTTCAAGACTCTCCCGTATAATTACCGCCACCCCGCCACCCTTACCCTGGGCCCGCGGCTGATGAAATGCACGGTAGCCTGGCGGGCACATCTCCACGAGGGGCAAACCACCCTCGTGGCCCAGCCAGGTCTCCGTTATCCCTGCAAGGTCCGGCTCCCCCTCTGAGATCAACTCATTAATGAGGGGGGCCTTGTTAACAACGGACCTTGCATTGCAAAGCATCAGCCTCAGGCCCTGGCTCTGTAGGTCCTGACCACCTAGGCTGCGAGGGTTGGTACAAGCGACCGGGCGTGTCCAACAGCCACGGTCTCCCAACCGACTACGAGATTTTATTCGGTCATCGCATCCACCTCTCCCCACGACCGTTGGAATAAAACAACCCTCTGTAGGAATGTCATTTCCCCTCCCCCTCCACACTCCGCTCACTTCCTCCTTGACCTCACCTCGCCTGGCTACAGTTCTCCTCCTGGCCTGATCCCTCCCACCCACCCTGGAACCCCCTAAAAAGGATAAAAAGCATTTAGTTAAAAAACCCCTGAGTCTTCGCTTCCTCCACCTCTCGGGGTTAACAAACCTGTCATTAAGGTGGGCCCTTGAGAGGGCGAAGGGCCAGATCTGCGAGAGGGGGGACTCCCGCAGCTGGAGCAAATCCGATCTCGAATATATGCTGGAATATATGCTAAAAGCGATGCAATCAGGGCCAGGGTGCCATGGATGATAAAATGAGACAGCAGGCCAGGTTCCACATCAGATGGTAAATAAAGAAATAATGAGAAGACAGCAGGAAGATGGTAAAAAAGATGGAGGCCGGGAGGCAGTCCATGATGTAAGTAGGCAGACGAATTAAATAGATGTTTGATGGGTTTTTTCCTAGTGGGTTGATGAAAAAAAATGGTGGGGGTAATCAAGGGAGATTTACCCAGGCCAGGTCCAGCAGTCAGGTTAGTTTGGAGACCCATCTGGGTTGGAAGAAATGTCCATCTGGGTTCAGTTCCAAGTGGGAAAAACACTGGAAATATGGACACTGCTTGGAAAGATGGTTTAATGGTGGATAGGACCACATGGTTTGAAGTCCTGGGCAAAATGAGCATATAAGTGAGAGTGAAAGAAAGATTAATACACTCTCTTGGCCCCCGTCTTAGAGCATCTTGTTCCTATGTAACAAATGTATTCTGATTGGTTGTCTTGAGTTCCAGGCTTGGTTGAGCCTTGCTGAGTGATCCAATCTCCCCAGGTTCCATGTGGTGAGTTCTGTTGCTAGATGGATAGAGGGCTAATCTTATTATGTCCTGAGGGTGAAGATCTATTGTGTTGTAGATAAGGTGGCCCAGTCTTTCTGCGGCTGTTAACAAAGGTGGGGACTGCTTTCCAAGATCATGTTTCTCCTTTTCTCATGCAGGGAGGTATAATATTGTGCCTTTTTAATATTTCCTAGAAGATTTCATTTTTCTAGGAGATCGGTGGGGCTAACTTCTTACAAGTTGAAATACTAAAAAGAGCAAGAGATGATGGATAGATATAGAATACTTAAGATAGCAATTGCTTCTTTAAAGATTAAAAAACAGGTAGAAAGTAGAAATTGGGAATAGTATGCATATTGATACATAATAGACTACATCAACATTACAATATACACGTAAATGTTAGAAGTGGAAAGGTATTATTATGTATACCTAAACAATATTATTATTTGTGTTGTGTAAAAAGTGCATTGACCCAGACAATGCACTGTTCACCAAGCAGTTACAAAAGTATTTTAAAAAACTATAAATAAAATTATTTTTTTAAAAAAACTACCCCAGTGGAGACAAATTATATTTATTAGCCATGGATTTGTGATTTTGGGGGGGAATAAAGTGGGGCAGTAAGACAGGGAACAGAAGAACTTGGAAGACCTTAGGGCTTTCCTGGATACTGCAAGAGTTCATTGCAATGAATGTGACTTCTTTTTGTTTTCTCTTGGAGATGTCTTATGCATAGAACCAAAGCCCCAGAAGGCAAGAGAGAGCAATGGGTATGGTTCCAAATATAACAATAATAATAGTTTATGTCACGATGAAGGATTAAGTGCAGATTAGAAATAAATATTAATTGAATTTCAATATACAAAAAGGGGGTATTAAAACAAACACGAGGGAAATAGCAGAACATCCAACCCAAAAACCCTCTTTCACAGCAATGTGGGCAATACCTGTTTTTTCATTCACAAAAGCTATTTAATGCCTTTTTTAGAAATGCAATGTTTTCCACCATATAATGTCTTTTTCACAGCTCCAACACCAAGGCAGTTTATTTATTTATTTTATTTGTTTGATTTGTCAATCGTTTACAAGATAATTATAAGAATACACATGAGCTTGAATGAAATGGGTACGAATAAATGGGGACAATAGGACAGGGACGAAGGGCACAATGGTGTGCTTATGCACGCCCCTTACAGAACCCTTAGGAATGGAGTGAGGTCAGTAGTAGGCAGTGACGTGCGGTCATTGGAGGCAGGGGAGGCAGAGCCTCACCTCTCTTCATGGAATAATAGTATATAATATTATATTATATATATATATATAATATTATATACATCCGTCCGGCCGTGCCCGGGAGCTGCGGAGGCAGAAATGTTGTCGGCGCTTCTGGATGACGAACCCAGTCGCTTGCTTTCATCATCGGGAGGCCGACAACATTTCTGCCTCCGCAGCTCCCGGGCGCGGCCGGACGGAGGTAGCCAGAATGGCGCCGAGGCAGTCTGGTGGACGAGTGACCGAAGATCTCGCTGCCTCGCTGCCTCGCTCGTTCGCCCGCCGGACTGCTTCGGTGCCATTCTGGCTACCTCCGTCCATCCGCGCCCGGGAGCTGTGGAGGCAGAAATGTTGTCGGCGCCTCCGGATGACGAACCAGTCGCTTGCTTTCGTCATCGGGAGGCCGATAACATTTCTGCCTCCACAGCTCCCGGGCGCGGATGGACGAGGGAGTCAGAATGGCGCCGAAGCAGTCCGGCGAGCGAGCGAGCGAGCGACGCAGCCTGATCTTCGGTCGCTTCCAGAGCCGGAGCGGGATGGAGCAGCCACCGCCTTGGAAGTGAGTCGCGCGGACGGAGCTTTGGGGCTGAGGAGAGAGGCAGGGACGGAGGGAGTGGGGGGAGAGGAGCCACCCCCCTCACCCCCCAGGCAATGGGGAAAGTTTTCCCAAAATGGGGGGGGGTGTCACGGGAAATAAAAAGGGCGCGCACTGGGGGGGACGAAGGAGGCTTTGGCGTGCTTTAGAGCCGGGTGTGAAAGCAACTAAAGGGAGGGCGGGTGGGAAAGCAACGAAAGAGGCAGCGAGAGCGGGTGGGAAAGCAACGAAAGAGGCAGCGAGAGCGGGCACGGGAAAGCAACGAAAGGCAGTGAGGGTGGGTGGGAAAGCAACGAAAGAGGCAGCGAGAGGCAGCGAGAGCGGGCACGGGAAAGCAACGAAAGGCAGCGAGGGTGGGTGGGAAAGCAACGAAAGAGGCAGCGAGAGCGGGCACGGGAAAGCAACGAAAGGCAGCGAGGGCAGGTGGGAAAGCAACGAAAGAGGCAGCGAGAGGCAGCGAGAGCGGGCACGGGAAAGCAACGAAAGGCAGCGAGGGTGGGTGTGAAAGCAACGAAAGGGAGGGCGGGTGGGAAAGCAACGAAAGAGGCAGCGAGAGCGGGTGGGAAAGCAACGAAAGAGGCAGCGAGAGCGGGCACGGGAAAGCAACGAAAGGCAGCGAGGGCGGGTGGGAAAGCAACGAAAGAGGCAGCGAGAGCGGGCGCGGGAAAGCAACGAAAGAGGGGCAGCGAGGGCGGGCGGTGGCTGCAGGCAGCAAGGCTTGAGCGGGGTGAAAGCGCAGCCCCTTTCGTTGCTTTCCCATTCACCCCGCTCAAGACTTGCCCGAGAGAGCTGGGGATCGGGCTTTGGGTTGGTAGGAGACCTTGAAGGAGGGGGGGGGGAGGGACTGGGGCCGGTGGAGGAAGCAATGCTACAGTGCACTCCGTGGTCCCCTTAATGTTCACTCAGGAAGGCGGGGAATGGGACCATGTGAGCAGGAGGCTGAGGCTCCGCCTTCCTGATGACGTCACCAGCCTCACCAGCCATAACCCTCACCGCACGTCACTGGTAGTAGGCAGTTTAAGGTTAAAGTTATGGGGATTTCAAGATGTAACAAATTTGGAACAAATAAGAGGCATCTTGGTGCTGCTACCACCAGGGTAACAAGCAGCACCTCCAAGAAGACAAGATCATAGCAGGGGTTGTTCATGAACCTAAGAACCCAGGACTCAAAACCACAATGCTTTTTCTTCTTGAGCTACAACCTCTGTGCATATTTTTTTACCATGTATTTTTAGAAGCTTCAGCAACTTACTGGGGCCACTCAGAAACTCTGTTTATGACTCACAGATATTTTGTGCAAAGGAGATGCTGGCTAGGAAATTCTGGCCTCAAAATCTGGAAGACATTCAGGATACAGAAGGAGGAAAGTGAAAGTTACGTTTCTCTAAGACACATTAAAATTAACATGAGAGTAATAGCAGAATATATAAAAAAACAACCCTCTGTAGAATAAAAAGAGATAGACATTGGGGAAAGGGCGGAAATTTCTTCTACCATATATAGACAACCATGCCATCTTTTTTAGGCTCCATTTTCTAGGGCCTGCTGCATATGTTTCTCTGTGTGACCTAATGGATACTTCAGTGCAAGCAAATTTACAGAATTTGCAACTGGCATTTAGCAGATATAAAATTTCCTCCTCCAAGAATGAAGCTTGGTGGTTGATGCTCTTGGATGCAGCCCTGGCCAGCAGGAGTGAAGCTCCTTCCCCTGGAGTGTCTGGCCTGATGCTGCTGCCATGCCCTAAAATCCTGGGAGCCTCAAGAGTCCTAAAGTTTTGGCATGTAGAGAGGTTTTGATCTCCACTGAGAATCACCCCTAAGAAAGCTGATTGTGTAATTCTGTAAAACCTTCATGAACGTTTAGGGCTGGGCACATAACTAATCTCCACAAGGTTAAGTAACATCACATTTCACTATTTCACTAGGCTCAGCTGCAAAGTCGGTTGCTAGAAATCAAAAACCACTTGATAGCATTTAATAAGTGGAAACATTTTGCAAACGCCTCAGGTCGAAACTGGAGAAGGATGTTTTTTTAAATGCCTTCTATCTGGAGATGGTGCTTAAACAGGCAACATCTGTGCCTAGAAAGCGGATAATACCTGTGGTTGAGCTTAAAGGAGTTAAAACCATCGAGTACTGTGTTGCTAGAAAGGTTGGAAAGCGACGGGAAGAGTAGCAGAAAGAAAGTTCAGTTGCCTTTTGAAAAAGCACCGTTGGGACAGCTGAACTTCCTCTTCCGGATTGGGAGGAGATTGGTGTGCAGAGCGGCTTTTGTGCTCTTCCCGTGCTCGAAGCAGCAGCTGGAAGGTGAGTGGAGGGCAGGTGGGAGGAGAGTCCTGGAAGCAGAGAAGCAACTGGGCTGAAGCATCTCAGCTGCTGCTGCTGCAGGTTCCTTCCCTCCCCAAATTTAAGCCCACTGGTGCTGCAGGCTGTGAAACTGGTGGCTGCAATTTTCCTCCTGGTGGGAAGATTGGAAAAGTCTCTTCCAAGTGAAGGTGGATTCTTTGGAAATGGCTTCCCTCCAGAGGTTGTGGGTGCTCCCATCACTGGAGGGTTTGTGACAGAGCTGGGAGATCTTCTATTCAGACGCCCTTTAATCTCCTACTTGCTGTAGAGTTTGTCCCCCTGTTGATATCAGGGTAGTTAAAGTCTCCCATTAATTTTTTTATATATTATGAAATTTTTCATTTTCATAACATATAATCACATGTGTACTATTACATAGCCAACATTGTATTGTATTATTAAATGTTTACGTCAATTCATCTTACCATCAACTCCCTAAAATAATTATTGGCTCTTCTGCTCTCCATACACCATATTTGTACGTTATCCATCACTTTCTTCTCCCTCTCTCCTCTCCTCTCCCTCCCTACCTCCTCTCTTCCCTCTGTTCCTCTTTTCTCCCCCTCCCTACCTCCTATCTTCCCTTCTCTTCTCTACTTCCCCTTCCTCTCTCCTTCTCCTCTCTCCCCTTTCCACTCCTCCTTTCTCTCCTTCCCCCCCCTGCCCTCTCTCCCATCCCTCTCTTCTTCCCTTACTTCTCTCCTCTACTTCTCACCCTTCATCTCATTTACTTGGTGTATTTCAGAATTCTGAGCGAGCTCCCTTTTATGTTAATGGTATTTATAATTTCTTTTCAATATACATATTTTATTTTTATATCTTCCACCCTCATTAAAAAAACAGAAAAAAGTATACATATATAGTTATTGTACTTTAACACCCCCCCCCCCAACCTAATTTTGGTCGAGATGTAGACCTGGTTACAATTCCCAGCTATTCTCATCATTATATAATTATACATCTTACACACCCCCAATTTGTGATTCTGTCTTTAAATCCCAATAGTTTCCTATGGTAAGTATATTTCCTGTTCCCTCTCCATTTTTCCATATCTTGGATTATATTACCCTTAATTGTCTATAAATGGCAATCCTTACTGTTCAATGTTCATTACAATTCCCTTAATTTAGTGTAAAGAATAGCAAGCGGTACACATCTCACTTTGTTCGTCATCTTTAAAGTTTTATATATGTCCATGTTTCATATATTTTAACTCATGCTTAATTGTCCTTCTATTGTCATATTCAATCAATTAGCAACCCATTTTAATTATCATGTATAAAAGTGAATCACAAACCTCTGCTTTACAATATCCCCATATTAGTTTCATATTTGTCCATATTCCATATATTTTAACCTTTATTTAATTTCCATTATCATATTCAACCAGTTAGCAACTCAATTTTATTATCATATTTAGGAATAAACCCCTTAGCTTTATATTTTCCCATATAACAATTTCTAGTTGTCTAATTTTTTCCTAGTAAGTCTTTTGTCTCACTTCTCTGTTCTAGCCTTCTCCCCCCTTTTTTTGACACGTCTACCCGTTTCAATTTTCCCCAAGCCACCATGCAAGGGATCTTTTATATTTCTCTTTGTTGGGACATAACCTCCTTCTTCAATTTTCTTTATGCCACTGACAACTTCCAAAATCTTTTTTGTCTGCTTTTTATTCCCTTTTCTTGGGACACATCCCCCTTTTATAATTTTCCCTATACCACTGCCAAGCCCTATGGAATTTTTTGTCTGCTTTTTATTTCCCACCGTTTCTACCCTTTCATTATCTTTGCCTCTTCTTCTTTGCCTTCTTCTTTGGGTTCGTAATTCTATTTAGGCTTGATTTTAATGATTTATGCATATTTTTTATAATTTCACGTAGTTCTTCAAATTCCCAGCTTTCCATGATGTCCAGTTCCAAAGTTACAGTTAGTTATACAATTCTTATTTCAGAGTTCTGGTCCACCTTAAATTTATCTACTTCAGCTGCTGTGGGGAAGAGCGACGGGAGCCATCTTGGTCTTTTGTTCTTCCTTAATGTCCAGTTCTAAAATTGCAGTTAGTTATACAAATCTTACTTTGAGGTTCTGGTCCATCTTAAATTTAGTTAATTCAACTACTGTGAAAACGGAAGAGAAGCTGGAGCCATCTTGATCTTTTGCAGAAAGAGAGAGAGAGAGAGAGAGAAGAAAACTTCATACTTCCCAGTTTTTTGTTCTTATTAGTTTTTCCTTCCTATTTTTCAACTCTTATTATAGTTGCTCAAAATATATTAATTGGAACAACCTTGCATACAGCCAAAACCTGGGTATGTTTCTTCCTCCTGCTTTTCCAAGTTCTGATTTATGGTAGTTGGTTAATTAAAATTTTCTACACAGGCAAGATTAGGTTATCAGTTGTCAGTGAGGAGATAGTGCTTTTTTCTTGATCTTTTCCCCTTGTTGCATTCCATCTCTCACTAACTGGGGTTGCTTAAGATAGGTTAGTTAAAAGACACTCGGACGCAGTAAATCTTCACGCTCCTAGGCTCCTTTAAAAACACAATCTTTTCAAGTCGAAAACCAAATTTAGAGTTGTTATTTGAGTGGGTTTGTCACTTTTGTCTGCTTTCACTTTCTATCTGAATTGTTTCAAACAAATGGTATTTTGGGGGAGGGGGAGGCTAGTGTTTCAACCCTCCATCTTTCCTTTTCTTTCTTTCTTTTGGAAAAATCCCGATCTGACCATCAATATTATTTATACTCTCAAGATTCTTTGCCTTTTCCAAGTTTGATTTATGACTGTGGATTAGATGAATTTTCTTACCGGTCTTTCATCTCTTCCTCACACTCCTCTTCAGTTGCTTTGGCTGGAAGTCAGCTACTTGTGCAGCCATGTTGCCATGCTGCCACCCCTACTCTGATTCAGAGGGCAAATCTCTGACCTGCGAGGGACCTGTTGCTTCCCCCTGGGTCTGATGAGACGCTGCCCCTTCTTTGCCCCATCTCCAGGGGGGTTCTGATATAAAAAAGATCTTGGAGATGGTTTGTCAGACAGGGTTCATGAGAGGCTCTTGAGAGCCCCCCCCCCCCATGACTGTCCAGCTGGAGAACTTCCGGTCGACTCTCTCCCATTAGATCTTGATGTTGCCCTCTTGGTATAGTTTGTAATCCACATGTGTATTGAAAATGACAGAAGAATAAAATGTACAAGTTTTTTACTTCCATGTCTTGCCAATAAGTATCGTATTTCTTCTCCCATTCACGTATTAACCAGGTTCAATTGTGCTTAATCCATATTTGGTTGTACAGCTAGTCCTCACTTACCACTTCTTCCCTGAGCCTTCAGAGTTACTATGGCACAGTAGAAGCAGACGTGCACCTGGTCCACAAAATTTGTGGTAATCCAAGGACTTGTTCCGTGACCCCCATGTCAGCAGTGACGGTGGTTTTGAAGATGCAGGAAAAGGAGTTGCAACAATTCGGGTTCTGCTAATAGTTGCACATTTATGATGGCGGCGGCATCCCACACTCATGATCCCCATTTGTAACATTCCCAGCTAGATTCTGATAAGCAGCATCATTGGATATACTGGCAGGAAATTGCAAGTCAAGGTCATATGAAATTGCCTTTAACAACCCACAATAATTAGCTTAACAACTACAGAGGAACAGATGTAAGTTGGCACTGTCATGTGAGATGATGCTTAATGATTGAGCTGCTTAGTGATGCAAATACCAGTTCCAATTGTGGTCGTTATGTGAGGACTATTTGAACAAGGATGTCACCAGAGGGGTTGTAGACAGTATTTTCAGCCCTTATTTGCAGCTGAGGACTTCCATGAGCAAAAGTGGTGTATACTTTTATTCTTTTTTCAACTCATCTCTAATCATTTTACAAAAAGTTAAAGTTACACTTTTCTTTGCATCTTACAGATGAACAGGATGCCAATAAGAGCTCTCTGGACAACTGTAAATAACAATCAATGTTGAAAAGGGAAGAAAATCAAGCCAGAAATCAAAATATTTTCCACTCCCTGCAGCAAACCATGCAAATCTGCTCCTCCTCCAGCAGCTGTTTGAGAGAGAAAATCAAGAAAGAATAAGCAGATTATGCAAATCTCAAGGATACATTACATGAGAGGGGAAGGGAGATTATTTATAATTCATCAAAAGAGGGAAACATCTGGAAGTCTGTTGGGAGGAAAAGGTCAATAGTAAAACCATGTAGAACATACAGGAATGGAGGCCTCTCCCTGTGAGGAAGAAGACGGCTTGAATGAAAGCACCCTTAAACAAGGCATTGTCCATCTTTTTGACCTCCTCAAGAATATCAGCTGTGCAAAAGCTCCATAGATTTGCCTATTGGGGGGAAAAGCACAGATTGCAAATCACAGCTGATTATTCACAAGACGAGCCAGAAAGGAGAAAATCCATACTAATTATCTGGTTGTGGCAAAAACTATGGTCACAACAGCTCCCTTGTGGTTCATAGAATCACCCACACACAAGAGGGAAGCCAGTGAGCATGGCAACATGGTGCTGCATGAGATAACTCACAGGAGGGTGAAAATATATGACTGTGCAGATTGTGTGAAAGTTTCATTAGAAATTCCCAGGTCTTGAGACACTAAAGGACCCTACACAAGAATAAAACCATTTGAACATCCTTTCTGTGGGAAAAGTTTCAGTGAGAATTCTACCCTGGTGAAGCACCTGGGGACTCCCACAAAAGTGAAACCCTTTGAATGTCCTGATTGTGGGGAAAAAATAGTCACAATTTCAGTCTGGTGATGCATCAGTAGATTGACTCCAGGGAGAAACTATGAATGTCCTGATTGTGGGAAATGTTTCATTAGAAATTCCCACCACATGAGGCACCTGAGGACTCACACAGGAGAGAAACCCTTTGAATATTCTGATTGTGGGAAATGGTACAGTTATATTTCCAACCTGGTGATACACCACAGGACTCACACAGGAGAGAAACCCTCTGAATGTCCTGATTGTGGGAAAAGTTTTAGTGATAATTCCAGCCTGATGAAACACAACAGGACTCACACAGGGGAGAATTCCTTTGAATGTCCTATCTGTGGGAAAAACTTTAGTAATAATTTCTATCTGGTGACACACCAGAGGACTCACACAGGAGAGAAACTCTTTGAATGTCCTATTTGTGGGAAAAGCTTTAGAAATAAATCCTATCTGGTGAGACACCAGAAGACTCACACAGGAGAGAAATCCTTTGAATGTTCTGATTGTGGGAAACGTTACAGTCAGAATTCCCACCTGGTGATACACCAGAGGACTCACACAGGAGAGAAACCCTTTGAATGTTCTGATTGTGGGAAACGTTACAGTCAGAATTCCCACCTGGTGATACACCAGAGGACCCACACAGGAGAGAAACCCTTTGAATGTCCTATCTGTGGGAAAGCTTTCAGTCAGAATAACAATTTGGTGACTCATCAGAGGACTCACACAGGAGAGAAACCCTTTGAATGTCCTATTTGTGGGAAAAGCTTTCGTAATAATTCCTATCTGGTGACACACCAGAGGACTCACACAGGAGAGAAACCCTTTGAATGTCCTATATGTGGGAAAGCCTTCAGTCAGAATAACAATTTGGTGACTCATCAGAGGACTCACACAGGAGAGAAACCCTTTGAATGTTCTGATTGTGGAAAACGGTACAGTCATATTTCCAACCTGGTGATACACCAGAGGACTCACACAGGACAGAAACCCTTTGAATGTCCTGATTGTGGGAAAAGCTTTAGTGATAATTCCAGCCTGGTAAAACACAACAGGACTCATACAGGGGAGAATCCCTTTGAATGTCCTATCTGTGGGAAAATTTTTAGTAATAATTTCTATCTGGTGACACACCAGAGGACTCACACAGGAGAGAAACCCTTTGAATGTTCTGATTGTGGGAAACGTTACAGTCATAATTCCCACCTGGTGATACACCAGAGGACTCACACAGGAGAGAAACCCTTTGAATGTTCTGATTGTGGGAAACGTTACAGTCAGAATTCCCACCTGGTAATACACCAGAGGACACACACAGGAGAGAAACCCTTTGAATGTCCTATTTGTGGGAAAAGCTTTAGTAATAATTCCTATCTGGTGACACACCAGAGGACTCACACAGGGGAGAAACCCTTTGAATGTCGTATCTGTGGGAAAGCTTTCAGTCAGAATAACAATTTGGTGATTCATCAGAGGACTCACACAGGAGAGAAACCCTTTGAATGTCCTATCTGTGGGAAAAGCTTTAGTCAGAATATCTCTCTAGTAAAACACCACAGGATTCACACAGGAGAGAAACCGTTTGAATGTCCTGATTGTGGGAAAGGTTTCAGTCTGAGTTCCAGCCTGGTAACTCATCAGAGGACTCATACAGGAGAGAAACCCGTTGAATGTCCTGATTGAGGGAAAAGTTTCATTCAGAATTCCCACCTAGTGGTACACCAGAGGACTTGCACCGTGGAGAAATCTTTGAATTGTCCAGTCTGTGGATATTACTTCAAGCATAAATCATCCCTTATTGCACACAAGGTAATCCATATGATGAAAGGTAGATGAATTTAGAGAATGCTTGAATTTCATTTGTGATCTCCCATTGAAAGTGTACGTGAGACATTGATTTTTTGAATTTTGGCCTGATTCATTTTGCTGAAAAGTTTCTCAGGATTAAATTCGTAAGTGGAGTGAAAAGAAAATGGTAAAATGGCTAACTAATAATTTCTGGTTATCAGGAAAGCTTCTGGATATTTCCTTTTCCAGAAGTAGAGGAATTCCTCAAAAAGAAATTTTGGGTGGAGCTTTTGTCTGTTGATTATGGAATTCCGATGTGGAGTTTTCGTCTTCTACCTTGGTTTTGCCCAATTTTCAACCCCAGAATTCCACAGCCTGCATAAAAGTAGTCCTTAAGATGGACTTCCGGTTCCGGCTGCAGATCGCGACGGGCATGCTTTGCTCGCCCCGTGCTCTTGGTGGGGCCCCCCCTGATTGGGGGGGCACAGGGAGCCTTGTAGGGGCCCCTGCCGAGGGGGCAGCTTAGCGGGGGGTCCCTTGTGTTGGCGGCAGCTGGGGGGGCTCCCTGCATCGCCCTAGGCACCAGGAGGCAAAAGGGGAGGCGCTTTCCTGCGCTTTCGCGTCGAGTCAGCTGGGCAAGACTGATGATTTGAAGGCTGCAGCTGCAATGCGGTGAGGTGGAAATCCCCCCCGTTCCCTCTCTTGACTGAAGGAAAAAAAAAGACTGTCAGCTTTTTAGAAAAACTTTCAACCCGTTCCTGGGAAGTGTGACTGGAGGGAGGGGGATTTCCCCCCCCCCTTGGATAAGCAGCTCTAAACTGCTCTCCGCCCCCAGAGGAGGAGGAGGGGGGTGAGCTATGGAATGAAGTCACGCTCATAGCAAACAGCAGATTTTTTCTACTGCAATTGTGAAAATAAGGTGATGATCTGACTTTTTGAAAACTTTGAAAACTTTTGGTTTGTTGCCTTCTGATCCCGGAGCTGGCAAGGCAAGATGGCACACTTCCATTGTCTTCATGTACTTTGAAATTTGACTCCACCCACAGAAACCGCTGGCATCTTGTCTTTGTCTCCGTGACACTCAGAGATATCTCTTGATACATTTTATCCTGGACCTGGAACAATGGACTTTACTGCTTGGATTTAGACTTTAGAAAAGGTCTTTACTTGTCTGGGCTGCCTGCCTCGTGATCTCTCTCGGCTATCCAATTTTATAATTGTTTCTTCCCTGTGTTGACACAGACATCTCTGAGCTCTTCTTACTACAATGTCACCGAAAAGACCACTACCGGGGAAACCAGGTTTTGCTGGCTCTGCCCCAGCATCTTTAGCGTCCAGCCCCAGCGGACAACAGACATTAACGTCTTTGCTCCAGCCTAAGCCCCCTGAGGTGGATCTAACCCAACAGATGTTCCAGCAGCTCTTAAAGGGGCAGGAGGACTTGAAAAATCAACTGAAAGAAATAAACGAACAGCTCAGAGAGAACCAAAACCGAACAGTTCAGAATTCACAGAGATTGGAACTTTTGGGGGAGGGGATGGCTGAGATGAGGAGGGAGGTGAGGGGGGTCTAGAGAGGAAATCAAGAACTTGAGAACCACCAGATAAAAATGGAATTTGAAAGGATGTCTTTTTTCCTTAGATTTCAAAATGTAATTGAGGCTGATGATTTAGACCTGAGGGACATTATGACAAAATTATTGGCTGAATACATCAAAAAAGACAGACAATAGTTGGGGTGGGATATTGACCTGGTCTATAGAGTAAATTCAGCATATGCCAGAATACATAAGGTACCAAGGGAGGTCCACATCAAATTTCTCAGAAAGACTACAAGAGATGAGATTCTGAGTGCACAAAGGGGGCAAGTATTAAAATACAAGAATAGAGAAATAGCCATTCTGAAACAAATCCCAAAGAAAGTTAGAGATAAAAGAAAAAATTATTCGCTTCTAGCGAAGAAATTATACCAGAAAGGGGTGTGGTTTCGGTGGCTTCTGCCAGAAGGTATGTTAATATTCTGGGAGGACACTAGAGTCAGAATTAACACAACTATGGAGGCTGAGGCCTTCATGGAAAAAAACAAAGTCCTCCTGGATAAACTGATGACACTACACGGGATATACAGGACACGGGAGGTGCTGGAGCCTTGCTGGAGGGGGGAGAAGAGGCAACATCAAGAAAACTTAGATCACAAAAATGAATTAGAAAATCTGTCTGATATAAAATGATTGAAATCATTTGAAGATAAAAGGTTAAAATATGCTGACAAAATATTATTAAGTAGTAACAATTTAATGTATTAATAAATGAAAGTTATGAGAATGGGGGGGGGGCATTTCCTGCATAATGTAACTGTCAAAATTTGTACCTTATCCACCATCCCTTTCCCTGATTATTTTTTGTAAAAACCAATAAAAAAATTTTTTTTTAAAAAAAAAGTAGTCCTTAAGATATAACTATGATGGGCCTTGAATTAAGGTTGCAGGTTGCAATGGCTGTTAAGTAAAATTGCTTTCCTTAACTACCCGAATCCCCTGCTCTCCCTGATACAGCCATTAATCAAACGTGTGAGTTGCTAAGCAGAACACTTTCTACTCAAAGCTGGGAAAAACTCCTTGGAGGCCTAGCGCAGGACTAGGCCTGCCTTCCGTAAACATCTCTAGCCCTCCCCACACTTCAAGACACCCTGTACTCTGTATCTTACCCCTTGTGTCTCCTTGGCCCTTCACTCCCTGCCTGAGGGTCCCCTTTCATTTAGCTCCCACCCCACCCGACCTCACACCCTCCTTCTTACCTTTTGAAGATCTCTGAACCTCATGTTGGGGAGGGAGGGAAGGACATATATCAGTGATGCCTAATGTTTTTTGGATCGCATGCCAAAAGTAGGGAGCACAGAGGGGTCATGCGTGGGTATGCCCACACACATAATGCCATGCGCATGACCCGAGTGCATGGGTGCATGACCATTGCTCCCCCACACTTTTAGTGCCCTTTTTTTGCCCTTCCCAGGCTTTACAGGCTTTCTAGTAGCCTGGGGAGGGCAATAACAGCCTCCCATCTCCCTGGAGGCTTCAGGAGCTTTCCTGAAGCCTCCGGGGGACTTAAACCGGCCCTATGGGGAACCCGGAAAGTTCAGGAACTGTGATTTCCAGTTTGGTCATAGGGCTGTTTTTCGCCCTCCGGATCCTTCAGGGAAGCTTCCTGATGGCTCTGGAGGGCAAAAAACGGCCGTATGAGGAAACCAAAAGTTCGTTCCTGAACTTCCAGTTTTCCTGTAGGGCTGGTTTTTCTCGCTCCAGAGGCTTCAATGAAATGGCCTTAAAAGAAGGCCAAGGTCAGCTGGCCATCCCGCGCATGTGCGCTGGAGCTAACAGGGCAATGTCTCGCGTGCCCTAACAAATAGGTGCGCCATCATGGATATATATCATTGGGCCTCATGACTTTGTCCTGGAAGCAGTGACCATTTTCAGAGGGCCCTGGATTGATCCCTGGTGTGAACTGTGATAACGGCGCAATGTGCCACATGGCGTACTGGTGCAAGCGTCAGCATAGCATACACATACTTGACTCGCATATTCTCTGCCTTCTCAGAAGGGAACCAAGAGTGAAAGAAAATGCAATCAAGTGGAAATGGTTGGAGTGCACTTAGAGGGGTTTAGCCAAAAGGAAAAGGGTAACTGATGGGAGCTATTTAAAACATTATTTCCTCAGGGTGTCAGGGCATGAACGGCAATGGTCCTAAAGTTAGCGGATAAGACATTTCCCGAAACTAAGACTTGATGCTTATTTTGGGGTTCAAAAGAGGGAAATAAGAGTGTGTATATATGTATAATCTGTCCCCAGCACTTCCGGGTATGAAGTTCCCAGAAGACGACTTAATTAATTTACTAGCCTCCAGACAAAGTTCAAAAGAAATCCAATCATTTATTAGGATCGACATTCTGGCGTAGACTCCTGTGGAGCCAAAACTGCTTTTGCTTAATTGTGTTTGAACTTTACCCTTGTAATCCCCTCCCTTCTGCCCTGCATCATAATTCATATTCTCCAACTAGGCTGTAGAAATGAGATCCGACTCCAGCCGAAGGCATGCATGGAATTTCCCCTTGCATGCCAGCCTGAAAATAGTCATGGCAATGCTTTAGAAGTTGACATCCGGCTCCCCTCACTTCCCGAAAGTGACTTGTGTGATACAAAGACAATTTGAGTACAGGTATATAACTTAAGGATGTGTCCCTCCCCTAGGCTTGCTTGGATTTTCTGCATGGAATATTGCTATGAGGCGATCAGCCTGGATATTTCTACTTTTCACCCAAGATGCCTCCGATAATGGGTAGCCCTTCCACTTAAGTATTGAAGTTGTCTCCTGTGCCACCTTGAATTGAGGATTTGTTGAACTTCATAATGGGTTTGGCCCCCTATGACCATAGGGCCTGGGGGCTCCCGGGGTAGTGGTCTCAGAGTGGATCCGATCACAGGTTTTAAGAGGCTACTATGAAGCGCTGGGTGTATTTTCCCCAACAATCAAGGTAATTTCAATTGCACTGTGACTGGGTTGATGATCCTTAGTATGGGGAATGGTCCCATAAACTTTGGTCCCAGTTTCTTGCTAGGCAATTTTAATCTCAAATATTTTGTGGAGAGGTAAACCTTTTCTCCTACCCAGAATGGCCGTTGTGGAGCCCGGTGTTTATCTGCCTGTTTCTTATAGGTTTGTGCCGCTTTAGCCAGTGCCTTTTTGACATTTTCCCAAGTTGATTTCAGCATCGACATCCAATCAGTCAAGTTGACTGAGGAGGTGTGCCCAATTGGACTGCTGATAGTTCATGTAACACTTCAGGTACTGCTCTATCATGGCGTTCAGTCTCTCTGCTGCCACATTGGTGCTCGGATGAAAAGCTGAACTAAGGCCCTGAGATGGCCCAATGGACCGCAGGAACTCCCTCCAGAACTTAGCCATGAACTGGAACCCCTCTGTCTGAGATAATTCTTTGAGGTACTCCATGCAGTCGATAGATATGCTTCACAAACAGTTTAGCCAGCTTGTGAGCCGAGGGTAATCCTCTACAGGGTATGAAGTGTGCCTGTTTGGAGAAGAGATCTATTACAGTCCAAATCACCGTGTTTCCCCCACTTTTTGGCAACTCTACTATAAAGTCCATTGCGATCTCCTCCCACGGCCTCATTGGCTCTGCTACTGTTTACAGCCATCCGGGGGGTATTCCTGGTCGTCTCTTCATTGTGGCACAGATGGTGCAACTTTTCACGTAACTATCCACATCTTTTTTTATGCCAGGCCACCAGAATTGCCTCCGGGCTAAGTGTAAAGTCTTTAGGAACCCAAAGTGGCCTGCCGGTTTGGCATCGTGACTCCTCTGGAGAACTAGGGATTGGGGATTTGTGACATAGAGTAGGGATTTGGGACATATAGTTTCGTCCCCTTCCATGCAAGGTCATCTCTTTTCGTCAAGATGTGATGGTTGGTTTGGAACCAGGGGTCTGCTAGCAGTTCAGTTTTGAGTCTCGTGGTTTAGGTTGCTTGCGGGTTGGTCTTGCTGGTCACAGCGTTGCCACCTGGTGGTTATGTTTTTTTTAAATTGGATTTATATGCCACCCTTCTCCCAAAGGACTCAGGGCGGCGTAAAACATTAAAAAACACACATCCCGAAAAGTTAAAAAGAAATTAAATATATATCCAAAAAAACCCCACAAATTGAATTTATAGAACAATACATTTTAAAAAATGAGTTAAAATTAACAGGCCAGGCCGGCTTGCTGGAAAAGCCAACTTTTTAGGGCGCGTCGGAAGGACCGGAGGTCAGGGATTATGCGAAGCTCCGGGGGCAGCTCATTCCAGAGGGAAGGTGCTCCCACAGAGAAGGCTCTCCCCCTGGGGGTCACCAGCCGACACTGTCTGGCCGACAGCACCCTGAGGAGGCCAACTCTGTGGGATCGTACTGGACGGTGGGAGACTACTGGTGGCAGTAGGTGGTCTCGCAGGTACCCTGGGCCTAAGCCATGGAGCACTTTAAAGGTCATAATTAATACCTTGAATCGCACCCGGAAAACAACCGGCAACCAGTGCAGGCCGCCTAAAAGGGGTGTAACATGGGAGCACCTAGGTACCCCCATGACAACCCGTGCGGCTGCATTCTGGACCAGCTGAAGCCTCCAGATGCTCTTCAAGGGCAGCCCCATGTAGAGAGCATTGTAGTAGTCCAGGCGAGAAAGGACGAGGGCATGAGTGACTGTGCACAGAGCATCCCGATCCAGGAAGGGGCGCAACTGACGTACCAGGCGAACCTGGTAAAAGGCCCTCCTGGTCACGGCCATCAGGTGTTCTTCTACACTAAGCCGCGTATCCAAGAGGACTCCCAGATTGCGAGCCTTTTCTGAGGGGGCTAAAATTTCTCCTCCTATCACCAAAGATGGAATAAGGTGTACAAATCGGGATGACGGAAACCACAGCCACTCAGTCTCGGAGGGATTGAGCTTGAGCCTGTTCCTCCCCATCCAGATCCGCACAGCCTCCAGGCATCGGGACATCACGTCGAGGGCATCGTTTGGGTGGTTTGGGGTAGAGATGAAAACTTGGGTATCATCAGCATATTGATGATACCGTACCCCAAAACCATGGATGATCTCGCCCAGCGGTTTTATATATATGTTGAACAGGAGGGGTGAGAGAACCGACCCCTGGGGCATCCCACAAGTGACGCGCCTGGGGGTCGATCTCTGCCCTCCAGTCAACACAAACTGTGACCGATCCGACAGGTAGGAGAACCACCGTAAAATGGTACCCCCACTCCCAACCCCCCGAGTCGTCGCAGTAGGATACCATGGTCGATGGTATTGAAAGCCGCCAAGAGGTCTAATAGGACCAGGACAGAGGAGCAGCCCCTGTCCCGGGCCCACCAGAGATCATCGACCAACGTGACCAATGCCGTCTCCGTGCTGTACCCGGGCCTGAAACCCAACTGAAACGGATCCAGGTAGACAGCTTCATCCAGGTACTGGAGAAGCTGACGTGCTACCACACTCTCGACAACCTTTGCTACAAAGTGAAGGTTGGAGACCGGACGATAGTTGGCTAAAGAAGCTGGATCCAGGGAAGGCTTCTTAAGGAGGGGTCTCACCACCGCCTCCTTCAAGGCGGTGGGAAAGAACCCCTCAATGAAGCGTTGGTAATCGCCTGGAGCCAGCCTCGTGTCACCTCCCGGGAAGCCGAAACTAACCAAGAGGGACACGGGTCCAGCACTCAAGTGGCAGCACTGAGTCTCCCCATAATCCTGTCCATGCCTTCGGGGGTTACTTGGGCAGCTGTTTGAGTAGAGGGAATGATGGCGTCCAGTACGTGCTCCTGTTCACATTTGTACTGAGGCATGCGAGAAAGGGCGTCAGCTAGAAAGTTCCTCCCCCCTGGTATGTACTTTACGACAAAATCAAAATGATTGAAGTATTGAGCCCATCGGACTTGTTTGGGCAATAGTTTCCGTGGGGTCTAAGCGCCTCCAGATTTTTGTGGTTGGTCCAGATTTCGAACGGTTTCTGGCTCTCTTCCAACTGGTGTCTCCAGGTTAGCAGTGCCCATCTCACTGGGAAAGCCTCCTTTTCCCATGTGGCCCATTGTCTCGCTGTGTCTGTGAGCTTGTGGGAGGTGTAGGCGCAGGGTTGTACGTTTCCTTGGTTGTTTCTTTGGAGTAACACCGCTCCCACTGCCACATCGCTGGTGTCTGCCTAGATCACGAAAGGTTGCTCGGGATCAGGATGCTTCAGCACTGGCTCCTTTGCAAACATTTATTTTAGTGTGTCGAACGCCTCTTGGCAGGTTAAGTCCCATGGTAGGGGTTGTCCCAGACGAGGTTTCATTCCTGGGCTCCCTGTTTTCAGGAGGTCTGTCAGGGGTTTGGCAATCTTCGCAAAGGAGGGGATGAATTGCCTGTAGAAGTTTGCGAACCCTAGGAAGCTTTGTAGGTGTCTGGGGGTGCAAGGGGGATGCCAGCTTAGGATGGCTTGCACTTTCGCTGGGTCCAGGTTGTCTGCCAGAAGTTTCTCCAGTACTTGGCGGACCAGGGATACGTGGTCGTCCATGGTCTCCGTGTAGATAAGGATGTCATCTAGGTAGACGAAGACCCCCTTGTAGAGGTGCTCGTGCAGCACCTCGTTTATTAACTGCATGAATGCTGCTTGGGGGGCCCTGCAGTCAGAAAGGCATCACTTTGAATTGAAAGCTCCCTAGGAGGCAGTGGAACGCTGTTTTCCACTCATCTCCCTCTCTGATACGTACTCGGTAGTATGCTTGTCTGAGGTCTAGTTTGGTGAAGACTTTTCCCTTGGCGAGATGAGACAGCATGTCCTTCATGAGGGGGAGGGGGTATAGATTATGTACGTACACTTCATTTATCTCTTGAAAGTCCACACACAATCTCATAGTTCCATCTTTTTTTTCTTTGAAGAGGACTGGCTTGGCTGGCTCAATGAACCCCCTTCCTAGGTTTTTGTCTATGTATTTACGCATCTCTTGCATTTCCCAGGGTGTCATGGCATACAGTGTCAGGGGAAAAAAAACACCCTGTTGGAGATCGATGGACCGTGGCTGATTCCCTTCCGCATATCTTTTGAGATATTTAGAAAAGAAATAGTCTTTAAGAAAATATTCTAATTAATAAACAAACTTTAATAATAAAATAATAAAAGTAAATGAAAACAGAAATAACTAATTGGTTACATTTTGATAATGAAAGCTCCTCAGCCAAAGTTGGCTGCCGAACAAAGAAGAGAGGAATTTGGAATGTGTAACGCGTGCGCAATAAATCACTTTCAGATAAGAACCTTTTTTTGTTTTATGACCTGCGCAATAAAGCTTTCTTAGTTTAACTCTTGAGTGTCAATTCAGGCAGTTCAGGCCTAGCAAACTTTTGACATACAGTTTTGGGTACTTTTGCCCCGGGGATGATTTCGCTGGAACAGTCTGTCTCCCGGTGGGAAGGCAGAACATCGCACTCGGCCTCGCTGAATACCTCTGTGAGGTTCTTATATTCTATTGGAATCAGTTCGGCCTCTGCGGTTTTGTCGGATGTGGTTGCCAGTTGTTCTCGTGGGCTTTCCTGGGGGGTTCCAGCGTGGGTGGTGTTTCTGCTTGGTGGTGTGGGAGGGGTTGGGGCCCCTTGATATCCTAAGTCTGCAGGTACCCCCTTGCCACCAGATAGTCGGTCTCCACTTGTTTAGCCAGGAAAGTCCCAGTATGACTGCGTCTGTCATTTTGGGGGCTATTATGAATCAAATTACTTCCCAGTGATCCGCTAGTTCTAGCCTCACTGGTTCAGTTAGGTGGGTGGCATAGGCTCCTCCCATTAGGGACCCATCGGCCTGCTTGCTCTGGTAAAGGGGGTAGCCTTCCTATGACCCTCCTAAATTCACAGATATGCTCTTTGATGGGGAGGCCTCTCTGCTTTAGGTTGCTGAGTTCCTCTTCCGCATATGAGTCTTCCTCCACCTCCTCAAATCTGGCCTCTAGCAGTTGCAGGAAGTCATCTATGTCTTGCAGTTGGGGGGCTCTCCTCTTGTGGAGGGTGGCTAGCCATTCTCTTGCTTCTCCCTCTAGACCCTCTGCGATGGTATTCACCTTGGCTTTGGGGGATGGGTAGAGGTGCCCATAGCATTCTAGGTGGATATCAGCTGAATCAAGGAATAGGGCTAGCTGGTATGAGTCTCCGTCAAACTTTCCCCTGAATTGGGGTGGGTCATTCAGCCCTAATCCCCCAGCCTCCTGTTGCCTTGACATGCTTGCCCCTGATATCGCTGGCCATCTTTTTCACCCTTAGTTCAGAGAGAGAGGGAGGGGGATGCCTGCTCTTGGCAGCTTGCCTGTTGCGTGGGAGAGGCACTGGTTGCCGTTCTGGGCTTCTTCTCCTTCTATTGGGAGGGGGAGGGGGGCTGCGCTCCAGTCTGCATCTCCTCCCTTCAACAAGATCAGATGTCCCTCCCCTCTCTTGGGCGGCATGATGACCCCTCATCATGCAGGGTGGCTTGGTAAAAATCCTCCCTCTGTTGCTCTTTTGCACTCCCTCGGGATTCCATCTGGGGCTTTGGGAATCTGGCTTGTTTCCAGTCCCACCTCCAGTCCACCCTTGCCAGCTTGCTTGAGACCCTTCCCTGTATCTGAGGACTAGGGCAAGGGAATTTCCACCAATACTTATCTTCTCTTGCTTCTGCTTCTGAGCAAGGCATCACTGCTTAGCATTGCCGCATACCTCCAGCTCAGTGGTGGGTTTCAAATTTTTTTGGAACCTACTCTGTGGGTGTGGCCTCCTTTGTGGGAGTGGCTTGCTGACCATGTGACCAGGTGGGAGTGGCTTGCCAGCCATGTGACAGGGTGGGAGTGGCTTGCCGGCCATGTGACTGGGCAGGAGTGGCTTGCCGGCCATGTGTCCGGGTGGGGGTGGCTTGCCAGCCATGTGACCAGATGGGGGTGGCTAAGACGATGTCACTGAATTCTTTGCCCCAATGGATGATCTACAAAAAAAAAAGGAAATTTATTATTTTGTGCACTTACTACTTAAATAAGATTAAAATAAGTACACAAAACAATAAAAGAGCTACTTACAGAAGGTAAGTAGCTTACTACTTATTACTTGTATTTCAAAGGGAATAAATACATATTTAATTTTACACATGTTAACTGCTGTTGGAATTGTGTTTGCACAACAGTGGAAAAAACGAAGATATGAAAATGAATAAATATTAGAATGTGCAGGAATGAATAAATTGACAATTAAAATCAAGAAGGCTTCAAATACTTTTTCACGTGGGATTTGTTTTATCAATTGCTAACTAACAGAAACATCAATTAGAAATCTAAAAGTATGAAAGAAAACACCAATTATGTAAGGAAAGGTCACTAAAATGTATAAGGAAATATTATTAGTACTTGATCATTATTAATGTGTAGATAACTGCGGGACATTACATACCCACACACACAAACTATGACAGTGCCAGGAAAACACCAAAAAATAACAATTTCCCCCCAAAAGACTGCAGATGAAACCAGTTTTTTTCCCTAACCCTAAAAACAGGAAAGACAAAGCCACTGGAATAAAAACCATCAAGGCATTACGGGAAATTATAAAGGACAGTGCCAGGAAGCTCACCGAACCAGCAGCCACCTCACAATTACCTAAACAACCAGGTATCACACAGAAACACACAAAATCTGGCAAAGCTGCCTTGCACCAACCTGGCCTGCCCATAGAAAAGCAGCCACCTTGAGACACATAAACCATGCACCAACCTGTACATTTAAAAGCAACATATTGCATCACAAATAAAACATTTGCAAAAAGGAATAACATTTCTTGTAATAAACATTCTATAAACAATAAATAAATAAAAATTCCCTAAAAATAATTAAAAACCACCAAACTCAGGAAACACCAAGGACCCCGCTGTCGTCTCCCCCCCCCCCACTCCTCTTCTTCCTCTCAATATATCCCACTCTTTCTAGCACTGATGATGATGATAATACCTGGTTTGGGTAATGAAACATCTGCAAGAAAACAAGCAAGCTCAGAGAGCACCAAGGACCACCACACAGTCATCGCCCTCCTCCTCCTCCTCTCTGTATACCCCATTTTTTCTAGCACTGATGATGACACCTGGTTGGATAATGAGATGCCTGCAAGAAAACCACCAAGTTCAGAGAACACCAAAGGACCCCACAGTCCTCTCTCTCCTTATCTTTTTCCTTTTTGTCCTTCGGCTTCTCCTCCTCCGCCTTTCCCCACAACCCCATTCCCTTCTAGCACTGATGATGTTACCTAGTTTGGTAATGAAATGTCTGTAAGAAAACCACCAAGCTCAGAAAGCAGCAAGGATCCCACTATCCCCCCACCTCCTCTTCTTCTCTTTCTCCTTTTTGTCCTATCTTTCTCCCCCCCACCCAACCCCACTCCCTTCTAGCACTGATGATGTTACCTAGTTTGGTAATGAAATGTCTGTAAGAAAACCACCAAGCTCAGAAAGCAGCAAGGATCCCACTATCCCCCACCTCCTCTTTCTCCCTCTTTCTCCTTTTTGTCCTTTCTCCTCCCCCCCCTCCCTTCTAGCACTGATGATGTTACCTAGGTTAGGGTTACTGGGCAACGTGTGTGTGTGTGTGAGGCTGGAGTTACCCCCCCCCCCGCACTCTCCCTCCCGGGGTTCGAAGCACCTCAAAGGGACAGGCAGGCTGCCACAGCTCCACTGAGAAGATATTTCTGAGAAGAAAAACTTCTCCAGTCGGGCTGCACCGGAGCTGGTGGAGCGCCAGCAACAGCCTGCCTGTCCCTTTCAGGAACTACTGAGAAGACATTTCTGAGAAAAGAAACTTCGGTCAGACTGCGGCCGTGCGATTGGAGCAATCACGTGGTTCACCTCACTGACTCTCTCCCTGGCGACGGGCAGGCGATTGCCGGTGCTCCACCAGGTCGGGCGCGACCAGAAAAGTTTCTCTTCTCAGAAATGTCTTCTCAGTAGAGTTCCTGAAAGGGACAGGCAGGCTGTTCCTGGCGCTCCACTAGCTCCGGTGCAGCCCGACCGAAGAAGTTTTTCTTCTCAGAAATGTCTTCTCAGTGGAGCTGTGGCAGCCTGCCTGTCCCTTTGAGGCGTTTCGGCCCCTGGGAGGGAGGGTGCGGGGGGGCATAACTCCAGCCTCACACATACACTTACACACACACACACACATTGCCCAGTAACCCTAACCTTCACGCTCTTATCTACACTCTCCTCGGCTCCTCACGACTGCAATAGATGTCCAGAATCGGCTTTTGGGGCTAGGGTTTCTGGTCCCTGCCGCTTCTGGACATCTATTGCCATCGCGAGGAGCCAAGAAGAGCGCGGAGAAGAGCGTGAAGGTTCTTGGCGCGCCGGGAAGCCGCGAATTGTCTGGGAGAGGCACGGGGCTTGATTTAGCCTCCCTGGACATCGCAGCAGCAGCCCAAAGTGCGCTGATCTCACCATTTTTTGCCTTGGGGCATGCTGCGAGGGGGGGAGTGAAGACCTTTTCCAGCTGGCACAAAGGACTTCCCGGGACTTGTTTTAAAGAGCACGGGCCCGCACCTCCACGACCACCAATCCAGAAAAGGTCTTCACTCCCTCTCTCTTGCAGCACGCCCCGATGCAAAAAATGCCAAGGCCTTGCAAGGTCCCCGAACTTGGGCTGGCCGCGCCGCGTAAGCTCCCCCTGCCATCCCCACCCCGACGCTTTCTGATGGCCTTGCAGCCCTGCGCTATAAGCGAGCCCGGGATCCTTGCAAGGCCGCAAAAGGTCACTGGACTCGCTTATAGTGCAGGGCCATGGCAGCTCCCCCCCACGCCCCACGCTTAGTTGCAGCTTACTCCGGGAAGCTGCAAAAGTGGCTGGGAAAGGCGCGCGGTTTGGTTTAGCCTCCCTGGACATCGCAACAGCAGCCCCAAGTGCGCTGATCTTGCCATTTTTTTGCATCGGGGCATGCTGCAAGAGGCGGGAAGTGAAGACCTTTTCCAGCTGGCGCAAAGGACTTCCCCGGACTGCTTTAATGAGCACGGGCCCGCACCTCCACGACCACCAATCCAGAAAAGGTCTTTACTCCCTCTGTCTTGCAGCACGCCCCGATGCAAAAAATGCTAAGGCCTTGCAAGGTCCCCGAACTTGGGCTGGCCGCGCCGCGTAAGCTCCCCCTGCCATCCCCACCCCGACGCTTTCTGATGGCCTTGCAGCCCTGCGCTATAAGCGAGCCCGGGATCCTTGCAAGGCCGCAAAAGGTCACTGGACTCGCTTATAGTGCAGGGCCATGGCAGCTCCCCCCCACGCCCCACGCTTAGTTGCAGCTTACTCCGGGAAGCTGCAAAAGTGGCTGGGAAAGGCGCGCAGTTTGGTTTAGCCTCCCTGGACATCGCAACAGCAGCCCCAAGTGCGCTGATCTCGCCATTTTTTTGCATCGGGGCATGCTGCAAGAGGCGGGAAGTGAAGACCTTTTCCAGCTGGCGCAAAGGACTTCCCCGGACTGCTTTAATGAGCACGGGCCCGCACCTCCACGACCACCAATCCAGAAAAGGTCTTTACTCCCTCTGTCTTGCAGCACGCCCCGATGCAAAAAATGCTAAGGCCTTGCAAGGTCCCCGAACTTGGGCCGGCTGCGTAAGCTCCTGCCGGGGTCCCCACCCCCGCGCTTTCTGGCAGCCCTGCACTATAAGCGAGCCCGGGATCCTTGCAAGGCCGCAAAAGGTCATAGTGCAGGGCCACGGCAGCCCCCCGCCTCACACTTAGTTGCAGCTTACTTACCTCCTCAGAGTCGGCAGGCAGCAATAGAGCGCCAAACAGGAAAAAAAGGTAAGTGGGTTTAGATAGGGTACTTAGAGGCGGTCGGGGCAATTGGTGAGGTAGCCAATCAGTGGGCGGGGCTAGGATAGTGCAGATGGACGGGGGAACGAGCAATGGAGCGGCTTCTGGACGGGCGGGGGCGAGCGAGCAAGCAAGCAAGCGAGTGAGTGACAGGGGCGGGGCAGGAACTTACTTCCGGGGTCCATTGACCATCCGGTTCACCCGATCCGGTGCAAACCGCAGAAACCCACCACTGCTCCAGCTGCAATCAATCTCCTGTCGCCTGATTTTCCCTCCAAGCAACCCAAAATTTGGAGGAGTGCTCGGAGAGCCTGGGCTTTAGGAAACCCGGAAAAAAATTATTTTAAAAGTCAGTTTTGGCTCTCTGTGAAGTTCCCAGAAGACGATTTAATTAATTTACGAGCCTCCAGACAAAGTTCAAAATAAATCCAATCATTTATTAGGATCGACATTCTGGCATGGACTCCTGTGGAGCCGAAACTGCTTTCGCTTAATTGCGTTTGAACTTTATCCCTGTAATCCCCTCCCTTTTGCCCTGCGTCATATTTCATATTCTCCAACTAGGCTGTAGACATGAGATCTGACTCCAGCCGAAGGCATGCATGGAATTCCTCCCCCCCCCCCCCATGCCAGCCTGATAATAGTCATGGCAATGCTTTAGAAGTTGACACCATGTACATTCTATGATAACTCTCTGCAATTCTATGAACTCATGAGTGACACAAGTCAACAAATAAATTTCATAACTGAATGAGCATTTGACATGTATATTGAAAATGTAAAAAATTAATGTTAAGTTAGCATTTTGGAATCTTTGTCTTTTATTGTAATTCCGACTTTGGATTTCTATATTTTTTTTAATATTGTGCAGCCATTTTATAAACCAGTCCCAGCCCAAACTGGCCCAGAAGTGGTGTGTCATCCCCACACACTCCCCTCGCAGGACAGGCCGGCTTTGGGAAACACCCCAGAAGGGCTCCAATGCCACGGTCTCCCGCATGCTCCCCTACTACCTGCACATGTCAATACACGCACCACCAGTATCACCCTTCTGCCAGCTCGCCCTCTCCCACCCACCCTCCGGCCCGTGCCCTTCGTACTAACCTTTGTGAGCAGTGATGAACAGAAGTACACAGCTGAGCTGCTAGATTCTGCATGGTATATATAAGGCCGAAGGCTGCAGGATGGATGATGAGGCTGGCAGGAAAAGCCAGCTACACAAAGAGTGGCTGTAAATCCCACTGCGTAGGTGGGATACATCATGTTTGCAGGCCATATCCGGCCCGCAAGCTGTAGCTTGAGGACTCCTGACATAAAGCTTCCCCCGGCTGGTTTTTGTTCTGTGGCTCTAAGGCCCAAATAGGCATGCCTCGCTCCCAATTCCATGGGGAGGGGCCATGCCCCCTCAGTCAATTTGCTCACTGAAGAGGTAGCAGAAATGAGATTTCCAAAGCCCAACTCCTGATTGTGATTCACACATGATGGTGCCCAGTTGCCCAGTAAAGCATAATATTTTGCACTGGTTATCCACTGCATTAGTAGGAGTTCCAGGGCTCATTTTGTGCAACTTCAAAAATATTCACAACCTGGCTTGTACACTGGTTAATCTAAATTTGGACTCAGAGATCCTGGATGCAATAAACTAAGGCAAGTTCAGGAAGCAATCCTTGGAAATGGGCAGCCTTTGATTATCTACTAAGACACAATCATGGCTGCAAACCATTTTGGGAAATGTACTTGCTTCAAACCTGACTGAAAGCTCCTAGAAAGTGACATCAGATATCTTAAAAGGAATTGGCACAGAAAATTGCACACTGTACATTTTTTTTCTACTTAAAAGAACTTCTGCCCTGGCTGCTAGACCTTCATGAGTTGAAAACTCTCATTTTTGGCGCTACTGCCATAATCATCATGAGAGTCCTCTGCTGCCTCCACCAGTGTACTTCCCCTTGTCCCAGTGGCCTGCAAAAATCACCTCCCATTTCAATAGACCCCAAGTAAGGATGCCAGGCAAGTATCCCTCGTGATGTTCCAAGTATACGTAAAGTACAAATTCAACAGTCCTTTGAAAGTACAAATTCAACAGTCCTTTGAACAATGTACAAATTCAACAGTCCTTTGAACAATGCACACAAAGTACAAATTCAACAGTCCTTTGAACAATGCACACAAATTAAACTTTGTTTTGTTCCTGGGGGTGTTTTATTTGCTTTTGTTTGCATGTTGCTCTTTCCGTTGCCTTTTCTTTTTACTAGATCATTTTTTCAGGTGTTCAGGAGTCTAGTGGTCCACTCAGGAAACTCAGTTTTGCAGCAATTCTTCTCAGCCCCAAGGAACTTACAATCAACAAATCTCTCTCTCGTTCCTCTTTCTCTTCTTTCTCTCTCCCTCTCTCTTTGTCTCTCCTTCTCCCTCTGTGTATCTCTCTTTTCTCTCTCTTTTC